>NC_140592.1:470711674-471450832 GCF_964204655.1 Triturus cristatus
TCCAAAAAATCAATTTTCTGATGAAAAACGATGACTCGTGACCTGTCGAACTTTCTCCAAATGGTCAGAAATGATAATTTTTTAATGTTTAATTTTTTGACTGTAAATGAATATTGAATGTGAATTAGAACTCTTGGAACTAAAATAAGTGTGTTTAGAGTCATTTTAATGCCTGAAATTGGTCGAAATAGAAGCCTCTGAGTAGGTGAAACAGTCTGTAAAAATGGCAATTTTGGTCACATTGAGGCTATAAAAAGTAGTTATTCAACATGAGGCACAATCCAAATGACATTTTGAATCAATTTTTCTACAGTCAAAAAAATCAATTTTCTGATGAAAAACGATGACACGTGACCTGTCGAACTTACTCCGAATGGTCAGAAATGATCATTTTTTAATGTTTAATTTTTTGACTGTAAATGAATATTGAATGTGAATTAGAATTCTTGGAACTAAAATAAGTGTGGTTAGAGTCATTTTCATGCCTGAAATGGGTCGAAATAGAAACTTCTGAGTAGGAGAAAAAGTCTGTAAAAATGGCAACTTTGGTCACTTTGAGGCTATAAAAAGTAGTTAATCAACATGAGACACAATCCAAATGACATCTTGAATCAATTTTTCTACAGTCCAAAAAATCAATTTTCTGATGAAAAACGATGACTCGTGACCTGTCGAACTTTCTCCAAATGGTCAGAAATGATAATTTTTTAATGTTTCATTTTTTGACTGTAAATGAATATTGAATGTGAATTAGAACTCTTGGAACTAAAATAAGTGTGTTTAGAGTCATTTTAATGCCTGAAATTGGTCGAAATAGAAGCCTCTGAGTAGGAGAAACAGTCTGTAAAAATGGCAATTTTGGTCACATTGAGGCTATAAAAAGTAGTTATTCAACATGAGGCACAATCCAAATGACATTTTGAATAAATTTTTCTACAGTCAAAAAAATCAATTTTCTGATGAAAAACGATGACCCGTGACCTGTCGAACTTACTCCAAATGGTCAGAAAGGATAATTTTTTAATGTTTAATTTTTTGACTGTAAAGGAATATTGAATGTGAATTAGAATTCTTGGAACTAAAATAAGTGTGGTTAGAGTCATTTTCATGCCTGAAATGGGTCGAAATAGAAACTTCTGAGTAGGAGAAAAAGTCTGTAAAAATGGCAATTTTGGTCACTTTGAGGCTATAAAAAGTAGTTATTCAACATGAGACACAATCCAAAGGACATCTTGAATCAATTTTTATACAGTCCAAAAAATCCATTTTCTGATGAAAAACGATGACTCGTGACCTGTCGAACTTTCTCCAAATGGTCAGAAATGATAATTTTATAATGTTTAATTTTTTGACTGTAAATGAATATTGAATGTGAATTAGAATTCTTGAAACTAAAATAAGTGTGTTTAGAGTCATTTTAATGCCTGAAATTGGTTGAAATAGAAAAATCTGAGTAGGAGAAAAAGTCTGTAAAAATGGCAATTTTGGTCACTTTGAGGCTATAAAAAGTAGTTATTCAACATGAGACACAATCCAAATGACATCTTGAATCAATTTTTCTACAGTCCAAAAAATCAATTTTCTGATGAAAAACGATGACTCGTGACCTGTCGAACTTTCTCCAAATGGTCAGAAATTATAATTTTTGAACGTTTAATTTTTTGACTGTAAATGAATATTGAATGTGAATTAGAACTCTTGGAACTAAAATAAGTGTGTTTAGGGTCATTTTAATGCCTGAAATTCGTCGAAATAGAAGCTTCTGAGTAGGAGAAAAAGTCTGTAAAAATGGCAATTTTGGTCACATTGAGGATATAAAAAGTAGTTATTCAACATGAGGCACAATCCAAATGACTTTTTGAATCAATTTTTACACAGTCAAAAAAATCAATTTTCTGATGAAAAACGATGACCCGTGACCTGTCAAACTTTCTCCAAATGGTCAGAAATTATAATTTTTGAACGTTTAATTTTTTGACTGTAAATGAATATTGAATGTGAATTAGAACTCTTGGAACTAAAATAAGTGTGTTTAGGGTCATTTTAATGCCTGAAATTGGTCGAAATAGAAGCTTCTGAGTAGGAGAAAAAGTCTGTAAAAATGGCAATTTTGGTCACATTGAGGATATAAAAAGTAGTTATTCAACATGAGGCACAATCCAAATGACTTTTTGAATCAATTTTTACACAGTCAAAAAAATCAATTTTCTGATGAAAAACGATGACCCGTGACCTGTCGAACAGTCTCCAAATGGTCAGAAATTATAATTTTTTAATGTTTAATTTTTTGACTGTAAATGAATATTGAATGTGAATTAGAACTCTTGGAACTAAAATAAGTGTGTTTAGAGTCATTTTAATGCCTGAAATTGGTCGAAATAGAAGCTTCTGAGTAGGAGAAAAAGTCTGTAAAAATGGCAATTTTGGTCACATTGAGGCTGTAAAAAGTAGTTATTCAACATGAGGCACAATCCAAATGACATTTTGAATCAATTTTTACACAGTCAAAAAAATCAATTTTCTGATGAAAAACAATGACCCGTGACCTGTCGAACTTTCTTTAAATGGTCAGAAATTATAATTTTTTAACGTTTAATTTTTTGACTGTAAATGAATATTGAATGTGAATTAGAACTCTTGGAACTAAAATAAGTGTGTTTAGAGTCATTTTAATGCCTGAAATTGGTCCGAAATAGAAGCTTCTGAGTAGGTGAAAAAGTCTGTAAAAATGGCAATTTTGGTCATATTGAGGATATAATAAGTAGTTATTCAACATGAGGCACAATCCAAATGACATTTTGAATACATTTTTCTACAGTCCAAAAAAATCAATTTTCTGATGAAAAACGATGACCCGTGACCGGTCGAACTTTCTCCAAATGGTCAGAAATTATATTTTTTCAATGTTTAATTTTTTGACTGTAAATGAATATTGAATGTGAATTAGAACTCTTGGAACTAAAATAAGTGTGTTTAGAGTCATTTTAATGCCTGAAATTGGTCGAAATAGAAGCTTCTGAGTAGGAGAAAAAGTCTGTAAAAATGGCAATTTTGGTCACATTGAGGCTGTAAAAAGTAGTTATTCAACATGAGGCACAATCCAAATGACATTTTGAATCAATTTTTACACAGTCAAAAAAATCAATTTTCTGATGAAAAACGATGACCCGTGACCTGTCGGACTTTCTCCAAATGGTCAGAAATGATAATTTTTTAACGTTTAATTTTTTGACTGTAAATGAATATTGAATGTGAATTAGAACTCTTGGAACTAAAATAAGTGTGTTTAGAGTCATTTTAATGCCTGAAATTGGTCCGAAATAGAAGCTTCTGAGTAGGAGAAAAAGTCTGTAAAAATGGCAATTTTGGTCACATTGAGGATATAATAAGTAGTTATTCAACATGAGGCACAATCCAAATGACATTTTGAATACATTTTTCTACAGTCCAAAAAAATCAATTTTCTGATGAAAAACGATGACCCATGACCTGTCGAACTTTCTCCAAATGGTCAGAAATTATAATTTTTGAACGTTTAATTTTTTGACTGTAAATGAATATTGAATGTGAATTAGAACTCTTGGAACTAAAATAAGTGTGTTTAGGGTCATTTTAATGCCTGAAATTGGTCGAAATAGAAGCTTCTGAGTAGGAGAAAAAGTCTGTAAAAATGGCAATTTTGGTCACATTGAGGATATAAAAAGTAGTTATTCAACATGAGGCACAATCCAAATGACTTTTTGAATCAATTTTTACACATTTAAAAAAATCAATTTTCTGATGAAAAACGATGACCCGTGACCTGTCGAACAGTCTCCAAATGGTCAGAAATTATAATTTTTTAATGTTTAATTTTTTGACTGTAAATGAATATTGAATGTGAATTAGAACTCTTGGAACTAAAATAAGTGTGTTTAGAGTCATTTTAATGCCTGAAATTGGTCGAAATAGAAGCTTCTGAGTAGGAGAAAAAGTCTGTAAAAATGGCAATTTTGGTCACATTGAGGCTGTAAAAAGTAGTTATTCAACATGAGGCACAATCCAAATGACATTTTGAATCAATTTTTACACAGTCAAAAAAATCAATTTTCTGATGAAAAACAATGACCCGTGACCTGTCGAACTTTCTTTAAATGGTCAGAAATTATAATTTTTTAACGTTTAATTTTTTGACTGTAAATGAATATTGAATGTGAATTAGAACTCTTGGAACTAAAATAAGTGTGTTTAGAGTCATTTTAATGCCTGAAATTGGTCCGAAATAGAAGCTTCTGAGTAGGTGAAAAAGTCTGTAAAAATGGCAATTTTGGTCATATTGAGGATATAATAAGTAGTTATTCAACATGAGGCACAATCCAAATGACATTTTGAATACATTTTTCTACAGTCCAAAAAAATCAATTTTCTGATGAAAAACGATGACCCGTGACCTGTCGAACTTTCTCCAAATGGTCAGAAATTATAATTTTTCAATGTTTAATTTTTTGACTGTAAATGAATATTGAATGTGAATTAGAACTCTTGGAACTAAAATAAGTGTGTTTAGAGTCATTTTAATGCCTGAAATTGGTCGAAATAGAAGCTTCTGAGTAGGAGAAAAAGTCTGTAAAAATGGCAATTTTGGTCACATTGAGGCTGTAAAAAGTAGTTATTCAACATGAGGCACAATCCAAATGACATTTTGAATCAATTTTTACACAGTCAATAAAAATCAATTTTCTGATGAAAAACGATGACCCGTGACCTGTCGAACTTTCTCCAAATGGTCAGAAATTATAATTTTTGAACGTTTAATTTTTTGACTGTAAATGAATATTGAATGTGAATTAGAACTCTTGGAACTAAAATAAGTGTGTTTAGGGTCATTTTAATGCCTGAAATTGGTCGAAATAGAAGCTTCTGAGTAGGAGAAAAAGTCTGTAAAAATGGCAATTTTGGTCACATTGAGGATATAAAAAGTAGTTATTCAACATGAGGCACAATCCAAATGACTTTTTGAATCAATTTTTACACAGTCAAAAAAATCAATTTTCTGATGAAAAACGATGACCCGTGACCTGTCGAACAGTCTCCAAATGGTCAGAAATTATAATTTTTTAATGTTTAATTTTTTGACTGTAAATGAATATTGAATGTGAATTAGAACTCTTGGAACTAAAATAAGTGTGTTTAGAGTCATTTTAATGCCTGAAATTGGTCGAAATAGAAGCTTCTGAGTAGGAGAAAAAGTCTGTAAAAATGGCAATTTTGGTCACATTGAGGCTGTAAAAAGTAGTTATTCAACATGAGGCACAATCCAAATGACATTTTGAATCAATTTTTACACAGTCAAAAAAATCAATTTTCTGATGGAAAATGATGACCCGTGACCTGTCGAACTTTCTCCAAATGGTCAGAAATTATAATTTTTGAACGTTTAATTTTTTGACTGTAAATGAATATTGAATGTGAATTAGAACTCTTGGAACTAAAATAAGTGTGTTTAGGGTCATTTTAATGCCTGAAATTCGTCGAAATAGAAGCTTCTGAGTAGGAGAAAAAGTCTGTAAAAATGGCAATTTTGGTCACATTGAGGATATAAAAAGTAGTTATTCAACATGAGGCACAATCCAAATGACTTTTTGAATCAATTTTTACACAGTCAAAAAAATCAATTTTCTGATGAAAAACGATGACCCGTGACCTGTCGAACTTTCTCCAAATGGTCAGAAATTATAATTTTTGAACGTTTAATTTTTTGACTGTAAATGAATTTTGAATGTGAATTAGAACTCTTGGAACTAAAATAAGTGTGTTTAGGGTCATTTTAATGCCTGAAATTGGTCGAAATAGAAGCTTCTGAGTAGGAGAAAAAGTCTGTAAAAATGGCAATTTTGGTCACATTGAGGCTGTAAAAAGTAGTTATTCAACATGAGGCACAATCCAAATGACATTTTGAATCAATTTTTACACAGTCAAAAAAATCAATTTTCTGATGAAAAACAATGACCCGTGACCTGTCGAACTTTCTTTAAATGGTCAGAAATTATAATTTTTTAACGTTTAATTTTTTGACTGTAAATGAATATTGAATGTGAATTAGAACTCTTGGAACTAAAATAAGTGTGTTTAGAGTCATTTTAATGCCTGAAATTGGTCCGAAATAGAAGCTTCTGAGTAGGTGAAAAAGTCTGTAAAAATGGCATTTTTGGTCATATTGAGGATATAATAGGTAGTTATTCAACATGAGGCACAATCCAAATGACATTTTGAATACATTTTTCTACAGTCCAAAAAAATCAATTTTCTGATGAAAAACGATGACCCGTGACCTGTCGAACTTTCTCCAAATGGTCAGAAATTATAATTTTTCAATGTTTAATTTTTTGACTGTAAATGAATATTGAATGTGAATTAGAACTCTTGGAACTAAAATAAGTGTGTTTAGAGTCATTTTAATGCCTGAAATTGGTCGAAATAGAAGCTTCTGAGTAGGAGAAAAAGTCTGTAAAAATGGCAATTTTGGTCACATTGAGGCTGTAAAAAGTAGTTATTCAACATGAGGCACAATCCAAATGACATTTTGAATCAATTTTTACACAGTCAATAAAAATCAATTTTCTGATGAAAAACGATGACCCGTGACCTGTCGAACTTTCTCCAAATGGTCAGAAATGATAATTTTTCAATGTTTAAGTTTTTTGACTGTAAATGAATATTGAATGTGAATTAGAACTCTTGGAACTAAAATAAGTGTGTTTAGAGTCATTTTAATGCCTGAAATTGGTCGAAATAGAAGCTTCTGAGTAGGAGAAAAAGTCTGTAAAAATGGCAATTTTGGTCACATTGAGGATATAAAAAGTAGTTATTCAACATGAGGCACAATCCAAATGACTTTTTGAATCAATTTTTACACAGTCAAAAAAATCAATTTTCTGATGAAAAACGATGACCCGTGACCTGTCGAACTTTCTCCAAATGGTCAGAAATTATAATTTTTGAACGTTTAATTTTTTGACTGTAAATGAATATTGAATGTGAATTAGAACTCTTGGAACTAAAATAAGTGTGTTTAGGGTCATTTTAATGCCTGAAATTGGTCGAAATATAAGCTTCTGAGTAGGAGAAAAAGTCTGTAAAAATGGCAATTTTGGTCACATTGAGGATATAAAAAGTAGTTATTCAACATGAGGCACAATCCAAATGACTTTTTGAATCAATTTTTACACAGTCAAAAAAATCAATTTTCTGATGAAAAACGATGACCCGTGACCTGTCGAACTTTCTCCAAATGGTCAGAAATTATAATTTTTGAACGTTTAATTTTTTGACTGTAAATGAATATTGAATGTGAATTAGAACTCTTGGAACTAAAATAAGTGTGTTTAGGGTCATTTTAATGCCTGAAATTGGTCGAAATAGAAGCTTCTGAGTAGGAGAAAAAGTCTGTAAAAATGGCAATTTTGGTCACATTGAGGATATAAAAAGTAGTTATTCAACATGAGGCACAATCCAAATGACTTTTTGAATCAATTTTTACACAGTCAAAAAAATCAATTTTCTGATGAAAAACGATGACCCGTGGTGTCAGAAATTATAATTTTTTAATGTTTAATTTTTTGACTGTAAATGAATATTGAATGTGAATTAGAACTCTTGGAACTAAAATAAGTGTGTTTAGAGTCATTTTAATGCCTGAAATTGGTCGAAATAGAAGCTTCTGAGTAGGAGAAAAAGTCTGTAAAAATGGCAATTTTGGTCACATTGAGGC
Source organism: Triturus cristatus (assembly GCF_964204655.1). Taxonomy (NCBI): domain Eukaryota; kingdom Metazoa; phylum Chordata; class Amphibia; order Caudata; family Salamandridae; genus Triturus; species Triturus cristatus. Next base: position 470,719,425 of record NC_140592.1, read on the forward strand.
TGTAAAAAGTAGTTATTCAACATGAGGCACAATCCAAATGACATTTTGAATCAATTTTTACACAGTCAAAAAAATCAATTTTCTGATGAAAAACAATGACCCGTGACCTGTCGAACTTTCTTTAAATGGTCAGAAATTATAATTTTTTAACGTTTAATTTTTTGACTGTAAATGAATATTGAATGTGAATTAGAACTCTTGGAACTAAAATAAGTGTGTTTAGAGTCATTTTAATGCCTGAAATTGGTCCGAAATAGAAGCTTCTGAGTAGGTGAAAAAGTCTGTAAAAATGGCAATTTTGGTCATATTGAGGATATAATAAGTAGTTATTCAACATGAGGCACAATCCAAATGACATTTTGAATACATTTTTCTACAGTCCAAAAAAATCAATTTTCTGATGAAAAACGATGACCCGTGACCTGTCGAACTTTCTCCAAATGGTCAGAAATTATAATTTTTCAATGTTTAATTTTTTGACTGTAAATGAATATTGAATGTGAATTAGAACTCTTGGAACTAAAATAAGTGTGTTTAGAGTCATTTTAATGCCTGAAATTGGTCGAAATAGAAGCTTCTGAGTAGGAGAAAAAGTCTGTAAAAATGGCAATTTTGGTCACATTGAGGCTGTAAAAAGTAGTTATTCAACATGAGGCACAATCCAAATGACATTTTGAATCAATTTTTACACAGTCAATAAAAATCAATTTTCTGATGAAAAACGATGACCCGTAACCTGTCGAACTTTCTCCAAATGGTCAGAAATTATAATTTTTGAACGTTTAATTTTTTGACTGTAAATGAATATTGAATGTGAATTAGAACTCTTGGAACTAAAATAAGTGTGTTTAGGGCCATTTTAATGCCTGAAATTGGTCGAAATAGAAGCTTCTGAGTAGGAGAAAAAGTCTGTAAAAATGGCAATTTTGGTCACATTGAGGATATAAAAAGTAGTTATTCAACATGAGGCACAATCCAAATGACATTTTGAATCAATTTTTACACAGTCAAAAAAATCAATTTTCTGATGAAAAACAATGACCCGTGACCTGTCGAACTTTCTCTAAATGGTCAGAAATTATAATTTTTTAACGTTTAATTTTTTGACTGTAAATGAATATTGAATGTGAATTAGAACTCTTCGAACTAAAATAAGTGTGTTTAGAGTCATTTTAATGCCTGAAATTGGTCCGAAATAGAAGCTTCTGAGTAGGAGAAAAAGTCTGTAAAAATGTCAATTTTGGTCACATTGAGGATATAATAAGTAGTTATTCAACATGAGGCACAATCCAAATGACATTTTGAATCAATTTTTACACAGTCAAAAAAATCAATTTTCTGATGAAAAACGATGACCCGTGACCTGTCGAACAGTCTCCAAATGGTCAGAAATTATAATTTTTTAATGTTTAATTTTTTGACTGTAAATGAATATTGAATGTGAATTAGAACTCTTGGAACTAAAATAAGTGTGTTTAGAGTCATTTTAATGCCTGAAATTGGTCGAAATAGAAGCTTCTGAGTAGGAGAAAAAGTCTGTAAAAATGGCAATTTTGGTCACATTGAGGCTGTAAAAAGTAGTTATTCAACATGAGGCACAATCCAAATGACATTTTGAATCAATTTTTACACAGTCAAAAAAATCAATTTTCTGATGAAAAACAATGACCCGTGACCTGTCGAACTTTCTTTAAATGGTCAGAAATTATAATTTTTTAACGTTTAATTTTTTGACTGTAAATGAATATTGAATGTGAATTAGAACTCTTGGAACTAAAATAAGTGTGTTTAGAGTCATTTTAATGCCTGAAATTGGTCCGAAATAGAAGCTTCTGAGTAGGTGAAAAAGTCTGTAAAAATGGCAATTTTTGGTCATATTGAGGATATAATAAGTAGTTATTCAACATGAGGCACAATCCAAATGACATTTTGAATACATTTTTCTACAGTCCAAAAAAGTCAATTTTCTGATGAAAAACGATGACCTGTGACCTGTCGAACTTTCTCCAAATGGTCAGAAATTATAATTTTTCAATGTTTAATTTTTTGACTGTAAATGAATATTGAATGTGAATTAGAACTCTTGGAACTAAAATAAGTGTGTTTAGGGCCATTTTAATGCCTGAAATTGGTCGAAATAGAAGCTTCTGAGTAGGAGAAAAAGTCTGTAAAAATGGCAATTTTGGTCACATTGAGGATATAAAAAGTAGTTATTCAACATGAGGCACAATCCAAATGACATTTTGAATCAATTTTTACACAGTCAAAAAAATCAATTTTCTGATGAAAAACAATGACCCGTGACCTGTCGAACTTTCTCTAAATGGTCAGAAATTATAATTTTTTAACGTTTAATTTTTTGACTGTAAATGAATATTGAATGTGAATTAGAACTCTTCGAACTAAAATAAGTGTGTTTAGAGTCATTTTAATGCCTGAAATTGGTCCGAAATAGAAGCTTCTGAGTAGGAGAAAAAGTCTGTAAAAATGTCAATTTTGGTCACATTGAGGATATAATAAGTAGTTATTCAACATGAGGCACAATCCAAATGACATTTTGAATCAATTTTTCTACAGTCAAAAAAAACAATTTTCTGATGAAAAACGATGACCCGTGACCTGTCGAACTTTCTCCAAATGGTCAGAAATTATAATTTTTCAATGTTTAATTTTTTGACTGTAAATGAATATTGAATGTGAATTAGAACTCTTGGAACTAAAATAGGTGTGTTTAGGGTCATTTTAATGCCTGAAATTGGTCGAAATAGAAGCTTCTGAGTAGGAAAAAAAGTCTGTAAAAATGGCAATTTTGGTCACATTGAGGATATAAAAAGTAGTTATTCAACATGAGGCACAATCCAAATGACATTTTGAATCAATTTTTACACAGTCAAAAAAATCAATTTTCTGATGAAAAACGATGACCCGTGACCTGTCGAACAGTCTCCAAATGGTCAGAAATTATAATTTTTTAATGTTTAATTTTTTGACTGTAAATGAATATTGAATGTGAATTAGAACTCTTGGAACTAAAATAAGTGTGTTTAGAGTCAGTTTAATGCCTGAAATTGGTCGAAATAGAAGCTTCTGAGTAGGAGAAAAAGTCTGTAAAAATGGCAATTTTGGTCACATTGAGGATATAAAAATTAGTTATTCAACATGAGGCACAATCCAAATGACATTTTGAATACATTTTTCTACAGTCCAAAAAATCAATTTTCTGATGAAAAACGATGACCCGTGACCTGTTGAACAGTCTCCAAATGGTCAGAAATGATAATTTTTCAATGTTTAAGTTTTTTGACTGTAAATGAATATTGAATGTGAATTAGAACTCTTGGAACTAAAATAAGTGTGTTTAGAGTCATTTTAATGCCTGAAATTGGTCGAAATAGAAGCTTCTGAGTAGGAGAAAAAGTCTGTAAAAATGGCAATTTTGGTCACATTGAGGCTGTAAAAAGTAGTTATTCAACATGAGGCACAATCCAAATGACATTTTGAATCAATTTTTACACAGTCAAAAAAATCAATTTTCTGATGAAAAACGATGACCCGTGACCTGTCGGACTTTCTCCAAATGGTCAGAAATTATAATTTTTTAACTTTTAATTTTTTGACTGTAAATGAATATTGAATGTGAATTAGAACTCTTGGAACTAAAATAAGTGTGTTTAGGGTCATTTTAATGCCTGAAATTGGGCGAAATAGAAGCTTCTGAGTAGGAGAAAAAGTCTGTAAAAATGGCAATTTTGGTCACATTGAGGATATAAAAAGTAGTTATTCAACATGAGGCACAATCCAAATGACATTTTGAATACATTTTTACACAGTAAAAAAAATCAATTTTCTGATGAAAAACGATGACCCGTACCTGTCGAACAGTCTCCAAATGGTCAGAAATTATAATTTTTTAATGTTTCATTTTTTGACTGTAAATGAATATTGAATGTGAATTAGAACTCTTGGAACTAAAATAAGTGTGTTTAGAGTCATTTTAATGCCTGAAATTGGTCCGAAATAGAAGCTTCTGAGTAGGAGAAAAAGTCTGTAAAAATGGCAATTTTGGTCACATTGAGGATATAATAAGTAGTTATTCAACATGAGGCACAATCCAAATGACATTTTGAATACATTTTTCTACAGTCCAAAAAAATCAATTTTCTGATGAAAAACGATGACCCGTGACCTGTCGAACTTTCTCCAAATGGTCAGAAATGATAATTTTTCAATGTTTAAGTTTTTTGACTGTAAATGAATATTGAATGTGAATTAGAACTCTTGGAACTAAAATAAGTGTGTTTAGAGTCATTTTAATGCCTGAAATTGGTCGAAATAGAAGCTTCTGAGTAGGAGAAAAAGTCTGTAAAAATGGCAATTTTGGTCACATTGAGGCTGTAAAAAGTAGTTATTCAACATGAGGCACAATCCAAATGACATTTTGAATCAATTTTTACACAGTCAAAAAAATCAATTTTCTGATGAAAAACGATGACCCGTGACCTGTCGAACTTTCTCCAAATGGTCAGAAATTATAATTTTTGAACGTTTAATTTTTTGACTGTAAATGAATATTGAATGTGAATTAGAACTCTTGGAACTAAAATAAGTGTGTTTAGGGTCATTTTAATGCCTGAAATTGGTCGAAATAGAAGCTTCTGAGTAGGAGAAAAAGTCTGTAAAAATGGCAATTTTGGTCACATTGAGGATATAAAAAGTAGTTATTCAACATGAGGCACAATCCAAATGACTTTTTGAATCAATTTTTACACAGTCAAAAAAATCAATTTTCTGATGAAAAACAATGACCCGTGACCTGTCGAACTTTCTCTAAATGGTCAGAAATTATAATTTTTTAACGTTTAATTTTTTGACTGTAAATGAATATTGAATGTGAATTAGAACTCTTGGAACTAAAATAAGTATGTTTAGAGTCATTTTAATGCCTGAAATTGGTCCGAAATAGAAGCTTCTGAGTAGGTGAAAAAGTCTGTAAAAATGGCAATTTTGGTCATATTGAGGATATAATAAGTAGTTATTCAACATGAGGCACAATCCAAATGACATTTTGAATACATTTTTCTATAGTCCAAAAAAATCAATTTTCTGATGACAAACGATGACTCGTGACCTGTCGAACTTTCTCCAAATGGTCAGAAATTATAATTTTTCAATGTTTAATTTTTTGACTGTAAATGAATATTGAATGTGAATTAGAACTCTTGGAACTAAAATAAGTGTGTTTAGAGTCATTTTAATGCCTGAAATTGGTCGAAATAGAAGCTTCTGAGTAGGAGAAAAAGTCTGTAAAAATGGCAATTTTGGTCACATTGAGGCTGTAAAAAGTAGTTATTCAACATGAGGCACAATCCAAATGACATTTTGAATCAATTTTTACACAGTCAATAAAAATCAATTTTCTGATGAAAAACGATGACCCGTAACCTGTCGAACTTTCTCCAAATGGTCAGAAATTATAATTTTTGAACGTTTAATTTTTTGACTGTAAATGAATATTGAATGTGAATTAGAACTCTTGGAACTAAAATAAGTGTGTTTAGGGCCATTTTAATGCCTGAAATTGGTCGAAATAGAAGCTTCTGAGTAGGAGAAAAAGTCTGTAAAAATGGCAATTTTGGTCACATTGAGGATATAAAAAGTAGTTATTCAACATGAGGCACAATCCAAATGACATTTTGAATCAATTTTTACACAGTCAAAAAAATCAATTTTCTGATGAAAAACAATGACCCGTGACCTGTCGAACTTTCTCTAAATGGTCAGAAATTATAATTTTTTAACGTTTAATTTTTTGACTGTAAATGAATATTGAATGTGAATTAGAACTCTTCGAACTAAAATAAGTGTGTTTAGAGTCATTTTAATGCCTGAAATTGGTCCGAAATAGAAGCTTCTGAGTAGGAGAAAAAGTCTGTAAAAATGTCAATTTTGGTCACATTGAGGATATAATAAGTAGTTATTCAACATGAGGCACAATCCAAATGACATTTTGAATCAATTTTTACACAGTCAAAAAAATCAATTTTCTGATGAAAAACGATGACCCGTGACCTGTCGAACAGTCTCCAAATGGTCAGAAATTATAATTTTTTAATGTTTAATTTTTTGACTGTAAATGAATATTGAATGTGAATTAGAACTCTTGGAACTAAAATAAGTGTGTTTAGAGTCATTTTAATGCCTGAAATTGGTCGAAATAGAAGCTTCTGAGTAGGAGAAAAAGTCTGTAAAAATGGCAATTTTGGTCACATTGAGGCTGTAAAAAGTAGTTATTCAACATGAGGCACAATCCAAATGACATTTTGAATCAATTTTTACACAGTCAAAAAAATCAATTTTCTGATGAAAAACAATGACCCGTGACCTGTCGAACTTTCTTTAAATGGTCAGAAATTATAATTTTTTAACGTTTAATTTTTTGACTGTAAATGAATATTGAATGTGAATTAGAACTCTTGGAACTAAAATAAGTGTGTTTAGGGCCATTTTAATGCCTGAAATTGGTCGAAATAGAAGCTTCTGAGTAGGAGAAAAAGTCTGTAAAAATGGCAATTTTGGTCACATTGAGGATATAAAAAGTAGTTATTCAACATGAGGCACAATCCAAATGACATTTTGAATCAATTTTTACACAGTCAAAAAAATCAATTTTCTGATGAAAAACGATGACCCGTGACCTGTCGAACAGTCTCCAAATGGTCAGAAATTATAATTTTTTAATGTTTAATTTTTTGACTGTAAATGAATATTGAATGTGAATTAGAACTCTTGGAACTAAAATAAGTGTGTTTAGAGTCATTTTAATGCCTGAAATTGGTCGAAATAGAAGCTTCTGAGTAGGAGAAAAAGTCTGTAAAAATGGCAATTTTGGTCACATTGAGGCTGTAAAAAGTAGTTATTCAACATGAGGCACAATCCAAATGACATTTTGAATCAATTTTTACACAGTCAATAAAAATCAATTTTCTGATGAAAAACGATGACCCGTAACCTGTCGAACTTTCTCCAAATGGTCAGAAATTATAATTTTTGAACGTTTAATTTTTTGACTGTAAATGAATATTGAATGTGAATTAGAACTCTTGGAACTAAAATAAGTGTGTTTAGGGCCATTTTAATGCCTGAAATTGGTCGAAATAGAAGCTTCTGAGTAGGAGAAAAAGTCTGTAAAAATGGCAATTTTGGTCACATTGAGGATATAAAAAGTAGTTATTCAACATGAGGCACAATCCAAATGACATTTTGAATCAATTTTTACACAGTCAAAAAAATCAATTTTCTGATGAAAAACAATGACCCGTGACCTGTCGAACTTTCTCTAAATGGTCAGAAATTATAATTTTTTAACGTTTAATTTTTTGACTGTAAATGAATATTGAATGTGAATTAGAACTCTTCGAACTAAAATAAGTGTGTTTAGAGTCATTTTAATGCCTGAAATTGGTCCGAAATAGAAGCTTCTGAGTAGGAGAAAAAGTCTGTAAAAATGTCAATTTTGGTCACATTGAGGATATAATAAGTAGTTATTCAACATGAGGCACAATCCAAATGACATTTTGAATCAATTTTTACACAGTCAAAAAAATCAATTTTCTGATGAAAAACGATGACCCGTGACCTGTCGAACAGTCTCCAAATGGTCAGAAATTATAATTTTTTAATGTTTAATTTTTTGACTGTAAATGAATATTGAATGTGAATTAGAACTCTTGGAACTAAAATAAGTGTGTTTAGAGTCATTTTAATGCCTGAAATTGGTCGAAATAGAAGCTTCTGAGTAGGAGAAAAAGTCTGTAAAAATGGCAATTTTGGTCACATTGAGGCTGTAAAAAGTAGTTATTCAACATGAGGCACAATCCAAATGACATTTTGAATCAATTTTTACACAGTCAAAAAAATCAATTTTCTGATGAAAAACAATGACCCGTGACCTGTCGAACTTTCTTTAAATGGTCAGAAATTATAATTTTTTAACGTTTAATTTTTTGACTGTAAATGAATATTGAATGTGAATTAGAACTCTTGGAACTAAAATAAGTGTGTTTAGAGTCATTTTAATGCCTGAAATTGGTCCGAAATAGAAGCTTCTGAGTAGGTGAAAAAGTCTGTAAAAATGGCAATTTTTGGTCATATTGAGGATATAATAAGTAGTTATTCAACATGAGGCACAATCCAAATGACATTTTGAATACATTTTTCTACAGTCCAAAAAAATCAATTTTCTGATGAAAAACGATGACCTGTGACCTGTCGAACTTTCTCCAAATGGTCAGAAATTATAATTTTTCAATGTTTAATTTTTTGACTGTAAATGAATATTGAATGTGAATTAGAACTCTTGGAACTAAAATAAGTGTGTTTAGGGCCATTTTAATGCCTGAAATTGGTCGAAATAGAAGCTTCTGAGTAGGAGAAAAAGTCTGTAAAAATGGCAATTTTGGTCACATTGAGGATATAAAAAGTAGTTATTCAACATGAGGCACAATCCAAATGACATTTTGAATCAATTTTTACACAGTCAAAAAAATCAATTTTCTGATGAAAAACAATGACCCGTGACCTGTCGAACTTTCTCTAAATGGTCAGAAATTATAATTTTTTAACGTTTAATTTTTTGACTGTAAATGAATATTGAATGTGAATTAGAACTCTTCGAACTAAAATAAGTGTGTTTAGAGTCATTTTAATGCCTGAAATTGGTCCGAAATAGAAGCTTCTGAGTAGGAGAAAAAGTCTGTAAAAATGTCAATTTTGGTCACATTGAGGATATAATAAGTAGTTATTCAACATGAGGCACAATCCAAATGACATTTTGAATCAATTTTTCTACAGTCAAAAAAAACAATTTTCTGATGAAAAACGATGACCCGTGACCTGTCGAACTTTCTCCAAATGGTCAGAAATTATAATTTTTCAATGTTTAATTTTTTGACTGTAAATGAATATTGAATGTGAATTAGAACTCTTGGAACTAAAATAGGTGTGTTTAGGGTCATTTTAATGCCTGAAATTGGTCGAAATAGAAGCTTCTGAGTAGGAAAAAAAGTCTGTAAAAATGGCAATTTTGGTCACATTGAGGATATAAAAAGTAGTTATTCAACATGAGGCACAATCCAAATGACATTTTGAATCAATTTTTACACAGTCAAAAAAATCAATTTTCTGATGAAAAACGATGACCCGTGACCTGTCGAACAGTCTCCAAATGGTCAGAAATTATAATTTTTTAATGTTTAATTTTTTGACTGTAAATGAATATTGAATGTGAATTAGAACTCTTGGAACTAAAATAAGTGTGTTTAGAGTCAGTTTAATGCCTGAAATTGGTCGAAATAGAAGCTTCTGAGTAGGAGAAAAAGTCTGTAAAAATGGCAATTTTGGTCACATTGAGGATATAAAAATTAGTTATTCAACATGAGGCACAATCCAAATGACATTTTGAATACATTTTTCTACAGTCCAAAAAATCAATTTTCTGATGAAAAACGATGACCCGTGACCTGTTGAACAGTCTCCAAATGGTCAGAAATGATAATTTTTCAATGTTTAAGTTTTTTGACTGTAAATGAATATTGAATGTGAATTAGAACTCTTGGAACTAAAATAAGTGTGTTTAGAGTCATTTTAATGCCTGAAATTGGTCGAAATAGAAGCTTCTGAGTAGGAGAAAAAGTCTGTAAAAATGGCAATTTTGGTCACATTGAGGCTGTAAAAAGTAGTTATTCAACATGAGGCACAATCCAAATGACATTTTGAATCAATTTTTACACAGTCAAAAAAATCAATTTTCTGATGAAAAACGATGACCCGTGACCTGTCGGACTTTCTCCAAATGGTCAGAAATTATAATTTTTTAACGTTTAATTTTTTGACTGTAAATGAATATTGAATGTGAATTAGAACTCTTGGAACTAAAATAAGTGTGTTTAGGGTCATTTTAATGCCTGAAATTGGGCGAAATAGAAGCTTCTGAGTAGGAGAAAAAGTCTGTAAAAATGGCAATTTTGGTCACATTGAGGATATAAAAAGTAGTTATTCAACATGAGGCACAATCCAAATGACATTTTGAATACATTTTTACACAGTAAAAAAAATCAATTTTCTGATGAAAAACGATGACCCGTACCTGTCGAACAGTCTCCAAATGGTCAGAAATTATAATTTTTTAATGTTTAATTTTTTGACTGTAAATGAATATTGAATGTGAATTAGAACTCTTGGAACTAAAATAAGTGTGTTTAGAGTCATTTTAATGCCTGAAATTGGTCCGAAATAGAAGCTTCTGAGTAGGAGAAAAAGTCTGTAAAAATGGCAATTTTGGTCACATTGAGGATATAATAAGTAGTTATTCAACATGAGGCACAATCCAAATGACATTTTGAATACATTTTTCTACAGTCCAAAAAAATCAATTTTCTGATGAAAAACGATGACCCGTGACCTGTCGAACTTTCTCCAAATGGTCAGAAATGATAATTTTTCAATGTTTAAGTTTTTTGACTGTAAATGAATATTGAATGTGAATTAGAACTCTTGGAACTAAAATAAGTGTGTTTAGAGTCATTTTAATGCCTGAAATTGGTCGAAATAGAAGCTTCTGAGTAGGAGAAAAAGTCTGTAAAAATGGCAATTTTGGTCACATTGAGGCTGTAAAAAGTAGTTATTCAACATGAGGCACAATCCAAATGACATTTTGAATCAATTTTTACACAGTCAAAAAAATCAATTTTCTGATGAAAAACGATGACCCGTGACCTGTCGAACTTTCTCCAAATGGTCAGAAATTATAATTTTTGAACGTTTAATTTTTTGACTGTAAATGAATATTGAATGTGAATTAGAACTCTTGGAACTAAAATAAGTGTGTTTAGGGTCATTTTAATGCCTGAAATTGGTCGAAATAGAAGCTTCTGAGTAGGAGAAAAAGTCTGTAAAAATGGCAATTTTGGTCACATTGAGGATATAAAAAGTAGTTATTCAACATGAGGCACAATCCAAATGACTTTTTGAATCAATTTTTACACAGTCAAAAAAATCAATTTTCTGATGAAAAACAATGACCCGTGACCTGTCGAACTTTCTCTAAATGGTCAGAAATTATAATTTTTTAACGTTTAATTTTTTGACTGTAAATGAATATTGAATGTGAATTAGAACTCTTGGAACTAAAATAAGTGTGTTTAGAGTCATTTTAATGCCTGAAATTGGTCCGAAATAGAAGCTTCTGAGTAGGTGAAAAAGTCTGTAAAAATGGCAATTTTGGTCATATTGAGGATATAATAAGTAGTTATTCAACATGAGGCACAATCCAAATGACATTTTGAATACATTTTTCTATAGTCCAAAAAAATCAATTTTCTGATGACAAACGATGACTCGTGACCTGTCGAACTTTCTCCAAATGGTCAGAAATTATAATTTTTCAATGTTTAATTTTTTGACTGTAAATGAATATTGAATGTGAATTAGAACTCTTGGAACTAAAATAAGTGTGTTTAGAGTCATTTTAATGCCTGAAATTGGTCGAAATAGAAGCTTCTGAGTAGGAGAAAAAGTCTGTAAAAATGGCAATTTTGGTCACATTGAGGCTGTAAAAAGTAGTTATTCAACATGAGGCACAATCCAAATGACATTTTGAATCAATTTTTACACAGTCAATAAAAATCAATTTTCTGATGAAAAACGATGACCCGTAACCTGTCGAACTTTCTCCAAATGGTCAGAAATTATAATTTTTGAACGTTTAATTTTTTGACTGTAAATGAATATTGAATGTGAATTAGAACTCTTGGAACTAAAATAAGTGTGTTTAGGGCCATTTTAATGCCTGAAATTGGTCGAAATAGAAGCTTCTGAGTAGGAGAAAAAGTCTGTAAAAATGGCAATTTTGGTCACATTGAGGATATAAAAAGTAGTTATTCAACATGAGGCACAATCCAAATGACATTTTGAATCAATTTTTACACAGTCAAAAAAATCAATTTTCTGATGAAAAACAATGACCCGTGACCTGTCGAACTTTCTCTAAATGGTCAGAAATTATAATTTTTTAACGTTTAATTTTTTGACTGTAAATGAATATTGAATGTGAATTAGAACTCTTCGAACTAAAATAAGTGTGTTTAGAGTCATTTTAATGCCTGAAATTGGTCCGAAATAGAAGCTTCTGAGTAGGAGAAAAAGTCTGTAAAAATGTCAATTTTGGTCACATTGAGGATATAATAAGTAGTTATTCAACATGAGGCACAATCCAAATGACATTTTGAATCAATTTTTACACAGTCAAAAAAATCAATTTTCTGATGAAAAACGATGACCCGTGACCTGTCGAACAGTCTCCAAATGGTCAGAAATTATAATTTTTTAATGTTTAATTTTTTGACTGTAAATGAATATTGAATGTGAATTAGAACTCTTGGAACTAAAATAAGTGTGTTTAGAGTCATTTTAATGCCTGAAATTGGTCGAAATAGAAGCTTCTGAGTAGGAGAAAAAGTCTGTAAAAATGGCAATTTTGGTCACATTGAGGCTGTAAAAAGTAGTTATTCAACATGAGGCACAATCCAAATGACATTTTGAATCAATTTTTACACAGTCAAAAAAATCAATTTTCTGATGAAAAACAATGACCCGTGACCTGTCGAACTTTCTTTAAATGGTCAGAAATTATAATTTTTTAACGTTTAATTTTTTGACTGTAAATGAATATTGAATGTGAATTAGAACTCTTGGAACTAAAATAAGTGTGTTTAGGGCCATTTTAATGCCTGAAATTGGTCGAAATAGAAGCTTCTGAGTAGGAGAAAAAGTCTGTAAAAATGGCAATTTTGGTCACATTGAGGATATAAAAAGTAGTTATTCAACATGAGGCACAATCCAAATGACATTTTGAATCAATTTTTACACAGTCAAAAAAATCAATTTTCTGATGAAAAACGATGACCCGTGACCTGTCGAACAGTCTCCAAATGGTCAGAAATTATAATTTTTTAATGTTTAATTTTTTGACTGTAAATGAATATTGAATGTGAATTAGAACTCTTGGAACTAAAATAAGTGTGTTTAGAGTCATTTTAATGCCTGAAATTGGTCGAAATAGAAGCTTCTGAGTAGGAGAAAAAGTCTGTAAAAATTGCAATTTTGGTCACATTGAGGCTGTAAAAAGTAGTTATTCAACATGAGGCACAATCCAAATGACTTTTTGAATCAATTTTTACACAGTCAAAAAAATCAATTTTCTGATGAAAAACGATGACCCGTGACCTGTCGAACAGTCTCCAAATGGTCAGAAATTATAATTTTTTAATGTTTCATTTATTGACTCTAAATGAATATTGAATGTGAATTAGAATTCTTGGAACTAAAATAATTGTGGTTAGAGTCATTTTCATGCCTGAAATGGGTCGAAATAGAAACTTCTGAGTAGGAGAAAAAGTCTGTAAAAATGGCAATTTTGGTCACTTTGAGGCTATAAAAAGTAGTTAATCAACATGAGACACAATCCAAATGACATCTTGAATACATTTTTCTACAGTCCAAAAAATCAATTTTCTGATGAAAAACGATGACTCGTGACCTGTCGAACTTACTCCAAATGGTCAGAAAGGATAATTTTTTAATGTTTAATTTTTTGACTGTAAATGAATATTGAATGTGAATTAGAATTCTTGGAACTAAAATAAGTGTGGTTAGAGTCATTTTCATGCCTGAAATGGGTCGAAATAGAAACTTCTGAGTAGGAGAAAAAGTCTGTAAAAATGGCAATTTTGGTCACTTTGAGGCTATAAAAAGTAGTTATTCAACATGAGACACAATCCAAATGACATCTTGAATCAATTTTTATACAGTCCAAAAAATCCATTTTCTGATGAAAAACGATGACTCGTGACCTGTCGAACTTTCTCCAAATGGTCAGAAATGATAATTTTTTAATGTTTAATTTTTTGACTGTAAATGAATATTGAATGTGAATTAGAATTCTTGAAACTAAAATAAGTGTGTTTAGAGTCATTTTAATGCCTGAAATTGGTTGAAATAGAAAAATCTGAGTAGGAGAAAAAGTCTGTAAAAATGGCAATTTTGGTCACTTTGAGGCTATAAAAAGTAGTTATTCAACATGAGACACAATCCAAATGACATCTTGAATCAATTTTTCTACAGTCCAAAAAATCAATTTTCTGATGAAAAACGATGACTCGTGACCTGTCGAACTTTCTCCAAATGGTCAGAAATGATAATTTTTTAATGTTTAATTTTTTGACTGTAAATGAATATTTAATGTGAATTAGAACTCTTGGAACTAAAATAAGTGTGTTTAGAGTCATTTTAATGCCTGAAATTGGTCGAAATAGAAGCCTCTGAGTAGGTGAAACAGTCTGTAAAAATGGCAATTTTGGTCACATTGAGGCTATAAAAAGTAGTTATTCAACATGAGGCACAATCCAAATGACATTTTGAATCAATTTTTCTACAGTCAAAAAAATCAATTTTCTGATGAAAAACGATGACACGTGACCTGTCGAACTTACTCCGAATGGTCAGAAATGATCATTTTTTAATGTTTAATTTTTTGACTGTAAATGAATATTGAATGTGAATTAGAATTCTTGGAACTAAAATAAGTGTGGTTAGAGTCATTTTCATGCCTGAAATGGGTCGAAATAGAAACTTCTGAGTAGGAGAAAAAGTCTGTAAAAATGGCAACTTTGGTCACTTTGAGGCTATAAAAAGTAGTTAATCAACATGAGACACAATCCAAATGACATCTTGAATCAATTTTTCTACAGTCCAAAAAATCAATTTTCTGATGAAAAACGATGACTCGTGACCTGTCGAACTTTCTCCAAATGGTCAGAAATGATAATTTTTTAATGTTTCATTTTTTGACTGTAAATGAATATTGAATGTGAATTAGAACTCTTGGAACTAAAATAAGTGTGTTTAGAGTCATTTTAATGCCTGAAATTGGTCGAAATAGAAGCCTCTGAGTAGGAGAAACAGTCTGTAAAAATGGCAATTTTGGTCACATTGAGGCTATAAAAAGTAGTTATTCAACATGAGGCACAATCCAAATGACATTTTGAATAAATTTTTCTACAGTCAAAAAAATCAATTTTCTGATGAAAAACGATGACCCGTGACCTGTCGAACTTACTCCAAATGGTCAGAAAGGATAATTTTTTAATGTTTAATTTTTTGACTGTAAAGGAATATTGAATGTGAATTAGAATTCTTGGAACTAAAATAAGTGTGGTTAGAGTCATTTTCATGCCTGAAATGGGTCGAAATAGAAACTTCTGAGTAGGAGAAAAAGTCTGTAAAAATGGCAATTTTGGTCACTTTGAGGCTATAAAAAGTAGTTATTCAACATGAGACACAATCCAAAGGACATCTTGAATCAATTTTTATACAGTCCAAAAAATCCATTTTCTGATGAAAAACGATGACTCGTGACCTGTCGAACTTTCTCCAAATGGTCAGAAATGATAATTTTATAATGTTTAATTTTTTGACTGTAAATGAATATTGAATGTGAATTAGAATTCTTGAAACTAAAATAAGTGTGTTTAGAGTCATTTTAATGCCTGAAATTGGTTGAAATAGAAAAATCTGAGTAGGAGAAAAAGTCTGTAAAAATGGCAATTTTGGTCACTTTGAGGCTATAAAAAGTAGTTATTCAACATGAGACACAATCCAAATGACATCTTGAATCAATTTTTCTACAGTCCAAAAAATCAATTTTCTGATGAAAAACGATGACTCGTGACCTGTCGAACTTTCTCCAAATGGTCAGAAATGATAATTTTTTAATGTTTAATTTTTTGACTGTAAATGAATATTGAATGTGAATTAGAACTCTTGGAACTAAAATAAGTGTGTTTAGAGTCATTTTAATGCCTGAAATTGGTCGAAATAGAAGCCTCTGAGTAGGAGAAACAGTCTGTAAAAATGGCAATTTTGGTCACATTGAGGCTATAAAAAGTAGTTATTCAACATGAGGCACAATCCAAATGACATTTTGAATCAATTTTTCTACAGTCAAAAAAATCAATTTTCTGATGAAAAACGATGACCCGTGACCTGTCGAACTTACTCCAAATGGTCAGAAAGGATAATTTTTTAATGTTTAATTTTTTGACTGTAAATGAATATTGAATGTGAATTAGAATTCTTGGAACTAAAATAAGTGTGGTTAGAGTCATTTTCATGCCTGAAATGGGTCGAAATAGAAACTTCTGAGTAGGAGAAAAAGTCTGTAAAAATGGAAATTTTGGTCACTTTGAGGCTATAAAAAGTAGTTATTCAACATGAGACACAATCCAAATGACATCTTGAATCAATTTTTATACAGTCCAAAAAATCCATTTTCTGATGAAAAACGATGACTCGTGACCTGTCGAACTTTCTCCAAATGGTCAGAAATGATAATTTTATAATGTTTAATTTTTTGACTGTAAATGAATATTGAATGTGAATTAGAACTTTTGGAACTAAAATAAGTGTGTTTAGAGTCATTTTAATGCCTGAAATTGGTCGAAATAGAAGCCTCTGAGTAGGAGAAACAGTCTGTAAAAATGGCAATTTTGGTCACATTGAGGCTATAAAAAGTAGTTATTCAACATGAGGCACAATCCAAATGACATTTTGAATCAATTTTTCTACAGTCAAAAAAATCAATTTTCTGATGAAAAACGATGACCCGTGACCTGTCGAACTTTCTCCAAATGGTCAGAAAGGATAATTTTTTAATGTTTAATTTTTTGACTGTAAATGAATATTGAATGTGAATTAGAATTTTTGGAACTAAAATAAGTGTGTTTAGAGTCATTTTAATGCCTGAAATTGGTCGAAATAGAAACTTCTGAGTAGGAGAAAAAGTCTGTAAAAATGGCAATTTTGGTCACATTGAGGCTATAAAAAGTAGTTATTCAACATGAGGCACAATCCAAATGACATTTTGAATCAATTTTTCTACAGTCCAAAAAATCAATTTTCTGATGAAAAACGATGACCCGTGACCTGTCTAACTTTCTCCAAATGGTCAGAAATAATAATTTTTTAATGTTTAATTTTTTGACTGTAAATGAATATTGAATGTGAATTAGAACTCTTGGAACTAAAATAAGTGTGTTTAGAATCATTTTAATGCCTGAAATTGGTTGAAATAGAAGCTTCTGAGTAGGAGAAAAAGTCTGTAAAAATGGCAATTTTGGTCACTTTGAGGCTATAAAAAGTAGTTATTCAACATGAGGCACAATCCGAATGACATTTTGAATACATTTTTCTACAGTCCAAGAAATCAATTTTCTAATGAAAAACGATGACCCCGTGACCTGTCGAACTTTCTCCAAATGGTCAGAAATGATAATTTTTTCATGTTTAATTTTTTGACTGTAAATGAATATTGAATGTGAATTAGAATTCTTGAAACTAAAATAAGTGTGTTTAGAGTCATTTTAATGCCTGAAATTGGTCGAAATAGAAGCCTCTGAGTAGGAGAAACAGTCTGTAAAAATGGCAATTTTGGTCACATTGAGGCTATAAAAAGTAGTTATTCAACATGAGGCACAATCCAAATGACATTTTGAATCAATTTTTCTACAGTCAAAAAAAATCAATTTTCTAATGAAAAACGATGACCCGTGACCTGTCGAACTTTCTCCAAATGGTCAGAAATGATAATTTTATAATGTTTAATTTTTTGACTGTAAATGAATATTGAATGTGAATTAGAATTCTTGAAACTAAAATAAGTGTGTTTAGAGTCATTTTAATGCCTGAAATTGGTTGAAATAGAAAAATCTGAGTAGGAGAAAAAGTCTGTAAAAATGGCAATTTTGGTCACTTTGAGGCTATAAAAAGTAGTTATTCAACATGAGACACAATCCAAAGGACATCTTGAATCAATTTTTATACAGTCCAAAAAATCCATTTTCTGATGAAAAACGATGACTCGTGACCTGTCGAACTTTCTCCAAATGGTCAGAAATGATAATTTTATAATGTTTAATTTTTTGACTGTAAATGAATATTGAATGTGAATTAGAATTCTTGAAACTAAAATAAGTGTGTTTAGAGTCATTTTAATGCCTGAAATTGGTTGAAATAGAAAAATCTGAGTAGGAGAAAAAGTCTGTAAAAATGGCAATTTTGGTCACTTTGAGGCTATAAAAAGTAGTTATTCAACATGAGACACAATCCAAATGACATCTTGAATCAATTTTTCTACAGTCCAAAAAATCAATTTTCTGATGAAAAACGATGACTCGTGACCTGTCGAACTTTCTCCAAATGGTCAGAAATGATAATTTTTTAATGTTTAATTTTTTGACTGTAAATGAATATTGAATGTGAATTAGAACTCTTGGAACTAAAATAAGTGTGTTTAGAGTCATTTTAATGCCTGAAATTGGTCGAAATAGAAGCCTCTGAGTAGGAGAAACAGTCTGTAAAAATGGCAATTTTGGTCACATTGAGGCTATAAAAAGTAGTTATTCAACATGAGGCACAATCCAAATGACATTTTGAATCAATTTTTCTACAGTCAAAAAAATCAATTTTCTGATGAAAAACGATGACCCGTGACCTGTCGAACTTACTCCAAATGGTCAGAAAGGATAATTTTTTAATGTTTAATTTTTTGACTGTAAATGAATATTGAATGTGAATTAGAATTCTTGGAACTAAAATAAGTGTGGTTAGAGTCATTTTCATGCCTGAAATGGGTCGAAATAGAAACTTCTGAGTAGGAGAAAAAGTCTGTAAAAATGGAAATTTTGGTCACTTTGAGGCTATAAAAAGTAGTTATTCAACATGAGACACAATCCAAATGACATCTTGAATCAATTTTTATACAGTCCAAAAAATCCATTTTCTGATGAAAAACGATGACTCGTGACCTGTCGAACTTTCTCCAAATGGTCAGAAATGATAATTTTATAATGTTTAATTTTTTGACTGTAAATGAATATTGAATGTGAATTAGAACTTTTGGAACTAAAATAAGTGTGTTTAGAGTCATTTTAATGCCTGAAATTGGTCGAAATAGAAGCCTCTGAGTAGGAGAAACAGTCTGTAAAAATGGCAATTTTGGTCACATTGAGGCTATAAAAAGTAGTTATTCAACATGAGGCACAATCCAAATGACATTTTGAATCAATTTTTCTACAGTAAAAAAAAATCAATTTTCTGATGAAAAACGATGACCCGTGACCTGTCGAACTTTCTCCAAATGGTCAGAAATGATAATTTTTTAATGTTTAATTTTTTGACTGTAAATGAATATTGAATGTGAATTAGAACTCTTGTAACTAAAATACGTGTGTTCAGAGTCATTTTAATGCCTGAAATTGGTCGAAATAGAAGCCTCTGAGTAGGAGAAACAGTCTGTAAAAATGGCAATTTTGGTCACATTGAGGCTATAAAAAGTAGTTATTCAACATGAGGCACAATCCAAATGACATTTTGAATCAATTTTTCTACAGTCAAAAAAATCAATTTTCTGATGAAAAACGATGACCCGTGACCTGTCGAACTTTCTCCAAATGGTCAGAAAGGATAATTTTTTAATGTTTAATTTTTTGACTGTAAATGAATATTGAATGTGAATTAGAATTTTTGGAACTAAAATAAGTGTGTTTAGAGTCATTTTAATGCCTGAAATTGGTCGAAATAGAAACTTCTGAGTAGGAGAAAAAGTCTGTAAAAATGGCAATTTTGGTCACATTGAGGCTATAGAAAGTAGTTATTCAACATGAGGCACAATCCAAATGACATTTTGAATCAATTTTTCTACAGTCCAAAAAATCAATTTTCTGATGAAAAACGATGACCCGTGACCTGTCTAACTTTCTCCAAATGGTCAGAAATAATAATTTTTTAATGTTTAATTTTTTGACTGTAAATGAATATTGAATGTGAATTAGAACTCTTGGAACTAAAATAAGTGTGTTTAGAATCATTTTAATGCCTGAAATTGGTTGAAATAGAAGCTTCTGAGTAGGAGAAAAAGTCTGTAAAAATGGCAATTTTGGTCACTTTGAGGCTATAAAAAGTAGTTATTCAACATGAGGCACAATCCGAATGACATTTTGAATACATTTTTCTACAGTCCAAGAAATCAATTTTCTAATGAAAAACGATGACCCCGTGACCTGTCGAACTTTCTCCAAATGGTCAGAAATGATAATTTTTTCATGTTTAATTTTTTGACTGTAAATGAATATTGAATGTGAATTAGAATTCTTGAAACTAAAATAAGTGTGTTTAGAGTCATTTTAATGCCTGAAATTGGTCGAAATAGAAGCCTCTGAGTAGGAGAAACAGTCTGTAAAAATGGCAATTTTGGTCACATTGAGGCTATAAAAAGTAGTTATTCAACATGAGGCACAATCCAAATGACATTTTGAATCAATTTTTCTACAGTCAAAAAAAATCAATTTTCTAATGAAAAACGATGACCCGTGACCTGTCGAACTTTCTCCAAATGGTCAGAAATGATAATTTTATAATGTTTAATTTTTTGACTGTAAATGAATATTGAATGTGAATTAGAATTCTTGAAACTAAAATAAGTGTGTTTAGAGTCATTTTAATGCCTGAAATTGGTTGAAATAGAAAAATCTGAGTAGGAGAAAAAGTCTGTAAAAATGGCAATTTTGGTCACTTTGAGGCTATAAAAAGTAGTTATTCAACATGAGACACAATCCAAATGACATCTTGAATCAATTTTTCTACAGTCCAAAAAATCAATTTTCTGATGAAAAACGATGACTCGTGACCTGTCGAACTTTCTCCAAATGGTCAGAAATGATAATTTTTTAATGTTTAATTTTTTGACTGTAAATGAATATTGAATGTGAATTAGAACTCTTGGAACTAAAATAAGTGTGTTTAGAGTCATTTTAATGCCTGAAATTGGTCGAAATAGAAGCCTCTGAGTAGGAGAAACAGTCTGTAAAAATGGGAATTTTGGTCACATTGAGGCTATGAAAAGTAGTTATTCAACATGAGGCACAATCCAAATGACATTTTGAATCAATTTTTCTACAGTCAAAAAAATCAATTTTCTGATGAAAAACGATGACCCGTGACCTGTCGAACTTACTCCAAATGGTCAGAAATTATAATTTTTTAATGTTTCATTTATTGACTGTAAATGAATATTGAATGTGAATTAGAATTCTTGGAACTAAAATAAGTGTGGTTAGAGTCATTTTCATGCCTGAAATGGGTCGAAATAGAAACTTCTGAGTAGGAGAAAAAGTCTGTAAAAATGGCAATTTTGGTCACTTTGAGGCTATAAAAAGTAGTTATTCAACATGAGACACAATCCAAATGACATCTTGAATCAATTTTTATACAGTCCAAAAAATCCATTTTCTGATGAAAAACGATGACTCGTGACCTGTCGAACTTTCTCCAAATGGTCAGAAATGATAATTTTTTAATGTTTAATTTTTTGACTGTAAATGAATATTGAATGTGAATTAGAATTCTTGAAACTAAAATAAGTGTGTTTAGAGTCATTTTAATGCCTGAAATTGGTTGAAATAGAAAAATCTGAGTAGGAGAAAAAGTCTGTAAAAATGGCAATTTTGGTCACTTTGAGGCTATAAAAAGTAGTTATTCAACATGAGACACAATCCAAATGACATCTTGAATCAATTTTTCTACAGTCCAAAAAATCAATTTTCTGATGAAAAACGATGACTCGTGACCTGTCGAACTTTCTCCAAATGGTCAGAAATGATAATTTTTTAATGTTTAATTTTTTGACTATAAATGAATATTGAATGTGAATTAGAACTCTTGGAACTAAAATAAGTGTGTTTAGAGTCATTTTAATGCCTGAAATTGGTCGAAATAGAAGCCTCTGAGTAGGTGAAACAGTCTGTAAAAATGGCAATTTTGGTCACATTGAGGCTATAAAAAGTAGTTATTCAACATGAGGCACAATCCAAATGACATTTTGAATCAATTTTTCTACAGTCAAAAAAATCAATTTTCTGATGAAAAACGATGACACGTGACCTGTCGAACTTACTCCGAATGGTCAGAAATGATCATTTTTTAATGTTTAATTTTTTGACTGTAAATGAATATTGAATGTGAATTAGAATTCTTGGAACTAAAATAAGTGTGGTTAGAGTCATTTTCATGCCTGAAATGGGTCGAAATAGAAACTTCTGAGTAGGAGAAAAAGTCTGTAAAAATGGCAACTTTGGTCACTTTGAGGCTATAAAAAGTAGTTAATCAACATGAGACACAATCCAAATGACATCTTGAATCAATTTTTCTACAGTCCAAAAAATCAATTTTCTGATGAAAAACGATGACTCGTGACCTGTCGAACTTTCTCCAAATGGTCAGAAATGATAATTTTTTAATGTTTCATTTTTTGACTGTAAATGAATATTGAATGTGAATTAGAACTCTTGGAACTAAAATAAGTGTGTTTAGAGTCATTTTAATGCCTGAAATTGGTCGAAATAGAAGCCTCTGAGTAGGAGAAACAGTCTGTAAAAATGGCAATTTTGGTCACATTGAGGCTATAAAAAGTAGTTATTCAACATGAGGCACAATCCAAATGACATTTTGAATAAATTTTTCTACAGTCAAAAAAATCAATTTTCTGATGAAAAACGATGACCCGTGACCTGTCGAACTTACTCCAAATGGTCAGAAAGGATAATTTTTTAATGTTTAATTTTTTGACTGTAAAGGAATATTGAATGTGAATTAGAATTCTTGGAACTAAAATAAGTGTGGTTAGAGTCATTTTCATGCCTGAAATGGGTCGAAATAGAAACTTCTGAGTAGGAGAAAAAGTCTGTAAAAATGGCAATTTTGGTCACTTTGAGGCTATAAAAAGTAGTTATTCAACATGAGACACAATCCAAAGGACATCTTGAATCAATTTTTATACAGTCCAAAAAATCCATTTTCTGATGAAAAACGATGACTCGTGACCTGTCGAACTTTCTCCAAATGGTCAGAAATGATAATTTTATAATGTTTAATTTTTTGACTGTAAATGAATATTGAATGTGAATTAGAATTCTTGAAACTAAAATAAGTGTGTTTAGAGTCATTTTAATGCCTGAAATTGGTTGAAATAGAAAAATCTGAGTAGGAGAAAAAGTCTGTAAAAATGGCAATTTTGGTCACTTTGAGGCTATAAAAAGTAGTTATTCAACATGAGACACAATCCAAATGACATCTTGAATCAATTTTTCTACAGTCCAAAAAATCAATTTTCTGATGAAAAACGATGACTCGTGACCTGTCGAACTTTCTCCAAATGGTCAGAAATGATAATTTTTTAATGTTTAATTTTTTGACTGTAAATGAATATTGAATGTGAATTAGAACTCTTGGAACTAAAATAAGTGTGTTTAGAGTCATTTTAATGCCTGAAATTGGTCGAAATAGAAGCCTCTGAGTAGGAGAAACAGTCTGTAAAAATGGGAATTTTGGTCACATTGAGGCTATAAAAAGTAGTTATTCAACATGAGGCACAATCCAAATGACATTTTGAATCAATTTTTCTACAGTCAAAAAAATCAATTTTCTGATGAAAAACGATGACCCATGACCTGTCGAACTTACTCCAAATGGTCAGAAATGATAATTTTTTAATGTTTCATTTATTGACTGTAAATGAATATTGAATGTGAATTAGAATTCTTGGAACTAAAATAAGTGTGGTTAGAGTCATTTTCATGCCTGAAATGGGTCGAAATAGAAACTTCTGAGTAGGAGAAAAAGTCTGTAAAAATGGCAATTTTGGTCACTTTGAGGCTATAAAAAGTAGTTAATCAACATGAGACACAATCCAAATGACATCTTGAATACATTTTTCTACAGTCCAAAAAATCAATTTTCTGATGAAAAACGATGACTCGTGACCTGTCGAACTTTCTCCAAATGGTCAGAAATGATAATTTTTTAATGTTTAATTTTTTGACTGTAAATGAATATTGAATGTGAATTAGAACTCTTGGAACTAAAATAAGTGTGTTTAGAGTCATTTTAATGCCTGAAATTGGTCGAAATAGAAGCCTCTGAGTAGGAGAAACAGTCTGTAAAAATGGCAATTTTGGTCACATTGAGGCTATAAAAAGTAGTTATTCAACATGAGGCACAATCCAAATGACATTTTGAATCAATTTTTCTACAGTCAAAAAAATCAATTTTCTGATGAAAAACGATGACCCGTGACCTGTCGAACTTACTCCAAATGGTCAGAAAGGATAATTTTTTAATGTTTAATTTTTTGACTGTAAATGAATATTGAATGTGAATTAGAATTCTTGGAACTAAAATAAGTGTGGTTAGAGTCATTTTCATGCCTGAAATGGGTCGAAATAGAAACTTCTGAGTAGGAGAAAAAGTCTGTAAAAATGGAAATTTTGGTCACTTTGAGGCTATAAAAAGTAGTTATTCAACATGACACACAATCCAAATGACATCTTGAATCAATTTTTATACAGTCCAAAAAATCCATTTTCTGATGAAAAACGATGACTCGTGACCTGTCGAACTTTCTCCAAATGGTCAGAAATGATAATTTTATAATGTTTAATTTTTTGACTGTAAATGAATATTGAATGTGAATTAGAACTTTTGGAACTAAAATAAGTGTGTTTAGAGTCATTTTAATGCCTGAAATTGGTCGAAATAGAAGCCTCTGAGTAGGAGAAACAGTCTGTAAAAATGGCAATTTTGGTCACATTGAGGCTATAAAAAGTAGTTATTCAACATGAGGCACAATCCAAATGACATTTTGAATCAATTTTTCTACAGTAAAAAAAAATCAATTTTCTGATGAAAAACGATGACCCGTGACCTGTCGAACTTTCTCCAAATGGTCAGAAATGATAATTTTTGAATGTTTAATTTTTTGACTGTAAATGAATATTGAATGTGAATTAGAACTCTTGTAACTAAAATACGTGTGTTCAGAGTCATTTTAATGCCTGAAATTGGTCGAAATAGAAGCCTCTGAGTAGGAGAAACAGTCTGTAAAAATGGCAATTTTGGTCACATTGAGGCTATAAAAAGTAGTTATTCAACATGAGGCACAATCCAAATGACATTTTGAATCAATTTTTCTACAGTCAAAAAAATCAATTTTCTGATGAAAAACGATGACCCGTGACCTGTCGAACTTTCTCCAAATGGTCAGAAAGGATAATTTTTTAATGTTTAATTTTTTGACTGTAAATGAATATTGAATGTGAATTAGAATTTTTGGAACTAAAATAAGTGTGTTTAGAGTCATTTTAATGCCTGAAATTGGTCGAAATAGAAACTTCTGAGTAGGAGAAAAAGTCTGTAAAAATGGCAATTTTGGTCACATTGAGGCTATAGAAAGTAGTTATTCAACATGAGGCACAATCCGAATGACATTTTGAATCAATTTTTCTACAGTCCAAAAAATCAATTTTCTGATGAAAAACGATGACCCGTGACCTGTCGAACTTTCTCCAAATGGTCAGAAATAATAATTTTTTAATGTTTAATTTTTTGACTGTAAATGAATATTGAATGTGAATTAGAACTCTTGGAACTAAAATAAGTGTGTTTAGAATCATTTTAATGCCTGAAATTGGTTGAAATAGAAGCTTCTGAGTAGGAGAAAAAGTCTGTAAAAATGGCAATTTTGGTCACTTTGAGGCTATAAAAAGTAGTTATTCAACATGTGGCACAATCCAAATGACATGTTGAATACATTTTTCCACAGTCCAAAAAATCAATTTTCTGATGAAAAACGATGACCCGTGACCTGTCGAACTTTCTCCAAATGGTCAGAAATGATAATTTTTTAATGTTTAATTTTTTTACTGTAAATGAATATTGAATTTGAATTGGAACTCTTGGAACTAAAATAAGTGTGTTTAGAGTCATTTTAATGCCTGAAATTGGTTGAAATAGAAGCTTCTGAGTAGGAGAAAAAGTCTGTAAAAATGGCAATTTTGGTCACATTGAGGCTATAGAAAGTAGTTATTCAACATGAGGCACAATCCAAATGACGTTTTGAATCAATTTTTCTACAATCCAAAAAATAAATTTTCTGATGAAAAACGATGACCCGTGACCTGTCGAACTTTCTCCAAATGGTCAGAAATGATAATTTTTTAATGTTTAATTTTTTGACTGTAAATGAATATTGAATGTGAATTAGAATTCTTGAAACTAAAATAAGTGTGTTTAGAGTCATTTTAATGCCTGAAATTGGTTGAAATAGAAAAATCTGAGTAGGAGAAAAAGTCTGTAAAAATGGCAATTTTGGTCACTTTGAGGCTATAAAAAGTAGTTATTCAACATGAGACACAATCCAAATGACATCTTGAATCAATTTTTCTACAGTCCAAAAAATCAATTTTCTGATGAAAAACGATGACCCGTGACCTGTCGAACTTTCTCCAAATGGTCAGAAATGATAATTTTTTAATGTTTAATTTTTTGACTGTAAATGAATATTGAATGTGAATTAGAATTCTTGAAACTAAAATAAGTGTGTTTAGAGTCATTTTAATGCCTGAAATTGGTCGAAATAGAAGCCTCTGAGTAGGAGAAAAAGTCTGTAAAAATGGCAATTTTGGTCACTTTGAGGCTATAAAAAGTAGTTATTCAACTTGAGGCACAATCCAAATGACATGTTGAATACATTTTTCCACAGTCCAAAAAATCAATTTTCTGATGGAAAACGATGACCCGTGACCTGTCAAACTTTCTCCAAATGGTCAGAAATAATATTTTCTAATGTTTAATTTTTTGACTGTAAATGAATATGGAATGTGAATTAGAACTCTTGGAACTAAAATAAGTGTGTTTAGAGTCATTTTAATGCCTGAAATTGGTCGAAATAGAAGCCTCTGAGTAGGAGAAACAGTCTGTAAAAATGGCAATTTTGGTCACATTGAGGCTATAAAAAGTAGTTATTCAACATGAGGCACAATCCAAATGACATTTTGAATCAATTTTTATACAGTCAAAAAAATCAATTTTCTGATGAAAAACGATGACCCGTGACCTGTCGAACTTTCTCCAAATGGTCAGAAAGGCTAATTTTTTAATGTTTAATTTTTTGACTGTAAATGAATATTGAATGTGAATTAGAACTCTTGGAACTAAAATAAGTGTGTTTAGAGTCATTTTAATGCCTGAAATTGGTCGAAATAGAAGCCTCTGAGTAGGAGAAACAGTCTGTAAAAATGGCAATTTTGGTCACATTGAGGCTATAAAAAGTAGTTATTCAACATGAGGCACAATCCAAATGACATCTTGAATCAATTTTTCTACAGTCAAAAAAATCAATTTTCTGATGAAAAACGATGACCCGTGACCTGTCGAACTTTCTCCAAATGGTCAGAAAGGATCATTTTTTAATGTTTAATTTTTTGACTGTAAATGGATATTGAATGTGAATTAGAATTCTTGGAAGTAAAATAAGTGTGTTTAGAGTCATTTTAATGCCTGAAATTGGTCGAAATAGAAACTTCTGAGTAGGAGAAAAAGTCTGTAAAAATGGCAATTTTGGTCACATTGAGGCTATAGAAAGTAGTTATTCAACATGAGGCACAATCCAAATGACATTTTGAATCAATTTTTCTACAGTCCAAAAAATCAATTTTCTGATGAAAAACGATGACCCGTGACCTGTCTAACTTTCTCCAAATGGTCAGAAATAATAATTTTTTAATGTTTAATTTTTTGACTGTAAATGAATATTGAATGTGAATTAGAACTCTTGGAACTAAAATAAGTGTGTTTAGAATCATTTTAATGCCTGAAATTGGTTGAAATAGAAGCTTCTGAGTAGGAGAAAAAGTCTGTAAAAATGGCAATTTTGGTCACTTTGAGGCTATAAAAAGTAGTTATTCAACATGAGGCACAATCCGAATGACATTTTGAATACATTTTTCTACAGTCCAAGAAATCAATTTTCTAATGAAAAACGATGACCCCGTGACCTGTCGAACTTTCTCCAAATGGTCAGAAATGATAATTTTTTCATGTTTAATTTTTTGACTGTAAATGAATATTGAATGTGAATTAGAATTCTTGAAACTAAAATAAGTGTGTTTAGAGTCATTTTAATGCCTGAAATTGGTCGAAATAGAAGCCTCTGAGTAGGAGAAACAGTCTGTAAAAATGGCAATTTTGGTCACATTGAGGCTATAAAAAGTAGTTATTCAACATGAGGCACAATCCAAATGACATTTTGAATCAATTTTTCTACAGTCAAAAAAAATCAATTTTCTAATGAAAAACGATGACCCGTGACCTGTCGAACTTTCTCCAAATGGTCAGAAATGATAATTTTATAATGTTTAATTTTTTGACTGTAAATGAATATTGAATGTGAATTAGAATTCTTGAAACTATAATAAGTGTGTTTAGAGTCATTTTAATGCCTGAAATTGGTTGAAATAGAAAAATCTGAGTAGGAGAAAAAGTCTGTAAAAATGGCAATTTTGGTCACTTTGAGGCTATAAAAAGTAGTTATTCAACATGAGACACAATCCAAATGACATCTTGAATCAATTTTTCTACAGTCCAAAAAATCAATTTTCTGATGAAAAACGATGACTCGTGACCTGTCGAACTTTCTCCAAATGGTCAGAAATGATAATTTTTTAATGTTTAATTTTTTGACTGTAAATGAATATTGAATGTGAATTAGAACTCTTGGAACTAAAATAAGTGTGTTTAGAGTCATTTTAATGCCTGAAATTGGTCGAAATAGAAGCCTCTGAGTAGGAGAAACAGTCTGTAAAAATGGGAATTTTGGTCACATTGAGGCTATGAAAAGTAGTTATTCAACATGAGGCACAATCCAAATGACATTTTGAATCAATTTTTCTACAGTCAAAAAAATCAATTTTCTGATGAAAAACGATGACCCGTGACCTGTCGAACTTACTCCAAATGGTCAGAAATTATAATTTTTTAATGTTTCATTTATTGACTGTAAATGAATATTGAATGTGAATTAGAATTCTTGGAACTAAAATAAGTGTGGTTAGAGTCATTTTCATGCCTGAAATGGGTCGAAATAGAAACTTCTGAGTAGGAGAAAAAGTCTGTAAAAATGGCAATTTTGGTCACTTTGAGGCTATAAAAAGTAGTTATTCAACATGAGACACAATCCAAATGACATCTTGAATCAATTTTTATACAGTCCAAAAAATCCATTTTCTGATGAAAAACGATGACTCGTGACCTGTCGAACTTTCTCCAAATGGTCAGAAATGATAATTTTTTAATGTTTAATTTTTTGACTGTAAATGAATATTGAATGTGAATTAGAATTCTTGAAACTAAAATAAGTGTGTTTAGAGTCATTTTAATGCCTGAAATTGGTTGAAATAGAAAAATCTGAGTAGGAGAAAAAGTCTGTAAAAATGGCAATTTTGGTCACTTTGAGGCTATAAAAAGTAGTTATTCAACATGAGACACAATCCAAATGACATCTTGAATCAATTTTTCTACAGTCCAAAAAATCAATTTTCTGATGAAAAACGATGACTCGTGACCTGTCGAACTTTCTCCAAATGGTCAGAAATGATAATTTTTTAATGTTTAATTTTTTGACTGTAAATGAATATTGAATGTGAATTAGAACTCTTGGAACTAAAATAAGTGTGTTTAGAGTCATTTTAATGCCTGAAATTGGTCGAAATAGAAGCCTCTGAGTAGGTGAAACAGTCTGTAAAAATGGCAATTTTGGTCACATTGAGGCTATAAAAAGTAGTTATTCAACATGAGGCACAATCCAAATGACATTTTGAATCAATTTTTCTACAGTCAAAAAAATCAATTTTCTGATGAAAAACGATGACACGTGACCTGTCGAACTTACTCCGAATGGTCAGAAATGATCATTTTTTAATGTTTAATTTTTTGACTGTAAATGAATATTGAATGTGAATTAGAATTCTTGGAACTAAAATAAGTGTGGTTAGAGTCATTTTCATGCCTGAAATGGGTCGAAATAGAAACTTCTGAGTAGGAGAAAAAGTCTGTAAAAATGGCAACTTTGGTCACTTTGAGGCTATAAAAAGTAGTTAATCAACATGAGACACAATCCAAATGACATCTTGAATCAATTTTTCTACAGTCCAAAAAATCAATTTTCTGATGAAAAACGATGACTCGTGACCTGTCGAACTTTCTCCAAATGGTCAGAAATGATAATTTTTTAATGTTTCATTTTTTGACTGTAAATGAATATTGAATGTGAATTAGAACTCTTGGAACTAAAATAAGTGTGTTTAGAGTCATTTTAATGCCTGAAATTGGTCGAAATAGAAGCCTCTGAGTAGGAGAAACAGTCTGTAAAAATGGCAATTTTGGTCACATTGAGGCTATAAAAAGTAGTTATTCAACATGAGGCACAATCCAAATGACATTTTGAATAAATTTTTCTACAGTCAAAAAAATCAATTTTCTGATGAAAAACGATGACCCGTGACCTGTCGAACTTACTCCAAATGGTCAGAAAGGATAATTTTTTAATGTTTAATTTTTTGACTGTAAAGGAATATTGAATGTGAATTAGAATTCTTGGAACTAAAATAAGTGTGGTTAGAGTCATTTTCATGCCTGAAATGGGTCGAAATAGAAACTTCTGAGTAGGAGAAAAAGTCTGTAAAAATGGCAATTTTGGTCACTTTG
This sequence comes from Triturus cristatus, assembly GCF_964204655.1. Taxonomy (NCBI): domain Eukaryota; kingdom Metazoa; phylum Chordata; class Amphibia; order Caudata; family Salamandridae; genus Triturus; species Triturus cristatus. The sequence goes on from NC_140592.1 coordinate 470,750,130, forward strand.
AGGCTATAAAAAGTAGTTATTCAACATGAGACACAATCCAAAGGACATCTTGAATCAATTTTTATACAGTCCAAAAAATCCATTTTCTGATGAAAAACGATGACTCGTGACCTGTCGAACTTTCTCCAAATGGTCAGAAATGATAATTTTATAATGTTTAATTTTTTGACTGTAAATGAATATTGAATGTGAATTAGAATTCTTGAAACTAAAATAAGTGTGTTTAGAGTCATTTTAATGCCTGAAATTGGTTGAAATAGAAAAATCTGAGTAGGAGAAAAAGTCTGTAAAAATGGCAATTTTGGTCACTTTGAGGCTATAAAAAGTAGTTATTCAACATGAGACACAATCCAAATGACATCTTGAATCAATTTTTCTACAGTCCAAAAAATCAATTTTCTGATGAAAAACGATGACTCGTGACCTGTCGAACTTTCTCCAAATGGTCAGAAATGATAATTTTTTAATGTTTAATTTTTTGACTGTAAATGAATATTGAATGTGAATTAGAACTCTTGGAACTAAAATAAGTGTGTTTAGAGTCATTTTAATGCCTGAAATTGGTCGAAATAGAAGCCTCTGAGTAGGAGAAACAGTCTGTAAAAATGGGAATTTTGGTCACATTGAGGCTATAAAAAGTAGTTATTCAACATGAGGCACAATCCAAATGACATTTTGAATCAATTTTTCTACAGTCAAAAAAATCAATTTTCTGATGAAAAACGATGACCCATGACCTGTCGAACTTTCTCCAAATGGTCAGAAATGATAATTTTTTAATGTTTCATTTATTGACTGTAAATGAATATTGAATGTGAATTAGAATTCTTGGAACTAAAATAAGTGTGGTTAGAGTCATTTTCATGCCTGAAATGGGTCGAAATAGAAACTTCTGAGTAGGAGAAAAAGTCTGTAAAAATGGCAATTTTGGTCACTTTGAGGCTATAAAAAGTAGTTAATCAACATGAGACACAATCCAAATGACATCTTGAATACATTTTTCTACAGTCCAAAAAATCAATTTTCTGATGAAAAACGATGACTCGTGACCTGTCGAACTTTCTCCAAATGGTCAGAAATGATAATTTTTTAATGTTTAATTTTTTGACTGTAAATGAATATTGAATGTGAATTAGAACTCTTGGAACTAAAATAAGTGTGTTTAGAGTCATTTTAATGCCTGAAATTGGTCGAAATAGAAGCCTCTGAGTAGGAGAAACAGTCTGTAAAAATGGCAATTTTGGTCACATTGAGGCTATAAAAAGTAGTTATTCAACATGAGGCACAATCCAAATGACATTTTGAATCAATTTTTCTACAGTCAAAAAAATCAATTTTCTGATGAAAAACGATGACCCGTGACCTGTCGAACTTACTCCAAATGGTCAGAAAGGATAATTTTTTAATGTTTAATTTTTTGACTGTAAATGAATATTGAATGTGAATTAGAATTCTTGGAACTAAAATAAGTGTGGTTAGAGTCATTTTCATGCCTGAAATGGGTCGAAATAGAAACTTCTGAGTAGGAGAAAAAGTCTGTAAAAATGGAAATTTTGGTCACTTTGAGGCTATAAAAAGTAGTTATTCAACATGAGACACAATCCAAATGACATCTTGAATCAATTTTTATACAGTCCAAAAAATCCATTTTCTGATGAAAAACGATGACTCGTGACCTGTCGAACTTTCTCCAAATGGTCAGAAATGATAATTTTATAATGTTTAATTTTTTGACTGTAAATGAATATTGAATGTGAATTAGAACTTTTGGAACTAAAATAAGTGTGTTTAGAGTCATTTTAATGCCTGAAATTGGTCGAAATAGAAGCCTCTGAGTAGGAGAAACAGTCTGTAAAAATGGCAATTTTGGTCACATTGAGGCTATAAAAAGTAGTTATTCAACATGAGGCACAATCCAAATGACATTTTGAATCAATTTTTCTACAGTAAAAAAAAATCAATTTTCTGATGAAAAACGATGACCCGTGACCTGTCGAACTTTCTCCAAATGGTCAGAAATGATAATTTTTTAATGTTTAATTTTTTGACTGTAAATGAATATTGAATGTGAATTAGAACTCTTGTAACTAAAATACGTGTGTTCAGAGTCATTTTAATGCCTGAAATTGGTCGAAATAGAAGCCTCTGAGTAGGAGAAACAGTCTGTAAAAATGGCAATTTTGGTCACATTGAGGCTATAAAAAGTAGTTATTCAACATGAGGCACAATCCAAATGACATTTTGAATCAATTTTTCTACAGTCAAAAAAATCAATTTTCTGATGAAAAACGATGACCCGTGACCTGTCGAACTTTCTCCAAATGGTCAGAAAGGATAATTTTTTAATGTTTAATTTTTTGACTGTAAATGAATATTGAATGTGAATTAGAATTTTTGGAACTAAAATAAGTGTGTTTAGAGTCATTTTAATGCCTGAAATTGGTCGAAATAGAAACTTCTGAGTAGGAGAAAAAGTCTGTAAAAATGGCAATTTTGGTCACATTGAGGCTATAGAAAGTAGTTATTCAACATGAGGCACAATCCAAATGACATTTTGAATCAATTTTTCTACAGTCCAAAAAATCAATTTTCTGATGAAAAACGATGACCCGTGACCTGTCGAACTTTCTCCAAATGGTCAGAAATAATAATTTTTTAATGTTTAATTTTTTGACTGTAAATGAATATTGAATGTGAATTAGAACTCTTGGAACTAAAATAAGTGTGTTTAGAATCATTTTAATGCCTGAAATTGGTTGAAATAGAAGCTTCTGAGTAGGAGAAAAAGTCTGTAAAAATGGCAATTTTGGTCACTTTGAGGCTATAAAAAGTAGTTATTCAACATGAGGCACAATCCGAATGACATTTTGAATACATTTTTCTACAGTCCAAGAAATCAATTTTCTAATGAAAAACGATGACCCCGTGACCTGTCGAACTTTCTCCAAATGGTCAGAAATGATAATTTTTTAATGTTTAATTTTTTGACTGTAAATGAATATTGAATGTGAATTAGAATTCTTGAAACTAAAATAAGTGTGTTTAGAGTCATTTTAATGCCTGAAATTGGTTGAAATAGAAAAATCTGAGTAGGAGAAAATGTCTGTAAAAATGGCAATTTTGGTCACATTGAGGCTATAAAAAGTAGTTATTCAACATGTGGCACAATCCAAATGACATGTTGAATACATTTTTCCACAGTCCAAAAAATCAATTTTCTGATGAAAAACGATGACCCGTGACCTGTCGAACTTTCTCCAAATGGTCAGAAATGATAATTTTTTAATGTTTAATTTTTTTACTGTAAATGAATATTGAATTTGAATTGGAACTCTTGGAACTAAAATAAGTGTGTTTAGAGTCATTTTAATGCCTGAAATTGGTTGAAATAGAAGCTTCTGAGTAGGAGAAAAAGTCTGTAAAAATGGCAATTTTGGTCACATTGAGGCTATAGAAAGTAGTTATTCAACATGAGGCACAATCCAAATGACGTTTTGAATCAATTTTTCTACAATCCAAAAAATAAATTTTCTGATGAAAAACGATGACCCGTGACCTGTCGAACTTTCTCCAAATGGTCAGAAATGATAATTTTTTAATGTTTAATTTTTTGACTGTAAATGAATATTGAATGTGAATTAGAATTCTTGAAACTAAAATAAGTGTGTTTAGAGTCATTTTAATGCCTGAAATTGGTTGAAATAGAAAAATCTGAGTAGGAGAAAAAGTCTATAAAAATGGCAATTTTGGTCACTTTGAGGCTATAAAAAGTAGTTATTCAACATGAGACACAATCCAAATGACATCTTGAATCAATTTTTCTACAGTCCAAAAAATCAATTTTCTGATGAAAAACGATGACCCGTGACCTGTCGAACTTTCTCCAAATGGTCAGAAATGATAATTTTTTAATGTTTAATTTTTTGACTGTAAATGAATATTGAATGTGAATTAGAATTCTTGAAACTAAAATAAGTGTGTTTAGAGTCATTTTAATGCCTGAAATTGGTCGAAATAGAAGCCTCTGAGTAGGAGAAAAAGTCTGTAAAAATGGCAATTTTGGTCACTTTGAGGCTATAAAAAGTAGTTATTCAACTTGAGGCACAATCCAAATGACATGTTGAATACATTTTTCCACAGTCCAAAAAATCAATTTTCTGATGGAAAACGATGACCCGTGACCTGTCAAACTTTCTCCAAATGGTCAGAAATATTATTTTCTAATGTTTAATTTTTTGACTGTAAATGAATATGGAATGTGAATTAGAACTCTTGGAACTAAAATAAGTGTGTTTAGAGTCATTTTAATGCCTGAAATTGGTCGAAATAGAAGCCTCTGAGTAGGAGAAACAGTCTGTAAAAATGGCAATTTTGGTCACATTGAGGCTATAAAAAGTAGTTATTCAACATGAGGCACAATCCAAATGACATTTTGAATCAATTTTTATACAGTCAAAAAAATCAATTTTCTGATGAAAAACGATGACCCGTGACCTGTCGAACTTTCTCCAAATGGTCAGAAAGGCTAATTTTTTAATGTTTAATTTTTTGACTGTAAATGAATATTGAATGTGAATTAGAACTCTTGGAACTAAAATAAGTGTGTTTAGAGTCATTTTAATGCCTGAAATTGGTCGAAATAGAAGCCTCTGAGTAGGAGAAACAGTCTGTAAAAATGGCAATTTTGGTCACATTGAGGCTATAAAAAGTAGTTATTCAACATGAGGCACAATCCAAATGACATCTTGAATCAATTTTTCTACAGTCAAAAAAATCAATTTTCTGATGAAAAACGATGACCCGTGACCTGTCGAACTTTCTCCAAATGGTCAGAAAGGATCATTTTTTAATGTTTAATTTTTTGACTGTAAATGGATATTGAATGTGAATTAGAATTCTTGGAAGTAAAATAAGTGTGTTTAGAGTCATTTTAATGCCTGAAATTGGTCGAAATAGAAACTTCTGAGTAGGAGAAAAAGTCTGTAAAAATGGCAATTTTGGTCACATTGAGGCTATAGAAAGTAGTTATTCAACATGAGGCACAATCCAAATGACATTTTGAATCAATTTTTCTACAGTCCAAAAAAGCAATTTTCTGATGAAAAACGATGACCCGTGACCTGTCGAACTTTCTCCAAATGGTCAGAAATAATAATTTTTGAATGTTTAATTTTTTGACTGTAAATGAATATTGAATGTGAATTAGAACTCTTGGAACTAAAATAAGTGTGTTTAGAATCATTTTAATGCCTGAAATTGGATGAAATAGAAGCTTCTGAGTAGGAGAAAAAGTCTGTAAAAATGGCAATTTTGGTCACTTTGAGGCTATAAAAAGTAGTCATTCAACATGAGGCACAATCCAAATGACATTTTGAATCAATTTTTCTACAGTCCAAAAAATCAATTTTCTGATGAAAAACGATGACTCGTGACCTGTCGAACTTTCTCCAAATGGTCAGAAATGATAATTTTTTAATGTTTAATTTTTTGACTGTAAATGAATATTGAATGTGAATTAGAACTCTTGGAACTAAAATAAGTGTGTTTAGAGTCATTTTAATGCCTGAAATTGGTCGAAATAGAAGCCTCTGAGTAGGAGAAACAGTCTGTAAAAATGGCAATTTTGGTCACATTGAGGCTATAAAAAGTAGTTATTCAACATGAGGCACAATCCAAATGACATTTTGAATCAATTTTTCTACAGTCAAAAAAATCAATTTTCTAATGAAAAACGATGACCCCGTGACCTGTCGAACTTTCTCCAAATGGTCAGAAATGATAATTTTTTAATGTTTAATTTTTTGACTGTAAATGAATATTGAATGTGAATTAGAATTCTTGAAACTAAAATAAGTGTGTTTAGAGTCATTTTAATGCCTGAAATTGGTTGAAATAGAAAAATCTGAGTAGGAGAAAAAGTCTGTAAAAATGGCAATTTTGGTCACTTTGAGGCTATAAAAAGTAGTTATTCAACATGAGACACAATCCAAATGACATCTTGAATCAATTTTTCTACAGTCCAAAAAATCAATTTTCTGATGAAAAACGATGACTCGTGACCTGTCGAACTTTCTCCAAATGGTCAGAAATGATAATTTTTAATGTTTAATTTTTTGACTGTAAATGAATATTGAATGTGAATTAGAACTCTTGTAACTAAAATAAGTGTGTTCAGAGTCATTGTAATGCCTGAAATTGGTCGAAAAAGAAACTTCTGAGTAGGAGAAAAAGTCTGTAAAAATGGCAATTTTGGTCACTTTGAGGCTATAAAAAGTAGTTATTCAACATGAGACACAATCCAAATGACATCTTGAATCAATTTTTCTACAGTCCAAAAAATCCATTTTCTGATGAAAAACGATGACTCGTGACCTGTCGAACTTTCTCCAAATGGTCAGAAATGATAATTTTATAATGTTTAATTTTTTGACTGTAAATGAATATTGAATGTGAATTAGAACTTTTGGAACTAAAATAAGTGTGTTTAGAGTCATTTTAATGCCTGAAATTGGTCGAAATAGAAGCCTCTAAGTAGGAGAAACAGTCTGTAAAAATGGCAATTTTGGTCACATTGAGGCTATAAAAAGTAGTTATTCAACATGAGGCACAATCCAAATGACATTTTAAATCAATTTTTCTACAGTGAAAAAAAATCAATATTCTGATGAAAAACGATGACCCGTGACCTGTCGAACTTTCTCCAAATGGTCAGAAATGATAATTTTTTAATGTTTAATTTTTTGACTGTAAATGAATATTGAATGTGAATTAGAACTCTTGTAACTAAAATAAGTGTGTTCAGAGTCATTGTAATGCCTGAAATTGGTTGAAATAGAAAAATCTGAGTAGGAGAAAAAGTCTGTAAAAATGGCAATTTTGGTCCCATTGAGGCTATAAAAAGTAGTTATTCAACATGAGGCACAATCCAAATGACATGTTGAATACATTTTTCCACAGTCCAAAAAATCAATTTTCTGATGGAAAACGATGACCCGTGACCTGTCAAACTTTCTCCAAATGGTCAGAAATAATATTTTCTAATGTTTAATTTTTTGACTGTAAATGAATATGGAATGTGAATTAGAACTCTTGGAACTAAAATAAGTGTGTTTAGAGTCATTTTAATGCCTGAAATTGGTCGAAATAGAAGCCTCAGAGTAGGAGAAACAGTCTGTAAAAATGGCAATTTTGGTCACATTGAGGCTATAAAAAGTAGTTATTCAACATGAGGCACAATCCAAATGACATTTTGAATCAATTTTTCTACAGTCAAAAAAATCAATTTTCTGATGAAAAACGATGACCCGTGACCTGTCGAACTTTCTCCAAATGGTCAGAAAGGCAAATTTTTTAATGTTTAATTTTTTGACTGTAAATGAATATTGTATGTGAATTAGAATTCTTGAAACTAAAATAATTGTGTTTAGAATCATTTTAATGCCTGAAATTGGTTGAAATAGAAGCTTCTGAGTAGGAGAAAAAGTCTGTAAAAATGGCAATTTTGGTCACTTTGAGGCTATAAAAAGTAGTTATTCAACATGAGACACAATCCAAATGACATCTTGAATCAATTTTTCTACAGTCCAAAAAATCAATTTTCTGATGAAAAACGATGACTCGTGACCTGTCGAACTTTCTCCAAATGGTCAGAAATGATAATTTTTTAATGTTTAATTTTTTGACTGTAAATGAATATTGAATGTGAATTAGAACTCTTGGAACTAAAATAAGTGTGTTTAGAGTCATTTTAATGCCTGAAATTGGTCGAAATAGAAGCCTGAGTAGGAGAAACAGTCTGTAAAAATGGCAATTTTGGTCACATTGAGGCTATAAAAAGTAGTTATTCAACATGAGGCACAATCCAAATGACATTTTGAATCAATTTTTCTACAGTCAAAAAAATCAATTTTCTAATGAAAAACGATGACCCCGTGACCTGTCGAACTTTCTCCAAATGGTCAGAAATGATAATTTTTTAATGTTTAATTTTTTGACTGTAAATGAATATTGAATGTGAATTAGAATTCTTGAAACTAAAATAAGTGTGTTTAGAGTCATTTTAATGCCTGAAATTGGTTGAAATAGAAAAATCTGAGTAGGAGAAAAAGTCTGTAAAAATGGCAATTTTGGTCACTTTGAGGCTATAAAAAGTAGTTATTCAACATGAGACACAATCCAAATGACATCTTGAATCAATTTTTCTACAGTCCAAAAAATCAATTTTCTGATGAAAAACGATGACTCGTGACCTGTCGAACTTTCTCCAAATGGTCAGAAATGATAATTTTTTAATGTTTAATTTTTTGACTGTAAATGAATATTGAATGTGAATTAGAACTCTTGGAACTAAAATAAGTGTGTTTAGAGTCATTTTAATGCCTGAAATTGGTCGAAATAGAAGCCTCTGAGTAGGAGAAACAGTCTGTAAAAAAGGCAATTTTGGTCACATTGAGGCTATAAAAAGTAGTTATTCAACATGAGGCACAATCCAAATGACATTTTGAATCAATTTTTCTACAGTCAAAAAAATCAATTTTCTAATGAAAAACGATGACCCCGTGACCTGTCGAACTTTCTCCAAATGGTCAGAAAGGATATTTTTTAATGTTTAATTTTTTGACTGTAAATGAATATTGAATGTGAATTAGAATTCTTGGAACTAAAATAAGTGTGTTTAGAGTCATTTTAATGCCTGAAATTGGTCGAAAAAGAAACTTCTGAGTAGGAGAAAAAGTCTGTAAAAATGGCAATTTTGGTCACTTTGAGGCTATAAAAAGTAGTTATTCAACATGAGACACAATCCAAATGACATCTTGAATCAATTTTTCTACAGTCCAAAAAATCCATTTTCTGATGAAAAACGATGACTCGTGACCTGTCGAACTTTCTCCAAATGGTCAGAAATGATAATTTTATAATGTTTAATTTTTTGACTGTAAATGAATATTGAATGTGAATTAGAACTTTTGGAACTAAAATAAGTGTGTTTAGAGTCATTTTAATGCCTGAAATTGGTCGAAATAGAAGCCTCTAAGTAGGAGAAACAGTCTGTAAAAATGGCAATTTTGGTCACATTGAGGCTATAAAAAGTAGTTATTCAACATGAGGCACAATCCAAATGACATTTTAAATCAATTTTTCTACAGTAAAAAAAAATCAATATTCTGATGTAAAACGATGACCCGTGACCTGTCGAACTTTCTCCAAATGGTCAGAAATGATAATTTTTTAATGTTTAATTTTTTGACTGTAAATGAATATTGAATGTGAATTAGAACTCTTGTAACTGAAATAAGTGTGTTCAGAGTCATTGTAATGCCTGAAATTGGTTGAAATAGAAAAATCTGAGTAGGAGAAAAAGTCTGTAAAAATGGCAATTTTGGTCCCATTGAGGCTATAAAAAGTAGTTATTCAACATGAGGCACAATCCAAATGACATGTTGAATACATTTTTCCACAGTCCAAAAAATCAATTTTCTGATGGAAAACGATGACCCGTGACCTGTCAAACTTTCTCCAAATGGTCAGAAATAATATTTTCTAATGTTTAATTTTTTGACTGTAAATGAATATGGAATGTGAATTAGAACTCTTGGAACTAAAATAAGTGTGTTTAGAGTCATTTTAATGCCTGAAATTGGTTGAAATAGAAAAATCTGAGTAGGAGAAAATGTCTGTAAAAATGGCAATTTTGGTCACATTGAGGCTATAAAAAGTAGTTATTCAACATGTGGCACAATCCAAATGACATGTTGAATACATTTTTCCACAGTCCAAAAAATCAATTTTCTGATGAAAAACGATGACCCGTGACCTGTCGAACTTTCTCCAAATGGTCAGAAATGATAATTTTTTAATGTTTAATTTTTTTACTGTAAATGAATATTGAATGTGAATTGGAACTCTTGGAACTAAAATAAGTGTGTTTAGAGTCATTTTAATGCCTGAAATTGGTTGAAATAGAAGCTTCTGAGTAGGAGAAAAAGTCTGTAAAAATGGCAATTTTGGTCACATTGAGGCTATAGAAAGTAGTTATTCAACATGAGGCACAATCCAAATGACGTTTTGAATCAATTTTTCTACAATCCAAAAAATCAATTTTCTGATGAAAAACGATGACCCGTGACCTGTCGAACTTTCTCCAAATGGTCAGAAATGATAATTTTTTAATGTTTAATTTTTTGACTGTAAATGAATATTGAATGTGAATTAGAATTCTTGAAGCTAAAATAAGTGTGTTTAGAGTCATTTTAATGCCTGAAATTGGTTGAAATAGAAAAATCTGAGTAGGAGAAAAAGTCTGTAAAAATGGCAATTTTGGTCACTTTGAGGCTATAAAAAGTAGTTATTCAACATGAGACACAATCCAAATGACATCTTGAATCAATTTTTCTACAGTCCAAAAAATCAATTTTCTGATGAAAAACGATGACCCGTGACCTGTCGAACTTTCTCCAAATGGTCAGAAATGATAATATTTTAATGTTTAATTTTTTGACTGTAAATGAATATTGAATGTGAATTAGAATTCTTGAAACTAAAATAAGTGTGTTTAGAGTCATTTTAATGCCTGAAATTGGTCGAAATAGAAGCCTCTGAGTAGGAGAAAAAGTCTGTAAAAATGGCAATTTTGGTCACTTTGAGGCTATAAAAAGTAGTTATTCAACATGAGGCACAATCCAAATGACATGTTGAATACATTTTTCCACAGTCCAAAAAATCAATTTTCTGATGGAAAACGATGACCCGTGACCTGTCAAACTTTCTCCAAATGGTCAGAAATAATATTTTCTAATGTTTAATTTTTTGACTGTAAATGAATATTGAATGTGAATTAGAATTCTTGAAACTAAAATAAGTGTGTTTAGAGTCATTTTAATGCCTGAAATTGGTCGAAATAGAAGCCTCTGAGTAGGAGAAAAAGTCTGTAAAAATGGCAATTTTGGTCACTGTGAGGCTATAAAAAGTAGTTATTCAACATGAGGCACAATCCAAATGACATGTTGAATACATTTTTCCACAGTCCAAAAAATCAATTTTCTGATGGAAAACGATGACCCGTGACCTGTCAAACTTTCTCCAAATGGTCAGAAATAATATTTTCTAATGTTTAATTTTTTGACTGTAAATGAATATGGAATGTGAATTAGAACTCTTGGAACTAAAATAAGTGTGTTTAGAGTCATTTTAATGCCTGAAATTGGTCGAAATAGAAGCCTCTGAGTAGGAGAAACAGTCTGTAAAAATGGCAATTTTGGTCACATTGAGGCTATAAAAAGTAGTTATTCAACATGAGGCACAATCCAAATGACATTTTGAATCAATTTTTCTGCAGTCAAAAAAATCAATTTTCTGATGAAAAACGATGACCCGTGACCTGTCGAACTTTCTCCAAATGGTCAGAAAGGCTAATTTTTTAATGTTTAATTTTTTGACTGTAAATGAATATTGAATGTGAATTAGAATTCTTGGAAGTAAAATAAGTGTGTTTAGAGTCATTTTAATGCCTGAAATTGGTCGAAATAGAAACTTCTGAGTAGGAGAAAAAGTCTGTAAAAATGGCAATTTTGGTCACATTGAGGCTATAGAAAGTAGTTATTCAACATGAGGCACAATCCAAATGACATTTTGAATCAATTTTTCTACAGTCCAAAAAAGCAATTTTCTGATGAAAAACGATGACCCGTGACCTGTCGAACTTTCTCCAAATGGTCAGAAATAATAATTTTTGAATGTTTAATTTTTTGACTGTAAATGAATATTGAATGTGAATTAGAACTCTTGGAACTAAAATAAGTGTGTTTAGAATCATTTTAATGCCTGAAATTGGTTGAAATAGAAGCTTCTGAGTAGGAGAAAAAGTCTGTAAAAATGGCAATTTTGGTCACTTTGAGGCTATAAAAAGTAGTCATTCAACATGAGGCACAATCCAAATGACATTTTGAATCAATTTTTCTACAGTCAACAAAATCAATTTTCTGATGAAAAACGATGACCCGTGACCTGTCGAACTTTCTCCAAATGGTCAGAAATGATAATTTTTTAATGTTTAATTTTTTGACTGTAAATGAATATTGAATGTGAATTAGAACTCTTGTAACTAAAATAAGTGTGTTCAGAGTCATTGTAATGCCTGAAATTGGTTGAAATAGAAAAATCTGAGTAGGAGAAAAAGTCTGTAAAAATGGCAATTTTGGTCCCATTGAGGCTATAAAAAGTAGTTATTCAACATGAGGCACAATCCAAATGACATGTTGAATACATTTTTCCACAGTCCAAAAAATCAATTTTCTGATGGAAAACGATGACCCGTGACCTGTCAAACTTTCTCCAAATGGTCAGAAATAATATTTTCTAATGTTTAATTTTTTGACTGTAAATGAATATGGAATGTGAATTAGAACTCTTGGAACTAAAATAAGTGTGTTTAGAGTCATTTTAATGCCTGAAATTGGTTGAAATAGAAAAATCTGAGTAGGAGAAAATGTCTGTAAAAATGGCAATTTTGGTCACATTGAGGCTATAAAAAGTAGTTATTCAACATGTGGCACAATCCAAATGACATGTTGAATACATTTTTCCACAGTCCAAAAAATCAATTTTCTGATGAAAAACGATGACCCGTGACCTGTCGAACTTTCTCCAAATGGTCAGAAATGATAATTTTTTAATGTTTAATTTTTTTACTGTAAATGAATATTGAATGTGAATTGGAACTCTTGGAACTAAAATAAGTGTGTTTAGAGTCATTTTAATGCCTGAAATTGGTTGAAATAGAAGCTTCTGAGTAGGAGAAAAAGTCTGTAAAAATGGCAATTTTGGTCACATTGAGGCTATAGAAAGTAGTTATTCAACATGAGGCACAATCCAAATGACGTTTTGAATCAATTTTTCTACAATCCAAAAAATCAATTTTCTGATGAAAAACGATGACCCGTGACCTGTCGAACTTTCTCCAAATGGTCAGAAATGATAATTTTTTAATGTTTAATTTTTTGACTGTAAATGAATATTGAATGTGAATTAGAATTCTTGAAACTAAAATAAGTGTGTTTAGAGTCATTTTAATGCCTGAAATTGGTCGAAATAGAAGCCTCTGAGTAGGAGAAAAAGTCTGTAAAAATGGCAATTTTGGTCACTTTGAGGCTATAAAAAGTAGTTATTCAACATGAGGCACAATCCAAATGACATGTTGAATACATTTTTCCACAGTCCAAAAAATCAATTTTCTGATGGAAAACGATGACCCATGACCTGTCAAACTTTCTCCAAATGGTCAGAAATAATAATTTTTTAATGTTTAATTTTTTGACTGTAAATGAATATTGAATGTGAATTAGAATTCTTGAAACTAAAATAAGTGTGTTTAGAGTCATTTTAATGCCTGAAATTGGTCGAAATAGAAGCCTCTGAGTAGGAGAAAAAGTCTGTAAAAATGGCAATTTTGGTCACTTTGAGGCTATAAAAAGTAGTTATTCAACATGAGGCACAATCCAAATGACATGTTGAATACATTTTTCCACAGTCCAAAAAATCAATTTTCTGATGGAAAACGATGACCCGTGACCTGTCAAACTTTCTCCAAATGGTCAGAAATAATATTTTCTAATGTTTAATTTTTTGACTGTAAATGAATATGGAATGTGAATTAGGACTCTTGGAACTAAAATAAGTGTGTTTAGAGTCATTTTAATGCCTGAAATTGGTCGAAATAGAAGCCTCTGAGTAGGAGAAACAGTCTGTAAAAATGGCAATTTTGGTCACATTGAGGCTATAAAAAGTAGTTATTCAACATGAGGCACAATCCAAATGACATTTTGAATCAATTTTTCTGCAGTCAAAAAAATCAATTTTCTGATGAAAAACGATGACCCGTGACCTGTCGAACTTTCTCCAAATGGTCAGAAAGGCTAATTTTTTAATGTTTAATTTTTTGACTGTAAATGAATATTGAATGTGAATTAGAATTCTTGGAAGTAAAATAAGTGTGTTTAGAGTCATTTTAATGCCTGAAATTGGTCGAAATAGAAACTTCTGAGTAGGAGAAAAAGTCTGTAAAAATGGCAATTTTGGTCACATTGAGGCTATAGAAAGTAGTTATTCAACATGAGGCACAATCCAAATGACATTTTGAATCAATTTTTCTACAGTCCAAAAAAGCAATTTTCTGATGAAAAACGATGACCCGTGACCTGTCGAACTTTCTCCAAATGGTCAGAAATAATAATTTTTGAATGTTTAATTTTTTGACTGTAAATGAATATTGAATGTGAATTAGAACTCTTGGAACTAAAATAAGTGTGTTTAGAATCATTTTAATGCCTGAAATTGGTTGAAATAGAAGCTTCTGAGTAGGAGAAAAAGTCTGTAAAAATGGCAATTTTGGTCACTTTGAGGCTATAAAAAGTAGTCATTCAACATGAGGCACAATCCAAATGACATTTTGAATCAATTTTTCTACAGTCAACAAAATCAATTTTCTGATGAAAAACGATGACCCGTGACCTGTCGAACTTTCTCCAAATGGTCAGAAAGGATAATTTTTTAATGTTTAATTTTTTGACTGTAAATGAATATTGAATGTGAATTAGAATTCTTGGAACTAAAATAAGTGTGTTTAGAGTCATTTTAATGCCTGAAATTGGTCGAAATAGAAACTTCCGAGTAGGAGAAAAAGTCTGTAAAAATGGCAATTTTGGTCACTTTGAGGCTATAAAAAGTAGTTATTCAACATGAGACACAATCCAAATGACATCTTGAATCAATTTTTCTACAGTCCAAAAAATCAATTTTCTGATGAAAAACGATGACTCGTGACCTGTCGAACTTTCTCCAAATGGTCAGAAATGATAATTTTTTAATGTTTAATTTTTTGACTGTAAATGAATATTGAATGTGAATTAGAACTCTTGGAACTAAAATAAGTGTGTTTAGAGTCATTTTAATGCCTGAAATTGGTCGAAATAGAAGCCTCTGAGTAGGAGAAACAGTCTGTAAAAATGGCAATTTTGGTCACATTGAGGCTATAAAAAGTAGTTATTCAACATGAGGCACAATCCAAATGACATTTTGAATCAATTTTTCTACAGTCAAAAAAATCAATTTTCTAATGAAAAACGATGACCCCGTGACCTGTCGAACTTTCTCCAAATGGTCAGAAATGATAATTTTTTAATGTTTAATTTTTTGACTGTAAATGAATATTGAATGTGAATTAGAATTCTTGAAACTAAAATAAGTGTGTTTAGAGTCATTTTAATGCCTGAAATTGGTTGAAATAGAAAAATCTGAGTAGGAGAAAAAGTCTGTAAAAATGGCAATTTTGGTCACTTTGAGGCTATAAAAAGTAGTTATTCAACATGAGACACAATCCAAATGACATCTTGAATCAATTTTTCTACAGTCCAAAAAATCAATTTTCTGATGAAAAACGATGACTCGTGACCTGTCGAACTTTCTCCAAATGGTCAGAAATGATAATTTTTTAATGTTTAATTTTTTGACTGTAAATGAATATTGAATGTGAATTAGAACTCTTGGAACTAAAATAAGTGTGTTTAGAGTCATTTTAATGCCTGAAATTGGTCGAAATAGAAGCCTCTGAGTAGGAGAAACAGTCTGTAAAAATGGCAATTTTAGTCACTTTGAGGCTATAAAAAGTAGTTATTCAACATGAGACACAATCCAAATGACATCTTGAATCAATTTTTCTACAGTCCAAAAAATCCATTTTCTGATGAAAAACGATGACTCGTGACCTGTCGAACTTTCTCCAAATGGTCAGAAATGATAATTTTATAATGTTTAATTTTTTGACTGTAAATGAATATTGAATGTGAATTAGAACTTTTGGAACTAAAATAAGTGTGTTTAGAGTCATTTTAATGCCTGAAATTGGTCGAAATAGAAGCCTCTAAGTAGGAGAAACAGTCTGTAAAAATGGCAATTTTGGTCACATTGAGGCTATAAAAAGTAGTTATTCAACATGAGGCACAATCCAAATGACATTTTAAATCAATTTTTCTACAGTAAAAAAAAATCAATATTCTGATGAAAAACGATGACCCGTGACCTGTCGAACTTTCTCCAAATGGTCAGAAATGATAATTTTTTAATGTTTAATTTTTTGACTGTAAATGAATATTGGATGTGAATTAGAACTCTTGTAACTAAAATAAGTGTGTTCAGAGTCATTGTAATGCCTGAAATTGGTTGAAATAGAAAAATCTGAGTAGGAGAAAAAGTCTGTAAAAATGGCAATTTTGGTCCCATTGAGGCTATAAAAAGTAGTTATTCAACATGAGGCACAATCCAAATGACATGTTGAATACATTTTTCCACAGTCCAAAAAATCAATTTTCTGATGGAAAACGATGACCCGTGACCTGTCAAACTTTCTCCAAATGGTCAGAAATAATATTTTCTAATGTTTAATTTTTTGACTGTAAATGAATATGGAATGTGAATTAGAACTCTTGGAACTAAAATAAGTGTGTTTAGAGTCATTTTAATGCCTGAAATTGGTCGAAATAGAAGCCTCAGAGTAGGAGAAACAGTCTGTAAAAATGGCAATTTTGGTCACATTGAGGCTATAAAAAGTAGTTATTCAACATGAGGCACAATCCAAATGACATTTTGAATCAATTTTTCTACAATCAAAAAAATCAATTTTCTGATGAAAAACGATGACCCGTGACCTGTCGAACTTTCTCCAAATGGTCAGAAAGGCTAATTTTTTAATGTTTAATTTTTTGACTGTAAATGAATATTGTATGTGAATTAGAATTCTTGAAACTAAAATAAGTGTGTTTAGAATCATTTTAATGCCTGAAATTGGTTGAAATAGAAGCTTCTGAGTAGGAGAAAAAGTCTGTAAAAATGGCAATTTTGGTCACTTTGAGGCTATAAAAAGTAGTTATTCAACATGAGACACAATCCAAATGACATCTTGAATCAATTTTTCTACAGTCCAAAAAATCAATTTTCTGATGAAAAACGATGACTCGTGACCTGTCGAACTTTCTCCAAATGGTCAGAAATGATAATTTTTTAATGTTTAATTTTTTGACTGTAAATGAATATTGAATGTGAATTAGAACTCTTGGAACTAAAATAAGTGTGTTTAGAGTCATTTTAATGCCTGAAATTGGTCGAAATAGAAGCCTGAGTAGGAGAAACCGTCTGTAAAAATGGCAATTTTGGTCACATTGAGGCTATAAAAAGTAGTTATTCAACATGAGGCACAATCCAAATGACATTTTGAATCAATTTTTCTACAGTCCAAAAAATCAATTTTCTGATGAAAAACGATGACTCGTGACCTGTCGAACTTTCTCCAAATGGTCAGAAATGATAATTTTTTAATGTTTAATTTTTTGACTGTAAATGAATATTGAATGTGAATTAGAATTCTTGAAACTAAAATAAGTGTGTTTAGAGTCATTTTAATGCCTGAAATCGGTTGAAATAGAAGCTTCTGAGTAGGTGAAAAAGTCTGTAAAAATGTCAATTTTGGTCACATTGAGGCTATAAAAAGTAGTTATTCAACATGAGACACAATCCAAATGACATCTTGAATCAATTTTTCTACAGTCCAAAAAATCCATTTTCTGATGAAAAACGATGACTCGTGACCTGTCGAACTTTCTCCAAATGGTCAGAAATGATTATTTTATAATGTTTAATTTTTTGACTGTAAATGAATATTGAATGTGAATTAGAACTCTTGGAACTAAAATAAGTGTGTTTAGAGTCATTTTGATGCCTGAAATTGGTCGAAATAGAAACTTCTGAGTAGGAGAAAAAGTCTGTAAAAATGGCAATTTTGGTCACATTGAGGCTATAAAAAGTAGTTATTCAACATGAGGCACAATCCAAATGACATTTTGAATCAATTTTTCTACAGTCAAAAAAATCATTTTTCTAATGAAAAACGATGACCCCGTGACCTGTCGAACTTTCTCCAAATGGTCAGAAATGATAATTTTTTAATGTTTAATTTTTTGACTGTAAATGAATATTGAATGTGAATTAGAAATCTTGAAACTAAAATAAGTCTGTTTAGAATCATTTTAATGCCTGAAATTGGTTGAAATAGAAGCTTCTGAGTAGGAGAAAAAGTCTGTAAAAATGGCAATTTTGGTCAATTTGAGGCTATAAAAAGTAGTTATTCAACATGAGACACAATCCAAATGACATCTTGAATCAATTTTTCTACAGTCCAAAAAATCAATTTTCTGAAGAAAAACGATGACTCGTGACCTGTCGAACTTTCTCCAAATGGTCAGAAATTATAATGTTTTTAACGTTTAATTTTTTGACTGTGAAGGAATATTGAATGTTAATTAGAACTCTTGGAACTAAAATACGTGTGTTTAGAGTCATTTTAATGCCTGAAATTGGTCGAAATAGAAGCCTCTGAGTAGGAGAAACAGTCTGTAAAAATGGCAATTTTGGTCACATTGAGGCTATAAAAAGTAGTTATTCAACATGAGGCACAATCCAAATGACATTTTGAATCAATTTTTCTACAGTCCAAAAAATCCATTTTCTGATGAAAAACGATGACTCGTGACCTGTCGAACTTTCTCCAAATGGTCAGAAATGATTATTTTATAATGTTTAATTTTTTGACTGTAAATGAATATTGAATGTGAATTAGAACTCTTGGAACTAAAATAAGTGTGTTTAGAGTCATTTTGATGCCTGAAATTGGTCGAAATAGAAACTTCTGAGTAGGAGAAAAAGTCTGTAAAAATGGCAATTTTGGTCACATTGAGGCTATAAAAAGTAGTTATTCAACATGAGGCACAATCCAAATGACATTTTGAATCAATTTTTCTACAGTCAAAAAAATCAATTTTCTGATGAAAAACGTGACCTGTCGAACTTTCTAAAAATGGTCAGAAAGGATAATTTTTTAATGTTTAATTTTTTGACTGTAAATGAATATTGAATGTGAATTAGAATTCTTGGAACTAAAATAAGTGTGTTTAGAGTCATTTTAATGCCTGAAATTGGTCGAAATAGAAACTTCCGAGTAGGAGAAAAAGTCTGTAAAAATGGCAATTTTGGTCACTTTGAGGCTATAAAAAGTAGTTATTCAACATGAGACACAATCCAAATGACATCTTGAATCAATTTTTCTACAGTCCAAAAAATCAATTTTCTGATGAAAAACGATGACTCGTGACCTGTCGAACTTTCTCCAAATGGTCAGAAATGATAATTTTATAATGTTTAATTTTTTGACTGTAAATGAATATTGAATGTGAATTAGAACTTTTGGAACTAAAATAAGTGTGTTTAGAGTCATTTTAATGCCTGAAATTGGTCGAAATAGAAGCCTCTAAGTAGGAGAAACAGTCTGTAAAAATGGCAATTTTGGTCACATTGAGGCTATAAAAAGTAGTTATTCAACATGAGGCACAATCCAAATGACATTTTAAATCAATTTTTCTACAGTAAAAAAAAATCAATATTCTGATGAAAAACGATGACCCGTGACCTGTCGAACTTTCTCCAAATGGTCAGAAATGATAATTTTTTAATGTTTAATTTTTTGACTGTAAATGAATATTGAATGTGAATTAGAACTCTTGTAACTAAAATAAGTGTGTTCAGAGTCATTGTAATGCCTGAAATTGGTTGAAATAGAAAAATCTGAGTAGGAGAAAAAGTCTGTAAAAATGGCAATTTTGGTCCCATTGAGGCTATAAAAAGTAGTTATTCAACATGAGGCACAATCCAAATGACATGTTGAATACATTTTTCCACAGTCCAAAAAATCAATTTTCTGATGGAAAACGATGACCCGTGACCTGTCAAACTTTCTCCAAATGGTCAGAAATAATATTTTCTAATGTTTAATTTTTTGACTGTAAATGAATATGGAATGTGAATTAGAACTCTTGGAACTAAAATAAGTGTGTTTAGAGTCATTTTAATGCCTGAAATTGGTCGAAATAGAAGCCTCAGAGTAGGAGAAACAGTCTGTAAAAATGGCAATTTTGGTCACATTGAGGCTATAAAAAGTAGTTATTCAACATGAGGCACAATCCAAATGACATTTTGAATCAATTTTTCTACAGTCAAAAAAATCAATTTTCTGATGAAAAACGATGACCCGTGACCTGTCGAACTTTCTCCAAATGGTCAGAAAGGCAAATTTTTTAATGTTTAATTTTTTGACTGTAAATGAATATTGTATGTGAATTAGAATTCTTGAAACTAAAATAAGTGTGTTTAGAATCATTTTAATGCCTGAAATTGGTTGAAATAGAAGCTTCTGAGTAGGAGAAAAAGTCTGTAAAAATGGCAATTTTGGTCACTTTGAGGCTATAAAAAGTAGTTATTCAACATGAGACACAATCCAAATGACATCTTGAATCAATTTTTCTACAGTCCAAAAAATCAATTTTCTGATGAAAAACGATGACTCGTGACCTGTCGAACTTTCTCCAAATGGTCAGAAATGATAATTTTTTAATGTTTAATTTTTTGACTGTAAATGAATATTGAATGTGAATTAGAACTCTTGGAACTAAAATAAGTGTGTTTAGAGTCATTTTAATGCCTGAAATTGGTCGAAATAGAAGCCTGAGTAGGAGAAACAGTCTGTAAAAATGGCAATTTTGGTCACATTGAGGCTATAAAAAGTAGTTATTCAACATGAGGCACAATCCAAATGACATTTTGAATCAATTTTTCTACAGTCCAAAAAATCAATTTTCTGATGAAAAACGATGACTCATGACCTGTCGAACTTTCTCCAAATGGTCAGAAATGATAATTTTTTAATGTTTAATTTTTTGACTGTAAATGAATATTGAATGTGAATTAGAATTCTTGAAACTAAAATAAGTGTGTTTAGAGTCATTTTAATGCCTGAAATCGGTTGAAATAGAAGCTTCTGAGTAGGTGAAAAAGTCTGTAAAAATGTCAATTTTGGTCACATTGAGGCTATAAAAAGTAGTTATTCAACATGAGACACAATCCAAATGACATCTTGAATCAATTTTTCTACAGTCCAAAAAATCAATTTTCTGATGAAAAACGATGACTCGTGACCTGTCGAACTTTCTCCAAATGGTCAGAAATGATAATTTTATAATGTTTAATTTTTTGACTGTAAATGAATATTGAATGTGAATTAGAACTTTTGGAACTAAAATAAGTGTGTTTAGAGTCATTTTAATGCCTGAAATTGGTCGAAATAGAAGCCTCTAAGTAGGAGAAACAGTCTGTAAAAATGGCAATTTTGGTCACATTGAGGCTATAAAAAGTAGTTATTCAACATGAGGCACAATCCAAATGACATTTTAAATCAATTTTTCTACAGTAAAAAAAAATCAATATTCTGATGAAAAACGATGACCCGTGACCTGTCGAACTTTCTCCAAATGGTCAGAAATGATAATTTTTTAATGTTTAATTTTTTGACTGTAAATGAATATTGAATGTGAATTAGAACTCTTGTAACTAAAATAAGTGTGTTCAGAGTCATTGTAATGCCTGAAATTGGTTGAAATAGAAAAATCTGAGTAGGAGAAAAAGTCTGTAAAAATGGCAATTTTGGTCCCATTGAGGCTATAAAAAGTAGTTATTCAACATGAGGCACAATCCAAATGACATGTTGAATACATTTTTCCACAGTCCAAAAAATCAATTTTCTGATGGAAAACGATGACCCGTGACCTGTCAAACTTTCTCCAAATGGTCAGAAATAATATTTTCTAATGTTTAATTTTTTGACTGTAAATGAATATGGAATGTGAATTAGAACTCTTGGAACTAAAATAAGTGTGTTTAGAGTCATTTTAATGCCTGAAATTGGTCGAAATAGAAGCCTCAGAGTAGGAGAAACAGTCTGTAAAAATGGCAATTTTGGTCACATTGAGGCTATAAAAAGTAGTTATTCAACATGAGGCACAATCCAAATGACATTTTGAATCAATTTTTCTACAGTCAAAAAAATCAATTTTCTGATGAAAAACGATGACCCGTGACCTGTCGAACTTTCTCCAAATGGTCAGAAAGGCAAATTTTTTAATGTTTAATTTTTTGACTGTAAATGAATATTGTATGTGAATTAGAATTCTTGAAACTAAAATAAGTGTGTTTAGAATCATTTTAATGCCTGAAATTGGTTGAAATAGAAGCTTCTGAGTAGGAGAAAAAGTCTGTAAAAATGGCAATTTTGGTCACTTTGAGGCTATAAAAAGTAGTTATTCAACATGAGACACAATCCAAATGACATCTTGAATCAATTTTTCTACAGTCCAAAAAATCAATTTTCTGATGAAAAACGATGACTCGTGACCTGTCGAACTTTCTCCAAATGGTCAGAAATGATAATTTTTTAATGTTTAATTTTTTGACTGTAAATGAATATTGAATGTGAATTAGAACTCTTGGAACTAAAATAAGTGTGTTTAGAGTCATTTTAATGCCTGAAATTGGTCGAAATAGAAGCCTGAGTAGGAGAAACAGTCTGTAAAAATGGCAATTTTGGTCACATTGAGGCTATAAAAAGTAGTTATTCAACATGAGGCACAATCCAAATGACATTTTGAATCAATTTTTCTACAGTCCAAAAAATCAATTTTCTGATGAAAAACGATGACTCATGACCTGTCGAACTTTCTCCAAATGGTCAGAAATGATAATTTTTTAATGTTTAATTTTTTGACTGTAAATGAATATTGAATGTGAATTAGAATTCTTGAAACTAAAATAAGTGTGTTTAGAGTCATTTTAATGCCTGAAATCGGTTGAAATAGAAGCTTCTGAGTAGGTGAAAAAGTCTGTAAAAATGTCAATTTTGGTCACATTGAGGCTATAAAAAGTAGTTATTCAACATGAGACACAATCCAAATGACATCTTGAATCAATTTTTCTACAGTCCAAAAAATCCATTTTCTGATGAAAAACGATGACTCGTGACCTGTCGAACTTTCTCCAAATGGTCAGAAATGATTATTTTATAATGTTTAATTTTTTGACTGTAAATGAATATTGAATGTGAA
This sequence comes from Triturus cristatus, assembly GCF_964204655.1. Lineage (NCBI taxonomy): Eukaryota > Metazoa > Chordata > Amphibia > Caudata > Salamandridae > Triturus > Triturus cristatus. The sequence goes on from NC_140592.1 coordinate 470,773,157, forward strand.
TTAGAACTCTTGGAACTAAAATAAGTGTGTTTAGAGTCATTTTGATGCCTGAAATTGGTCGAAATAGAAACTTCTGAGTAGGAGAAAAAGTCTGTAAAAATGGCAATTTTGGTCACATTGAGGCTATAAAAAGTAGTTATTCAACATGAGGCACAATCCAAATGACATTTTGAATCAATTTTTCTACAGTCAAAAAAATCAATTTTCTAATGAAAAACGATGACCCCGTGACCTGTCGAACTTTCTCCAAATGGTCAGAAATGATAATTTTTTAATGTTTAATTTTTTGACTGTAAATGAATATTGAATGTGAATTAGAATTCTTGAAACTAAAATAAGTCTGTTTAGAATCATTTTAATGCCTGAAATTGGTTGAAATAGAAGCTTCTGAGTAGGAGAAAAAGTCTGTAAAAATGGCAATTTTGGTCAATTTGAGGCTATAAAAAGTAGTTATTCAACATGAGACACAATCCAAATGACATCTTGAATCAATTTTTCTACAGTCCAAAAAATCAATTTTCTGAAGAAAAACGATGACTCGTGACCTGTCGAACTTTCTCCAAATGGTCAGAAATGATAATGTTTTTAACGTTTAATTTTTTGACTGTGAAGGAAATTTGAATGTTAATTAGAACTCTTGGAACTAAAATAAGTGTGTTTAGAGTCATTTTAATGCCTGAAATTGGTCGAAATAGAAGCCTCTGAGTAGGAGAAACAGTCTGTAAAAATGGCAATTTTGGTCACATTGAGGCTATAAAAAGTAGTTATTCAACATGAGGCACAATCCAAATGACATTTTGAATCAATTTTTCTACAGTCCAAAAAATCCATTTTCTGATGAAAAACGATGACTCGTGACCTGTCGAACTTTCTCCAAATGGTCAGAAATGATTATTTTATAATGTTTAATTTTTTGACTGTAAATGAATATTGAATGTGAATTAGAACTCTTGGAACTAAAATAAGTGTGTTTAGAGTCATTTTGATGCCTGAAATTGGTCGAAATAGAAACTTCTGAGTAGGAGAAAAAGTCTGTAAAAATGGCAATTTTGGTCACATTGAGGCTATAAAAAGTAGTTATTCAACATGAGGCACAATCCAAATGACATTTTGAATCAATTTTTCTACAGTCAAAAAAATCAATTTTCTGATGAAAAACGTGACCTGTCGAACTTTCTAAAAATGGTCAGAAAGGATAATTTTTTAATGTTTAATTTTTTGACTGTAAATGAATATTGAATGTGAATTAGAATTCTTGGAACTAAAATAAGTGTGTTTAGAGTCATTTTAATGCCTGAAATTGGTCGAAATAGAAACTTCCGAGTAGGAGAAAAAGTCTGTAAAAATGGCAATTTTGGTCACTTTGAGGCTATAAAAAGTAGTTATTCAACATGAGACACAATCCAAATGACATCTTGAATCAATTTTTCTACAGTCCAAAAAATCAATTTTCTGATGAAAAACGATGACTCGTGACCTGTCGAACTTTCTCCAAATGGTCAGAAATGATAATTTTATAATGTTTAATTTTTTGACTGTAAATGAATATTGAATGTGAATTAGAACTTTTGGAACTAAAATAAGTGTGTTTAGAGTCATTTTAATGCCTGAAATTGGTCGAAATAGAAGCCTCTAAGTAGGAGAAACAGTCTGTAAAAATGGCAATTTTGGTCACATTGAGGCTATAAAAAGTAGTTATTCAACATGAGGCACAATCCAAATGACATTTTAAATCAATTTTTCTACAGTAAAAAAAAATCAATATTCTGATGAAAAACGATGACCCGTGACCTGTCGAACTTTCTCCAAATGGTCAGAAATGATAATTTTTTAATGTTTAATTTTTTGACTGTAAATGAATATTGAATGTGAATTAGAACTCTTGTAACTAAAATAAGTGTGTTCAGAGTCATTGTAATGCCTGAAATTGGTTGAAATAGAAAAATCTGAGTAGGAGAAAAAGTCTGTAAAAATGGCAATTTTGGTCCCATTGAGGCTATAAAAAGTAGTTATTCAACATGAGGCACAATCCAAATGACATGTTGAATACATTTTTCCACAGTCCAAAAAATCAATTTTCTGATGGAAAACGATGACCCGTGACCTGTCAAACTTTCTCCAAATGGTCAGAAATAATATTTTCTAATGTTTAATTTTTTGACTGTAAATGAATATGGAATGTGAATTAGAACTCTTGGAACTAAAATAAGTGTGTTTAGAGTCATTTTAATGCCTGAAATTGGTCGAAATAGAAGCCTCAGAGTAGGAGAAACAGTCTGTAAAAATGGCAATTTTGGTCACATTGAGGCTATAAAAAGTAGTTATTCAACATGAGGCACAATCCAAATGACATTTTGAATCAATTTTTCTACAGTCAAAAAAATCAATTTTCTGATGAAAAACGATGACCCGTGACCTGTCGAACTTTCTCCAAATGGTCAGAAAGGCAAATTTTTTAATGTTTAATTTTTTGACTGTAAATGAATATTGTATGTGAATTAGAATTCTTGAAACTAAAATAAGTGTGTTTAGAATCATTTTAATGCCTGAAATTGGTTGAAATAGAAGCTTCTGAGTAGGAGAAAAAGTCTGTAAAAATGGCAATTTTGGTCACTTTGAGGCTATAAAAAGTAGTTATTCAACATGAGACACAATCCAAATGACATCTTGAATCAATTTTTCTACAGTCCAAAAAATCAATTTTCTGATGAAAAACGATGACTCGTGACCTGTCGAACTTTCTCCAAATGGTCAGAAATGATAATTTTTTAATGTTTAATTTTTTGACTGTAAATGAATATTGAATGTGAATTAGAACTCTTGGAACTAAAATAAGTGTGTTTAGAGTCATTTTGATGCCTGAAATTGGTCGAAATAGAAGCCTGAGTAGGAGAAACAGTCTGTAAAAATGGCAATTTTGGTCACATTGAGGCTATAAAAAGTAGTTATTCAACATGAGGCACAATCCAAATGACATTTTGAATCAATTTTTCTACAGTCAAAAAAATCAATTTTCTAATGAAAAACGATGACCCCGTGACCTGTCGAACTTTCTCCAAATGGTCAGAAATGATAATTTTTTAATGTTTAATTTTTTGACTGTAAATGAATATTGAATGTGAATTAGAATTCTTGAAACTAAAATAAGTCTGTTTAGAATCATTTTAATGCCTGAAATTGGTTGAAATAGAAGCTTCTGAGTAGGAGAAAAAGTCTGTAAAAATGGCAATTTTGGTCAATTTGAGGCTATAAAAAGTAGTTATTCAACATGAGACACAATCCAAATGACATCTTGAATCAATTTTTCTACAGTCCAAAAAATCAATTTTCTGAAGAAAAACGATGACTCGTGACCTGTCGAACTTTCTCCAAATGGTCAGAAATGATAATGTTTTTAACGTTTAATTTTTTGACTGTGAAGGAAATTTGAATGTTAATTAGAACTCTTGGAACTAAAATAAGTGTGTTTAGAGTCATTTTAATGCCTGAAATTGGTCGAAATAGAAGCCTCTGAGTAGGAGAAACAGTCTGTAAAAATGGCAATTTTGGTCACATTGAGGCTATAAAAAGTAGTTATTCAACATGAGGCACAATCCAAATGACATTTTGAATCAATTTTTCTACAGTCCAAAAAATCCATTTTCTGATGAAAAACGATGACTCGTGACCTGTCGAACTTTCTCCAAATGGTCAGAAATGATTATTTTATAATGTTTAATTTTTTGACTGTAAATGAATATTGAATGTGAATTAGAACTCTTGGAACTAAAATAAGTGTGTTTAGAGTCATTTTGATGCCTGAAATTGGTCGAAATAGAAACTTCTGAGTAGGAGAAAAAGTCTGTAAAAATGGCAATTTTGGTCACATTGAGGCTATAAAAAGTAGTTATTCAACATGAGGCACAATCCAAATGACATTTTGAATCAATTTTTCTACAGTCAAAAAAATCAATTTTCTGATGAAAAACGTGACCTGTCGAACTTTCTAAAAATGGTCAGAAAGGATAATTTTTTAATGTTTAATTTTTTGACTGTAAATGAATATTGAATGTGAATTAGAATTCTTGGAACTAAAATAAGTGTGTTTAGAGTCATTTTAATGCCTGAAATTGGTCGAAATAGAAACTTCCGAGTAGGAGAAAAAGTCTGTAAAAATGGCAATTTTGGTCACTTTGAGGCTATAAAAAGTAGTTATTCAACATGAGACACAATCCAAATGACATCTTGAATCAATTTTTCTACAGTCCAAAAAATCAATTTTCTGATGAAAAACGATGACTCGTGACCTGTCGAACTTTCTCCAAATGGTCAGAAATGATAATTTTATAATGTTTAATTTTTTGACTGTAAATGAATATTGAATGTGAATTAGAACTTTTTGGAACTAAAATAAGTGTGTTTAGAGTCATTTTAATGCCTGAAATTGGTCGAAATAGAAGCCTCTAAGTAGGAGAAACAGTCTGTAAAAATGGCAATTTTGGTCACATTGAGGCTATAAAAAGTAGTTATTCAACATGAGGCACAATCCAAATGACATTTTAAATCAATTTTTCTACAGTAAAAAAAAAATCAATATTCTGATGAAAAACGATGACCCGTGACCTGTCGAACTTTCTCCAAATGGTCAGAAATGATAATTTTTTAATGTTTAATTTTTTGACTGTAAATGAATATTGAATGTGAATTAGAACTCTTGTAACTAAAATAAGTGTGTTCAGAGTCATTGTAATGCCTGAAATTGGTTGAAATAGAAAAATCTGAGTAGGAGAAAAAGTCTGTAAAAATGGCAATTTTGGTCCCATTGAGGCTATAAAAAGTAGTTATTCAACATGAGGCACAATCCAAATGACATGTTGAATACATTTTTCCACAGTCCAAAAAATCAATTTTCTGATGGAAAACGATGACCCGTGACCTGTCAAACTTTCTCCAAATGGTCAGAAATAATATTTTCTAATGTTTAATTTTTTGACTGTAAATGAATATGGAATGTGAATTAGAACTCTTGGAACTAAAATAAGTGTGTTTAGAGTCATTTTAATGCCTGAAATTGGTCGAAATAGAAGCCTCAGAGTAGGAGAAACAGTCTGTAAAAATGGCAATTTTGGTCACATTGAGGCTATAAAAAGTAGTTATTCAACATGAGGCACAATCCAAATGACATTTTGAATCAATTTTTCTACAGTCAAAAAAATCAATTTTCTGATGAAAAACGATGACCCGTGACCTGTCGAACTTTCTCCAAATGGTCAGAAAGGCTAATTTTTTAATGTTTAATTTTTTGACTGTAAATGAATATTGTATGTGAATTAGAATTCTTGAAACTAAAATAAGTGTGTTTAGAATCATTTTAATGCCTGAAATTGGTTGAAATAGAAGCTTCTGAGTAGGAGAAAAAGTCTGTAAAAATGGCAATTTTGGTCACTTTGAGGCTATAAAAAGTAGTTATTCAACATGAGACACAATCCAAATGACATCTTGAATCAATTTTTCTACAGTCCAAAAAATCAATTTTCTGATGAAAAACGATGACTCGTGACCTGTCGAACTTTCTCCAAATGGTCAGAAATGATAATTTTTTAATGTTTAATTTTTTGACTGTAAATGAATATTGAATGTGAATTAGAACTCTTGGAACTAAAATAAGTGTGTTTAGAGTCATTTTAATGCCTGAAATTGGTCGAAATAGAAGCCTGAGTAGGAGAAACAGTCTGTAAAAATGGCAATTTTGGTCACATTGAGGCTATAAAAAGTAGTTATTCAACATGAGGCACAATCCAAATGACATTTTGAATCAATTTTTCTACAGTCCAAAAAATCAATTTTCTGATGAAAAACGATGACTCATGACCTGTCGAACTTTCTCCAAATGGTCAGAAATGATAATTTTTTAATGTTTAATTTTTTGACTGTAAATGAATATTGAATGTGAATTAGAATTCTTGAAACTAAAATAAGTCTGTTTAGAATCATTTTAATGCCTGAAATTGGTTGAAATAGAAGCTTCTGAGTAGGAGAAAAAGTCTGTAAAAATGGCAATTTTGGTCACTTTGAGGCTATAAAAAGTAGTTATTCAACATGAGACACAATCCAAATGACATCTTGAATCAATTTTTCTACAGTCCAAAAAATCAATTTTCTGATGAAAAACGATGACTCGTGACCTGTCGAACTTTCTCCAAATGGTCAGAAATGATAATTTTTTAATGTTTAATTTTTTGACTGTAAATGAATATTGAATGTGAATTAGAACTCTTGGAACTAAAATAAGTGTGTTTAGAGTCATTTTAATGCCTGAAATTGGTCGAAATAGAAGCCTGAGTAGGAGAAACAGTCTGTAAAAATGGCAATTTTGGTCACATTGAGGCTATAAAAAGTAGTTATTCAACATGAGGCACAATCCAAATGACATTTTGAATCAATTTTTCTACAGTCCAAAAAATCAATTTTCTGATGAAAAACGATGACTCGTGACCTGTCGAACTTTCTCCAAATGGTCAGAAATGATTATTCTTTAATGTTTAATTTTTTGACTGTAAATGAATATTGAATGTGAATTAGAATTCTTGAAACTAAAATAAGTGTGTTTAGAGTCATTTTAATGCCTGAAATCGGTTGAAATAGAAGCTTCTGAGTAGGTGAAAAAGTCTGTAAAAATGTCAATTTTGGTCACATTGAGGCTATAAAAAGTAGTTATTCAACATGAGACACAATCCAAATGACATCTTGAATCAATTTTTCTACAGTCCAAAAAATCCATTTTCTGATGAAAAACGATGACTCGTGACCTGTCGAACTTTCTCCAAATGGTCAGAAATGATTATTTTATAATGTTTAATTTTTTGACTGTAAATGAATATTGAATGTGAATTAGAACTCTTGGAACTAAAATAAGTGTGTTTAGAGTCATTTTGATGCCTGAAATTGGTCGAAATAGAAACTTCTGAGTAGGAGAAAAAGTCTGTAAAAATGGCAATTTTGGTCACATTGAGGCTATAGAAAGTAGTTATTCAACATGAGGCACAATCCAAATGACATGTTGAATACATTTTTCCACAGTCCAAAAAATCAATTTTCTGATGGAAAACGATGACCCGTGACCTGTCAAACTTTCTCCAAATGGTCAGAAATAATATTTTCTAATGTTTAATTTTTTGACTGTAAATGAATATTGAATGTGAATTAGAACTCTTGTAACTAAAATAAGTGTGTTCAGAGTCATTGTAATGCCTGAAATTGGTTGAAATAGAAAAATCTGAGTAGGAGAAAAAGTCTGTAAAAATGGCAATTTTGGTCCCATTGAGGCTATAAAAAGTAGTTATTCAACATGAGGCACAATCCAAATGACATGTTGAATACATTTTTCCACAGTCCAAAAAATCAATTTTCTGATGGAAAACGATGACCCGTGACCTGTCAAACTTTCTCCAAATGGTCAGAAATAATATTTTCTAATGTTTAATTTTTTGACTGTAAATGAATATGGAATGTGAATTAGAACTCTTGGAACTAAAATAAGTGTGTTTAGAGTCATTTTAATGCCTGAAATTAGTCGAAATAGAAGCCTCAGAGTAGGAGAAACAGTCTGTAAAAATGGCAATTTTGGTCACATTGAGGCTATAAAAAGTAGTTATTCAACATGAGGCACAATCCAAATGACATTTTGAATCAATTTTTCTACAGTCAAAAAAATCAATTTTCTGATGAAAAACGATGACCCGTGACCTGTCGAACTTTCTCCAAATGGTCAGAAAGGCTAATTTTTTAATGTTTAATTTTTTGACGGTAAATGAATATTGTATGTGAATTAGAATTCTTGAAACTAAAATAAGTGTGTTTAGAATCATTTTAATGCCTGAAATTGGTTGAAATAGAAGCTTCCGAGTAGGAGAAAAAGTCTGTAAAAATGGCAATTTTGGTCACTTTGAGGCTATAAAAAGTAGTTATTCAACATGAGACACAATCCAAATGACATCTTGAATCAATTTTTCTACAGTCCAAAAAATCAATTTTCTGATGAAAAACGATGACTCGTGACCTGTCGAACTTTCTCCAAATGGTCAGAAATGATAATTTTTTAATGTTTAATTTTTTGACTGTAAATGAATATTGAATGTGAATTAGAACTCTTGGAACTAAAATAAGTGTGTTTAGAGTCATTTTAATGCCTGAAATTGGTCGAAATAGAAGCCTGAGTAGGAGAAACAGTCTGTAAAAATGGCAATTTTGGTCACATTGAGGCTATAAAAAGTAGTTATTCAACATGAGGCACAATCCAAATGACATTTTGAATCAGTTTTTCTACAGTCCAAAAAATCAATTTTCTGATGAAAAACGATGACTCATGACCTGTCGAACTTTCTCCAAATGGTCAGAAATGATAATTTTTTAATGTTCAATTTTTTGACTGTAAATGAATATTGAATGTGAATTAGAATTCTTGAAACAAAAATAAGTGTGTTTAGAGTCATTTTAATGCCTGAAATCGGTTGAAATAGAAGCTTCTGAGTAGGTGAAAAAGTCTGTAAAAATGTCAATTTTGGTCACATTGAGGCTATAAAAAGTAGTTATTCAACATGAGACACAATCCAAATGATATCTTGAATCAATTTTTCTACAGTCCAAAAAATCCATTTTCTGATGAAAAACGATGACTCGTGACCTGTCGAACTTTCTCCAAATGGTCAGAAATGATTATTTTATAATGTTTAATTTTTTGACTGTAAATGAATATTGAATGTGAATTAGAACTCTTGGAACTAAAATAAGTGTGTTTAGAGTCATTTTGATGCCTGAAATTGGTCGAAATAGAAACTTCTGAGTAGGAGAAAAAGTCTGTAAAAATGGCAATTTTGGTCACATTGAGGCTATAAAAAGTAGTTATTCAACATGAGGCACAATCCAAATGACATTTTGAATCAATTTTTCTACAGTCAAAAAAATCAATTTTCTAATGAAAAACGATGACCCCGTGACCTGTCGAACTTTCTCCAAATGGTCAGAAATGATAATTTTTTAATGTTTAATTTTTTGACTGTAAATGAATATTGAATGTGAATTAGAATTCTTGAAACTAAAATAAGTCTGTTTAGAATCATTTTAATGCCTGAAATTGGTTGAAATAGAAGCTTCTGAGTAGGAGAAAAAGTCTGTAAAAATGGCAATTTTGGTCAATTTGAGGCTATAAAAAGTAGTTATTCAACATGAGACACAATCCAAATGACATCTTGAATCAATTTTTCTACAGTCCAAAAAATCAATTTTCTGAAGAAAAACGATGACTCGTGACCTGTCGAACTTTCTCCAAATGGTCAGAAATGATAATGTTTTTAACGTTTAATTTTTTGACTGTGAAGGAATATTGAATGTTAATTAGAACTCTTGGAACTAAAATAAGTGTGTTTAGAGTCATTTTAATGCCTGAAATTGGTCGAAATAGAAGCCTCTGAGTAGGAGAAACAGTCTGTAAAAATGGCAATTTTGGTCACATTGAGGCTATAAAAAGTAGTTATTCAACATGAGGCACAATCCAAATGACATTTTGAATCAATTTTTCTACAGTCCAAAAAATCCATTTTCTGATGAAAAACGATGACTCGTGACCTGTCGAACTTTCTCCAAATGGTCAGAAATGATTATTTTATAATGTTTAATTTTTTGACTGTAAATGAATATTGAATGTGAATTAGAATTCTTGAAACTAAAATAAGTGTGTTTAGAGTCATTTTAATGCCTGAAATCGGTTGAAATAGAAGCTTCTGAGTAGGTGAAAAAGTCTGTAAAAATGTCAATTTTGGTCACATTGAGGCTATAAAAAGTAGTTATTCAACATGAGACACAATCCAAATGACATCTTGAATCAATTTTTCTACAGTCCAAAAAATCCATTTTCTGATGAAAAACGATGACTCGTGACCTGTCGAACTTTCTCCAAATGGTCAGAAATGATTATTTTATAATGTTTAATTTTTTGACTGTAAATGAATATTGAATGTGAATTAGAACTCTTGGAACTAAAATAAGTGTGTTTAGAGTCATTTTGATGCCTGAAATTGGTCGAAATAGAAACTTCTGAGTAGGAGAAAAAGTCTGTAAAAATGGCAATTTTGGTCACATTGAGGCTATGGAAAGTAGTTATTCAACATGAGGCACAATCCAAATGACATGTTGAATACATTTTTCCACAGTCCAAAAAATCAATTTTCTGATGGAAAACGATGACCCGTGACCTGTCAAACTTTCTCCAAATGGTCAGAAATAATATTTTCTAATGTTTAATTTTTTGACTGTAAATGAATATTGAATGTGAATTAGAACTCTTGTAACTAAAATAAGTGTGTTCAGAGTCATTGTAATGCCTGAAATTGGTTGAAATAGAAAAATCTGAGTAGGAGAAAAAGTCTGTAAAAATGGCAATTTTGGTCCCATTGAGGCTATAAAAAGTAGTTATTCAACATGAGGCACAATCCAAATGACATGTTGAATACATTTTTCCACAGTCCAAAAAATCAATTTTCTGATGGAAAACGATGACCCGTGACCTGTCAAACTTTCTCCAAATGGTCAGAAATAATATTTTCTAATGTTTAATTTTTTGACTGTAAATGAATATGGAATGTGAATTAGAACTCTTGGAACTAAAATAAGTGTGTTTAGAGTCATTTTAATGCCTGAAATTGGTCGAAATAGAAGCCTCAGAGTAGGAGAAACAGTCTGTAAAAATGGCAATTTTGGTCACATTGAGGCTATAAAAAGTAGTTATTCAACATGAGGCACAATCCAAATGACATTTTGAATCAATTTTTCTACAGTCAAAAAAATCAATTTTCTGATGAAAAACGATGACCCGTGACCTGTCGAACTTTCTCCAAATGGTCAGAAAGGCTAATTTTTTAATGTTTAATTTTTTGACGGTAAATGAATATTGTATGTGAATTAGAATTCTTGAAACTAAAATAAGTGTGTTTAGAATCATTTTAATGCCTGAAATTGGTTGAAATAGAAGCTTCTGAGTAGGAGAAAAAGTCTGTAAAAATGGCAATTTTGATCACTTTGAGGCTATAAAAAGTAGTTATTCAACATGAGACACAATCCAAATGACATCTTGAATCAATTTTTCTACAGTCCAAAAAATCAATTTTCTGATGAAAAACGATGACTCGTGACCTGTCGAACTTTCTCCAAATGGTCAGAAATGATAATTTTTTAATGTTTAATTTTTTGACTGTAAATGAATATTGAATGTGAATTAGAACTCTTGGAACTAAAATAAGTGTGTTTAGAGTCATTTTAATGCCTGAAATTGGTCGAAATAGAAGCCTGAGTAGGAGAAACAGTCTGTAAAAATGGCAATTTTGGTCACATTGAGGCTATAAAAAGTAGTTATTCAACATGAGGCACAATCCAAATGACATTTTGAATCAGTTTTTCTACAGTCCAAAAAATCAATTTTCTGATGAAAAACGATGACTCATGACCTGTCGAACTTTCTCCAAATGGTCAGAAATGATAATTTTTTAATGTTTAATTTTTTGACTGTAAATGAATATTGAATGTGAATTAGAATTCTTGAAACTAAAATAAGTGTGTTTAGAGTCATTTTAATGCCTGAAATCGGTTGAAATAGAAGCTTCTGAGTAGGTGAAAAAGTCTGTAAAAATGTCAATTTTGGTCACATTGAGGCTATAAAAAGTAGTTATTCAACATGAGACACAATCCAAATGACATCTTGAATCAATTTTTCTACAGTCCAAAAAATCCATTTTCTGATGAAAAACGATGACTCGTGACCTGTCGAACTTTCTCCAAATGGTCAGAAATGATTATTTTATAATGTTTAATTTTTTGACTGTAAATGAATATTGAATGTGAATTAGAACTCTTGGAACTAAAATAAGTGTGTTTAGAGTCATTTTGATGCCTGAAATTGGTCGAAATAGAAACTTCTGAGTAGGAGAAAAAGTCTGTAAAAATGGCAATTTTGGTCACATTGAGGCTATAAAAAGTAGTTATTCAACATGAGGCACAATCCAAATGACATTTTGAATCAATTTTTCTACAGTCAAAAAAATCAATTTTCTAATGAAAAACGATGACCCCGTGACCTGTCGAACTTTCTCCAAATGGTCAGAAATGATAATTTTTTAATGTTTAATTTTTTGACTGTAAATGAATATTGAATGTGAATTAGAATTCTTGAAACTAAAATAAGTCTGTTTAGAATCATTTTAATGCCTGAAATTGGTTGAAATAGAAGCTTCTGAGTAGGAGAAAAAGTCTGTAAAAATGGCAATTTTGGTCAATTTGAGGCTATAAAAAGTAGTTATTCAACATGAGACACAATCCAAATGACATCTTGAATCAATTTTTCTACAGTCCAAAAAATCAATTTTCTGAAGAAAAACGATGACTCGTGACCTGTCGAACTTTCTCCAAATGGTCAGAAATGATAATGTTTTTAACGTTTAATTTTTTGACTGTGAAGGAATATTGAATGTTAATTAGAACTCTTGGAACTAAAATAAGTGTGTTTAGAGTCATTTTAATGCCTGAAATTGGTCGAAATAGAAGCCTCTGAGTAGGAGAAACAGTCTGTAAAAATGGCAATTTTGGTCACATTGAGGCTATAAAAAGTAGTTATTCAACATGAGGCACAATCCAAATGACATTTTGAATCAATTTTTCTACAGTCCAAAAAATCCATTTTCTGATGAAAAACGATGACTCGTGACCTGTCGAACTTTCTTCAAATGGTCAGAAATGATTATTTTATAATGTTTAATTTTTTGACTGTAAATGAATATTGAATGTGAATTAGAACTCTTGGAACTAAAATAAGTGTGTTTAGAGTCATTTTGATGCCTGAAATTGGTCGAAATAGAAACTTCTGAGTAGGAGAAAAAGTCTGTAAAAATGGCAATTTTGGTCACATTGAGGCTATAAAAAGTAGTTATTCAACATGAGGCACAATCCAAATGACATTTTGAATCAATTTTTCTACAGTCAAAAAATCAATTTTCTGATGAAAAACGTGACCTGTCGAACTTTCTAAAAATGGTCAGAAAGGATAATTTTTTAATGTTTAATTTTTTGACTGTAAATGAATATTGAATGTGAATTAGAATTCTTGGAACTAAAATAAGTGTGTTTAGAGTCATTTTAATGCCTGAAATTGGTCTAAATAGAAACTTCCGAGTAGGAGAAAAAGTCTGTAAAAATGGCAATTTTGGTCACTTTGAGGCTATAAAAAGTAGTTATTCAACATGAGACACAATCCAAATGACATCTTGAATCAATTTTTCTACAGTCCAAAAAATCAATTTTCTGATGAAAAACGATGACTCGTGACCTGTCGAACTTTCTCCAAATGGTCAGAAATGATAATTTTATAATGTTTAATTTTTTGACTGTAAATGAATATTGAATGTGAATTAGAACTTTTGGAACTAAAATAAGTGTGTTTAGAGTCATTTTAATGCCTGAAATTGGTCGAAATAGAAGCCTCTAAGTAGGAGAAACAGTCTGTAAAAATGGCAATTTTGGTCACATTGAGGCTATAAAAAGTAGTTATTCAACATGAGGCACAATCCAAATGACATTTTAAATCGATTTTTCTACAGTAAAAAAAAATCAATATTCTGATGAAAAACGATGACCCGTGACCTGTCGAACTTTCTCCAAATGGTCAGAAATGATAATTTTTTAATGTTTAATTTTTTGACTGTAAATGAATATTGAATGTGAATTAGAACTCTTGTAACTAAAATAAGTGTGTTCAGAGTCATTGTAATGCCTGAAATTGGTTGAAATAGAAAAATCTGAGTAGGAGAAAAAGTCTGTAAAAATGGCAATTTTGGTCCCATTGAGGCTATAAAAAGTAGTTATTCAACATGAGGCACAATCCAAATGACATGTTGAATACATTTTTCCACAGTCCAAAAAATCAATTTTCTGATGGAAAACGATGACCCGTGACCTGTCAAACTTTCTCCAAATGGTCAGAAATAATATTTTCTAATGTTTAATTTTTTGACTGTAAATGAATATGGAATGTGAATTAGAACTCTTGGAACTAAAATAAGTGTGTTTAGAGTCATTTTAATGCCTGAAATTGGTCGAAATAGAAGCCTCAGAGTAGGAGAAACAGTCTGTAAAAATGGCAATTTTGGTCACATTGAGGCTATAAAAAGTAGTTATTCAACATGAGGCACAATCCAAATGACATTTTGAATAAATTTTTCTACAGTCAAAAAAATCAATTTTCTGATGAAAAACGATGACCCGTGACCTGTCGAACTTTCTCCAAATGGTCAGAAAGGCTAATTTTTTAATGTTTAATTTTTTGACTGTAAATGAATATTGTATGTGAATTAGAATTCTTGAAACTAAAATAAGTGTGTTTAGAATCATTTTAATGCCTGAAATTGGTTGAAATAGAAGCTTCTGAGTAGGAGAAAAAGTCTGTAAAAATGGCAATTTTGGTCACTTTAAGGCTATAAAAAGTAGTTATTCAACATGAGACACAATCCAAATGACATCTTGAATCAATTTTTCTACAGTCCAAAAAATCAATTTTCTGATGAAAAACGATGACTCGTGACCTGTCGAACTTTCTCCAAATGGTCAGAAATGATAATTTTTTAATGTTTAATTTTTTGACTGTAAATGAATATTGAATGTGAATTAGAACTCTTGGAACTAAAATAAGTGTGTTTAAAGTCATTTTAATGCCTGAAATTGGTCGAAATAGAAGCCTGAGTAGGAGAAACAGTCTGTAAAAATGGCAATTTTGGTCACATTGAGGCTATAAAAAGTAGTTATTCAACATGAGGCACAATCCAAATGACATTTTGAATCAGTTTTTCTACAGTCCAAAAAATCAATTTTCTGATGAAAAACGATGACTCATGACCTGTCGAACTTTCTCCAAATGGTCAGAGATGATAATTTTTTAATGTTTAATTTTTTGACTGTAAATGAATATTGAATGTGAATTAGAATTCTTGAAACTAAAATAAGTGTGTTTAGAGTCATTTTAATGCCTGAAATCGGTTGAAATAGAAGCTTCTGAGTAGGTGAAAAAGTCTGTAAAAATGTCAATTTTGGTCACATTGAGGCTATAAAAAGTAGTTATTCAACATGAGACACAATCCAAATGACATCTTGAATCAATTTTTCTACAGTCCAAAAAATCCATTTTCTGATGAAAAACGATGACTCGTGACCTGTCGAACTTTCTCCAAATGGTCAGAAATGATTATTTTATAATGTTTAATTTTTTGACTGTAAATGAATATTGAATGTGAATTAGAACTCTTGGAACTAAAATAAGTGTGTTTAGAGTCATTTTAATGCCTGAAATTGGTCGAAATAGAAGCCTGAGTAGGAGAAACAGTCTGTAAAAATGGCAATTTTGGTCACATTGAGGCTATAAAAAGTAGTTATTCAACATGAGGCACAATCCAAATGACATTTTGAATCAGTTTTTCTACAGTCCAAAAAATCAATTTTCTGATGAAAAACGATGACTCATGACCTGTCGAACTTTCTCCAAATGGTCAGAAATGATAATTTTTTAATGTTCAATTTTTTGACTGTAAATGAATATTGAATGTGAATTAGAATTCTTGAAACAAAAATAAGTGTGTTTAGAGTCATTTTAATGCCTGAAATCGGTTGAAATAGAAGCTTCTGAGTAGGTGAAAAAGTCTGTAAAAATGTCAATTTTGGTCACATTGAGGCTATAAAAAGTAGTTATTCAACATGAGACACAATCCAAATGATATCTTGAATCAATTTTTCTACAGTCCAAAAAATCCATTTTCTGATGAAAAACGATGACTCGTGACCTGTCGAACTTTCTCCAAATGGTCAGAAATGATTATTTTATAATGTTTAATTTTTTGACTGTAAATGAATATTGAATGTGAATTAGAACTCTTGGAACTAAAATAAGTGTGTTTAGAGTCATTTTGATGCCTGAAATTGGTCGAAATAGAAACTTCTGAGTAGGAGAAAAAGTCTGTAAAAATGGCAATTTTGGTCACATTGAGGCTATAAAAAGTAGTTATTCAACATGAGGCACAATCCAAATGACATTTTGAATCAATTTTTCTACAGTCAAAAAAATCAATTTTCTAATGAAAAACGATGACCCCGTGACCTGTCGAACTTTCTCCAAATGGTCAGAAATGATAATTTTTTAATGTTTAATTTTTTGACTGTAAATGAATATTGAATGTGAATTAGAACTCTTGTAACTAAAATAAGTGTGTTCAGAGTCATTGTAATGCCTGAAATTGGTTGAAATAGAAAAATCTGAGTAGGAGAAAAAGTCTGTAAAAATGGCAATTTTGGTCCCATTGAGGCTATAAAAAGTAGTTATTCAACATGAGGCACAATCCAAATGATATCTTGAATCAATTTTTCCACAGTCCAAAAAATCCATTTTCTGATGAAAAACGATGACCCGTGACCTGTCGAACTTTCTCCAAATGGTCAGAAATGATTATTTTATAATGTTTAATTTTTTGACTGTAAATGAATATTGAATGTGAATTAGAACTCTTGGAACTAAAATAAGTGTGTTTAGAGTCATTTTGATGCCTGAAATTGGTCGAAATAGAAACTTCTGAGTAGGAGAAAAAGTCTGTAAAAATGGCAATTTTGGTCACATTGAGGCTATAAAAAGTAGTTATTCAACATGAGGCACAATCCAAATGACATTTTGAATCAATTTTTCTACAGTCAAAAAAATCAATTTTCTAATGAAAAACGATGACCCCGTGACCTGTCGAACTTTCTCCAAATGGTCAGAAATGATAATTTTTTAATGTTTAATTTTTTGACTGTAAATGAATATTGAATGTGAATTAGAATTCTTGAAACTAAAATAAGTCTGTTTAGAATCATTTTAATGCCTGAAATTGGTTGAAATAGAAGCTTCTGAGTAGGAGAAAAAGTCTGTAAAAATGGCAATTTTGGTCAATTTGAGGCTATAAAAAGTAGTTATTCAACATGAGACACAATCCAAATGACATCTTGAATCAATTTTTCTACAGTCCAAAAA
Source organism: Triturus cristatus (assembly GCF_964204655.1). Lineage (NCBI taxonomy): Eukaryota > Metazoa > Chordata > Amphibia > Caudata > Salamandridae > Triturus > Triturus cristatus. Next base: position 470,790,225 of record NC_140592.1, read on the forward strand.
ATCAATTTTCTGAAGAAAAACGATGACTCGTGACCTGTCGAACTTTCTCCAAATGGTCAGAAATGATAATGTTTTTAACGTTTAATTTTTTGACTGTGAAGGAATATTGAATGTTAATTAGAACTCTTGGAACTAAAATAAGTGTGTTTAGAGTCATTTTAATGCCTGAAATTGGTCGAAATAGAAGCCTCTGAGTAGGAGAAACAGTCTGTAAAAATGGCAATTTTGGTCACATTGAGGCTATAAAAAGTAGTTATTCAACATGAGGCACAATCCAAATGACATTTTGAATCAATTTTTCTACAGTCCAAAAAATCCATTTTCTGATGAAAAACGATGACTCGTGACCTGTCGAACTTTCTCCAAATGGTCAGAAATGATTATTTTATAATGTTTAATTTTTTGACTGTAAATGAATATTGAATGTGAATTAGAACTCTTGGAACTAAAATAAGTGTGTTTAGAGTCATTTTGATGCCTGAAATTGGTCGAAATAGAAACTTCTGAGTAGGAGAAAAAGTCTGTAAAAATGGCAATTTTGGTCACATTGAGGCTATAAAAAGTAGTTATTCAACATGAGGCACAATCCAAATGACATTTTGAATCAATTTTTCTACAGTCAAAAAAATCAATTTTCTGATGAAAAACGTGACCTGTCGAACTTTCTAAAAATGGTCAGAAAGGATAATTTTTTAATGTTTAATTTTTTGACTGTAAATGAATATTGAATGTGAATTAGAATTCTTGGAACTAAAATAAGTGTGTTTAGAGTCATTTTAATGCCTGAAATTGGTCGAAATAGAAACTTCCGAGTAGGAGAAAAAGTCTGTAAAAATGGCAATTTTGGTCACTTTGAGGCTATAAAAAGTAGTTATTCAACATGAGACACAATCCAAATGACATCTTGAATCAATTTTTCTACAGTCCAAAAAATCAATTTTCTGATGAAAAACGATGACTCGTGACCTGTCGAACTTTCTCCAAATGGTCAGAAATGATAATTTTATAATGTTTAATTTTTTGACTGTAAATGAATATTGAATGTGAATTAGAACTTTTGGAACTAAAATAAGTGTGTTTAGAGTCATTTTAATGCCTGAAATTGGTCGAAATAGAAGCCTCTAAGTAGGAGAAACAGTCTGTAAAAATGGCAATTTTGGTCACATTGAGGCTATAAAAAGTAGTTATTCAACATGAGGCACAATCCAAATGACATTTTAAATCGATTTTTCTACAGTAAAAAAAAATCAATATTCTGATGAAAAACGATGACCCGTGACCTGTCGAACTTTCTCCAAATGGTCAGAAATGATAATTTTTTAATGTTTAATTTTTTGACTGTAAATGAATATTGAATGTGAATTAGAACTCTTGTAACTAAAATAAGTGTGTTCAGAGTCATTGTAATGCCTGAAATTGGTTGAAATAGAAAAATCTGAGTAGGAGAAAAAGTCTGTAAAAATGGCAATTTTGGTCCCATTGAGGCTATAAAAAGTAGTTATTCAACATGAGGCACAATCCAAATGACATGTTGAATACATTTTTCCACAGTCCAAAAAATCAATTTTCTGATGGAAAACGATGACCCGTGACCTGTCAAACTTTCTCCAAATGGTCAGAAATAATATTTTCTAATGTTTAATTTTTTGACTGTAAATGAATATGGAATGTGAATTAGAACTCTTGGAACTAAAATAAGTGTGTTTAGAGTCATTTTAATGCCTGAAATTGGTCGAAATAGAAGCCTCAGAGTAGGAGAAACAGTCTGTAAAAATGGCAATTTTGGTCACATTGAGGCTATAAAAAGTAGTTATTCAACATGAGGCACAATCCAAATGACATTTTGAATCAATTTTTCTACAGTCAAAAAAATCAATTTTCTGATGAAAAACGATGACCCGTGACCTGTCGAACTTTCTCCAAATGGTCAGAAAGGCTAATTTTTTAATGTTTAATTTTTTGACTGTAAATGAATATTGTATGTGAATTAGAATTCTTGAAACTAAAATAAGTGTGTTTAGAATCATTTTAATGCCTGAAATTGGTTGAAATAGAAGCTTCTGAGTAGGAGAAAAAGTCTGTAAAAATGGCAATTTTGGTCACTTTGAGGCTATAAAAAGTAGTTATTCAAAATGAGACACAATCCAAATGACATCTTGAATCAATTTTTCTACAGTCCAAAAAATCAATTTTCTGATGAAAAACGATGACTCGTGACCTGTCGAACTTTCTCCAAATGGTCAGAAATGATAATTTTTTAATGTTTAATTTTTTGACTGTAAATGAATATTGAATGTGAATTAGAACTCTTGGAACTAAAATAAGTGTGTTTAGAGTCATTTTAATGCCTGAAATTGGGCGAAATAGAAGCCTGAGTAGGAGAAACAGTCTGTAAAAATGGCAATTTTGGTCACATTGAGGCTATAAAAAGTAGTTATTCAACATGAGGCACAATCCAAATGACATTTTGAATCAATTTTTCTACAGTCCAAAAAATCAATTTTCTGATGAAAAACGATGACTCATGACCTGTCGAACTTTCTCCAAATGGTCAGAAATGATAATTTTTTAATGTTTAATTTTTTGACTGTAAATGAATATTGAATGTGAATTAGAATTCTTGAAACTAAAATAAGTGTGTTTAGAGTCATTTTAATGCCTGAAATCGGTTGAAATAGAAGCTTCTGAGTAGGTGAAAAAGTCTGTAAAAATGTCAATTTTGGTCACATTGAGGCTATAAAAAGTAGTTATTCAACATGAGACACAATCCAAATGACATCTTGAATCAATTTTTCTACAGTCCAAAAAATCCATTTTCTGATGAAAAACGATGACTCGTGACCTGTCGAACTTTCTCCAAATGGTCAGAAATGATTATTTTATAATGTTTAATTTTTTGACTGTAAATGAATATTGAATGTGAATTAGAACTCTTGGAACTAAAATAAGTGTGTTTAGAGTCATTTTGATGCCTGAAATTGGTCGAAATAGAAACTTCTGAGTAGGAGAAAAAGTCTGTAAAAATGGCAATTTTGGTCACATTGAGGCTATAAAAAGTAGTTATTCAACATGAGGCACAATCCAAATGACATTTTGAATCAATTTTTCTACAGTCAAAAAAATCAATTTTCTAATGAAAAACGATGACCCCGTGACCTGTCGAACTTTCTCCAAATGGTCAGAAATGATAATTTTTTAATGTTTAATTTTTTGACTGTAAATGAATATTGAATGTGAATTCGAATTCTTGAAACTAAAATAAGTCTGTTTAGAATCATTTTAATGCCTGAAATTGGTTGAAATAGAAGCTTCTGAGTAGGAGAAAAAGTCTGTAAAAATGGCAATTTTGGTCAATTTGAGGCTATAAAAAGTAGTTATTCAACATGAGACACAATCCAAATGACATCTTGAATCAATTTTTCTACAGTCCAAAAAATCAATTTTCTGAAGAAAAACGATGACTCGTGACCTGTCGAACTTTCTCCAAATGGTCAGAAATGATAATGTTTTTAACGTTTAATTTTTTGACTGTGAAGGAATATTGAATGTTAATTAGAACTCTTGGAACTAAAATAAGTGTGTTTAGAGTCATTTTAATGCCTGAAATTGGTCGAAATAGAAGCCTCTGAGTAGGAGAAACAGTCTGTAAAAATGGCAATTTTGGTCACATTGAGGCTATAAAAAGTAGTTATTCAACATGAGGCACAATCCAAATGACATTTTGAATCAATTTTTCTACAGTCCAAAAAATCCATTTTCTGATGAAAAACGATGACTCGTGACCTGTCGAACTTTCTCCAAATGGTCAGAAATGATAATTTTTTAATGTTTAATTTTTTGACTGTAAATGAATATTGAATGTGAATTAGAACTCTTGGAACTAAAATAAGTGTGTTTAGAGTCATTTTAATGCCTGAAATTGGTCGAAATAGAAGCCTCTGAGTAGGAGAAACAGTCTGTAAAAATGGCAATTTTGGTCACATTGAGGCTATAAAAAGTAGTTATTCAACATGAGGCACAATCCAAATGACATTTTGAATCAATTTTTCTACAGTCAAAAAAATCAATTTTCTAATGAAAAACGATGACCCCGTGACCTGTCGAACTTTCTCCAAATGGTCAGAAAGGATATTTTTTAATGTTTAATTTTTTGACTGTAAATGAATATTGAATGTGAATTAGAATTCTTGGAACTAAAATAAGTGTGTTTAGAGTCATTTTAATGCCTGAAATTGGTCGAAAAAGAAACTTCTGAGTAGGAGAAAAAGTCTGTAAAAATGGCAATTTTGGTCACTTTGAGGCTATAAAAAGTAGTTATTCAACATGAGGCACAATCCAAATAACATGTTGAATACATTTTTCCACAGTCCAAAAAATCAATTTTCTGATGGAAAACGATGACCCGTGACCTGTCAAACTTTCTCCAAATGGTCAGAAATAATATTTTCTAATGTTTAATTTTTTGACTGTAAATGAATATGGAATGTGAATTAGAACTCTTGGAACTAAAATAAGTGTGTTTAGAGTCATTTTAATGCCTGAAATTGGTTGAAATAGAAGCCTCAGAGTAGGAGAAACAGTCTGTAAAAATGGCAATTTTGGTCACATTGAGGCTATAAAAAGTAGTTATTCAACATGAGGCACAATCCAAATGACATTTTGAATCAATTTTTCTACAGCCAAAAAAATCAATTTTCTGATGAAAAACGATGACCCGTGACCTGTCGAACTTTCTCCAAATGGTCAGAAATGATAATTTTTTAATGTTTAATTTTTTGACTGTAAATGAATATTGAATGTGAATTAGAATTCTTGAAACTAAAATAAGTGTGTTTAGAGTCATTTTAATGCCTGAAATCGGTTGAAATAGAAGCTTCTGAGTAGGTGAAAAAGTCTGTAAAAATGTCAATTTTGGTCACATTGAGGCTATAAAAAGTAGTTATTCAACATGAGACACAATCCAAATGACATCTTGAATCAATTTTTCTACAGTCCAAAAAATCCATTTTCTGATGAAAAACGATGACTCGTGACCTGTCGAACTTTCTCCAAATGGTCAGAAATGATTATTTTATAATGTTTAATTTTTTGACTGTAAATGAATATTGAATGTGAATTAGAACTCTTGGAACTAAAATAAGTGTGTTTAGAGTCATTTTGATGCCTGAAATTGGTCGAAATAGAAACTTCTGAGTAGGAGAAAAAGTCTGTAAAAATGGCAATTTTGGTCACATTGAGGCTATAAAAAGTAGTTATTCAACATGAGGCACAATCCAAATGACATTTTGAATCAATTTTTCTACAGTCAAAAAAATCAATTTTCTAATGAAAAACGATGACCCCGTGACCTGTCGAACTTTCTCCAAATGGTCAGAAATGATAATTTTTTAATGTTTAATTTTTTGACTGTAAATGAATATTGAATGTGAATTAGAATTCTTGAAACTAAAATAAGTCTGTTTAGAATCATTTTAATGCCTGAAATTGGTTGAAATAGAAGCTTCTGAGTAGGAGAAAAAGTCTGTAAAAATGGCAATTTTGGTCAATTTGAGGCTATAAAAAGTAGTTATTCAACATGAGACACAATCCAAATGACATCTTGAATCAATTTTTCTACAGTCCAAAAAATCAATTTTCTGAAGAAAAACGATGACTCGTGACCTGTCGAACTTTCTCCAAATGGTCAGAAATGATAATGTTTTTAACGTTTAATTTTTTGACTGTGAAGGAATATTGAATGTTAATTAGAACTCTTGGAACTAAAATAAGTGTGTTTAGAGTCATTTTAATGCCTGAAATTGGTCGAAATAGAAGCCTCTGAGTAGGAGAAACAGTCTGTAAAAATGGCAATTTTGGTCACATTGAGGCTATAAAAAGTAGTTATTCAACATGAGGCACAATCCAAATGACATTTTGAATCAATTTTTCTACAGTCCAAAAAATCCATTTTCTGATGAAAAACGATGACTCGTGACCTGTCGAACTTTCTTCAAATGGTCAGAAATGATTATTTTATAATGTTTAATTTTTTGACTGTAAATGAATATTGAATGTGAATTAGAACTCTTGGAACTAAAATAAGTGTGTTTAGAGTCATTTTGATGCCTGAAATTGGTCGAAATAGAAACTTCTGAGTAGGAGAAAAAGTCTGTAAAAATGGCAATTTTGGTCACATTGAGGCTATAAAAAGTAGTTATTCAACATGAGGCACAATCCAAATGACATTTTGAATCAATTTTTCTACAGTCAAAAAATCAATTTTCTGATGAAAAACGTGACCTGTCGAACTTTCTAAAAATGGTCAGAAAGGATAATTTTTTAATGTTTAATTTTTTGACTGTAAATGAATATTGAATGTGAATTAGAATTCTTGGAACTAAAATAAGTGTGTTTAGAGTCATTTTAATGCCTGAAATTGGTCGAAATAGAAACTTCCGAGTAGGAGAAAAAGTCTGTAAAAATGGCAATTTTGGTCACTTTGAGGCTATAAAAAGTAGTTATTCAACATGAGACACAATCCAAATGACATCTTGAATCAATTTTTCTACAGTCCAAAAAATCAATTTTCTGATGAAAAACGATGACTCGTGACCTGTCGAACTTTCTCCAAATGGTCAGAAATGATAATTTTATAATGTTTAATTTTTTGACTGTAAATGAATATTGAATGTGAATTAGAACTTTTGGAACTAAAATAAGTGTGTTTAGAGTCATTTTAATGCCTGAAATTGGTCGAAATAGAAGCCTCTAAGTAGGAGAAACAGTCTGTAAAAATGGCAATTTTGGTCACATTGAGGCTATAAAAAGTAGTTATTCAACATGAGGCACAATCCAAATGACATTTTAAATCGATTTTTCTACAGTAAAAAAAAATCAATATTCTGATGAAAAACGATGACCCGTGACCTGTCGAACTTTCTCCAAATGGTCAGAAATGATAATTTTTTAATGTTTAATTTTTTGACTGTAAATGAATATTGAATGTGAATTAGAACTCTTGTAACTAAAATAAGTGTGTTCAGAGTCATTGTAATGCCTGAAATTGGTTGAAATAGAAAAATCTGAGTAGGAGAAAAAGTCTGTAAAAATGGCAATTTTGGTCCCATTGAGGCTATAAAAAGTAGTTATTCAACATGAGGCACAATCCAAATGACATGTTGAATACATTTTTCCACAGTCCAAAAAATCAATTTTCTGATGGAAAACGATGACCCGTGACCTGTCAAACTTTCTCCAAATGGTCAGAAATAATATTTTCTAATGTTTAATTTTTTGACTGTAAATGAATATGGAATGTGAATTAGAACTCTTGGAACTAAAATAAGTGTGTTTAGAGTCATTTTAATGCCTGAAATTGGTCGAAATAGAAGCCTCAGAGTAGGAGAAACAGTCTGTAAAAATGGCAATTTTGGTCACATTGAGGCTATAAAAAGTAGTTATTCAACATGAGGCACAATCCAAATGACATTTTGAATAAATTTTTCTACAGTCAAAAAAATCAATTTTCTGATGAAAAACGATGACCCGTGACCTGTCGAACTTTCTCCAAATGGTCAGAAAGGCTAATTTTTTAATGTTTAATTTTTTGACTGTAAATGAATATTGTATGTGAATTAGAATTCTTGAAACTAAAATAAGTGTGTTTAGAATCATTTTAATGCCTGAAATTGGTTGAAATAGAAGCTTCTGAGTAGGAGAAAAAGTCTGTAAAAATGGCAATTTTGGTCACTTTAAGGCTATAAAAAGTAGTTATTCAACATGAGACACAATCCAAATGACATCTTGAATCAATTTTTCTACAGTCCAAAAAATCAATTTTCTGATGAAAAACGATGACTCGTGACCTGTCGAACTTTCTCCAAATGGTCAGAAATGATAATTTTTTAATGTTTAATTTTTTGACTGTAAATGAATATTGAATGTGAATTAGAACTCTTGGAACTAAAATAAGTGTGTTTAAAGTCATTTTAATGCCTGAAATTGGTCGAAATAGAAGCCTGAGTAGGAGAAACAGTCTGTAAAAATGGCAATTTTGGTCACATTGAGGCTATAAAAAGTAGTTATTCAACATGAGGCACAATCCAAATGACATTTTGAATCAGTTTTTCTACAGTCCAAAAAATCAATTTTCTGATGAAAAACGATGACTCATGACCTGTCGAACTTTCTCCAAATGGTCAGAAATGATAATTTTTTAATGTTTAATTTTTTGACTGTAAATGAATATTGAATGTGAATTAGAATTCTTGAAACTAAAATAAGTGTGTTTAGAGTCATTTTAATGCCTGAAATCGGTTGAAATAGAAGCTTCTGAGTAGGTGAAAAAGTCTGTAAAAATGTCAATTTTGGTCACATTGAGGCTATAAAAAGTAGTTATTCAACATGAGACACAATCCAAATGACATCTTGAATCAATTTTTCTACAGTCCAAAAAATCCATTTTCTGATGAAAAACGATGACTCGTGACCTGTCGAACTTTCTCCAAATGGTCAGAAATGATTATTTTATAATGTTTAATTTTTTGACTGTAAATGAATATTGAATGTGAATTAGAACTCTTGGAACTAAAATAAGTGTGTTTAGAGTCATTTTAATGCCTGAAATTGGTCGAAATAGAAGCCTGAGTAGGAGAAACAGTCTGTAAAAATGGCAATTTTGGTCACATTGAGGCTATAAAAAGTAGTTATTCAACATGAGGCACAATCCAAATGACATTTTGAATCAGTTTTTCTACAGTCCAAAAAATCAATTTTCTGATGAAAAACGATGACTCATGACCTGTCGAACTTTCTCCAAATGGTCAGAAATGATAATTTTTTAATGTTCAATTTTTTGACTGTAAATGAATATTGAATGTGAATTAGAATTCTTGAAACAAAAATAAGTGTGTTTAGAGTCATTTTAATGCCTGAAATCGGTTGAAATAGAAGCTTCTGAGTAGGTGAAAAAGTCTGTAAAAATGTCAATTTTGGTCACATTGAGGCTATAAAAAGTAGTTATTCAACATGAGACACAATCCAAATGATATCTTGAATCAATTTTTCTACAGTCCAAAAAATCCATTTTCTGATGAAAAACGATGACTCGTGACCTGTCGAACTTTCTCCAAATGGTCAGAAATGATTATTTTATAATGTTTAATTTTTTGACTGTAAATGAATATTGAATGTGAATTAGAACTCTTGGAACTAAAATAAGTGTGTTTAGAGTCATTTTGATGCCTGAAATTGGTCGAAATAGAAACTTCTGAGTAGGAGAAAAAGTCTGTAAAAATGGCAATTTTGGTCACATTGAGGCTATAAAAAGTAGTTATTCAACATGAGGCACAATCCAAATGACATTTTGAATCAATTTTTCTACAGTCAAAAAAATCAATTTTCTAATGAAAAACGATGACCCCGTGACCTGTCGAACTTTCTCCAAATGGTCAGAAATGATAATTTTTTAATGTTTAATTTTTTGACTGTAAATGAATATTGAATGTGAATTAGAACTCTTGTAACTAAAATAAGTGTGTTCAGAGTCATTGTAATGCCTGAAATTGGTTGAAATAGAAAAATCTGAGTAGGAGAAAAAGTCTGTAAAAATGGCAATTTTGGTCCCATTGAGGCTATAAAAAGTAGTTATTCAACATGAGGCACAATCCAAATGATATCTTGAATCAATTTTTCCACAGTCCAAAAAATCCATTTTCTGATGAAAAACGATGACCCGTGACCTGTCGAACTTTCTCCAAATGGTCAGAAATGATTATTTTATAATGTTTAATTTTTTGACTGTAAATGAATATTGAATGTGAATTAGAACTCTTGGAACTAAAATAAGTGTGTTTAGAGTCATTTTGATGCCTGAAATTGGTCGAAATAGAAACTTCTGAGTAGGAGAAAAAGTCTGTAAAAATGGCAATTTTGGTCACATTGAGGCTATAAAAAGTAGTTATTCAACATGAGGCACAATCCAAATGACATTTTGAATCAATTTTTCTACAGTCAAAAAAATCAATTTTCTAATGAAAAACGATGACCCCGTGACCTGTCGAACTTTCTCCAAATGGTCAGAAATGATAATTTTTTAATGTTTAATTTTTTGACTGTAAATGAATATTGAATGTGAATTAGAATTCTTGAAACTAAAATAAGTCTGTTTAGAATCATTTTAATGCCTGAAATTGGTTGAAATAGAAGCTTCTGAGTAGGAGAAAAAGTCTGTAAAAATGGCAATTTTGGTCAATTTGAGGCTATAAAAAGTAGTTATTCAACATGAGACACAATCCAAATGACATCTTGAATCAATTTTTCTACAGTCCAAAAAATCAATTTTCTGAAGAAAAACGATGACTCGTGACCTGTCGAACTTTCTCCAAATGGTCAGAAATGATAATGTTTTTAACGTTTAATTTTTTGACTGTGAAGGAATATTGAATGTTAATTAGAACTCTTGGAACTAAAATAAGTGTGTTTAGAGTCATTTTAATGCCTGAAATTGGTCGAAATAGAAGCCTCTGAGTAGGAGAAACAGTCTGTAAAAATGGCAATTTTGGTCACATTGAGGCTATAAAAAGTAGTTATTCAACATGAGGCACAATCCAAATGACATTTTGAATCAATTTTTCTACAGTCCAAAAAATCCATTTTCTGATGAAAAACGATGACTCGTGACCTGTCGAACTTTCTCCAAATGGTCAGAAATGATTATTTTATAATGTTTAATTTTTTGACTGTAAATGAATATTGAATGTGAATTAGAACTCTTGGAACTAAAATAAGTGTGTTTAGAGTCATTTTGATGCCTGAAATTGGTCGAAATAGAAACTTCTGAGTAGGAGAAAAAGTCTGTAAAAATGGCAATTTTGGTCACATTGAGGCTATAAAAAGTAGTTATTCAACATGAGGCACAATCCAAATGACATTTTGAATCAATTTTTCTACAGTCAAAAAAATCAATTTTCTGATGAAAAACGTGACCTGTCGAACTTTCTAAAAATGGTCAGAAAGGATAATTTTTTAATGTTTAATTTTTTGACTGTAAATGAATATTGAATGTGAATTAGAATTCTTGGAACTAAAATAAGTGTGTTTAGAGTCATTTTAATGCCTGAAATTGGTCGAAATAGAAACTTCCGAGTAGGAGAAAAAGTCTGTAAAAATGGCAATTTTGGTCACTTTGAGGCTATAAAAAGTAGTTATTCAACATGAGACACAATCCAAATGACATCTTGAATCAATTTTTCTACAGTCCAAAAAATCAATTTTCTGATGAAAAACGATGACTCGTGACCTGTCGAACTTTCTCCAAATGGTCAGAAATGATAATTTTATAATGTTTAATTTTTTGACTGTAAATGAATATTGAATGTGAATTAGAACTTTTGGAACTAAAATAAGTGTGTTTAGAGTCATTTTAATGCCTGAAATTGGTCGAAATAGAAGCCTCTAAGTAGGAGAAACAGTCTGTAAAAATGGCAATTTTGGTCACATTGAGGCTATAAAAAGTAGTTATTCAACATGAGGCACAATCCAAATGACATTTTAAATCAATTTTTCTACAGTAAAAAAAAATCAATATTCTGATGAAAAACGATGACCCGTGACCTGTCGAACTTTCTCCAAATGGTCAGAAATGATAATTTTTTAATGTTTAATTTTTTGACTGTAAATGAATATTGAATGTGAATTAGAACTCTTGTAACTAAAATAAGTGTGTTCAGAGTCATTGTAATGCCTGAAATTGGTTGAAATAGAAAAATCTGAGCAGGAGAAAAAGTCTGTAAAAATGGCAATTTTGGTCCCATTGAGGCTATAAAAAGTAGTTATTCAACATGAGGCACAATCCAAATGACATGTTGAATACATTTTTCCACAGTCCAAAAAATCAATTTTCTGATGGAAAACGATGACCCGTGACCTGTCAAACTTTCTCCAAATGGTCAGAAATAATATTTTCTAATGTTTAATTTTTTGACTGTAAATGAATATGGAATGTGAATTAGAACTCTTGGAACTAAAATAAGTGTGTTTAGAGTCATTTTAATGCCTGAAATTGGTCGAAATAGAAGCCTCAGAGTAGGAGAAACAGTCTGTAAAAATGGCAATTTTGGTCACATTGAGGCTATAAAAAGTAGTTATTCAACATGAGGCACAATCCAAATGACATTTTGAATCAATTTTTCTACAGTCAAAAAAATCAATTTTCTGATGAAAAACGATGACCCGTGACCTGTCGAACTTTCTCCAAATGGTCAGAAAGGCTAATTTTTTAATGTTTAATTTTTTGACTGTAAATGAATATTGTATGTGAATTAGAATTCTTGAAACTAAAATAAGTGTGTTTAGAATCATTTTAATGCCTGAAATTGGTTGAAATAGAAGCTTCTGAGTAGGAGAAAAAGTCTGTAAAAATGGCAATTTTGGTCACTTTGAGGCTATAAAAAGTAGTTATTCAAAATGAGACACAATCCAAATGACATCTTGAATCAATTTTTCTACAGTCCAAAAAATCAATTTTCTGATGAAAAACGATGACTCGTGACCTGTCGAACTTTCTCCAAATGGTCAGAAATGATAATTTTTTAATGTTTAATTTTTTGACTGTAAATGAATATTGAATGTGAATTAGAACTCTTGGAACTAAAATAAGTGTGTTTAGAGTCATTTTAATGCCTGAAATTGGGCGAAATAGAAGCCTGAGTAGGAGAAACAGTCTGTAAAAATGGCAATTTTGGTCACATTGAGGCTATAAAAAGTAGTTATTCAACATGAGGCACAATCCAAATGACATTTTGAATCAATTTTTCTACAGTCCAAAAAATCAATTTTCTGATGAAAAACGATGACTCATGACCTGTCGAACTTTCTCCAAATGGTCAGAAATGATAATTTTTTAATGTTTAATTTTTTGACTGTAAATGAATATTGAATGTGAATTAGAATTCTTGAAACTAAAATAAGTGTGTTTAGAGTCATTTTAATGCCTGAAATCGGTTGAAATAGAAGCTTCTGAGTAGGTGAAAAAGTCTGTAAAAATGTCAATTTTGGTCACATTGAGGCTATAAAAAGTAGTTATTCAACATGAGACACAATCCAAATGACATCTTGAATCAATTTTTCTACAGTCCAAAAAATCCATTTTCTGATGAAAAACGATGACTCGTGACCTGTCGAACTTTCTCCAAATGGTCAGAAATGATTATTTTATAATGTTTAATTTTTTGACTGTAAATGAATATTGAATGTGAATTAGAACTCTTGGAACTAAAATAAGTGTGTTTAGAGTCATTTTGATGCCTGAAATTGGTCGAAATAGAAACTTCTGAGTAGGAGAAAAAGTCTGTAAAAATGGCAATTTTGGTCACATTGAGGCTATAAAAAGTAGTTATTCAACATGAGGCACAATCCAAATGACATTTTGAATCAATTTTTCTACAGTCAAAAAAATCAATTTTCTAATGAAAAACGATGACCCCGTGACCTGTCGAACTTTCTCCAAATGGTCAGAAATGATAATTTTTTAATGTTTAATTTTTTGACTGTAAATGAATATTGAATGTGAATTCGAATTCTTGAAACTAAAATAAGTCTGTTTAGAATCATTTTAATGCCTGAAATTGGTTGAAATAGAAGCTTCTGAGTAGGAGAAAAAGTCTGTAAAAATGGCAATTTTGGTCAATTTGAGGCTATAAAAAGTAGTTATTCAACATGAGACACAATCCAAATGACATCTTGAATCAATTTTTCTACAGTCCAAAAAATCAATTTTCTGAAGAAAAACGATGACTCGTGACCTGTCGAACTTTCTCCAAATGGTCAGAAATGATAATGTTTTTAACGTTTAATTTTTTGACTGTGAAGGAATATTGAATGTTAATTAGAACTCTTGGAACTAAAATAAGTGTGTTTAGAGTCATTTTAATGCCTGAAATTGGTCGAAATAGAAGCCTCTGAGTAGGAGAAACAGTCTGTAAAAATGGCAATTTTGGTCACATTGAGGCTATAAAAAGTAGTTATTCAACATGAGGCACAATCCAAATGACATTTTGAATCAATTTTTCTACAGTCCAAAAAATCCATTTTCTGATGAAAAACGATGACTCGTGACCTGTCGAACTTTCTCCAAATGGTCAGAAATGATAATTTTTTAATGTTTAATTTTTTGACTGTAAATGAATATTGAATGTGAATTAGAACTCTTGGAACTAAAATAAGTGTGTTTAGAGTCATTTTAATGCCTGAAATTGGTCGAAATAGAAGCCTCTGAGTAGGAGAAACAGTCTGTAAAAATGGCAATTTTGGTCACATTGAGGCTATAAAAAGTAGTTATTCAACATGAGGCACAATCCAAATGACATTTTGAATCAATTTTTCTACAGTCAAAAAAATCAATTTTCTAATGAAAAACGATGACCCCGTGACCTGTCGAACTTTCTCCAAATGGTCAGAAAGGATATTTTTTAATGTTTAATTTTTTGACTGTAAATGAATATTGAATGTGAATTAGAATTCTTGGAACTAAAATAAGTGTGTTTAGAGTCATTTTAATGCCTGAAATTGGTCGAAAAAGAAACTTCTGAGTAGGAGAAAAAGTCTGTAAAAATGGCAATTTTGGTCACTTTGAGGCTATAAAAAGTAGTTATTCAACATGAGGCACAATCCAAATAACATGTTGAATACATTTTTCCACAGTCCAAAAAATCAATTTTCTGATGGAAAACGATGACCCGTGACCTGTCAAACTTTCTCCAAATGGTCAGAAATAATATTTTCTAATGTTTAATTTTTTGACTGTAAATGAATATGGAATGTGAATTAGAACTCTTGGAACTAAAATAAGTGTGTTTAGAGTCATTTTAATGCCTGAAATTGGTTGAAATAGAAGCCTCAGAGTAGGAGAAACAGTCTGTAAAAATGGCAATTTTGGTCACATTGAGGCTATAAAAAGTAGTTATTCAACATGAGGCACAATCCAAATGACATTTTGAATCAATTTTTCTACAGCCAAAAAAATCAATTTTCTGATGAAAAACGATGACCCGTGACCTGTCGAACTTTCTCCAAATGGTCAGAAAGGCTAATTTTTTAATGTTTAATTTTTTGACTGTAAATGAATATTGTATGTGAATTAGAATTCTTGAAACTAAAATAAGTGTGTTTAGAATCATTTTAATGCCTGAAATTGGTTGAAATAGAAGCTTCTGAGTAGGAGAAAAAGTCTGTAAAAATGGCAATTTTGGTCACTTTGAGGCTATAAAAAGTAGTTATTCAACATGAGACACAATCCAAATGACATCTTGAATCAATTTTTCTACAGTCCAAAAAATCAATTTTCTGATGAAAAACGATGACTCGTGACCTGTCGAACTTTCTCCAAATGGTCAGAAATGATAATTTTTTAATGTTTAATTTTTTGACTGTAAATGAATATTGAATGTGAATTAGAACTCTTGGAACTAAAATAAGTGTGTTTAGAGTCATTTTAATGCCTGAAATTGGTCGAAATAGAAGCCTGAGTAGGAGAAACAGTCTGTAAAAATGGCAATTTTGGTCACATTGAGGCTATAAAAAGTAGTTATTCAACATGAGGCACAATCCAAATGACATTTTGAATCAATTTTTCTACAGTCCAAAAAATCAATTTTCTGATGAAAAACGATGACTCGTGACCTGTCGAACTTTCTCCAAATGGTCAGAAATGATAATTTTTTAATGTTTAATTTTTTGACTGTAAATGAATATTGAATGTGAATTAGAATTCTTGAAACTAAAATAAGTGTGTTTAGAGTCATTTTAATGCCTGAAATCGGTTGAAATAGAAGCTTCTGAGTAGGTGAAAAAGTCTGTAAAAATGTCAATTTTGGTCACATTGAGGCTATAAAAAGTAGTTATTCAACATGAGACACAATCCAAATGACATCTTGAATCAATTTTTCTACAGTCCAAAAAATCCATTTTCTGATGAAAAACGATGACTCGTGACCTGTCGAACTTTCTCCAAATGGTCAGAAATGATTATTTTATAATGTTTAATTTTTTGACTGTAAATGAATATTGAATGTGAATTAGAACTCTTGGAACTAAAATAAGTGTGTTTAGAGTCATTTTGATGCCTGAAATTGGTCGAAATAGAAACTTCTGAGTAGGAGAAAAAGTCTGTAAAAATGGCAATTTTGGTCACATTGAGGCTATAGAAAGTAGTTATTCAACATGAGGCACAATCCAAATGACATGTTGAATACATTTTTCCACAGTCCAAAAAATCAATTTTCTGATGGAAAACGATGACCCGTGACCTGTCAAACTTTCTCCAAATGGTCAGAAATAATATTTTCTAATGTTTAATTTTTTGACTGTAAATGAATATTGAATGTGAATTAGAACTCTTGTAACTAAAATAAGTGTGTTCAGAGTCATTGTAATGCCTGAAATTGGTTGAAATAGAAAAATCTGAGTAGGAGAAAAAGTCTGTAAAAATGGCAATTTTGGTCCCATTGAGGCTATAAAAAGTAGTTATTCAACATGAGGCACAATCCAAATGACATGTTGAATACATTTTTCCACAGTCCAAAAAATCAATTTTCTGATGGAAAACGATGACCCGTGACCTGTCAAACTTTCTCCAAATGGTCAGAAATAATATTTTCTAATGTTTAATTTTTTGACTGTAAATGAATATGGAATGTGAATTAGAACTCTTGGAACTAAAATAAGTGTGTTTAGAGTCATTTTAATGCCTGAAATTGGTCGAAATAGAAGCCTCAGAGTAGGAGAAACAGTCTGTAAAAATGGCAATTTTGGTCACATTGAGTCTATAAAAAGTAGTTATTCAACATGAGGCACAATCCAAATGACATTTTGAATCAATTTTTCTACAGTCAAAAAAATCAATTTTCTGATGAAAAACGATGACCCGTGACCTGTCGAACTTTCTCCAAATGGTCAGAAAGGCTAATTTTTTAATGTTTAATTTTTTGACTGTAAATGAATATTGTATGTGAATTAGAATTCTTGAAACTAAAATAAGTGTGTTTAGAATCATTTTAATGCCTGAAATTGGTTGAAAGAGAAGCTTCTGAGTAGGAGAAAAAGTCTGTAAAAATGGCAATTTTGGTCACTTTGAGGCTATAAAAAGTAGTTATTCAACATGAGACACAATCCAAATGACATCTTGAATCAATTTTTCTACAGTCCAAAAAATCAATTTTCTGATGAAAAACGATGACTCGTGACCTGTCGAACTTTCTCCAAATGGTCAGAAATGATAATTTTTTAATGTTTAATTTTTTGACTGTAAATGAATATTGAATGTGAATTAGAACTCTTGGAACTAAAATAAGTGTGTTTAGAGTCATTTTAATGCCTGAAATTGGTCGAAATAGAAGCCTGAGTAGGAGAAACAGTCTGTAAAAATGGCAATTTTGGTCACATTGAGGCTATAAAAAGTAGTTATTCAACATGAGGCACAATCCAAATGACATTTTGAATCAATTTTTCTACAGTCCAAAAAATCAATTTTCTGATGAAAAACGATGACTCGTGACCTGTCGAACTTTCTCCAAATGGTCAGAAATGATAATTTTTTAATGTTTAATTTTTTGACTGTAAATGAATATTGAATGTGAATTAGAATTCTTGAAACTAAAATAAGTGTGTTTAGAGTCATTTTAATGCCTGAAATCGGTTGAAATAGAAGCTTCTGAGTAGGTGAAAAAGTCTGTAAAAATGTCAATTTTGGTCACATTGAGGCTATAAAAAGTAGTTATTCAACATGAGACACAATCCAAATGACATCTTGAATCAATTTTTCTACAGTCCAAAAAATCCATTTTCTGATGAAAAACGATGACTCGTGACCTGTCGAACTTTCTCCAAATGGTCAGAAATGATTATTTTATAATGTTTAATTTTTTGACTGTAAATGAATATTGAATGTGAATTAGAACTCTTGGAACTAAAATAAGTGTGTTTAGAGTCATTTTGATGCCTGAAATTGGTCGAAATAGAAACTTCTGAGTAGGAGAAAAAGTCTGTAAAAATGGCAATTTTGGTCACATTGAGGCTATAGAAAGTAGTTATTCAACATGAGGCACAATCCAAATGACATGTTGAATACATTTTTCCACAGTCCAAAAAATCAATTTTCTGATGGAAAACGATGACCCGTGACCTGTCAAACTTTCTCCAAATGGTCAGAAATAATATTTTCTAATGTTTAATTTTTTGACTGTAAATGAATATTGAATGTGAATTAGAACTCTTGTAACTAAAATAAGTGTGTTCAGAGTCATTGTAATGCCTGAAATTGGTTGAAATAGAAAAATCTGAGTAGGAGAAAAAGTCTGTAAAAATGGCAATTTTGGTCCCATTGAGGCTATAAAAAGTAGTTATTCAACATGAGGCACAATCCAAATGACATGTTGAATACATTTTTCCACAGTCCAAAAAATCAATTTTCTGATGGAAAACGATGACCCGTGACCTGTCAAACTTTCTCCAAATGGTCAGAAATAATATTTTCTAATGTTTAATTTTTTGACTGTAAATGAATATGGAATGTGAATTAGAACTCTTGGAACTAAAATAAGTGTGTTTAGAGTCATTTTAATGCCTGAAATTGGTCGAAATAGAAGCCTCAGAGTAGGAGAAACAGTCTGTAAAAATGGCAATTTTGGTCACATTGAGGCTATAAAAAGTAGTTATTCAACATGAGGCACAATCCAAATGACATTTTGAATCAATTTTTCTACAGTCAAAAAAATCAATTTTCTGATGAAAAACGATGACCCGTGACCTGTCGAACTTTCTCCAAATGGTCAGAAAGGCTAATTTTTTAATGTTTAATTTTTTGACTGTAAATGAATATTGTATGTGAATTAGAATTCTTGAAACTAAAATAAGTGTGTTTAGAATCATTTTAATGCCTGAAATTGGTTGAAAGAGAAGCTTCTGAGTAGGAGAAAAAGTCTGTAAAAATGGCAATTTTGGTCACTTTGAGGCTATAAAAAGTAGTTATTCAACATGAGACACAATCCAAATGACATCTTGAATCAATTTTTCTACAGTCCAAAAAATCAATTTTCTGATGAAAAACGATGACTCGTGACCTGTCGAACTTTCTCCAAATGGTCAGAAATGATAATTTTTTAATGTTTAATTTTTTGACTGTAAATGAATATTGAATGTGAATTAGAACTCTTGGAACTAAAATAAGTGTGTTTAGAGTCATTTTAATGCCTGAAATTGGTCGAAATAGAAGCCTGAGTAGGAGAAACAGTCTGTAAAAATGGCAATTTTGGTCACATTGAGGCTATAAAAAGTAGTTATTCAACATGAGGCACAATCCAAATGACATTTTGAATCAATTTTTCTACAGTCCAAAAAATCAATTTTCTGATGAAAAACGATGACTCATGACCTGTCGAACTTTCTCCAAATGGTCAGAAATGATAATTTTTTAATGTTTAATTTTTTGACTGTAAATGAATATTGAATGTGAATTAGAATTCTTGAAACTAAAATAAGTGTGTTTAGAGTCATTTTAATGCCTGAAATCGGTTGAAATAGAAGCTTCTGAGTAGGTGAAAAAGTCTGTAAAAATGTCAATTTTGGTCACATTGAGGCTATAAAAAGTAGTTATTCAACATGAGACACAATCCAAATGACATCTTGAATCAATTTTTCTACAGTCCAAAAAATCCATTTTCTGATGAAAAACGATGACTCGTGACCTGTCGAACTTTCTCCAAATGGTCAGAAATGATTATTTTATAATGTTTAATTTTTTGACTGTAAATGAATATTGAATGTGAATTAGAACTCTTGGAACTAAAATAAGTGTGTTTAGAGTCATTTTGATGCCTGAAATTGGTCGAAATAGAAACTTCTGAGTAGGAGAAAAAGTCTGTAAAAATGGCAATTTTGGTCACATTGAGGCTATAAAAAGTAGTTATTCAACATGAGGCACAATCCAAATGACATTTTAAATCAATTTTTCTACAGTAAAAAAAAATCAATATTCTGATGAAAAACGATGACCCGTGACCTGTCGAACTTTCTCCAAATGGTCAGAAATGATAATTTTTTAATGTTTAATTTTTTGACTGTAAATGAATATTGAATGTGAATTAGAACTCTTGTAACTAAAATAAGTGTGTTCAGAGTCATTGTAATGCCTGAAATTGGTTGAAATAGAAAAATCTGAGTAGGAGAAAAAGTCTGTAAAAATGGCAATTTTGGTCCCATTGAGGCTATAAAAAGTAGTTATTCAACATGAGGCACAATCCAAATGACATGTTGAATACATTTTTCCACAGTCCAAAAAATCAATTTTCTGATGGAAAACGATGACCCGTGACCTGTCAAACTTTCTCCAAATGGTCAGAAATAATATTTTCTAATGTTTAATTTTTTGACTGTAAATGAATATGGAATGTGAATTAGAACTCTTGGAACTAAAATAAGTGTGTTTAGAGTCATTTTAATGCCTGAAATTGGTCGAAATAGAAGCCTCAGAGTAGGAGAAACAGTCTGTAAAAATGGCAATTTTGGTCACATTGAGGCTATAAAAAGTAGTTATTCAACATGAGGCACAATCCAAATGACATTTTGAATCAATTTTTCTACAGTCAAAAAAATCAATTTTCTGATGAAAAACGATGACCCGTGACCTGTCGAACTTTCTCCAAATGGTCAGAAAGGCAAATTTTTTAATGTTTAATTTTTTGACTGTAAATGAATATTGTATGTGAATTAGAATTCTTGAAACTAAAATAAGTGTGTTTAGAATCATTTTAATGCCTGAAATTGGTTGAAATAGAAGCTTCTGAGTAGGAGAAAAAGTCTGTAAAAATGGCAATTTTGGTCACTTTGAGGCTATAAAAAGTAGTTATTCAACATGAGACACAATCCAAATGACATCTTGAATCAATTTTTCTACAGTCCAAAAAATCAATTTTCTGATGAAAAACGATGACTCGTGACCTGTCGAACTTTCTCCAAATGGTCAGAAATGATAATTTTTTAATGTTTAATTTTTTGACTGTAAATGAATATTGAATGTGAATTAGAACTCTTGGAACTAAAATAAGTGTGTTTAGAGTCATTTTAATGCCTGAAATTGGTCGAAATAGAAGCCTGAGTAGGAGAAACAGTCTGTAAAAATGGCAATTTTGGTCACATTGAGGCTATAAAAAGTAGTTATTCAACATGAGGCACAATCCAAATGACATTTTGAATCAATTTTTCTACAGTCCAAAAAATCAATTTTCTGATGAAAAACGATGACTCATGACCTGTCGAACTTTCTCCAAATGGTCAGAAATGATAATTTTTTAATGTTTAATTTTTTGACTGTAAATGAATATTGAATGTGAATTAGAATTCTTGAAACTAAAATAAGTGTGTTTAGAGTCATTTTAATGCCTGAAATCGGTTGAAATAGAAGCTTCAGAGTAGGTGAAAAAGTCTGTAAAAATGTCAATTTTGGTCACATTGAGGCTATAAAAAGTAGTTATTCAACATGAGACACAATCCAAATGACATCTTGAATCAATTTTTCTACAGTCCAAAAAATCCATTTTCTGATGAAAAACGATGACTCGTAACCTGTCGAACTTTCTCCAAATGGTCAGAAATGATTATTTTATAATGTTTAATTTTTTGACTGTAAATGAATATTGAATGTGAATTAGAACTCTTGGAACTAAAATAAGTGTGTTTAGAGTCATTTTGATGCCTGAAATTGGTCGAAATAGAAACTTCTGAGTAGGAGAAAAAGTCTGTAAAAATGGCAATTTTGGTCACATTGAGGCTATAAAAAGTAGTTATTCAACATGAGGCACAATCCAAATGACATTTTGAATCAATTTTTCTACAGTCAAAAAAATCAATTTTCTAATGAAAAACGATGACCCCGTGACCTGTCGAACTTTCTCCAAATGGTCAGAAATGATAATTTTTTAATGTTTAATTTTTTGACTGTAAATGAATATTGAATGTGAATTAGAATTCTTGAAACTAAAATAAGTCTGTTTAGAATCATTTTAATGCCTGAAATTGGTTGAAATAGAAGCTTCTGAGTAGGAGAAAAAGTCTGTAAAAATGGCAATTTTGGTCAATTTGAGGCTATAAAAAGTAGTTATTCAACATGAGACACAATCCAAATGACATCTTGAATCAATTTTTCTACAGTCCAAAAAATCAATTTTCTGAAGAAAAACGATGACTCGTGACCTGTCGAACTTTCTCCAAATGGTCAGAAATGATAATGTTTTTAACGTTTAATTTTTTGACTGTGAAGGAAATTTGAATGTTAATTAGAACTCTTGGAACTAAAATAAGTGTGTTTAGAGTCATTTTAATGCCTGAAATTGGTCGAAATAGAAGCCTCTGAGTAGGAGAAACAGTCTGTAAAAATGGCAATTTTGGTCACATTGAGGCTATAAAAAGTAGTTATTCAACATGAGGCACAATCCAAATGACATTTTGAATCAATTTTTCTACAGTCCAAAAAATCCATTTTCTGATGAAAAACGATGACTCGTGACCTGTCGAACTTTCTCCAAATGGTCAGAAATGATTATTTTATAATGTTTAATTTTTTGACTGTAAATGAATATTGAATGTGAATTAGAACTCTTGGAACTAAAATAAGTGTGTTTAGAGTCATTTTGATGCCTGAAATTGGTCGAAATAGAAACTTCTGAGTAGGAGAAAAAGTCTGTAAAAATGGCAATTTTGGTCACATTGAGGCTATAAAAAGTAGTTATTCAACATGAGGCACAATCCAAATGACATTTTGAATCAATTTTTCTACAGTCAAAAAAATCAATTTTCTGATGAAAAACGTGACCTGTCGAACTTTCTAAAAATGGTCAGAAAGGATAATTTTTTAATGTTTAATTTTTTGACTGTAAATGAATATTGAATGTGAATTAGAATTCTTGGAACTAAAATAAGTGTGTTTAGAGTCATTTTAATGCCTGAAATTGGTCGAAATAGAAACTTCCGAGTAGGAGAAAAAGTCTGTAAAAATGGCAATTTTGGTCACTTTGAGGCTATAAAAAGTAGTTATTCAACATGAGACACAATCCAAATGACATCTTGAATCAATTTTTCTACAGTCCAAAAAATCAATTTTCTGATGAAAAACGATGACTCGTGACCTGTCGAACTTTCTCCAAATGGTCAGAAATGATAATTTTATAATGTTTAATTTTTTGACTGTAAATGAATATTGAATGTGAATTAGAACTTTTTGGAACTAAAATAAGTGTGTTTAGAGTCATTTTAATGCCTGAAATTGGTCGAAATAGAAGCCTCTAAGTAGGAGAAACAGTCTGTAAAAATGGCAATTTTGGTCACATTGAGGCTATAAAAAGTAGTTATTCAACATGAGGCACAATCCAAATGACATTTTAAATCAATTTTTCTACAGTAAAAAAAAAATCAATATTCTGATGAAAAACGATGACCCGTGACCTGTCGAACTTTCTCCAAATGGTCAGAAATGATAATTTTTTAATGTTTAATTTTTTGACTGTAAATGAATATTGAATGTGAATTAGAACTCTTGTAACTAAAATAAGTGTGTTCAGAGTCATTGTAATGCCTGAAATTGGTTGAAATAGAAAAATCTGAGTAGGAGAAAAAGTCTGTAAAAATGGCAATTTTGGTCCCATTGAGGCTATAAAAAGTAGTTATTCAACATGAGGCACAATCCAAATGACATGTTGAATACATTTTTCCACAGTCCAAAAAATCAATTTTCTGATGGAAAACGATGACCCGTGACCTGTCAAACTTTCTCCAAATGGTCAGAAATAATATTTTCTAATGTTTAATTTTTTGACTGTAAATGAATATGGAATGTGAATTAGAACTCTTGGAACTAAAATAAGTGTGTTTAGAGTCATTTTAATGCCTGAAATTGGTCGAAATAGAAGCCTCAGAGTAGGAGAAACAGTCTGTAAAAATGGCAATTTTGGTCACATTGAGGCTATAAAAAGTAGTTATTCAACATGAGGCACAATCCAAATGACATTTTGAATCAATTTTTCTACAGTCAAAAAAATCAATTTTCTGATGAAAAACGATGACCCGTGACCTGTCGAACTTTCTCCAAATGGTCAGAAAGGCTAATTTTTTAATGTTTAATTTTTTGACTGTAAATGAATATTGTATGTGAATTAGAATTCTTGAAACTAAAATAAGTGTGTTTAGAATCATTTTAATGCCTGAAATTGGTTGAAATAGAAGCTTCTGAGTAGGAGAAAAAGTCTGTAAAAATGGCAATTTTGGTCACTTTGAGGCTATAAAAAGTAGTTATTCAACATGAGACACAATCCAAATGACATCTTGAATCAATTTTTCTACAGTCCAAAAAATCAATTTTCTGATGAAAAACGATGACTCGTGACCTGTCGAACTTTCTCCAAATGGTCAGAAATGATAATTTTTTAATGTTTAATTTTTTGACTGTAAATGAATATTGAATGTGAATTAGAACTCTTGGAACTAAAATAAGTGTGTTTAGAGTCATTTTAATGCCTGAAATTGGTCGAAATAGAAGCCTGAGTAGGAGAAACAGTCTGTAAAAATGGCAATTTTGGTCACATTGAGGCTATAAAAAGTAGTTATTCAACATGAGGCACAATCCAAATGACATTTTGAATCAATTTTTCTACAGTCCAAAAAATCAATTTTCTGATGAAAAACGATGACTCATGACCTGTCGAACTTTCTCCAAATGGTCAGAAATGATAATTTTTTAATGTTTAATTTTTTGACTGTAAATGAATATTGAATGTGAATTAGAATTCTTGAAACTAAAATAAGTGTGTTTAGAGTCATTTTAATGCCTGAAATCGGTTGAAATAGAAGCTTCTGAGTAGGTGAAAAAGTCTGTAAAAATGTCAATTTTGGTCACATTGAGGCTATAAAAAGTAGTTATTCAACATGAGACACAATCCAAATGACATCTTGAATCAATTTTTCTACAGTCCAAAAAATCCATTTTCTGATGAAAAACGATGACTCGTGACCTGTCGAACTTTCTCCAAATGGTCAGAAATGATTATTTTATAATGTTTAATTTTTTGACTGTAAATGAGTATTGAATGTGAATTAGAACTCTTGGAACTAAAATAAGTGTGTTTAGAGTCATTTTGATGCCTGAAATTGGTTGAAATAGAAACTTCTGAGTAGGAGAAAAAGTCTGTAAAAATGGCAATTTTGGTCACATTGAGGCTATAAAAAGTTGTTATTCAACATGAGGCACAATCCAAATGACATTTTGAATCAATTTTTCTACAGTCAAAAAAATCAATTTTCTAATGAAAAACGATGACCCCGTGACCTGTCGAACTTTCTCCAAATGGTCAGAAATGATAATTTTTTAATGTTTAATTTTTTGACTGTAAATGAATATTGAATGTGAATTAGAATTCTTGAAACTAAAATAAGTCTGTTTAGAATCATTTTAATGCCTGAAATTGGTTGAAATAGAAGCTTCTGAGTAGGAGAAAAAGTCTGTAAAAATGGCAATTTTGGTCACTTTGAGGCTATAAAAAGTAGTTATTCAACATGAGACACAATCCAAATGACATCTTGAATCAATTTTTCTACAGTCCAAAAAATCAATTTTCTGATGAAAAACGATGACTCGTGACCTGTCGAACTTTCTCCAAATGGTCAGAAATGATAATTTTTTAATGTTTAATTTTTTGACTGTAAATGAATATTGAATGTGAATTAGAACTCTTGGAACTAAAATAAGTGTGTTTAGAGTCATTTTAATGCCTGAAATTGGTCGAAATAGAAGCCTGAGTAGGAGAAACAGTCTGTAAAAATGGCAATTTTGGTCACATTGAGGCTATAAAAAGTAGTTATTCAACATGAGGCACAATCCAAATGACATTTTGAATCAATTTTTCTACAGTCCAAAAAATCAATTTTCTGATGAAAAACGATGACTCGTGACCTGTCGAACTTTCTCCAAATGGTCAGAAATGATTATTCTTTAATGTTTAATTTTTTGACTGTAAATGAATATTGAATGTGAATTAGAATTCTTGAAACTAAAATAAGTGTGTTTAGAGTCATTTTAATGCCTGAAATCGGTTGAAATAGAAGCTTCTGAGTAGGTGAAAAAGTCTGTAAAAATGTCAATTTTGGTCACATTGAGGCTATAAAAAGTAGTTATTCAACATGAGACACAATCCAAATGACATCTTGAATCAATTTTTCTACAGTCCAAAAAATCCATTTTCTGATGAAAAACGATGACTCGTGACCTGTCGAACTTTCTCCAAATGGTCAGAAATGATTATTTTATAATGTTTAATTTTTTGACTGTAAATGAATATTGAATGTGAATTAGAACTCTTGGAACTAAAATAAGTGTGTTTAGAGTCATTTTGATGCCTGAAATTGGTCGAAATAGAAACTTCTGAGTAGGAGAAAAAGTCTGTAAAAATGGCAATTTTGGTCACATTGAGGCTATAAAAAGTAGTTATTCAACATGAGGCACAATCCAAATGACATGTTGAATACATTTTTCCACAGTCCAAAAAATCAATTTTCTGATGGAAAACGATGACCCGTGACCTGTCAAACTTTCTCCAAATGGTCAGAAATAATATTTTCTAATGTTTAATTTTTTGACTGTAAATGAATATGGAATGTGAATTAGAACTCTTGGAACTAAAATAAGTGTGTTTAGAGTCATTTTAATGCCTGAAATTAGTCGAAATAGAAGCCTCAGAGTAGGAGAAACAGTCTGTAAAAATGGCAATTTTGGTCACATTGAGGCTATAAAAAGTAGTTATTCAACATGAGGCACAATCCAAATGACATTTTGAATCAATTTTTCTACAGTCAAAAAAATCAATTTTCTGATGAAAAACGATGACCTGTGACCTGTCGAACTTTCTCCAAATGGTCAGAAAGGCTAATTTTTTAATGTTTAATTTTTTGACGGTAAATGAATATTGTATGTGAATTAGAATTCTTGAAACTAAAATAAGTGTGTTTAGAATCATTTTAATGCCTGAAATTGGTTGAAATAGAAGCTTCCGAGTAGGAGAAAAAGTCTGTAAAAATGGCAATTTTGGTCACTTTGAGGCTATAAAAAGTAGTTATTCAACATGAGACACAATCCAAATGACATCTTGAATCAATTTTTCTACAGTCCAAAAAATCAATTTTCTGATGAAAAACGATGACTCGTGACCTGTCGAACTTTCTCCAAATGGTCAGAAATGATAATTTTTTAATGTTTAATTTTTTGACTGTAAATGAATATTGAATGTGAATTAGAACTCTTGGAACTAAAATGAGTGTGTTTAGAGTCATTTTAATGCCTGAAATTGGTCGAAATAGAAGCCTGAGTAGGAGAAACAGTCTGTAAAAATGGCAATTTTGGTCACATTGAGGCTATAAAAAGTAGTTATTCAACATGAGGCACAATCCAAATGACATTTTGAATCAGTTTTTCTACAGTCCAAAAAATCAATTTTCTGATGAAAAACGATGACTCATGACCTGTCGAACTTTCTCCAAATGGTCAGAAATGATAATTTTTTAATGTTCAATTTTTTGACTGTAAATGAATATTGAATGTGAATTAGAATTCTTGAAACAAAAATAAGTGTGTTTAGAGTCATTTTAATGCCTGAAATTGGTCGAAATAGAAGCCTGAGTAGGAGAAACAGTCTGTAAAAATGGCAATTTTGGTCACATTGAGGCTATAAAAAGTAGTTATTCAACATGAGGCACAATCCAAATGACATTTTGAATCAATTTTTCTACAGTCCAAAAAATCAATTTTCTGATGAAAAACGATGACTCATGACCTGTCGAACTTTCTCCAAATGGTCAGAAATGATAATTTTTTAATGTTTAATTTTTTGACTGTAAATGAATATTGAATGTGAATTAGAATTCTTGAAACTAAAATAAGTGTGTTTAGAGTCATTTTAATGCCTGAAATCGGTTGAAATAGAAGCTTCTGAGTAGGTGAAAAAGTCTGTAAAAATGTCAATTTTGGTCACATTGAGGCTATAAAAAGTAGTTATTCAACATGAGACACAATCCAAATGACATCTTGAATCAATTTTTCTACAGTCCAAAAAATCCATTTTCTGATGAAAAACGATGACTCGTAACCTGTCGAACTTTCTCCAAATGGTCAGAAATGATTATTTTATAATGTTTAATTTTTTGACTGTAAATGAATATTGAATGTGAATTAGAACTCTTGGAACTAAAATAAGTGTGTTTAGAGTCATTTTGATGCCTGAAATTGGTCGAAATAGAAACTTCTGAGTAGGAGAAAAAGTCTGTAAAAATGGCAATTTTGGTCACATTGAGGCTATAAAAAGTAGTTATTCAACATGAGGCACAATCCAAATGACATTTTGAATCAATTTTTCTACAGTCAAAAAAATCAATTTTCTAATGAAAAACGATGACCCCGTGACCTGTCGAACTTTCTCCAAATGGTCAGAAATGATAATTTTTTAATGTTTAATTTTTTGACTGTAAATGAATATTGAATGTGAATTAGAATTCTTGAAACTAAAATAAGTCTGTTTAGAATCATTTTAATGCCTGAAATTGGTTGAAATAGAAGCTTCTGAGTAGGAGAAAAAGTCTGTAAAAATGGCAATTTTGGTCAATTTGAGGCTATAAAAAGTAGTTATTCAACATGAGACACAATCCAAATGACATCTTGAATCAATTTTTCTACAGTCCAAAAAATCAATTTTCTGAAGAAAAACGATGACTCGTGACCTGTCGAACTTTCTCCAAATGGTCAGAAATGATAATGTTTTTAACGTTTAATTTTTTGACTGTGAAGGAAATTTGAATGTTAATTAGAACTCTTGGAACTAAAATAAGTGTGTTTAGAGTCATTTTAATGCCTGAAATTGGTCGAAATAGAAGCCTCTGAGTAGGAGAAACAGTCTGTAAAAATGGCAATTTTGGTCACATTGAGGCTATAAAAAGTAGTTATTCAACATGAGGCACAATCCAAATGACATTTTGAATCAATTTTTCTACAGTCCAAAAAATCCATTTTCTGATGAAAAACGATGACTCGTGACCTGTCGAACTTTCTCCAAATGGTCAGAAATGATTATTTTATAATGTTTAATTTTTTGACTGTAAATGAATATTGAATGTGAATTAGAACTCTTGGAACTAAAATAAGTGTGTTTAGAGTCATTTTGATGCCTGAAATTGGTCGAAATAGAAACTTCTGAGTAGGAGAAAAAGTCTGTAAAAATGGCAATTTTGGTCACATTGAGGCTATAAAAAGTAGTTATTCAACATGAGGCACAATCCAAATGACATTTTGAATCAATTTTTCTACAGTCAAAAAAATCAATTTTCTGATGAAAAACGTGACCTGTCGAACTTTCTAAAAATGGTCAGAAAGGATAATTTTTTAATGTTTAATTTTTTGACTGTAAATGAATATTGAATGTGAATTAGAATTCTTGGAACTAAAATAAGTGTGTTTAGAGTCATTTTAATGCCTGAAATTGGTCGAAATAGAAACTTCCGAGTAGGAGAAAAAGTCTGTAAAAATGGCAATTTTGGTCACTTTGAGGCTATAAAAAGTAGTTATTCAACATGAGACACAATCCAAATGACATCTTGAATCAATTTTTCTACAGTCCAAAAAATCAATTTTCTGATGAAAAACGATGACTCGTGACCTGTCGAACTTTCTCCAAATGGTCAGAAATGATAATTTTATAATGTTTAATTTTTTGACTGTAAATGAATATTGAATGTGAATTAGAACTTTTTGGAACTAAAATAAGTGTGTTTAGAGTCATTTTAATGCCTGAAATTGGTCGAAATAGAAGCCTCTAAGTAGGAGAAACAGTCTGTAAAAATGGCAATTTTGGTCACATTGAGGCTATAAAAAGTAGTTATTCAACATGAGGCACAATCCAAATGACATTTTAAATCAATTTTTCTACAGTAAAAAAAAAATCAATATTCTGATGAAAAACGATGACCCGTGACCTGTCGAACTTTCTCCAAATGGTCAGAAATGATAATTTTTTAATGTTTAATTTTTTGACTGTAAATGAATATTGAATGTGAATTAGAACTCTTGTAACTAAAATAAGTGTGTTCAGAGTCATTGTAATGCCTGAAATTGGTTGAAATAGAAAAATCTGAGTAGGAGAAAAAGTCTGTAAAAATGGCAATTTTGGTCCCATTGAGGCTATAAAAAGTAGTTATTCAACATGAGGCACAATCCAAATGACATGTTGAATACATTTTTCCACAGTCCAAAAAATCAATTTTCTGATGGAAAACGATGACCCGTGACCTGTCAAACTTTCTCCAAATGGTCAGAAATAATATTTTCTAATGTTTAATTTTTTGACTGTAAATGAATATGGAATGTGAATTAGAACTCTTGGAACTAAAATAAGTGTGTTTAGAGTCATTTTAATGCCTGAAATTGGTCGAAATAGAAGCCTCAGAGTAGGAGAAACAGTCTGTAAAAATGGCAATTTTGGTCACATTGAGGCTATAAAAAGTAGTTATTCAACATGAGGCACAATCCAAATGACATTTTGAATCAATTTTTCTACAGTCAAAAAAATCAATTTTCTGATGAAAAACGATGACCCGTGACCTGTCGAACTTTCTCCAAATGGTCAGAAAGGCTAATTTTTTAATGTTTAATTTTTTGACTGTAAATGAATATTGTATGTGAATTAGAATTCTTGAAACTAAAATAAGTGTGTTTAGAATCATTTTAATGCCTGAAATTGGTTGAAATAGAAGCTTCTGAGTAGGAGAAAAAGTCTGTAAAAATGGC
Organism: Triturus cristatus; assembly: GCF_964204655.1. Taxonomy (NCBI): domain Eukaryota; kingdom Metazoa; phylum Chordata; class Amphibia; order Caudata; family Salamandridae; genus Triturus; species Triturus cristatus. The sequence continues at coordinate 470,821,066 of NC_140592.1, forward strand.
AATTTTGGTCACTTTGAGGCTATAAAAAGTAGTTATTCAACATGAGACACAATCCAAATGACATCTTGAATCAATTTTTCTACAGTCCAAAAAATCAATTTTCTGATGAAAAACGATGACTCGTGACCTGTCGAACTTTCTCCAAATGGTCAGAAATGATAATTTTTTAATGTTTAATTTTTTGACTGTAAATGAATATTGAATGTGAATTAGAACTCTTGGAACTAAAATAAGTGTGTTTAGAGTCATTTTAATGCCTGAAATTGGTCGAAATAGAAGCCTGAGTAGGAGAAACAGTCTGTAAAAATGGCAATTTTGGTCACATTGAGGCTATAAAAAGTAGTTATTCAACATGAGGCACAATCCAAATGACATTTTGAATCAATTTTTCTACAGTCCAAAAAATCAATTTTCTGATGAAAAACGATGACTCATGACCTGTCGAACTTTCTCCAAATGGTCAGAAATGATAATTTTTTAATGTTTAATTTTTTGACTGTAAATGAATATTGAATGTGAATTAGAATTCTTGAAACTAAAATAAGTGTGTTTAGAGTCATTTTAATGCCTGAAATCGGTTGAAATAGAAGCTTCTGAGTAGGTGAAAAAGTCTGTAAAAATGTCAATTTTGGTCACATTGAGGCTATAAAAAGTAGTTATTCAACATGAGACACAATCCAAATGACATCTTGAATCAATTTTTCTACAGTCCAAAAAATCCATTTTCTGATGAAAAACGATGACTCGTGACCTGTCGAACTTTCTCCAAATGGTCAGAAATGATTATTTTATAATGTTTAATTTTTTGACTGTAAATGAGTATTGAATGTGAATTAGAACTCTTGGAACTAAAATAAGTGTGTTTAGAGTCATTTTGATGCCTGAAATTGGTTGAAATAGAAACTTCTGAGTAGGAGAAAAAGTCTGTAAAAATGGCAATTTTGGTCACATTGAGGCTATAAAAAGTTGTTATTCAACATGAGGCACAATCCAAATGACATTTTGAATCAATTTTTCTACAGTCAAAAAAATCAATTTTCTAATGAAAAACGATGACCCCGTGACCTGTCGAACTTTCTCCAAATGGTCAGAAATGATAATTTTTTAATGTTTAATTTTTTGACTGTAAATGAATATTGAATGTGAATTAGAATTCTTGAAACTAAAATAAGTCTGTTTAGAATCATTTTAATGCCTGAAATTGGTTGAAATAGAAGCTTCTGAGTAGGAGAAAAAGTCTGTAAAAATGGCAATTTTGGTCACTTTGAGGCTATAAAAAGTAGTTATTCAACATGAGACACAATCCAAATGACATCTTGAATCAATTTTTCTACAGTCCAAAAAATCAATTTTCTGATGAAAAACGATGACTCGTGACCTGTCGAACTTTCTCCAAATGGTCAGAAATGATAATTTTTTAATGTTTAATTTTTTGACTGTAAATGAATATTGAATGTGAATTAGAACTCTTGGAACTAAAATAAGTGTGTTTAGAGTCATTTTAATGCCTGAAATTGGTCGAAATAGAAGCCTGAGTAGGAGAAACAGTCTGTAAAAATGGCAATTTTGGTCACATTGAGGCTATAAAAAGTAGTTATTCAACATGAGGCACAATCCAAATGACATTTTGAATCAATTTTTCTACAGTCCAAAAAATCAATTTTCTGATGAAAAACGATGACTCGTGACCTGTCGAACTTTCTCCAAATGGTCAGAAATGATTATTCTTTAATGTTTAATTTTTTGACTGTAAATGAATATTGAATGTGAATTAGAATTCTTGAAACTAAAATAAGTGTGTTTAGAGTCATTTTAATGCCTGAAATCGGTTGAAATAGAAGCTTCTGAGTAGGTGAAAAAGTCTGTAAAAATGTCAATTTTGGTCACATTGAGGCTATAAAAAGTAGTTATTCAACATGAGACACAATCCAAATGACATCTTGAATCAATTTTTCTACAGTCCAAAAAATCCATTTTCTGATGAAAAACGATGACTCGTGACCTGTCGAACTTTCTCCAAATGGTCAGAAATGATTATTTTATAATGTTTAATTTTTTGACTGTAAATGAATATTGAATGTGAATTAGAACTCTTGGAACTAAAATAAGTGTGTTTAGAGTCATTTTGATGCCTGAAATTGGTCGAAATAGAAACTTCTGAGTAGGAGAAAAAGTCTGTAAAAATGGCAATTTTGGTCACATTGAGGCTATAGAAAGTAGTTATTCAACATGAGGCACAATCCAAATGACATGTTGAATACATTTTTCCACAGTCCAAAAAATCAATTTTCTGATGGAAAACGATGACCCGTGACCTGTCAAACTTTCTCCAAATGGTCAGAAATAATATTTTCTAATGTTTAATTTTTTGACTGTAAATGAATATTGAATGTGAATTAGAACTCTTGTAACTAAAATAAGTGTGTTCAGAGTCATTGTAATGCCTGAAATTGGTTGAAATAGAAAAATCTGAGTAGGAGAAAAAGTCTGTAAAAATGGCAATTTTGGTCCCATTGAGGCTATAAAAAGTAGTTATTCAACATGAGGCACAATCCAAATGACATGTTGAATACATTTTTCCACAGTCCAAAAAATCAATTTTCTGATGGAAAACGATGACCCGTGACCTGTCAAACTTTCTCCAAATGGTCAGAAATAATATTTTCTAATGTTTAATTTTTTGACTGTAAATGAATATGGAATGTGAATTAGAACTCTTGGAACTAAAATAAGTGTGTTTAGAGTCATTTTAATGCCTGAAATTAGTCGAAATAGAAGCCTCAGAGTAGGAGAAACAGTCTGTAAAAATGGCAATTTTGGTCACATTGAGGCTATAAAAAGTAGTTATTCAACATGAGGCACAATCCAAATGACATTTTGAATCAATTTTTCTACAGTCAAAAAAATCAATTTTCTGATGAAAAACGATGACCTGTGACCTGTCGAACTTTCTCCAAATGGTCAGAAAGGCTAATTTTTTAATGTTTAATTTTTTGACGGTAAATGAATATTGTATGTGAATTAGAATTCTTGAAACTAAAATAAGTGTGTTTAGAATCATTTTAATGCCTGAAATTGGTTGAAATAGAAGCTTCCGAGTAGGAGAAAAAGTCTGTAAAAATGGCAATTTTGGTCACTTTGAGGCTATAAAAAGTAGTTATTCAACATGAGACACAATCCAAATGACATCTTGAATCAATTTTTCTACAGTCCAAAAAATCAATTTTCTGATGAAAAACGATGACTCGTGACCTGTCGAACTTTCTCCAAATGGTCAGAAATGATAATTTTTTAATGTTTAATTTTTTGACTGTAAATGAATATTGAATGTGAATTAGAACTCTTGGAACTAAAATAAGTGTGTTTAGAGTCATTTTAATGCCTGAAATTGGTCGAAATAGAAGCCTGAGTAGGAGAAACAGTCTGTAAAAATGGCAATTTTGGTCACATTGAGGCTATAAAAAGTAGTTATTCAACATGAGGCACAATCCAAATGACATTTTGAATCAGTTTTTCTACAGTCCAAAAAATCAATTTTCTGATGAAAAACGATGACTCATGACCTGTCGAACTTTCTCCAAATGGTCAGAAATGATAATTTTTTAATGTTCAATTTTTTGACTGTAAATGAATATTGAATGTGAATTAGAATTCTTGAAACAAAAATAAGTGTGTTTAGAGTCATTTTAATGCCTGAAATCGGTTGAAATAGAAGCTTCTGAGTAGGTGAAAAAGTCTGTAAAAATGTCAATTTTGGTCACATTGAGGCTATAAAAAGTAGTTATTCAACATGAGACACAATCCAAATGATATCTTGAATCAATTTTTCTACAGTCCAAAAAATCCATTTTCTGATGAAAAACGATGACTCGTGACCTGTCGAACTTTCTCCAAATGGTCAGAAATGATTATTTTATAATGTTTAATTTTTTGACTGTAAATGAATATTGAATGTGAATTAGAACTCTTGGAACTAAAATAAGTGTGTTTAGAGTCATTTTGATGCCTGAAATTGGTCGAAATAGAAACTTCTGAGTAGGAGAAAAAGTCTGTAAAAATGGCAATTTTGGTCACATTGAGGCTATAAAAAGTAGTTATTCAACATGAGGCACAATCCAAATGACATTTTGAATCAATTTTTCTACAGTCAAAAAAATCAATTTTCTAATGAAAAATGATGACCCCGTGACCTGTCGAACTTTCTCCAAATGGTCAGAAATGATAATTTTTTAATGTTTAATTTTTTGACTGTAAATGAATATTGAATGTGAATTAGAATTCTTGAAACTAAAATAAGTCTGTTTAGAATCATTTTAATGCCTGAAATTGGTTGAAATAGAAGCTTCTGAGTAGGAGAAAAAGTCTGTAAAAATGGCAATTTTGGTCAATTTGAGGCTATAAAAAGTAGTTATTCAACATGAGACACAATCCAAATGACATCTTGAATCAATTTTTCTACAGTCCAAAAAATCAATTTTCTGAAGAAAAACGATGACTCGTGACCTGTCGAACTTTCTCCAAATGGTCAGAAATGATAATGTTTTTAACGTTTAATTTTTTGACTGTGAAGGAATATTGAATGTTAATTAGAACTCTTGGAACTAAAATAAGTGTGTTTAGAGTCATTTTAATGCCTGAAATTGGTCGAAATAGAAGCCTCTGAGTAGGAGAAACAGTCTGTAAAAATGGCAATTTTGGTCACATTGAGGCTATAAAAAGTAGTTATTCAACATGAGGCACAATCCAAATGACATTTTGAATCAATTTTTCTACAGTCCAAAAAATCCATTTTCTGATGAAAAACGATGACTCGTGACCTGTCGAACTTTCTCCAAATGGTCAGAAATGATTATTTTATAATGTTTAATTTTTTGACTGTAAATGAATATTGAATGTGAATTAGAATTCTTGAAACTAAAATAAGTGTGTTTAGAGTCATTTTAATGCCTGAAATCGGTTGAAATAGAAGCTTCTGAGTAGGTCAAAAAGTCTGTAAAAATGTCAATTTTGGTCACATTGAGGCTATAAAAAGTAGTTATTCAACATGAGACACAATCCAAATGACATCTTGAATCAATTTTTCTACAGTCCAAAAAATCCATTTTCTGATGAAAAACGATGACTCGTGACCTGTCGAACTTTCTCCAAATGGTCAGAAATGATTATTTTATAATGTTTAATTTTTTGACTGTAAATGAATATTGAATGTGAATTAGAACTCTTGGAACTAAAATAAGTGTGTTTAGAGTCATTTTGATGCCTGAAATTGGTCGAAATAGAAACTTCTGAGTAGGAGAAAAAGTCTGTAAAAATGGCAATTTTGGTCACATTGAGGCTATGGAAAGTAGTTATTCAACATGAGGCACAATCCAAATGACATGTTGAATACATTTTTCCACAGTCCAAAAAATCAATTTTCTGATGGAAAACGATGACCCGTGACCTGTCAAACTTTCTCCAAATGGTCAGAAATAATATTTTCTAATGTTTAATTTTTTGACTGTAAATGAATATTGAATGTGAATTAGAACTCTTGTAACTAAAATAAGTGTGTTCAGAGTCATTGTAATGCCTGAAATTGGTTGAAATAGAAAAATCTGAGTAGGAGAAAAAGTCTGTAAAAATGGCAATTTTGGTCCCATTGAGGCTATAAAAAGTAGTTATTCAACATGAGGCACAATCCAAATGACATGTTGAATACATTTTTCCACAGTCCAAAAAATCAATTTTCTGATGGAAAACGATGACCCGTGACCTGTCAAACTTTCTCCAAATGGTCAGAAATAATATTTTCTAATGTTTAATTTTTTGACTGTAAATGAATATGGAATGTGAATTAGAACTCTTGGAACTAAAATAAGTGTGTTTAGAGTCATTTTAATGCCTGAAATTGGTCGAAATAGAAGCCTCAGAGTAGGAGAAACAGTCTGTAAAAATGGCAATTTTGGTCACATTGAGGCTATAAAAAGTAGTTATTCAACATGAGGCACAATCCAAATGACATTTTGAATCAATTTTTCTACAGTCAAAAAAATCAATTTTCTGATGAAAAACGATGACCCGTGACCTGTCGAACTTTCTCCAAATGGTCAGAAAGGCTAATTTTTTAATGTTTAATTTTTTGACGGTAAATGAATATTGTATGTGAATTAGAATTCTTGAAACTAAAATAAGTGTGTTTAGAATCATTTTAATGCCTGAAATTGGTTGAAATAGAAGCTTCTGAGTAGGAGAAAAAGTCTGTAAAAATGGCAATTTTGATCACTTTGAGGCTATAAAAAGTAGTTATTCAACATGAGACACAATCCAAATGACATCTTGAATCAATTTTTCTACAGTCCAAAAAATCAATTTTCTGATGAAAAACGATGACTCGTGACCTGTCGAACTTTCTCCAAATGGTCAGAAATGATAATTTTTTAATGTTTAATTTTTTGACTGTAAATGAATATTGAATGTGAATTAGAACTCTTGGAACTAAAATAAGTGTGTTTAGAGTCATTTTAATGCCTGAAATTGGTCGAAATAGAAGCCTGAGTAGGAGAAACAGTCTGTAAAAATGGCAATTTTGGTCACATTGAGGCTATAAAAAGTAGTTATTCAACATGAGGCACAATCCAAATGACATTTTGAATCAGTTTTTCTACAGTCCAAAAAATCAATTTTCTGATGAAAAACGATGACTCATGACCTGTCGAACTTTCTCCAAATGGTCAGAAATGATAATTTTTTAATGTTTAATTTTTTGACTGTAAATGAATATTGAATGTGAATTAGAATTCTTGAAACTAAAATAAGTGTGTTTAGAGTCATTTTAATGCCTGAAATCGGTTGAAATAGAAGCTTCTGAGTAGGTGAAAAAGTCTGTAAAAATGTCAATTTTGGTCACATTGAGGCTATAAAAAGTAGTTATTCAACATGAGACACAATCCAAATGACATCTTGAATCAATTTTTCTACAGTCCAAAAAATCCATTTTCTGATGAAAAACGATGACTCGTGACCTGTCGAACTTTCTCCAAATGGTCAGAAATGATTATTTTATAATGTTTAATTTTTTGACTGTAAATGAATATTGAATGTGAATTAGAACTCTTGGAACTAAAATAAGTGTGTTTAGAGTCATTTTGATGCCTGAAATTGGTCGAAATAGAAACTTCTGAGTAGGAGAAAAAGTCTGTAAAAATGGCAATTTTGGTCACATTGAGGCTATAAAAAGTAGTTATTCAACATGAGGCACAATCCAAATGACATTTTGAATCAATTTTTCTACAGTCAAAAAAATCAATTTTCTAATGAAAAACGATGACCCCGTGACCTGTCGAACTTTCTCCAAATGGTCAGAAATGATAATTTTTTAATGTTTAATTTTTTGACTGTAAATGAATATTGAATGTGAATTAGAATTCTTGAAACTAAAATAAGTCTGTTTAGAATCATTTTAATGCCTGAAATTGGTTGAAATAGAAGCTTCTGAGTAGGAGAAAAAGTCTGTAAAAATGGCAATTTTGGTCAATTTGAGGCTATAAAAAGTAGTTATTCAACATGAGACACAATCCAAATGACATCTTGAATCAATTTTTCTACAGTCCAAAAAATCAATTTTCTGAAGAAAAACGATGACTCGTGACCTGTCGAACTTTCTCCAAATGGTCAGAAATGATAATGTTTTTAACGTTTAATTTTTTGACTGTGAAGGAATATTGAATGTTAATTAGAACTCTTGGAACTAAAATAAGTGTGTTTAGAGTCATTTTAATGCCTGAAATTGGTCGAAATAGAAGCCTCTGAGTAGGAGAAACAGTCTGTAAAAATGGCAATTTTGGTCACATTGAGGCTATAAAAAGTAGTTATTCAACATGAGGCACAATCCAAATGACATTTTGAATCAATTTTTCTACAGTCCAAAAAATCCATTTTCTGATGAAAAACGATGACTCGTGACCTGTCGAACTTTCTTCAAATGGTCAGAAATGATTATTTTATAATGTTTAATTTTTTGACTGTAAATGAATATTGAATGTGAATTAGAACTCTTGGAACTAAAATAAGTGTGTTTAGAGTCATTTTGATGCCTGAAATTGGTCGAAATAGAAACTTCTGAGTAGGAGAAAAAGTCTGTAAAAATGGCAATTTTGGTCACATTGAGGCTATAAAAAGTAGTTATTCAACATGAGGCACAATCCAAATGACATTTTGAATCAATTTTTCTACAGTCAAAAAATCAATTTTCTGATGAAAAACGTGACCTGTCGAACTTTCTAAAAATGGTCAGAAAGGATAATTTTTTAATGTTTAATTTTTTGACTGTAAATGAATATTGAATGTGAATTAGAATTCTTGGAACTAAAATAAGTGTGTTTAGAGTCATTTTAATGCCTGAAATTGGTCGAAATAGAAACTTCCGAGTAGGAGAAAAAGTCTGTAAAATGGCAATTTTGGTCACTTTGAGGCTATAAAAAGTAGTTATTCAACATGAGACACAATCCAAATGACATCTTGAATCAATTTTTCTACAGTCCAAAAAATCAATTTTCTGATGAAAAACGATGACTCGTGACCTGTCGAACTTTCTCCAAATGGTCAGAAATGATAATTTTATAATGTTTAATTTTTTGACTGTAAATGAATATTGAATGTGAATTAGAACTTTTGGAACTAAAATAAGTGTGTTTAGAGTCATTTTAATGCCTGAAATTGGTCGAAATAGAAGCCTCTAAGTAGGAGAAACAGTCTGTAAAAATGGCAATTTTGGTCACATTGAGGCTATAAAAAGTAGTTATTCAACATGAGGCACAATCCAAATGACATTTTAAATCGATTTTTCTACAGTAAAAAAAAATCAATATTCTGATGAAAAACGATGACCCGTGACCTGTCGAACTTTCTCCAAATGGTCAGAAATGATAATTTTTTAATGTTTAATTTTTTGACTGTAAATGAATATTGAATGTGAATTAGAACTCTTGTAACTAAAATAAGTGTGTTCAGAGTCATTGTAATGCCTGAAATTGGTTGAAATAGAAAAATCTGAGTAGGAGAAAAAGTCTGTAAAAATGGCAATTTTGGTCCCATTGAGGCTATAAAAAGTAGTTATTCAACATGAGGCACAATCCAAATGACATGTTGAATACATTTTTCCACAGTCCAAAAAATCAATTTTCTGATGGAAAACGATGACCCGTGACCTGTCAAACTTTCTCCAAATGGTCAGAAATAATATTTTCTAATGTTTAATTTTTTGACTGTAAATGAATATGGAATGTGAATTAGAACTCTTGGAACTAAAATAAGTGTGTTTAGAGTCATTTTAATGCCTGAAATTGGTCGAAATAGAAGCCTCAGAGTAGGAGAAACAGTCTGTAAAAATGGCAATTTTGGTCACATTGAGGCTATAAAAAGTAGTTATTCAACATGAGGCACAATCCAAATGACATTTTGAATAAATTTTTCTACAGTCAAAAAAATCAATTTTCTGATGAAAAACGATGACCCGTGACCTGTCGAACTTTCTCCAAATGGTCAGAAAGGCTAATTTTTTAATGTTTAATTTTTTGACTGTAAATGAATATTGTATGTGAATTAGAATTCTTGAAACTAAAATAAGTGTGTTTAGAATCATTTTAATGCCTGAAATTGGTTGAAATAGAAGCTTCTGAGTAGGAGAAAAAGTCTGTAAAAATGGCAATTTTGGTCACTTTAAGGCTATAAAAAGTAGTTATTCAACATGAGACACAATCCAAATGACATCTTGAATCAATTTTTCTACAGTCCAAAAAATCAATTTTCTGATGAAAAACGATGACTCGTGACCTGTCGAACTTTCTCCAAATGGTCAGAAATGATAATTTTTTAATGTTTAATTTTTTGACTGTAAATGAATATTGAATGTGAATTAGAACTCTTGGAACTAAAATAAGTGTGTTTAAAGTCATTTTAATGCCTGAAATTGGTCGAAATAGAAGCCTGAGTAGGAGAAACAGTCTGTAAAAATGGCAATTTTGGTCACATTGAGGCTATAAAAAGTAGTTATTCAACATGAGGCACAATCCAAATGACATTTTGAATCAGTTTTTCTACAGTCCAAAAAATCAATTTTCTGATGAAAAACGATGACTCATGACCTGTCGAACTTTCTCCAAATGGTCAGAAATGATAATTTTTTAATGTTTAATTTTTTGACTGTAAATGAATATTGAATGTGAATTAGAATTCTTGAAACTAAAATAAGTGTGTTTAGAGTCATTTTAATGCCTGAAATCGGTTGAAATAGAAGCTTCTGAGTAGGTGAAAAAGTCTGTAAAAATGTCAATTTTGGTCACATTGAGGCTATAAAAAGTAGTTATTCAACATGAGACACAATCCAAATGACATCTTGAATCAATTTTTCTACAGTCCAAAAAATCCATTTTCTGATGAAAAACGATGACTCGTGACCTGTCGAACTTTCTCCAAATGGTCAGAAATGATTATTTTATAATGTTTAATTTTTTGACTGTAAATGAATATTGAATGTGAATTAGAACTCTTGGAACTAAAATAAGTGTGTTTAGAGTCATTTTAATGCCTGAAATTGGTCGAAATAGAAGCCTGAGTAGGAGAAACAGTCTGTAAAAATGGCAATTTTGGTCACATTGAGGCTATAAAAAGTAGTTATTCAACATGAGGCACAATCCAAATGACATTTTGAATCAGTTTTTCTACAGTCCAAAAAATCAATTTTCTGATGAAAAACGATGACTCATGACCTGTCGAACTTTCTCCAAATGGTCAGAAATGATAATTTTTTAATGTTCAATTTTTTGACTGTAAATGAATATTGAATGTGAATTAGAATTCTTGAAACAAAAATAAGTGTGTTTAGAGTCATTTTAATGCCTGAAATCGGTTGAAATAGAAGCTTCTGAGTAGGTGAAAAAGTCTGTAAAAATGTCAATTTTGGTCACATTGAGGCTATAAAAAGTAGTTATTCAACATGAGACACAATCCAAATGATATCTTGAATCAATTTTTCTACAGTCCAAAAAATCCATTTTCTGATGAAAAACGATGACTCGTGACCTGTCGAACTTTCTCCAAATGGTCAGAAATGATTATTTTATAATGTTTAATTTTTTGACTGTAAATGAATATTGAATGTGAATTAGAACTCTTGGAACTAAAATAAGTGTGTTTAGAGTCATTTTGATGCCTGAAATTGGTCGAAATAGAAACTTCTGAGTAGGAGAAAAAGTCTGTAAAAATGGCAATTTTGGTCACATTGAGGCTATAAAAAGTAGTTATTCAACATGAGGCACAATCCAAATGACATTTTGAATCAATTTTTCTACAGTCAAAAAAATCAATTTTCTAATGAAAAACGATGACCCCGTGACCTGTCGAACTTTCTCCAAATGGTCAGAAATGATAATTTTTTAATGTTTAATTTTTTGACTGTAAATGAATATTGAATGTGAATTAGAACTCTTGTAACTAAAATAAGTGTGTTCAGAGTCATTGTAATGCCTGAAATTGGTTGAAATAGAAAAATCTGAGTAGGAGAAAAAGTCTGTAAAAATGGCAATTTTGGTCCCATTGAGGCTATAAAAAGTAGTTATTCAACATGAGGCACAATCCAAATGATATCTTGAATCAATTTTTCCACAGTCCAAAAAATCCATTTTCTGATGAAAAACGATGACCCGTGACCTGTCGAACTTTCTCCAAATGGTCAGAAATGATTATTTTATAATGTTTAATTTTTTGACTGTAAATGAATATTGAATGTGAATTAGAACTCTTGGAACTAAAATAAGTGTGTTTAGAGTCATTTTGATGCCTGAAATTGGTCGAAATAGAAACTTCTGAGTAGGAGAAAAAGTCTGTAAAAATGGCAATTTTGGTCACATTGAGGCTATAAAAAGTAGTTATTCAACATGAGGCACAATCCAAATGACATTTTGAATCAATTTTTCTACAGTCAAAAAAATCAATTTTCTAATGAAAAACGATGACCCCGTGACCTGTCGAACTTTCTCCAAATGGTCAGAAATGATAATTTTTTAATGTTTAATTTTTTGACTGTAAATGAATATTGAATGTGAATTAGAATTCTTGAAACTAAAATAAGTCTGTTTAGAATCATTTTAATGCCTGAAATTGGTTGAAATAGAAGCTTCTGAGTAGGAGAAAAAGTCTGTAAAAATGGCAATTTTGGTCAATTTGAGGCTATAAAAAGTAGTTATTCAACATGAGACACAATCCAAATGACATCTTGAATCAATTTTTCTACAGTCCAAAAAATCAATTTTCTGAAGAAAAACGATGACTCGTGACCTGTCGAACTTTCTCCAAATGGTCAGAAATGATAATGTTTTTAACGTTTAATTTTTTGACTGTGAAGGAATATTGAATGTTAATTAGAACTCTTGGAACTAAAATAAGTGTGTTTAGAGTCATTTTAATGCCTGAAATTGGTCGAAATAGAAGCCTCTGAGTAGGAGAAACAGTCTGTAAAAATGGCAATTTTGGTCACATTGAGGCTATAAAAAGTAGTTATTCAACATGAGGCACAATCCAAATGACATTTTGAATCAATTTTTCTACAGTCCAAAAAATCCATTTTCTGATGAAAAACGATGACTCGTGACCTGTCGAACTTTCTCCAAATGGTCAGAAATGATTATTTTATAATGTTTAATTTTTTGACTGTAAATGAATATTGAATGTGAATTAGAACTCTTGGAACTAAAATAAGTGTGTTTAGAGTCATTTTGATGCCTGAAATTGGTCGAAATAGAAACTTCTGAGTAGGAGAAAAAGTCTGTAAAAATGGCAATTTTGGTCACATTGAGGCTATAAAAAGTAGTTATTCAACATGAGGCACAATCCAAATGACATTTTGAATCAATTTTTCTACAGTCAAAAAAATCAATTTTCTGATGAAAAACGTGACCTGTCGAACTTTCTAAAAATGGTCAGAAAGGATAATTTTTTAATGTTTAATTTTTTGACTGTAAATGAATATTGAATGTGAATTAGAATTCTTGGAACTAAAATAAGTGTGTTTAGAGTCATTTTAATGCCTGAAATTGGTCGAAATAGAAACTTCCGAGTAGGAGAAAAAGTCTGTAAAAATGGCAATTTTGGTCACTTTGAGGCTATAAAAAGTAGTTATTCAACATGAGACACAATCCAAATGACATCTTGAATCAATTTTTCTACAGTCCAAAAAATCAATTTTCTGATGAAAAACGATGACTCGTGACCTGTCGAACTTTCTCCAAATGGTCAGAAATGATAATTTTATAATGTTTAATTTTTTGACTGTAAATGAATATTGAATGTGAATTAGAACTTTTGGAACTAAAATAAGTGTGTTTAGAGTCATTTTAATGCCTGAAATTGGTCGAAATAGAAGCCTCTAAGTAGGAGAAACAGTCTGTAAAAATGGCAATTTTGGTCACATTGAGGCTATAAAAAGTAGTTATTCAACATGAGGCACAATCCAAATGACATTTTAAATCAATTTTTCTACAGTAAAAAAAAATCAATATTCTGATGAAAAACGATGACCCGTGACCTGTCGAACTTTCTCCAAATGGTCAGAAATGATAATTTTTTAATGTTTAATTTTTTGACTGTAAATGAATATTGAATGTGAATTAGAACTCTTGTAACTAAAATAAGTGTGTTCAGAGTCATTGTAATGCCTGAAATTGGTTGAAATAGAAAAATCTGAGTAGGAGAAAAAGTCTGTAAAAATGGCAATTTTGGTCCCATTGAGGCTATAAAAAGTAGTTATTCAACATGAGGCACAATCCAAATGACATGTTGAATCAATTTTTCCACAGTCCAAAAAATCAATTTTCTGATGGAAAACGATGACCCGTGACCTGTCAAACTTTCTCCAAATGGTCAGAAATAATATTTTCTAATGTTTAATTTTTTGACTGTAAATGAATATGGAATGTGAATTAGAACTCTTGGAACTAAAATAAGTGTGTTTAGAATCATTTTAATGCCTGAAATTGGTTGAAATAGAAGCTTCTGAGTAGGAGAAAAAGTCTGTAAAAATGGCAATTTTGGTCACTTTGAGGCTATAAAAAGTAGTTATTCAAAATGAGACACAATCCAAATGACATCTTGAATCAATTTTTCTACAGTCCAAAAAATCAATTTTCTGATGAAAAACGATGACTCGTGACCTGTCGAACTTTCTCCAAATGGTCAGAAATGATAATTTTTTAATGTTTAATTTTTTGACTGTAAATGAATATTGAATGTGAATTAGAACTCTTGGAACTAAAATAAGTGTGTTTAGAGTCATTTTAATGCCTGAAATTGGGCGAAATAGAAGCCTGAGTAGGAGAAACAGTCTGTAAAAATGGCAATTTTGGTCACATTGAGGCTATAAAAAGTAGTTATTCAACATGAGGCACAATCCAAATGACATTTTGAATCAATTTTTCTACAGTCCAAAAAATCAATTTTCTGATGAAAAACGATGACTCATGACCTGTCGAACTTTCTCCAAATGGTCAGAAATGATAATTTTTTAATGTTTAATTTTTTGACTGTAAATGAATATTGAATGTGAATTAGAATTCTTGAAACTAAAATAAGTGTGTTTAGAGTCATTTTAATGCCTGAAATCGGTTGAAATAGAAGCTTCTGAGTAGGTGAAAAAGTCTGTAAAAATGTCAATTTTGGTCACATTGAGGCTATAAAAAGTAGTTATTCAACATGAGACACAATCCAAATGACATCTTGAATCAATTTTTCTACAGTCCAAAAAATCCATTTTCTGATGAAAAACGATGACTCGTGACCTGTCGAACTTTCTCCAAATGGTCAGAAATGATTATTTTATAATGTTTAATTTTTTGACTGTAAATGAATATTGAATGTGAATTAGAACTCTTGGAACTAAAATAAGTGTGTTTAGAGTCATTTTGATGCCTGAAATTGGTCGAAATAGAAACTTCTGAGTAGGAGAAAAAGTCTGTAAAAATGGCAATTTTGGTCACATTGAGGCTATAAAAAGTAGTTATTCAACATGAGGCACAATCCAAATGACATTTTGAATCAATTTTTCTACAGTCAAAAAAATCAATTTTCTAATGAAAAACGATGACCCCGTGACCTGTCGAACTTTCTCCAAATGGTCAGAAATGATAATTTTTTAATGTTTAATTTTTTGACTGTAAATGAATATTGAATGTGAATTCGAATTCTTGAAACTAAAATAAGTCTGTTTAGAATCATTTTAATGCCTGAAATTGGTTGAAATAGAAGCTTCTGAGTAGGAGAAAAAGTCTGTAAAAATGGCAATTTTGGTCAATTTGAGGCTATAAAAAGTAGTTATTCAACATGAGACACAATCCAAATGACATCTTGAATCAATTTTTCTACAGTCCAAAAAATCAATTTTCTGAAGAAAAACGATGACTCGTGACCTGTCGAACTTTCTCCAAATGGTCAGAAATGATAATGTTTTTAACGTTTAATTTTTTGACTGTGAAGGAATATTGAATGTTAATTAGAACTCTTGGAACTAAAATAAGTGTGTTTAGAGTCATTTTAATGCCTGAAATTGGTCGAAATAGAAGCCTCTGAGTAGGAGAAACAGTCTGTAAAAATGGCAATTTTGGTCACATTGAGGCTATAAAAAGTAGTTATTCAACATGAGGCACAATCCAAATGACATTTTGAATCAATTTTTCTACAGTCCAAAAAATCCATTTTCTGATGAAAAACGATGACTCGTGACCTGTCGAACTTTCTCCAAATGGTCAGAAATGATAATTTTTTAATGTTTAATTTTTTGACTGTAAATGAATATTGAATGTGAATTAGAACTCTTGGAACTAAAATAAGTGTGTTTAGAGTCATTTTAATGCCTGAGATTGGTCGAAATAGAAGCCTCTGAGTAGGAGAAACAGTCTGTAAAAATGGCAATTTTGGTCACATTGAGGCTATAAAAAGTAGTTATTCAACATGAGGCACAATCCAAATGACATTTTGAATCAATTTTTCTACAGTCAAAAAAATCAATTTTCTAATGAAAAACGATGACCCCGTGACCTGTCGAACTTTCTCCAAATGGTCAGAAAGGATATTTTTTAATGTTTAATTTTTTGACTGTAAATGAATATTGAATGTGAATTAGAATTCTTGGAACTAAAATAAGTGTGTTTAGAGTCATTTTAATGCCTGAAATTGGTCGAAAAAGAAACTTCTGAGTAGGAGAAAAAGTCTGTAAAAATGGCAATTTTGGTCACTTTGAGGCTATAAAAAGTAGTTATTCAACATGAGGCACAATCCAAATAACATGTTGAATACATTTTTCCACAGTCCAAAAAATCAATTTTCTGATGGAAAACGATGACCCGTGACCTGTCAAACTTTCTCCAAATGGTCAGAAATAATATTTTCTAATGTTTAATTTTTTGACTGTAAATGAATATGGAATGTGAATTAGAACTCTTGGAACTAAAATAAGTGTGTTTAGAGTCATTTTAATGCCTGAAATTGGTTGAAATAGAAGCCTCAGAGTAGGAGAAACAGTCTGTAAAAATGGCAATTTTGGTCACATTGAGGCTATAAAAAGTAGTTATTCAACATGAGGCACAATCCAAATGACATTTTGAATCAATTTTTCTACAGCCAAAAAAATCAATTTTCTGATGAAAAACGATGACCCGTGACCTGTCGAACTTTCTCCAAATGGTCAGAAAGGCTAATTTTTTAATGTTTAATTTTTTGACTGTAAATGAATATTGTATGTGAATTAGAATTCTTGAAACTAAAATAAGTGTGTTTAGAATCATTTTAATGCCTGAAATTGGTTGAAATAGAAGCTTCTGAGTAGGAGAAAAAGTCTGTAAAAATGGCAATTTTGGTCACTTTGAGGCTATAAAAAGTAGTTATTCAACATGAGACACAATCCAAATGACATCTTGAATCAATTTTTCTACAGTCCAAAAAATCAATTTTCTGATGAAAAACGATGACTCGTGACCTGTCGAACTTTCTCCAAATGGTCAGAAATGATAATTTTTTAATGTTTAATTTTTTGACTGTAAATGAATATTGAATGTGAATTAGAACTCTTGGAACTAAAATAAGTGTGTTTAGAGTCATTTTAATGCCTGAAATTGGTCGAAATAGAAGCCTGAGTAGGAGAAACAGTCTGTAAAAATGGCAATTTTGGTCACATTGAGGCTATAAAAAGTAGTTATTCAACATGAGGCACAATCCAAATGACATTTTGAATCAATTTTTCTACAGTCCAAAAAATCAATTTTCTGATGAAAAACGATGACTCGTGACCTGTCGAACTTTCTCCAAATGGTCAGAAATGATAATTTTTTAATGTTTAATTTTTTGACTGTAAATGAATATTGAATGTGAATTAGAATTCTTGAAACTAAAATAAGTGTGTTTAGAGTCATTTTAATGCCTGAAATCGGTTGAAATAGAAGCTTCTGAGTAGGTGAAAAAGTCTGTAAAAATGTCAATTTTGGTCACATTGAGGCTATAAAAAGTAGTTATTCAACATGAGACACAATCCAAATGACATCTTGAATCAATTTTTCTACAGTCCAAAAAATCCATTTTCTGATGAAAAACGATGACTCGTGACCTGTCGAACTTTCTCCAAATGGTCAGAAATGATTATTTTATAATGTTTAATTTTTTGACTGTAAATGAATATTGAATGTGAATTAGAACTCTTGGAACTAAAATAAGTGTGTTTAGAGTCATTTTGATGCCTGAAATTGGTCGAAATAGAAACTTCTGAGTAGGAGAAAAAGTCTGTAAAAATGGCAATTTTGGTCACATTGAGGCTATAGAAAGTAGTTATTCAACATGAGGCACAATCCAAATGACATGTTGAATACATTTTTCCACAGTCCAAAAAATCAATTTTCTGATGGAAAACGATGACCCGTGACCTGTCAAACTTTCTCCAAATGGTCAGAAATAATATTTTCTAATGTTTAATTTTTTGACTGTAAATGAATATTGAATGTGAATTAGAACTCTTGTAACTAAAATAAGTGTGTTCAGAGTCATTGTAATGCCTGAAATTGGTTGAAATAGAAAAATCTGAGTAGGAGAAAAAGTCTGTAAAAATGGCAATTTTGGTCCCATTGAGGCTATAAAAAGTAGTTATTCAACATGAGGCACAATCCAAATGACATGTTGAATACATTTTTCCACAGTCCAAAAAATCAATTTTCTGATGGAAAACGATGACCCGTGACCTGTCAAACTTTCTCCAAATGGTCAGAAATAATATTTTCTAATGTTTAATTTTTTGACTGTAAATGAATATGGAATGTGAATTAGAACTCTTGGAACTAAAATAAGTGTGTTTAGAGTCATTTTAATGCCTGAAATTGGTCGAAATAGAAGCCTCAGAGTAGGAGAAACAGTCTGTAAAAATGGCAATTTTGGTCACATTGAGGCTATAAAAAGTAGTTATTCAACATGAGGCACAATCCAAATGACATTTTGAATCAATTTTTCTACAGTCAAAAAAATCAATTTTCTGATGAAAAACGATGACCCGTGACCTGTCGAACTTTCTCCAAATGGTCAGAAAGGCTAATTTTTTAATGTTTAATTTTTTGACTGTAAATGAATATTGTATGTGAATTAGAATTCTTGAAACTAAAATAAGTGTGTTTAGAATCATTTTAATGCCTGAAATTGGTTGAAAGAGAAGCTTCTGAGTAGGAGAAAAAGTCTGTAAAAATGGCAATTTTGGTCACTTTGAGGCTATAAAAAGTAGTTATTCAACATGAGACACAATCCAAATGACATCTTGAATCAATTTTTCTACAGTCCAAAAAATCAATTTTCTGATGAAAAACGATGACTCGTGACCTGTCGAACTTTCTCCAAATGGTCAGAAATGATAATTTTTTAATGTTTAATTTTTTGACTGTAAATGAATATTGAATGTGAATTAGAACTCTTGGAACTAAAATAAGTGTGTTTAGAGTCATTTTAATGCCTGAAATTGGTCGAAATAGAAGCCTGAGTAGGAGAAACAGTCTGTAAAAATGGCAATTTTGGTCACATTGAGGCTATAAAAAGTAGTTATTCAACATGAGGCACAATCCAAATGACATTTTGAATCAATTTTTCTACAGTCCAAAAAATCAATTTTCTGATGAAAAACGATGACTCATGACCTGTCGAACTTTCTCCAAATGGTCAGAAATGATAATTTTTTAATGTTTAATTTTTTGACTGTAAATGAATATTGAATGTGAATTAGAATTCTTGAAACTAAAATAAGTGTGTTTAGAGTCATTTTAATGCCTGAAATCGGTTGAAATAGAAGCTTCTGAGTAGGTGAAAAAGTCTGTAAAAATGTCAATTTTGGTCACATTGAGGCTATAAAAAGTAGTTATTCAACATGAGACACAATCCAAATGACATCTTGAATCAATTTTTCTACAGTCCAAAAAATCCATTTTCTGATGAAAAACGATGACTCGTGACCTGTCGAACTTTCTCCAAATGGTCAGAAATGATTATTTTATAATGTTTAATTTTTTGACTGTAAATGAATATTGAATGTGAATTAGAACTCTTGGAACTAAAATAAGTGTGTTTAGAGTCATTTTGATGCCTGAAATTGGTCGAAATAGAAACTTCTGAGTAGGAGAAAAAGTCTGTAAAAATGGCAATTTTGGTCACATTGAGGCTATAAAAAGTAGTTATTCAACATGAGGCACAATCCAAATGACATTTTAAATCAATTTTTCTACAGTAAAAAAAAATCAATATTCTGATGAAAAACGATGACCCGTGACCTGTCGAACTTTCTCCAAATGGTCAGAAATGATAATTTCTTAATGTTTAATTTTTTGACTGTAAATGAATATTGAATGTGAATTAGAACTCTTGTAACTAAAATAAGTGTGTTCAGAGTCATTGTAATGCCTGAAATTGGTTGAAATAGAAAAATCTGAGTAGGAGAAAAAGTCTGTAAAAATGGCAATTTTGGTCCCATTGAGGCTATAAAAAGTAGTTATTCAACATGAGGCACAATCCAAATGACATGTTGAATACATTTTTCCACAGTCCAAAAAATCAATTTTCTGATGGAAAACGATGACCCGTGACCTGTCAAACTTTCTCCAAATGGTCAGAAATAATATTTTCTAATGTTTAATTTTTTGACTGTAAATGAATATGGAATGTGAATTAGAACTCTTGGAACTAAAATAAGTGTGTTTAGAGTCATTTTAATGCCTGAAATTGGTCGAAATAGAAGCCTCAGAGTAGGAGAAACAGTCTGTAAAAATGGCAATTTTGGTCACATTGAGGCTATAAAAAGTAGTTATTCAACATGAGGCACAATCCAAATGACATTTTGAATCAATTTTTCTACAGTCAAAAAAATCAATTTTCTGATGAAAAACGATGACCCGTGACCTGTCGAACTTTCTCCAAATGGTCAGAAAGGCAAATTTTTTAATGTTTAATTTTTTGACTGTAAATGAATATTGTATGTGAATTAGAATTCTTGAAACTAAAATAAGTGTGTTTAGAATCATTTTAATGCCTGAAATTGGTTGAAATAGAAGCTTCTGAGTAGGAGAAAAAGTCTGTAAAAATGGCAATTTTGGTCACTTTGAGGCTATAAAAAGTAGTTATTCAACATGAGACACAATCCAAATGACATCTTGAATCAATTTTTCTACAGTCCAAAAAATCAATTTTCTGATGAAAAACGATGACTCGTGACCTGTCGAACTTTCTCCAAATGGTCAGAAATGATAATTTTTTAATGTTTAATTTTTTGACTGTAAATGAATATTGAATGTGAATTAGAACTCTTGGAACTAAAATAAGTGTGTTTAGAGTCATTTTAATGCCTGAAATTGGTCGAAATAGAAGCCTGAGTAGGAGAAACAGTCTGTAAAAATGGCAATTTTGGTCACATTGAGGCTATAAAAAGTAGTTATTCAACATGAGGCACAATCCAAATGACATTTTGAATCAATTTTTCTACAGTCCAAAAAATCAATTTTCTGATGAAAAACGATGACTCATGACCTGTCGAACTTTCTCCAAATGGTCAGAAATGATAATTTTTTAATGTTTAATTTTTTGACTGTAAATGAATATTGAATGTGAATTAGAATTCTTGAAACTAAAATAAGTGTGTTTAGAGTCATTTTAATGCCTGAAATCGGTTGAAATAGAAGCTTCTGAGTAGGTGAAAAAGTCTGTAAAAATGTCAATTTTGGTCACATTGAGGCTATAAAAAGTAGTTATTCAACATGAGACACAATCCAAATGACATCTTGAATCAATTTTTCTACAGTCCAAAAAATCCATTTTCTGATGAAAAACGATGACTCGTGACCTGTCGAACTTTCTCCAAATGGTCAGAAATGATTATTTTATAATGTTTAATTTTTTGACTGTAAATGAATATTGAATGTGAATTAGAACTCTTGG
This sequence comes from Triturus cristatus, assembly GCF_964204655.1. Taxonomy (NCBI): domain Eukaryota; kingdom Metazoa; phylum Chordata; class Amphibia; order Caudata; family Salamandridae; genus Triturus; species Triturus cristatus. The sequence continues at coordinate 470,842,537 of NC_140592.1, forward strand.
AACTAAAATAAGTGTGTTTAGAGTCATTTTGATGCCTGAAATTGGTCGAAATAGAAACTTCTGAGTAGGAGAAAAAGTCTGTAAAAATGGCAATTTTGGTCACATTGAGGCTATAAAAAGTAGTTATTCAACATGAGGCACAATCCAAATGACATTTTGAATCAATTTTTCTACAGTCAAAAAAATCAATTTTCTAATGAAAAACGATGACCCCGTGACCTGTCGAACTTTCTCCAAATGGTCAGAAATGATAATTTTTTAATGTTTAATTTTTTGACTGTAAATGAATATTGAATGTGAATTAGAATTCTTGAAACTAAAATAAGTCTGTTTAGAATCATTTTAATGCCTGAAATTGGTTGAAATAGAAGCTTCTGAGTAGGAGAAAAAGTCTGTAAAAATGGCAATTTTGGTCAATTTGAGGCTATAAAAAGTAGTTATTCAACATGAGACACAATCCAAATGACATCTTGAATCAATTTTTCTACAGTCCAAAAAATCAATTTTCTGAAGAAAAACGATGACTCGTGACCTGTCGAACTTTCTCCAAATGGTCAGAAATGATAATGTTTTTAACGTTTAATTTTTTGACTGTGAAGGAAATTTGAATGTTAATTAGAACTCTTGGAACTAAAATAAGTGTGTTTAGAGTCATTTTAATGCCTGAAATTGGTCGAAATAGAAGCCTCTGAGTAGGAGAAACAGTCTGTAAAAATGGCAATTTTGGTCACATTGAGGCTATAAAAAGTAGTTATTCAACATGAGGCACAATCCAAATGACATTTTGAATCAATTTTTCTACAGTCCAAAAAATCCATTTTCTGATGAAAAACGATGACTCGTGACCTGTCGAACTTTCTCCAAATGGTCAGAAATGATTATTTTATAATGTTTAATTTTTTGACTGTAAATGAATATTGAATGTGAATTAGAACTCTTGGAACTAAAATAAGTGTGTTTAGAGTCATTTTGATGCCTGAAATTGGTCGAAATAGAAACTTCTGAGTAGGAGAAAAAGTCTGTAAAAATGGCAATTTTGGTCACATTGAGGCTATAAAAAGTAGTTATTCAACATGAGGCACAATCCAAATGACATTTTGAATCAATTTTTCTACAGTCAAAAAAATCAATTTTCTGATGAAAAACGTGACCTGTCGAACTTTCTAAAAATGGTCAGAAAGGATAATTTTTTAATGTTTAATTTTTTGACTGTAAATGAATATTGAATGTGAATTAGAATTCTTGGAACTAAAATAAGTGTGTTTAGAGTCATTTTAATGCCTGAAATTGGTCGAAATAGAAACTTCCGAGTAGGAGAAAAAGTCTGTAAAAATGGCAATTTTGGTCACTTTGAGGCTATAAAAAGTAGTTATTCAACATGAGACACAATCCAAATGACATCTTGAATCAATTTTTCTACAGTCCAAAAAATCAATTTTCTGATGAAAAACGATGACTCGTGACCTGTCGAACTTTCTCCAAATGGTCAGAAATGATAATTTTATAATGTTTAATTTTTTGACTGTAAATGAATATTGAATGTGAATTAGAACTTTTTGGAACTAAAATAAGTGTGTTTAGAGTCATTTTAATGCCTGAAATTGGTCGAAATAGAAGCCTCTAAGTAGGAGAAACAGTCTGTAAAAATGGCAATTTTGGTCACATTGAGGCTATAAAAAGTAGTTATTCAACATGAGGCACAATCCAAATGACATTTTAAATCAATTTTTCTACAGTAAAAAAAAAATCAATATTCTGATGAAAAACGATGACCCGTGACCTGTCGAACTTTCTCCAAATGGTCAGAAATGATAATTTTTTAATGTTTAATTTTTTGACTGTAAATGAATATTGAATGTGAATTAGAACTCTTGTAACTAAAATAAGTGTGTTCAGAGTCATTGTAATGCCTGAAATTGGTTGAAATAGAAAAATCTGAGTAGGAGAAAAAGTCTGTAAAAATGGCAATTTTGGTCCCATTGAGGCTATAAAAAGTAGTTATTCAACATGAGGCACAATACAAATGACATGTTGAATACATTTTTCCACAGTCCAAAAAATCAATTTTCTGATGGAAAACGATGACCCGTGACCTGTCAAACTTTCTCCAAATGGTCAGAAATAATATTTTCTAATGTTTAATTTTTTGACTGTAAATGAATATGGAATGTGAATTAGAACTCTTGGAACTAAAATAAGTGTGTTTAGAGTCATTTTAATGCCTGAAATTGGTCGAAATAGAAGCCTCAGAGTAGGAGAAACAGTCTGTAAAAATGGCAATTTTGGTCACATTGAGGCTATAAAAAGTAGTTATTCAACATGAGGCACAATCCAAATGACATTTTGAATCAATTTTTCTACAGTCAAAAAAATCAATTTTCTGATGAAAAACGATGACCCGTGACCTGTCGAACTTTCTCCAAATGGTCAGAAAGGCTAATTTTTTAATGTTTAATTTTTTGACTGTAAATGAATATTGTATGTGAATTAGAATTCTTGAAACTAAAATAAGTGTGTTTAGAATCATTTTAATGCCTGAAATTGGTTGAAATAGAAGCTTCTGAGTAGGAGAAAAAGTCTGTAAAAATGGCAATTTTGGTCACTTTGAGGCTATAAAAAGTAGTTATTCAACATGAGACACAATCCAAATGACATCTTGAATCAATTTTTCTACAGTCCAAAAAATCAATTTTCTGATGAAAAACGATGACTCGTGACCTGTCGAACTTTCTCCAAATGGTCAGAAATGATAATTTTTTAATGTTTAATTTTTTGACTGTAAATGAATATTGAATGTGAATTAGAACTCTTGGAACTAAAATAAGTGTGTTTAGAGTCATTTTAATGCCTGAAATTGGTCGAAATAGAAGCCTGAGTAGGAGAAACAGTCTGTAAAAATGGCAATTTTGGTCACATTGAGGCTATAAAAAGTAGTTATTCAACATGAGGCACAATCCAAATGACATTTTGAATCAATTTTTCTACAGTCCAAAAAATCAATTTTCTGATGAAAAACGATGACTCATGACCTGTCGAACTTTCTCCAAATGGTCAGAAATGATAATTTTTTAATGTTTAATTTTTTGACTGTAAATGAATATTGAATGTGAATTAGAATTCTTGAAACTAAAATAAGTGTGTTTAGAGTCATTTTAATGCCTGAAATCGGTTGAAATAGAAGCTTCTGAGTAGGTGAAAAAGTCTGTAAAAATGTCAATTTTGGTCACATTGAGGCTATAAAAAGTAGTTATTCAACATGAGACACAATCCAAATGACATCTTGAATCAATTTTTCTACAGTCCAAAAAATCCATTTTCTGATGAAAAACGATGACTCGTGACCTGTCGAACTTTCTCCAAATGGTCAGAAATGATTATTTTATAATGTTTAATTTTTTGACTGTAAATGAGTATTGAATGTGAATTAGAACTCTTGGAACTAAAATAAGTGTGTTTAGAGTCATTTTGATGCCTGAAATTGGTTGAAATAGAAACTTCTGAGTAGGAGAAAAAGTCTGTAAAAATGGCAATTTTGGTCACATTGAGGCTATAAAAAGTTGTTATTCAACATGAGGCACAATCCAAATGACATTTTGAATCAATTTTTCTACAGTCAAAAAAATCAATTTTCTAATGAAAAACGATGACCCCGTGACCTGTCGAACTTTCTCCAAATGGTCAGAAATGATAATTTTTTAATGTTTAATTTTTTGACTGTAAATGAATATTGAATGTGAATTAGAATTCTTGAAACTAAAATAAGTCTGTTTAGAATCATTTTAATGCCTGAAATTGGTTGAAATAGAAGCTTCTGAGTAGGAGAAAAAGTCTGTAAAAATGGCAATTTTGGTCACTTTGAGGCTATAAAAAGTAGTTATTCAACATGAGACACAATCCAAATGACATCTTGAATCAATTTTTCTACAGTCCAAAAAATCAATTTTCTGATGAAAAACGATGACTCGTGACCTGTCGAACTTTCTCCAAATGGTCAGAAATGATAATTTTTTAATGTTTAATTTTTTGACTGTAAATGAATATTGAATGTGAATTAGAACTCTTGGAACTAAAATAAGTGTGTTTAGAGTCATTTTAATGCCTGAAATTGGTCGAAATAGAAGCCTGAGTAGGAGAAACAGTCTGTAAAAATGGCAATTTTGGTCACATTGAGGCTATAAAAAGTAGTTATTCAACATGAGGCACAATCCAAATGACATTTTGAATCAATTTTTCTACAGTCCAAAAAATCAATTTTCTGATGAAAAACGATGACTCGTGACCTGTCGAACTTTCTCCAAATGGTCAGAAATGATTATTCTTTAATGTTTAATTTTTTGACTGTAAATGAATATTGAATGTGAATTAGAATTCTTGAAACTAAAATAAGTGTGTTTAGAGTCATTTTAATGCCTGAAATCGGTTGAAATAGAAGCTTCTGAGTAGGTGAAAAAGTCTGTAAAAATGTCAATTTTGGTCACATTGAGGCTATAAAAAGTAGTTATTCAACATGAGACACAATCCAAATGACATCTTGAATCAATTTTTCTACAGTCCAAAAAATCCATTTTCTGATGAAAAACGATGACTCGTGACCTGTCGAACTTTCTCCAAATGGTCAGAAATGATTATTTTATAATGTTTAATTTTTTGACTGTAAATGAATATTGAATGTGAATTAGAACTCTTGGAACTAAAATAAGTGTGTTTAGAGTCATTTTGATGCCTGAAATTGGTCGAAATAGAAACTTCTGAGTAGGAGAAAAAGTCTGTAAAAATGGCAATTTTGGTCACATTGAGGCTATAGAAAGTAGTTATTCAACATGAGGCACAATCCAAATGACATGTTGAATACATTTTTCCACAGTCCAAAAAATCAATTTTCTGATGGAAAACGATGACCCGTGACCTGTCAAACTTTCTCCAAATGGTCAGAAATAATATTTTCTAATGTTTAATTTTTTGACTGTAAATGAATATTGAATGTGAATTAGAACTCTTGTAACTAAAATAAGTGTGTTCAGAGTCATTGTAATGCCTGAAATTGGTTGAAATAGAAAAATCTGAGTAGGAGAAAAAGTCTGTAAAAATGGCAATTTTGGTCCCATTGAGGCTATAAAAAGTAGTTATTCAACATGAGGCACAATCCAAATGACATGTTGAATACATTTTTCCACAGTCCAAAAAATCAATTTTCTGATGGAAAACGATGACCCGTGACCTGTCAAACTTTCTCCAAATGGTCAGAAATAATATTTTCTAATGTTTAATTTTTTGACTGTAAATGAATATGGAATGTGAATTAGAACTCTTGGAACTAAAATAAGTGTGTTTAGAGTCATTTTAATGCCTGAAATTAGTCGAAATAGAAGCCTCAGAGTAGGAGAAACAGTCTGTAAAAATGGCAATTTTGGTCACATTGAGGCTATAAAAAGTAGTTATTCAACATGAGGCACAATCCAAATGACATTTTGAATCAATTTTTCTACAGTCAAAAAAATCAATTTTCTGATGAAAAACGATGACCCGTGACCTGTCGAACTTTCTCCAAATGGTCAGAAAGGCTAATTTTTTAATGTTTAATTTTTTGACGGTAAATGAATATTGTATGTGAATTAGAATTCTTGAAACTAAAATAAGTGTGTTTAGAATCATTTTAATGCCTGAAATTGGTTGAAATAGAAGCTTCCGAGTAGGAGAAAAAGTCTGTAAAAATGGTAATTTTGGTCACTTTGAGGCTATAAAAAGTAGTTATTCAACATGAGACACAATCCAAATGACATCTTGAATCAATTTTTCTACAGTCCAAAAAATCAATTTTCTGATGAAAAACGATGACTCGTGACCTGTCGAACTTTCTCCAAATGGTCAGAAATGATAATTTTTTAATGTTTAATTTTTTGACTGTAAATGAATATTGAATGTGAATTAGAACTCTTGGAACTAAAATAAGTGTGTTTAGAGTCATTTTAATGCCTGAAATTGGTCGAAATAGAAGCCTGAGTAGGAGAAACAGTCTGTAAAAATGGCAATTTTGGTCACATTGAGGCTATAAAAAGTAGTTATTCAACATGAGGCACAATCCAAATGACATTTTGAATCAGTTTTTCTACAGTCCAAAAAATCAATTTTCTGATGAAAAACGATGACTCATGACCTGTCGAACTTTCTCCAAATGGTCAGAAATGATAATTTTTTAATGTTCAATTTTTTGACTGTAAATGAATATTGAATGTGAATTAGAATTCTTGAAACAAAAATAAGTGTGTTTAGAGTCATTTTAATGCCTGAAATCGGTTGAAATAGAAGCTTCTGAGTAGGTGAAAAAGTCTGTAAAAATGTCAATTTTGGTCACATTGAGGCTATAAAAAGTAGTTATTCAACATGAGACACAATCCAAATGATATCTTGAATCAATTTTTCTACAGTCCAAAAAATCCATTTTCTGATGAAAAACGATGACTCGTGACCTGTCGAACTTTCTCCAAATGGTCAGAAATGATTATTTTATAATGTTTAATTTTTTGACTGTAAATGAATATTGAATGTGAATTAGAACTCTTGGAACTAAAATAAGTGTGTTTAGAGTCATTTTGATGCCTGAAATTGGTCGAAATAGAAACTTCTGAGTAGGAGAAAAAGTCTGTAAAAATGGCAATTTTGGTCACATTGAGGCTATAAAAAGTAGTTATTCAACATGAGGCACAATCCAAATGACATTTTGAATCAATTTTTCTACAGTCAAAAAAATCAATTTTCTAATGAAAAACGATGACCCCGTGACCTGTCGAACTTTCTCCAAATGGTCAGAAATGATAATTTTTTAATGTTTAATTTTTTGACTGTAAATGAATATTGAATGTGAATTAGAATTCTTGAAACTAAAATAAGTCTGTTTAGAATCATTTTAATGCCTGAAATTGGTTGAAATAGAAGCTTCTGAGTAGGAGAAAAAGTCTGTAAAAATGGCAATTTTGGTCAATTTGAGGCTATAAAAAGTAGTTATTCAACATGAGACACAATCCAAATGACATCTTGAATCAATTTTTCTACAGTCCAAAAAATCAATTTTCTGAAGAAAAACGATGACTCGTGACCTGTCGAACTTTCTCCAAATGGTCAGAAATGATAATGTTTTTAACGTTTAATTTTTTGACTGTGAAGGAATATTGAATGTTAATTAGAACTCTTGGAACTAAAATAAGTGTGTTTAGAGTCATTTTAATGCCTGAAATTGGTCGAAATAGAAGCCTCTGAGTAGGAGAAACAGTCTGTAAAAATGGCAATTTTGGTCACATTGAGGCTATAAAAAGTAGTTATTCAACATGAGGCACAATCCAAATGACATTTTGAATCAATTTTTCTACAGTCCAAAAAATCCATTTTCTGATGAAAAACGATGACTCGTGACCTGTCGAACTTTCTCCAAATGGTCAGAAATGATTATTTTATAATGTTTAATTTTTTGACTGTAAATGAATATTGAATGTGAATTAGAATTCTTGAAACTAAAATAAGTGTGTTTAGAGTCATTTTAATGCCTGAAATCGGTTGAAATAGAAGCTTCTGAGTAGGTGAAAAAGTCTGTAAAAATGTCAATTTTGGTCACATTGAGGCTATAAAAAGTAGTTATTCAACATGAGACACAATCCAAATGACATCTTGAATCAATTTTTCTACAGTCCAAAAAATCCATTTTCTGATGAAAAACGATGACTCGTGACCTGTCGAACTTTCTCCAAATGGTCAGAAATGATTATTTTATAATGTTTAATTTTTTGACTGTAAATGAATATTGAATGTGAATTAGAACTCTTGGAACTAAAATAAGTGTGTTTAGAGTCATTTTGATGCCTGAAATTGGTCGAAATAGAAACTTCTGAGTAGGAGAAAAAGTCTGTAAAAATGGCAATTTTGGTCACATTGAGGCTATGGAAAGTAGTTATTCAACATGAGGCACAATCCAAATGACATGTTGAATACATTTTTCCACAGTCCAAAAAATCAATTTTCTGATGGAAAACGATGACCCGTGACCTGTCAAACTTTCTCCAAATGGTCAGAAATAATATTTTCTAATGTTTAATTTTTTGACTGTAAATGAATATTGAATGTGAATTAGAACTCTTGTAACTAAAATAAGTGTGTTCAGAGTCATTGTAATGCCTGAAATTGGTTGAAATAGAAAAATCTGAGTAGGAGAAAAAGTCTGTAAAAATGGCAATTTTGGTCCCATTGAGGCTATAAAAAGTAGTTATTCAACATGAGGCACAATCCAAATGACATGTTGAATACATTTTTCCACAGTCCAAAAAATCAATTTTCTGATGGAAAACGATGACCCGTGACCTGTCAAACTTTCTCCAAATGGTCAGAAATAATATTTTCTAATGTTTAATTTTTTGACTGTAAATGAATATGGAATGTGAATTAGAACTCTTGGAACTAAAATAAGTGTGTTTAGAGTCATTTTAATGCCTGAAATTGGTCGAAATAGAAGCCTCAGAGTAGGAGAAACAGTCTGTAAAAATGGCAATTTTGGTCACATTGAGGCTATAAAAAGTAGTTATTCAACATGAGGCACAATCCAAATGACATTTTGAATCAATTTTTCTACAGTCAAAAAAATCAATTTTCTGATGAAAAACGATGACCCGTGACCTGTCGAACTTTCTCCAAATGGTCAGAAAGGCTAATTTTTTAATGTTTAATTTTTTGACGGTAAATGAATATTGTATGTGAATTAGAATTCTTGAAACTAAAATAAGTGTGTTTAGAATCATTTTAATGCCTGAAATTGGTTGAAATAGAAGCTTCTGAGTAGGAGAAAAAGTCTGTAAAAATGGCAATTTTGATCACTTTGAGGCTATAAAAAGTAGTTATTCAACATGAGACACAATCCAAATGACATCTTGAATCAATTTTTCTACAGTCCAAAAAATCAATTTTCTGATGAAAAACGATGACTCGTGACCTGTCGAACTTTCTCCAAATGGTCAGAAATGATAATTTTTTAATGTTTAATTTTTTGACTGTAAATGAATATTGAATGTGAATTAGAACTCTTGGAACTAAAATAAGTGTGTTTAGAGTCATTTTAATGCCTGAAATTGGTCGAAATAGAAGCCTGAGTAGGAGAAACAGTCTGTAAAAATGGCAATTTTGGTCACATTGAGGCTATAAAAAGTAGTTATTCAACATGAGGCACAATCCAAATGACATTTTGAATCAGTTTTTCTACAGTCCAAAAAATCAATTTTCTGATGAAAAACGATGACTCATGACCTGTCGAACTTTCTCCAAATGGTCAGAAATGATAATTTTTTAATGTTTAATTTTTTGACTGTAAATGAATATTGAATGTGAATTAGAATTCTTGAAACTAAAATAAGTGTGTTTAGAGTCATTTTAATGCCTGAAATCGGTTGAAATAGAAGCTTCTGAGTAGGTGAAAAAGTCTGTAAAAATGTCAATTTTGGTCACATTGAGGCTATAAAAAGTAGTTATTCAACATGAGACACAATCCAAATGACATCTTGAATCAATTTTTCTACAGTCCAAAAAATCCATTTTCTGATGAAAAACGATGACTCGTGACCTGTCGAACTTTCTCCAAATGGTCAGAAATGATTATTTTATAATGTTTAATTTTTTGACTGTAAATGAATATTGAATGTGAATTAGAACTCTTGGAACTAAAATAAGTGTGTTTAGAGTCATTTTGATGCCTGAAATTGGTCGAAATAGAAACTTCTGAGTAGGAGAAAAAGTCTGTAAAAATGGCAATTTTGGTCACATTGAGGCTATAAAAAGTAGTTATTCAACATGAGGCACAATCCAAATGACATTTTGAATCAATTTTTCTACTGTCAAAAAAATCAATTTTCTAATGAAAAACGATGACCCCGTGACCTGTCGAACTTTCTCCAAATGGTCAGAAATGATAATTTTTTAATGTTTAATTTTTTGACTGTAAATGAATATTGAATGTGAATTAGAATTCTTGAAACTAAAATAAGTCTGTTTAGAATCATTTTAATGCCTGAAATTGGTTGAAATAGAAGCTTCTGAGTAGGAGAAAAAGTCTGTAAAAATGGCAATTTTGGTCAATTTGAGGCTATAAAAAGTAGTTATTCAACATGAGACACAATCCAAATGACATCTTGAATCAATTTTTCTACAGTCCAAAAAATCAATTTTCTGAAGAAAAACGATGACTCGTGACCTGTCGAACTTTCTCCAAATGGTCAGAAATGATAATGTTTTTAACGTTTAATTTTTTGACTGTGAAGGAATATTGAATGTTAATTAGAACTCTTGGAACTAAAATAAGTGTGTTTAGAGTCATTTTAATGCCTGAAATTGGTCGAAATAGAAGCCTCTGAGTAGGAGAAACAGTCTGTAAAAATGGCAATTTTGGTCACATTGAGGCTATAAAAAGTAGTTATTCAACATGAGGCACAATCCAAATGACATTTTGAATCAATTTTTCTACAGTCCAAAAAATCCATTTTCTGATGAAAAACGATGACTCGTGACCTGTCGAACTTTCTTCAAATGGTCAGAAATGATTATTTTATAATGTTTAATTTTTTGACTGTAAATGAATATTGAATGTGAATTAGAACTCTTGGAACTAAAATAAGTGTGTTTAGAGTCATTTTGATGCCTGAAATTGGTCGAAATAGAAACTTCTGAGTAGGAGAAAAAGTCTGTAAAAATGGCAATTTTGGTCACATTGAGGCTATAAAAAGTAGTTATTCAACATGAGGCACAATCCAAATGACATTTTGAATCAATTTTTCTACAGTCAAAAAATCAATTTTCTGATGAAAAACGTGACCTGTCGAACTTTCTAAAAATGGTCAGAAAGGATAATTTTTTAATGTTTAATTTTTTGACTGTAAATGAATATTGAATGTGAATTAGAATTCTTGGAACTAAAATAAGTGTGTTTAGAGTCATTTTAATGCCTGAAATTGGTCGAAATAGAAACTTCCGAGTAGGAGAAAAAGTCTGTAAAAATGGCAATTTTGGTCACTTTGAGGCTATAAAAAGTAGTTATTCAACATGAGACACAATCCAAATGACATCTTGAATCAATTTTTCTACAGTCCAAAAAATCAATTTTCTGATGAAAAACGATGACTCGTGACCTGTCGAACTTTCTCCAAATGGTCAGAAATGATAATTTTATAATGTTTAATTTTTTGACTGTAAATGAATATTGAATGTGAATTAGAACTTTTGGAACTAAAATAAGTGTGTTTAGAGTCATTTTAATGCCTGAAATTGGTCGAAATAGAAGCCTCTAAGTAGGAGAAACAGTCTGTAAAAATGGCAATTTTGGTCACATTGAGGCTATAAAAAGTAGTTATTCAACATGAGGCACAATCCAAATGACATTTTAAATCGATTTTTCTACAGTAAAAAAAAATCAATATTCTGATGAAAAACGATGACCCGTGACCTGTCGAACTTTCTCCAAATGGTCAGAAATGATAATTTTTTAATGTTTAATTTTTTGACTGTAAATGAATATTGAATGTGAATTAGAACTCTTGTAACTAAAATAAGTGTGTTCAGAGTCATTGTAATGCCTGAAATTGGTTGAAATAGAAAAATCTGAGTAGGAGAAAAAGTCTGTAAAAATGGCAATTTTGGTCCCATTGAGGCTATAAAAAGTAGTTATTCAACATGAGGCACAATCCAAATGACATGTTGAATACATTTTTCCACAGTCCAAAAAATCAATTTTCTGATGGAAAACGATGACCCGTGACCTGTCAAACTTTCTCCAAATGGTCAGAAATAATATTTTCTAATGTTTAATTTTTTGACTGTAAATGAATATGGAATGTGAATTAGAACTCTTGGAACTAAAATAAGTGTGTTTAGAGTCATTTTAATGCCTGAAATTGGTCGAAATAGAAGCCTCAGAGTAGGAGAAACAGTCTGTAAAAATGGCAATTTTGGTCACATTGAGGCTATAAAAAGTAGTTATTCAACATGAGGCACAATCCAAATGACATTTTGAATAAATTTTTCTACAGTCAAAAAAATCAATTTTCTGATGAAAAACGATGACCCGTGACCTGTCGAACTTTCTCCAAATGGTCAGAAAGGCTAATTTTTTAATGTTTAATTTTTTGACTGTAAATGAATATTGTATGTGAATTAGAATTCTTGAAACTAAAATAAGTGTGTTTAGAATCATTTTAATGCCTGAAATTGGTTGAAATAGAAGCTTCTGAGTAGGAGAAAAAGTCTGTAAAAATGGCAATTTTGGTCACTTTAAGGCTATAAAAAGTAGTTATTCAACATGAGACACAATCCAAATGACATCTTGAATCAATTTTTCTACAGTCCAAAAAATCAATTTTCTGATGAAAAACGATGACTCGTGACCTGTCGAACTTTCTCCAAATGGTCAGAAATGATAATTTTTTAATGTTTAATTTTTTGACTGTAAATGAATATTGAATGTGAATTAGAACTCTTGGAACTAAAATAAGTGTGTTTAAAGTCATTTTAATGCCTGAAATTGGTCGAAATAGAAGCCTGAGTAGGAGAAACAGTCTGTAAAAATGGCAATTTTGGTCACATTGAGGCTATAAAAAGTAGTTATTCAACATGAGGCACAATCCAAATGACATTTTGAATCAGTTTTTCTACAGTCCAAAAAATCAATTTTCTGATGAAAAACGATGACTCATGACCTGTCGAACTTTCTCCAAATGGTCAGAAATGATAATTTTTTAATGTTTAATTTTTTGACTGTAAATGAATATTGAATGTGAATTAGAATTCTTGAAACTAAAATAAGTGTGTTTAGAGTCATTTTAATGCCTGAAATCGGTTGAAATAGAAGCTTCTGAGTAGGTGAAAAAGTCTGTAAAAATGTCAATTTTGGTCACATTGAGGCTATAAAAAGTAGTTATTCAACATGAGACACAATCCAAATGACATCTTGAATCAATTTTTCTACAGTCCAAAAAATCCATTTTCTGATGAAAAACGATGACTCGTGACCTGTCGAACTTTCTCCAAATGGTCAGAAATGATTATTTTATAATGTTTAATTTTTTGACTGTAAATGAATATTGAATGTGAATTAGAACTCTTGGAACTAAAATAAGTGTGTTTAGAGTCATTTTAATGCCTGAAATTGGTCGAAATAGAAGCCTGAGTAGGAGAAACAGTCTGTAAAAATGGCAATTTTGGTCACATTGAGGCTATAAAAAGTAGTTATTCAACATGAGGCACAATCCAAATGACATTTTGAATCAGTTTTTCTACAGTCCAAAAAATCAATTTTCTGATGAAAAACGATGACTCATGACCTGTCGAACTTTCTCCAAATGGTCAGAAATGATAATTTTTTAATGTTCAATTTTTTGACTGTAAATGAATATTGAATGTGAATTAGAATTCTTGAAACAAAAATAAGTGTGTTTAGAGTCATTTTAATGCCTGAAATCGGTTGAAATAGAAGCTTCTGAGTAGGTGAAAAAGTCTGTAAAAATGTCAATTTTGGTCACATTGAGGCTATAAAAAGTAGTTATTCAACATGAGACACAATCCAAATGATATCTTGAATCAATTTTTCTACAGTCCAAAAAATCCATTTTCTGATGAAAAACGATGACTCGTGACCTGTCGAACTTTCTCCAAATGGTCAGAAATGATTATTTTATAATGTTTAATTTTTTGACTGTAAATGAATATTGAATGTGAATTAGAACTCTTGGAACTAAAATAAGTGTGTTTAGAGTCATTTTGATGCCTGAAATTGGTCGAAATAGAAACTTCTGAGTAGGAGAAAAAGTCTGTAAAAATGGCAATTTTGGTCACATTGAGGCTATAAAAAGTAGTTATTCAACATGAGGCACAATCCAAATGACATTTTGAATCAATTTTTCTACAGTCAAAAAAATCAATTTTCTAATGAAAAACGATGACCCCGTGACCTGTCGAACTTTCTCCAAATGGTCAGAAATGATAATTTTTTAATGTTTAATTTTTTGACTGTAAATGAATATTGAATGTGAATTAGAACTCTTGTAACTAAAATAAGTGTGTTCAGAGTCATTGTAATGCCTGAAATTGGTTGAAATAGAAAAATCTGAGTAGGAGAAAAAGTCTGTAAAAATGGCAATTTTGGTCCCATTGAGGCTATAAAAAGTAGTTATTCAACATGAGGCACAATCCAAATGATATCTTGAATCAATTTTTCCACAGTCCAAAAAATCCATTTTCTGATGAAAAACGATGACCCGTGACCTGTCGAACTTTCTCCAAATGGTCAGAAATGATTATTTTATAATGTTTAATTTTTTGACTGTAAATGAATATTGAATGTGAATTAGAACTCTTGGAACTAAAATAAGTGTGTTTAGAGTCATTTTGATGCCTGAAATTGGTCGAAATAGAAACTTCTGAGTAGGAGAAAAAGTCTGTAAAAATGGCAATTTTGGTCACATTGAGGCTATAAAAAGTAGTTATTCAACATGAGGCACAATCCAAATGACATTTTGAATCAATTTTTCTACAGTCAAAAAAATCAATTTTCTAATGAAAAACGATGACCCCGTGACCTGTCGAACTTTCTCCAAATGGTCAGAAATGATAATTTTTTAATGTTTAATTTTTTGACTATAAATGAATATTGAATGTGAATTAGAATTCTTGAAACTAAAATAAGTCTGTTTAGAATCATTTTAATGCCTGAAATTGGTTGAAATAGAAGCTTCTGAGTAGGAGAAAAAGTCTGTAAAAATGGCAATTTTGGTCAATTTGAGGCTATAAAAAGTAGTTATTCAACATGAGACACAATCCAAATGACATCTTGAATCAATTTTTCTACAGTCCAAAAAATCAATTTTCTGAAGAAAAACGATGACTCGTGACCTGTCGAACTTTCTCCAAATGGTCAGAAATGATAATGTTTTTAACGTTTAATTTTTTGACTGTGAAGGAATATTGAATGTTAATTAGAACTCTTGGAACTAAAATAAGTGTGTTTAGAGTCATTTTAATGCCTGAAATTGGTCGAAATAGAAGCCTCTGAGTAGGAGAAACAGTCTGTAAAAATGGCAATTTTGGTCACATTGAGGCTATAAAAAGTAGTTATTCAACATGAGGCACAATCCAAATGACATTTTGAATCAATTTTTCTACAGTCCAAAAAATCCATTTTCTGATGAAAAACGATGACTCGTGACCTGTCGAACTTTCTCCAAATGGTCAGAAATGATTATTTTATAATGTTTAATTTTTTGACTGTAAATGAATATTGAATGTGAATTAGAACTCTTGGAACTAAAATAAGTGTGTTTAGAGTCATTTTGATGCCTGAAATTGGTCGAAATAGAAACTTCTGAGTAGGAGAAAAAGTCTGTAAAAATGGCAATTTTGGTCACATTGAGGCTATAAAAAGTAGTTATTCAACATGAGGCACAATCCAAATGACATTTTGAATCAATTTTTCTACAGTCAAAAAAATCAATTTTCTGATGAAAAACGTGACCTGTCGAACTTTCTAAAAATGGTCAGAAAGGATAATTTTTTAATGTTTAATTTTTTGACTGTAAATGAATATTGAATGTGAATTAGAATTCTTGGAACTAAAATAAGTGTGTTTAGAGTCATTTTAATGCCTGAAATTGGTCGAAATAGAAACTTCCGAGTAGGAGAAAAAGTCTGTAAAAATGGCAATTTTGGTCACTTTGAGGCTATAAAAAGTAGTTATTCAACATGAGACACAATCCAAATGACATCTTGAATCAATTTTTCTACAGTCCAAAAAATCAATTTTCTGATGAAAAACGATGACTCGTGACCTGTCGAACTTTCTCCAAATGGTCAGAAATGATAATTTTATAATGTTTAATTTTTTGACTGTAAATGAATATTGAATGTGAATTAGAACTTTTGGAACTAAAATAAGTGTGTTTAGAGTCATTTTAATGCCTGAAATTGGTCGAAATAGAAGCCTCTAAGTAGGAGAAACAGTCTGTAAAAATGGCAATTTTGGTCACATTGAGGCTATAAAAAGTAGTTATTCAACATGAGGCACAATCCAAATGACATTTTAAATCAATTTTTCTACAGTAAAAAAAAATCAATATTCTGATGAAAAACGATGACCCGTGACCTGTCGAACTTTCTCCAAATGGTCAGAAATGATAATTTTTTAATGTTTAATTTTTTGACTGTAAATGAATATTGAATGTGAATTAGAACTCTTGTAACTAAAATAAGTGTGTTCAGAGTCATTGTAATGCCTGAAATTGGTTGAAATAGAAAAATCTGAGTAGGAGAAAAAGTCTGTAAAAATGGCAATTTTGGTCCCATTGAGGCTATAAAAAGTAGTTATTCAACATGAGGCACAATCCAAATGACATGTTGAATACATTTTTCCACAGTCCAAAAAATCAATTTTCTGATGGAAAACGATGACCCGTGACCTGTCAAACTTTCTCCAAATGGTCAGAAATAATATTTTCTAATGTTTAATTTTTTGACTGTAAATGAATATGGAATGTGAATTAGAACTCTTGGAACTAAAATAAGTGTGTTTAGAGTCATTTTAATGCCTGAAATTGGTCGAAATAGAAGCCTCAGAGTAGGAGAAACAGTCTGTAAAAATGGCAATTTTGGTCACATTGAGGCTATAAAAAGTAGTTATTCAACATGAGGCACAATCCAAATGACATTTTGAATCAATTTTTCTACAGTCAAAAAAATCAATTTTCTGATGAAAAACGATGACCCGTGACCTGTCGAACTTTCTCCAAATGGTCAGAAAGGCTAATTTTTTAATGTTTAATTTTTTGACTGTAAATGAATATTGTATGTGAATTAGAATTCTTGAAACTAAAATAAGTGTGTTTAGAATCATTTTAATGCCTGAAATTGGTTGAAATAGAAGCTTCTGAGTAGGAGAAAAAGTCTGTAAAAATGGCAATTTTGGTCACTTTGAGGCTATAAAAAGTAGTTATTCAAAATGAGACACAATCCAAATGACATCTTGAATCAATTTTTCTACAGTCCAAAAAATCAATTTTCTGATGAAAAACGATGACTCGTGACCTGTCGAACTTTCTCCAAATGGTCAGAAATGATAATTTTTTAATGTTTAATTTTTTGACTGTAAATGAATATTGAATGTGAATTAGAACTCTTGGAACTAAAATAAGTGTGTTTAGAGTCATTTTAATGCCTGAAATTGGGCGAAATAGAAGCCTGAGTAGGAGAAACAGTCTGTAAAAATGGCAATTTTGGTCACATTGAGGCTATAAAAAGTAGTTATTCAACATGAGGCACAATCCAAATGACATTTTGAATCAATTTTTCTACAGTCCAAAAAATCAATTTTCTGATGAAAAACGATGACTCATGACCTGTCGAACTTTCTCCAAATGGTCAGAAATGATAATTTTTTAATGTTTAATTTTTTGACTGTAAATGAATATTGAATGTGAATTAGAATTCTTGAAACTAAAATAAGTGTGTTTAGAGTCATTTTAATGCCTGAAATCGGTTGAAATAGAAGCTTCTGAGTAGGTGAAAAAGTCTGTAAAAATGTCAATTTTGGTCACATTGAGGCTATAAAAAGTAGTTATTCAACATGAGACACAATCCAAATGACATCTTGAATCAATTTTTCTACAGTCCAAAAAATCCATTTTCTGATGAAAAACGATGACTCGTGACCTGTCGAACTTTCTCCAAATGGTCAGAAATGATTATTTTATAATGTTTAATTTTTTGACTGTAAATGAATATTGAATGTGAATTAGAACTCTTGGAACTAAAATAAGTGTGTTTAGAGTCATTTTGATGCCTGAAATTGGTCGAAATAGAAACTTCTGAGTAGGAGAAAAAGTCTGTAAAAATGGCAATTTTGGTCACATTGAGGCTATAAAAAGTAGTTATTCAACATGAGGCACAATCCAAATGACATTTTGAATCAATTTTTCTACAGTCAAAAAAATCAATTTTCTAATGAAAAACGATGACCCCGTGACCTGTCGAACTTTCTCCAAATGGTCAGAAATGATAATTTTTTAATGTTTAATTTTTTGACTGTAAATGAATATTGAATGTGAATTCGAATTCTTGAAACTAAAATAAGTCTGTTTAGAATCATTTTAATGCCTGAAATTGGTTGAAATAGAAGCTTCTGAGTAGGAGAAAAAGTCTGTAAAAATGGCAATTTTGGTCAATTTGAGGCTATAAAAAGTAGTTATTCAACATGAGACACAATCCAAATGACATCTTGAATCAATTTTTCTACAGTCCAAAAAATCAATTTTCTGAAGAAAAACGATGACTCGTGACCTGTCGAACTTTCTCCAAATGGTCAGAAATGATAATGTTTTTAACGTTTAATTTTTTGACTGTGAAGGAATATTGAATGTTAATTAGAACTCTTGGAACTAAAATAAGTGTGTTTAGAGTCATTTTAATGCCTGAAATTGGTCGAAATAGAAGCCTCTGAGTAGGAGAAACAGTCTGTAAAAATGGCAATTTTGGTCACATTGAGGCTATAAAAAGTAGTTATTCAACATGAGGCACAATCCAAATGACATTTTGAATCAATTTTTCTACAGTCCAAAAAATCCATTTTCTGATGAAAAACGATGACTCGTGACCTGTCGAACTTTCTCCAAATGGTCAGAAATGATAATTTTTTAATGTTTAATTTTTTGACTGTAAATGAATATTGAATGTGAATTAGAACTCTTGGAACTAAAATAAGTGTGTTTAGAGTCATTTTAATGCCTGAAATTGGTCGAAATAGAAGCCTCTGAGTAGGAGAAACAGTCTGTAAAAATGGCAATTTTGGTCACATTGAGGCTATAAAAAGTAGTTATTCAACATGAGGCACAATCCAAATGACATTTTGAATCAATTTTTCTACAGTCAAAAAAATCAATTTTCTAATGAAAAACGATGACCCCGTGACCTGTCGAACTTTCTCCAAATGGTCAGAAAGGATATTTTTTAATGTTTAATTTTTTGACTGTAAATGAATATTGAATGTGAATTAGAATTCTTGGAACTAAAATAAGTGTGTTTAGAGTCATTTTAATGCCTGAAATTGGTCGAAAAAGAAACTTCTGAGTAGGAGAAAAAGTCTGTAAAAATGGCAATTTTGGTCACTTTGAGGCTATAAAAAGTAGTTATTCAACATGAGGCACAATCCAAATAACATGTTGAATACATTTTTCCACAGTCCAAAAAATCAATTTTCTGATGGAAAACGATGACCCGTGACCTGTCAAACTTTCTCCAAATGGTCAGAAATAATATTTTCTAATGTTTAATTTTTTGACTGTAAATGAATATGGAATGTGAATTAGAACTCTTGGAACTAAAATAAGTGTGTTTAGAGTCATTTTAATGCCTGAAATTGGTTGAAATAGAAGCCTCAGAGTAGGAGAAACAGTCTGTAAAAATGGCAATTTTGGTCACATTGAGGCTATAAAAAGTAGTTATTCAACATGAGGCACAATCCAAATGACATTTTGAATCAATTTTTCTACAGCCAAAAAAATCAATTTTCTGATGAAAAACGATGACCCGTGACCTGTCGAACTTTCTCCAAATGGTCAGAAAGGCTAATTTTTTAATGTTTAATTTTTTGACTGTAAATGAATATTGTATGTGAATTAGAATTCTTGAAACTAAAATAAGTGTGTTTAGAATCATTTTAATGCCTGAAATTGGTTGAAATAGAAGCTTCTGAGTAGGAGAAAAAGTCTGTAAAAATGGCAATTTTGGTCACTTTGAGGCTATAAAAAGTAGTTATTCAACATGAGACACAATCCAAATGACATCTTGAATCAATTTTTCTACAGTCCAAAAAATCAATTTTCTGATGAAAAACGATGACTCGTGACCTGTCGAACTTTCTCCAAATGGTCAGAAATGATAATTTTTTAATGTTTAATTTTTTGACTGTAAATGAATATTGAATGTGAATTAGAACTCTTGGAACTAAAATAAGTGTGTTTAGAGTCATTTTAATGCCTGAAATTGGTCGAAATAGAAGCCTGAGTAGGAGAAACAGTCTGTAAAAATGGCAATTTTGGTCACATTGAGGCTATAAAAAGTAGTTATTCAACATGAGGCACAATCCAAATGACATTTTGAATCAATTTTTCTACAGTCCAAAAAATCAATTTTCTGATGAAAAACGATGACTCGTGACCTGTCGAACTTTCTCCAAATGGTCAGAAATGATAATTTTTTAATGTTTAATTTTTTGACTGTAAATGAATATTGAATGTGAATTAGAATTCTTGAAACTAAAATAAGTGTGTTTAGAGTCATTTTAATGCCTGAAATCGGTTGAAATAGAAGCTTCTGAGTAGGTGAAAAAGTCTGTAAAAATGTCAATTTTGGTCACATTGAGGCTATAAAAAGTAGTTATTCAACATGAGACACAATCCAAATGACATCTTGAATCAATTTTTCTACAGTCCAAAAAATCCATTTTCTGATGAAAAACGATGACTCGTGACCTGTCGAACTTTCTCCAAATGGTCAGAAATGATTATTTTATAATGTTTAATTTTTTGACTGTAAATGAATATTGAATGTGAATTAGAACTCTTGGAACTAAAATAAGTGTGTTTAGAGTCATTTTGATGCCTGAAATTGGTCGAAATAGAAACTTCTGAGTAGGAGAAAAAGTCTGTAAAAATGGCAATTTTGGTCACATTGAGGCTATAGAAAGTAGTTATTCAACATGAGGCACAATCCAAATGACATGTTGAATACATTTTTCCACAGTCCAAAAAATCAATTTTCTGATGGAAAACGATGACCCGTGACCTGTCAAACTTTCTCCAAATGGTCAGAAATAATATTTTCTAATGTTTAATTTTTTGACTGTAAATGAATATTGAATGTGAATTAGAACTCTTGTAACTAAAATAAGTGTGTTCAGAGTCATTGTAATGCCTGAAATTGGTTGAAATAGAAAAATCTGAGTAGGAGAAAAAGTCTGTAAAAATGGCAATTTTGGTCCCATTGAGGCTATAAAAAGTAGTTATTCAACATGAGGCACAATCCAAATGACATGTTGAATACATTTTTCCACAGTCCAAAAAATCAATTTTCTGATGGAAAACGATGACCCGTGACCTGTCAAACTTTCTCCAAATGGTCAGAAATAATATTTTCTAATGTTTAATTTTTTGACTGTAAATGAATATGGAATGTGAATTAGAACTCTTGGAACTAAAATAAGTGTGTTTAGAGTCATTTTAATGCCTGAAATTGGTCGAAATAGAAGCCTCAGAGTAGGAGAAACAGTCTGTAAAAATGGCAATTTTGGTCACATTGAGGCTATAAAAAGTAGTTATTCAACATGAGGCACAATCCAAATGACATTTTGAATCAATTTTTCTACAGTCAAAAAAATCAATTTTCTGATGAAAAACGATGACCCGTGACCTGTCGAACTTTCTCCAAATGGTCAGAAAGGCTAATTTTTTAATGTTTAATTTTTTGACTGTAAATGAATATTGTATGTGAATTAGAATTCTTGAAACTAAAATAAGTGTGTTTAGAATCATTTTAATGCCTGAAATTGGTTGAAAGAGAAGCTTCTGAGTAGGAGAAAAAGTCTGTAAAAATGGCAATTTTGGTCACTTTGAGGCTATAAAAAGTAGTTATTCAACATGAGACACAATCCAAATGACATCTTGAATCAATTTTTCTACAGTCCAAAAAATCAATTTTCTGATGAAAAACGATGACTCGTGACCTGTCGAACTTTCTCCAAATGGTCAGAAATGATAATTTTTTAATGTTTAATTTTTTGACTGTAAATGAATATTGAATGTGAATTAGAACTCTTGGAACTAAAATAAGTGTGTTTAGAGTCATTTTAATGCCTGAAATTGGTCGAAATAGAAGCCTGAGTAGGAGAAACAGTCTGTAAAAATGGCAATTTTGGTCACATTGAGGCTATAAAAAGTAGTTATTCAACATGAGGCACAATCCAAATGACATTTTGAATCAATTTTTCTACAGTCCAAAAAATCAATTTTCTGATGAAAAACGATGACTCATGACCTGTCGAACTTTCTCCAAATGGTCAGAAATGATAATTTTTTAATGTTTAATTTTTTGACTGTAAATGAATATTGAATGTGAATTAGAATTCTTGAAACTAAAATAAGTGTGTTTAGAGTCATTTTAATGCCTGAAATCGGTTGAAATAGAAGCTTCTGAGTAGGTGAAAAAGTCTGTAAAAATGTCAATTTTGGTCACATTGAGGCTATAAAAAGTAGTTATTCAACATGAGACACAATCCAAATGACATCTTGAATCAATTTTTCTACAGTCCAAAAAATCCATTTTCTGATGAAAAACGATGACTCGTGACCTGTCGAACTTTCTCCAAATGGTCAGAAATGATTATTTTATAATGTTTAATTTTTTGACTGTAAATGAATATTGAATGTGAATTAGAACTCTTGGAACTAAAATAAGTGTGTTTAGAGTCATTTTGATGCCTGAAATTGGTCGAAATAGAAACTTCTGAGTAGGAGAAAAAGTCTGTAAAAATGGCAATTTTGGTCACATTGAGGCTATAAAAAGTAGTTATTCAACATGAGGCACAATCCAAATGACATTTTGAATCAATTTTTCTACAGTCAAAAAAATCAATTTTCTAATGAAAAACGATGACCCCGTGACCTGTCGAACTTTCTCCAAATGGTCAGAAATGATAATTTTTTAATGTTTAATTTTTTGACTGTAAATGAATATTGAATGTGAATTAGAATTCTTGAAACTAAAATAAGTCTGTTTAGAATCATTTTAATGCCTGAAATTGGTTGAAATAGAAGCTTCTGAGTAGGAGAAAAAGTCTGTAAAAATGGCAATTTTGGTCAATTTGAGGCTATAAAAAGTAGTTATTCAACATGAGACACAATCCAAATGACATCTTGAATCAATTTTTCTACAGTCCAAAAAATCAATTTTCTGAAGAAAAACGATGACTCGTGACCTGTCGAACTTTCTCCAAATGGTCAGAAATGATAATGTTTTTAACGTTTAATTTTTTGACTGTGAAGGAATATTGAATGTTAATTAGAACTCTTGGAACTAAAATAAGTGTGTTTAGAGTCATTTTAATGCCTGAAATTGGTCGAAATAGAAACTTCTGAGTAGGAGAAACAGTCTGTAAAAATGGCAATTTTGGTCACATTGAGGCTATAGAAAGTAGTTATTCAACATGAGGCACAATCCAAATGACATGTTGAATACATTTTTCCACAGTCCAAAAAATCAATTTTCTGATGGAAAACGATGACCCGTGACCTGTCAAACATTCTCCAAATGGTCAGAAATAATATTTTCTAATGTTTAATTTTTTGACTGTAAATGAATATTGAATGTGAATTAGAACTCTTGTAACTAAAATAAGTGTGTTCAGAGTCATTGTAATGCCTGAAATTGGTTGAAATAGAAAAATCTGAGTTGGAGAAAAAGTCTGTAAAAATGGCAATTTTGGTCCCATTGAGGCTATAAAAAGTAGTTATTCAGCATGAGGCACAATCCAAATGACATGTTGAATACATTTTTCCACAGTCCAAAAAATCAATTTTCTGATGGAAAACGATGACCCGTGACCTGTCAAACTTTCTCCAAATGGTCAGAAATAATATTTTCTAATGTTTAATTTTTTGACTGTAAATGAATATGGAATGTGAATTAGAACTCTTGGAACTAAAATAAGTGTGTTTAGAGTCATTTTAATGCCTGAAATTGGTCGAAATAGAAGCCTCAGAGTAGGAGAAACAGTCTGTAAAAATGGCAATTTTGGTCACATTGAGGCTATAAAAAGTAGTTATTCAACATGAGGCACAATCCAAATGACATTTTGAATCAATTTTTCTACAGTCAAAAAAATCAATTTTCTGATGAAAAACGATGACCCGTGACCTGTCGAACTTTCTCCAAATGGTCAGAAAGGCTAATTTTTTAATGTTTAATTTTTTGACTGTAAATGAATATTGTATGTGAATTAGAATTCTTGAAACTAAAATAAGTGTGTTTAGAATCATTTTAATGCCTGAAATTGGTTGAAATAGAAGCTTCTGAGTAGGAGAAAAAGTCTGTAAAAATGGCAATTTTGGTCACTTTGAGGCTATAAAAAGTAGTTATTCAACATGAGAAACAATCCAAATGACATCTTGAATCAATTTTTCTACAGTCCAAAAAATCAATTTTCTGATGAAAAACGATGACTCGTGACCTGTCGAACTTTCTCCAAATGGTCAGAAATGATAATTTTTTAATGTTTAATTTTTTGACTGTAAATGAATATTGAATGTGAATTAGAACTCTTGGAACTAAAATAAGTGTGTTTAGAGTCATTTTAATGCCTGAAATTGGTCGAAATAGAAGCCTGAGTAGGAGAAACAGTCTGTAAAAATGGCAATTTTGGTCACATTGAGGCTATAAAAAGTAGTTATTCAACATGAGGCACAATCCAAATGACATTTTGAATCAATTTTTCTACAGTCCAAAAAATCAATTTTCTGATGAAAAACGATGACTCATGACCTGTCGAACTTTCTCCAAATGGTCAGAAATGATAATTTTTTAATGTTTAATTTTTTGACTGTAAATGAATATTGAATGTGAATTAGAATTCTTGAAACTAAAATAAGTGTGTTTAGAGTCATTTTAATGCCTGAAATCGGTTGAAATAGAAGCTTCTGAGTAGGTGAAAAAGTCTGTAAAAATGTCAATTTTGGTCACATTGAGGCTATAAAAAGTAGTTATTCAACATGAGACACAATCCAAATGACATCTTGAATCAATTTTTCTACAGTCCAAAAAATCCATTTTCTGATGAAAAACGATGACTCGTGACCTGTCGAACTTTCTCCAAATGGTCAGAAATGATTATTTTATAATGTTTAATTTTTTGACTGTAAATGAATATTGAATGTGAATTAGAACTCTTGGAACTAAAATAAGTGTGTTTAGAGTCATTTTGATGCCTGAAATTGGTCGAAATAGAAACTTCTGAGTAGGAGAAAAAGTCTGTAAAAATGGCAATTTTGGTCACATTGAGGCTATAAAAAGTAGTTATTCAACATGAGGCACAATCCAAATGACATTTTGAATCAATTTTTCTACAGTCAAAAAAATCAATTTTCTAATGAAAAACGATGACCCCGTGACCTGTCGAACTTTCTCCAAATGGTCAGAAATGATAATTTTTTAATGTTTAATTTTTTGACTGTAAATGAATATTGAATGTGAATTAGAATTCTTGAAACTAAAATAAGTCTGTTTAGAATCATTTTAATGCCTGAAATTGGTTGAAATAGAAGCTTCTGAGTAGGAGAAAAAGTCTGTAAAAATGGCAATTTTGGTCAATTTGAGGCTATAAAAAGTAGTTATTCAACATGAGACACAATCCAAATGACATCTTGAATCAATTTTTCTACAGTCCAAAAAATCAATTTTCTGAAGAAAAACGATGACTCGTGACCTGTCGAACTTTCTCCAAATGGTCAGAAATGATAATGTTTTTAACGTTTAATTTTTTGACTGTGAAGGAATATTGAATGTTAATTAGAACTCTTGGAACTAAAATAAGTGTGTTTAGAGTCATTTTAATGCCTGAAATTGGTCGAAATAGAAGCCTCAGTAGGAGAAACAGTCTGTAAAAATGGCAATTTTGGTCACATTGAGGCTATAAAAAGTAGTTGTTCAACATGAGGCACAATCCAAATGACATTTTGAATCAATTTTTCTACAGTCCAAAAAATCCATTTTCTGATGAAAAACGATGACTCGTGACCTGTCGAACTTTCTCCAAATGGTCAGAAATGATAATTTTTTAATGTTTAATTTTTTGACTGTAAATGAATATTGAATGTGAATTAGAACTCTTGGAACTAAAATAAGTGTGTTTAGAGTCATTTTAATGCCTGAAATTGGTCGAAATAGAAGCCTCTGAGTAGGAGAAACAGTCTGTAAAAATGGCAATTTTGGTCACATTGAGGCTATAAAAAGTAGTTATTCAACATGAGGCACAATCCAAATGACATTTTGAATCAATTTTTCTACAGTCAAAAAAATCAATTTTCTAATGAAAAACAATGACCCCGTGACCTGTCGAACTTTCTCCAAATGGTCAGAAAGGATATTTTTTAATGTTTAATTTTTTGACTGTAAATGAATATTGAATGTGAATTAGAATTCTTGGAACTAAAATAAGTGTGTTTAGAGTCATTTTAATGCCTGAAATTGGTCGAAAAAGAAACTTCTGAGTAGGAGAAAAAGTCTGTAAAAATGGCAATTTTGGTCACTTTGAGGCTATAAAAAGTAGTTATTCAACATGAGACACAATCCAAATGACATCTTGAATCAATTTTTCTACAGTCCAAAAAATCCATTTTCTGATGAAAAACGATGACTCGTGACCTGTCGAACTTTCTCCAAATGGTCAGAAATGATAATTTTATAATGTTTAGTTTTTTGACTGTAAATGAATATTGAATGTGAATTAGAACTCTTGTAACTAAAATAAGTGTGTTCAGAGTCATTGTAATCACTGAAATTGGTTGAAATAGAAAAATCTGAGTAGGAGAAAAAGTCTGTAAAAATGGCAATTTTGGTCACTTTGAGGCTATAAAAAGTAGTTATTCAACATGAGACACAATCCAAATGACATCTTGAATCAATTTTTCTACAGTCCAAAAAATCAATTTTCTGATGAAAAACGATGACTCGTGACCTGTCGAACTTTCTCCAAATGGTCAGAAATGATAATTTTTTAATGTTTAATTTTTTGACTGTAAATGAATATTGAATGTGAATTAGAACTCTTGGAACTAAAATAAGTGTGTTTAGAGTCATTTTAATGCCTGAAATTGGTCGAAATAGAAGCCTCTGAGTAGGAGAAACAGTCTGTAAAAATGGCAATTTTGGTCACTTTGAGGCTATAAAAAGTAGTTATTCAACATGAGACACAATCCAAATGACATCTTGAATCAATTTTTCTACAGTCCAAAAAATCAATTTTCTGATGAAAAACGATGACCCGTGACCTGTCGAACTTTCTCCAAATGGTCAGAAAGGATATTTTTTAATGTTTAATTTTTTGACTGTAAATGAATATTGAATGTGAATTAGAATTCTTGGAACTAAAATAAGTGTGTTTAGAGTCATTTTAATGCCTGAAATTGGTCGAAATAAAAACTTCTGAGTAGGAGAAAAAGTCTGTAAAAATGGCAATTTTGGTCACTTTGAGGCTATAAAAAGTAGTTATTCAACATGAGACACAATCCAAATGACATCTTGAATCAATTTTTCTACAGTCCAAAAAATCCATTTTCTGATGAAAAACGATGACTCGTGACCTGTCGAACTTTCTCCAAATGGTCAGAAATGATAATTTTATAATGTTTAATTTTTTGACTGTAAATGAATATTGAATGTGAATTAGAACTTTTGGAACTAAAATAAGTGTGTTTAGAGTCATTTTAATGCCTGAAATTGGTCGAAATAGAAGCCTCTGAGTAGGAGAAACAGTCTGTAAAAATGGCAATTTTGGTCACATTGAGGCTATAAAAAGTAGTTATTCAACATGAGGCACAATCCAAATGACATTTTGAATCAATTTTTCTACAGTCAAAAAAAATCAATTTTCTGATGAAAAACGATGACCCGTGACCTGTCGAACTTTCTCCAAATGGTCAGAAAGGATAATTTTTTAATGTTTAATTTTTTGACTGTAAATGAATATTGAATGTGAATTAGAACTTTTGGAACTAAAATAAGTGTGTTTAGAGTCATTTTAATGCCTGAAATTGGTCGGAATAGAAACTTCTGAGTAGGAGAAAAAGTCTGTAAAAATGGCAATTTTGGTCACTTTGAGGCTATAAAAAGTAGTTATTCAACATGAGACACAATCCAAATGACATCTTGAATCAATTTTTCTACAGTCCAAAAAATCCATTTTCTGATGAAAAACGATGACTCGTGACCTGTCGAACTTTCTCCAAATGGTCAGAAATGATAATTTTATAATGTTTAATTTTTTGACTGTAAATGAATATTGAATGTGAATTAGAACTTTTGGAACTAAAATAAGTGTGTTTAGAGTCATTTTAATGCCTGAAATTGGTCGAAATAGAAGCCTCTGAGTAGGAGAAACAGTCTGTAAAAATGGCAATTTTGGTCACATTGAGGCTATAAAAAGTAGTTATTCAACATGAGGCACAATCCAAATGACATTTTGAATCAATTTTTCTACAGTCAAAAAAAATCAATTTTCTGATGAAAAACGATGACCCGTGACCTGTCGAACTTTCTCCAAATGGTCAGAAAGGATAATTTTTTAATGTTTAATTTTTTGACTGTAAATGAATATTGAATGTGAATTAGAACTTTTGAAACTAAAATAAGTGTGTTTAGAGTCATTTTAATGCCTGAAATTGGTCGAAATAGAAGCCTCTGAGTAGGAGAAACAGTCTGTAAAAATGGCAATTTTGGTCACATTGAAGCTATAAAAAGTAGTTATTCAACATGAGGCACAATCCAAATGACATTTTGAATCAATTTTTCTACAGTAAAAAAAAATCAATTTTCTGATGAAAAACGATGACCCGTGACCTGTCGAACTTTCTCCAAATGGTCAGAAATGATAATTTTTTAATGTTTAATTTTTTGACTGTAAATGAATATTGAATGTGAATTAGAACTCTTGTAACTAAAATAAGTGTGTTTAGAGTCATTTTGATGCCTGAAATTGGTCGAAATAGAAACTTCTGAGTAGGAGAAAAAGTCTGTAAAAATGGCAATTTTGGTCACATTGAGGCTATAAAAAGTAGTTATTCAACATGAGGCACAATCCAAATGACATTTTGAATCAATTTTTCTACAGTCAAAAAAATCAATTTTCTAATGAAAAACGATGACCCCGTGACCTGTCGAACTTTCTCCAAATGGTCAGAAATGATAATTTTTTAATGTTTAATTTTTTGACTGTAAATGAATATTGAATGTGAATTAGAATTCTTGAAACTAAAATAAGTCTGTTTAGAATCATTTTAATGCCTGAAATTGGTTGAAATAGAAGCTTCTGAGTAGGAGAAAAAGTCTGTAAAAATGTCAATTTTGGTCACATTGAGGCTATAAAAAGTAGTTATTCAACATGAGACACAATCCAAATGACATCTTGAATCAATTTTTCTACAGTCCAAAAAATCCATTTTCTGATGAAAAACGATGACTCGTGACCTGTCGAACTTTCTCCAAATGGTCAGAAATGATTATTTTATAATGTTTAATTTTTTGACTGTAAATGAATATTGAATGTGAATTAGAACTCTTGGAACTAAAATAAGTGTGTTTAGAGTCATTTTAATGCCTGAAATTGGTCGAAATAGAAGCCTGAGTAGGAGAAACAGTCTGTAAAAATGGCAATTTTGGTCACATTGAGGCTATAAAAAGTAGTTATTCAACATGAGGCACAATCCAAATGACATTTTGAATCAGTTTTTCTACAGTCCAAAAAATCAATTTTCTGATGAAAAACGATGACTCATGACCTGTCGAACTTTCTCCAAATGGTCAGAAATGATAATTTTTTAATGTTCAATTTTTTGACTGTAAATGAATATTGAATGTGAATTAGAATTCTTGGAAGTAAAATAAGTGTGTTTAGAGTCATTTTAATGCCTGAAATTGGTCGAAATAGAAACTTCTGAGTAGGAGAAAAAGTCTGTAAAAATGGCAATTTTGGTCACATTGAGGCTATAGAAAGTAGTTATTCAACATGAGGCACAATCCAAATGACATGTTGAATACATTTTTCCACAGTCCAAAAAATCAATTTTCTGATGGAAAACGATGACCCGTGACCTGTCAAACATTCTCCAAATGGTCAGAAATAATATTTTCTAATGTTTAATTTTTTGACTGTAAATGAATATTGAATGTGAATTAGAACTCTTGTAACTAAAATAAGTGTGTTCAGAGTCATTGTAATGCCTGAAATTGGTTGAAATAGAAAAATCTGAGTTGGAGAAAAAGTCTGTAAAAATGGCAATTTTGGTCCCATTGAGGCTATAAAAAGTAGTTATTCAGCATGAGGCACAATCCAAATGACATGTTGAATACATTTTTCCACAGTCCAAAAAATCAATTTTCTGATGGAAAACGATGACCCGTGACCTGTCAAACTTTCTCCAAATGGTCAGAAATAATATTTTCTAATGTTTAATTTTTTGACTGTAAATGAATATGGAATGTGAATTAGAACTCTTGGAACTAAAATAAGTGTGTTTAGAGTCATTTTAATGCCTGAAATTGGTCGAAATAGAAGCCTCAGAGTAGGAGAAACAGTCTGTAAAAATGGCAATTTTGGTCACATTGAGGCTATAAAAAGTAGTTATTCAACATGAGGCACAATCCAAATGACATTTTGAATCAATTTTTCTACAGTCAAAAAAATCAATTTTCTGATGAAAAACGATGACCCGTGACCTGTCGAACTTTCTCCAAATGGTCAGAAAGGCTAATTTTTTAATGTTTAATTTTTTGACTGTAAATGAATATTGTATGTGAATTAGAATTCTTGAAACTAAAATAAGTGTGTTTAGAATCATTTTAATGCCTGAAATTGGTTGAAATAGAAGCTTCTGAGTAGGAGAAAAAGTCTGTAAAAATGGCAATTTTGGTCACTTTGAGGCTATAAAAAGTAGTTATTCAACATGAGAAACAATCCAAATGACATCTTGAATCAATTTTTCTACAGTCCAAAAAATCAATTTTCTGATGAAAAACGATGACTCGTGACCTGTCGAACTTTCTCCAAATGGTCAGAAATGATAATTTTTTAATGTTTAATTTTTTGACTGTAAATGAATATTGAATGTGAATTAGAACTCTTGGAACTAAAATAAGTGTGTTTAGAGTCATTTTAATGCCTGAAATTGGTCGAAATAGAAGCCTGAGTAGGAGAAACAGTCTGTAAAAATGGCAATTTTGGTCACATTGAGGCTATAAAAAGTAGTTATTCAACATGAGGCACAATCCAAATGACATTTTGAATCAATTTTTCTACAGTCCAAAAAATCAATTTTCTGATGAAAAACGATGACTCATGACCTGTCGAACTTTCTCCAAATGGTCAGAAATGATAATTTTTTAATGTTTAATTTTTTGACTGTAAATGAATATTGAATGTGAATTAGAATTCTTGAAACTAAAATAAGTGTGTTTAGAGTCATTTTAATGCCTGAAATCGGTTGAAATAGAAGCTTCTGAGTAGGTGAAAAAGTCTGTAAAAATGTCAATTTTGGTCACATTGAGGCTATAAAAAGTAGTTATTCAACATGAGACACAATCCAAATGACATGTTGAATCAATTTTTCTACAGTCCAAAAAATCCATTTTCTGATGAAAAACGATGACTCGTGACCTGTCGAACTTTCTCCAAATGGTCAGAAATGATTATTTTATAATGTTTAATTTTTTGACTGTAAATGAATATTGAATGTGAATTAGAACTCTTGGAACTAAAATAAGTGTGTTTAGAGTCATTTTGATGCCTGAAATTGGTCGAAATAGAAACTTCTGAGTAGGAGAAAAAGTCTGTAAAAATGGCAATTTTGGTCACATTGAGGCTATAAAAAGTAGTTATTCAACATGAGGCACAATCCAAATGACATTTTGAATCAATTTTTCTACAGTCAAAAAAATCAATTTTCTAATGAAAAACGATGACCCCGTGACCTGTCGAACTTTCTCCAAATGGTCAGAAATGATAATTTTTTAATGTTTAATTTTTTGACTGTAAATGAATATTGAATGTGAATTAGAATTCTTGAAACTAAAATAAGTCTGTTTAGAATCATTTTAATGCCTGAAATTGGTTGAAATAGAAGCTTCTGAGTAGGAGAAAAAGTCTGTAAAAATGGCAATTTTGGTCAATTTGAGGCTATAAAAAGTAGTTATTCAACATGAGACACAATCCAAATGACATCTTGAATCAATTTTTCTACAGTCCAAAAAATCAATTTTCTGAAGAAAAACGATGACTCGTGACCTGTCGAACTTTCTCCAAATGGTCAGAAATGATAATGTTTTTAACGTTTAATTTTTTGACTGTGAAGGAATATTGAATGTTAATTAGAACTCTTGGAACTAAAATAAGTGTGTTTAGAGTCATTTTAATGCCTGAAATTGGTCGAAATAGAAGCCTCTGAGTAGGAGAAACAGTCTGTAAAAATGGCAATTTTGGTCACATTGAGGCTATAAAAAGTAGTTGTTCAACATGAGGCACAATCCAAATGACATTTTGAATCAATTTTTCTACAGTCCAAAAAATCCATTTTCTGATGAAAAACGATGACTCGTGACCTGTCGAACTTTCTCCAAATGGTCAGAAATGATAATTTTTTAATGTTTAATTTTTTGACTGTAAATGAATATTGAATGTGAATTAGAACTCTTGGAACTAAAATAAGTGTGTTTAGAGTCATTTTAATGCCTGAAATTGGTCGAAATAGAAGCCTCTGAGTAGGAGAAACAGTCTGTAAAAATGGCAATTTTGGTCACATTGAGGCTATAAAAAGTAGTTATTCAACATGAGGCACAATCCAAATGACATTTTGAATCAATTTTTCTACAGTCAAAAAAATCAATTTTCTAATGAAAAACAATGACCCCGTGACCTGTCGAACTTTCTCCAAATGGTCAGAAAGGATATTTTTTAATGTTTAATTTTTTGACTGTAAATGAATATTGAATGTGAATTAGAATTCTTGGAACTAAAATAAGTGTGTTTAGAGTCATTTTAATGCCTGAAATTGGTCGAAAAAGAAACTTCTGAGTAGGAGAAAAAGTCTGTAAAAATGGCAATTTTGGTCACTTTGAGGCTATAAAAAGTAGTTATTCAACATGAGACACAATCCAAATGACATCTTGAATCAATTTTTCTACAGTCCAAAAAATCCATTTTCTGATGAAAAACGATGACTCGTGACCTGTCGAACTTTCTCCAAATGGTCAGAAATGATAATTTTATAATGTTTAGTTTTTTGACTGTAAATGAATATTGAATGTGAATTAGAACTCTTGTAACTAAAATAAGTGTGTTCAGAGTCATTGTAATCACTGAAATTGGTTGAAATAGAAAAATCTGAGTAGGAGAAAAAGTCTGTAAAAATGGCAATTTTGGTCACTTTGAGGCTATAAAAAGTAGTTATTCAACATGAGACACAATCCAAATGACATCTTGAATCAATTTTTCTACAGTCCAAAAAATCAATTTTCTGATGAAAAACGATGACTCGTGACCTGTCGAACTTTCTCCAAATGGTCAGAAATGATAATTTTTTAATGTTTAATTTTTTGACTGTAAATGAATATTGAATGTGAATTAGAACTCTTGGAACTAAAATAAGTGTGTTTAGAGTCATTTTAATGCCTGAAATTGGTCGAAATAGAAGCCTCTGAGTAGGAGAAACAGTCTGTAAAAATGGCAATTTTGGTCACTTTGAGGCTATAAAAAGTAGTTATTCAACATGAGACACAATCCAAATGACATCTTGAATCAATTTTTCTACAGTCCAAAAAATCAATTTTCTGATGAAAAACGATGACCCGTGACCTGTCGAACTTTCTCCAAATGGTCAGAAAGGATATTTTTTAATGTTTAATTTTTTGACTGTAAATGAATATTGAATGTGAATTAGAATTCTTGGAACTAAAATAAGTGTGTTTAGAGTCATTTTAATGCCTGAAATTGGTCGAAATAAAAACTTCTGAGTAGGAGAAAAAGTCTGTAAAAATGGCAATTTTGGTCACTTTGAGGCTATAAAAAGTAGTTATTCAACATGAGACACAATCCAAATGACATCTTGAATCAATTTTTCTACAGTCCAAAAAATCCATTTTCTGATGAAAAACGATGACTCGTGACCTGTCGAACTTTCTCCAAATGGTCAGAAATGATAATTTTATAATGTTTAATTTTTTGACTGTAAATGAATATTGAATGTGAATTAGAACTTTTGGAACTAAAATAAGTGTGTTTAGAGTCATTTTAATGCCTGAAATTGGTCGAAATAGAAGCCTCTGAGTAGGAGAAACAGTCTGTAAAAATGGCAATTTTGGTCACATTGAGGCTATAAAAAGTAGTTATTCAACATGAGGCACAATCCAAATGACATTTTGAATCAATTTTTCTACAGTCAAAAAAAATCAATTTTCTGATGAAAAACGATGACCCGTGACCTGTCGAACTTTCTCCAAATGGTCAGAAAGGATAATTTTTTAATGTTTAATTTTTTGACTGTAAATGAATATTGAATGTGAATTAGAACTTTTGGAACTAAAATAAGTGTGTTTAGAGTCATTTTAATGCCTGAAATTGGTCGGAATAGAAACTTCTGAGTAGGAGAAAAAGTCTGTAAAAATGGCAATTTTGGTCACTTTGAGGCTATAAAAAGTAGTTATTCAACATGAGACACAATCCAAATGACATCTTGAATCAATTTTTCTACAGTCCAAAAAATCCATTTTCTGATGAAAAACGATGACTCGTGACCTGTCGAACTTTCTCCAAATGGTCAGAAATGATAATTTTATAATGTTTAATTTTTTGACTGTAAATGAATATTGAATGTGAATTAGAACTTTTGGAACTAAAATAAGTGTGTTTAGAGTCATTTTAATGCCTGAAATTGGTCGAAATAGAAGCCTCTGAGTAGGAGAAACAGTCTGTAAAAATGGCAATTTTGGTCACATTGAGGCTATAAAAAGTAGTTATTCAACATGAGGCACAATCCAAATGACATTTTGAATCAATTTTTCTACAGTCAAAAAAAATCAATTTTCTGATGAAAAACGATGACCCGTGACCTGTCGAACTTTCTCCAAATGGTCAGAAAGGATAATTTTTTAATGTTTAATTTTTTGACTGTAAATGAATATTGAATGTGAATTAGAACTTTTGAAACTAAAATAAGTGTGTTTAGAGTCATTTTAATGCCTGAAATTGGTCGAAATAGAAGCCTCTGAGTAGGAGAAACAGTCTGTAAAAATGGCAATTTTGGTCACATTGAAGCTATAAAAAGTAGTTATTCAACATGAGGCACAATCCAAATGACATTTTGAATCAATTTTTCTACAGTCAAAAAAAATCAATTTTCTGATGAAAAACGATGACCCGTGACCTGTCGAACTTTCTCCAAATGGTCAGAAATGATAATTTTTTAATGTTTAATTTTTTGACTGTAAATGAATATTGAATGTGAATTAGAACTCTTGTAACTAAAATAAGTGTGTTCAGAGTCATTGTAATGCCTGAAATTGGTTGAAATAGAAAAATCTGAGTAGGAGAAACAGTCTGTAAAAATGGCAATTTTGGTCACATTGAGGCTATAAAAAGTAGTTATTCAACATGAGGCACAATTCAAATGACATTTTGAATCAATTTTTCTACAGTAAAAAAAAATCAATTTTCTGATGAAAAACGATGACCCGTGACCTGTCGAACTTTCTCCAAATGGTCAGAAAGGATAATTTTTTAATGTTTAATTTTTTGACTGTAAATGAATATTGAATGTGAATTAGAACTTTTGGAACTAAAATAAGTGTGTTTAGAGTCATTTTAATGCCTGAAATTGGTCGAAATAGAAGCCTCTGAGTAGGAGAAACAGTCTGTAAAAATGGCAATTTTGGTCACATTGAAGCTATAAAAAGTAGTTATTCAACATGAGGCACAATCCAAATGACATTTTGAATCAATTTTTCTACAGTCAAAAAAAATCAATTTTCTGATGAAAAACGATGACCCGTGACCTGTCGAACTTTCTCCAAATGGTCAGAAATGATAATTTTTTAATGTTTAATTTTTTGACTGTAAATGAATATTGAATGTGAATTAGAACTCTTGGAACTAAAATAAGTGTGTTTAGAGTCATTTTAATGCCTGAAATTGGTCGAAATAGAAGCCTCTGAGTAGGAGAAACAGTCTGTAAAAATGGCAATTTTGGTCACATTGAGGCTATAAAAAGTAGTTATTCAACATGAGGCACAATCCAAATGACATTTTGAATCAATTTTTCTACAGTCAAAAAAATCAATTTTCTGATGAAAAACGATGACCCGTGACCTGTCGATCTTTCTCCAAATGGTCAGAAAGGATATTTTTTAATGTTTAATTTTTTGACTGTAAATGAATATTGAATGTGAATTAGAATTCTTGGAACTAAAATAAGTGTGTTTAGAGTCATTTTAATGCCTGAAATTGGTCGGAATAGAAACTTCTGAGTAGGAGAAAAAGTCTGTAAAAATGGCAATTTTGGTCACTTTGAGGCTATAAAAAGTAGTTATTCAACATGAGACACAATCCAAATGACATCTTGAATCAATTTTTCTACAGTCCAAAAAATCCATTTTCTGATGAAAAACGATGACTCGTGACCTGTCGAACTTTCTCCAAATGGTCAGAAATGATAATTTTATAATGTTTAATTTTTTGACTGTAAATGAATATTGAATGTGAATTAGAACTTTTGGAACTAAAATAAGTGTGTTTAGAGTCATTTTAATGCCTGAAATTGGTCGAAATAGAAGCCTCTGAGTAGGAGAAACAGTCTGTAAAAATGGCAATTTTGGTCACATTGGGGCTATAAAAAGTAGTTATTCAACATGAGGCACAATCCAAATGACATTTTGAATCAATTTTTCTACAGTCCAAAAAATCCATTTTCTGATGAAAAACGATGACTCGTGACCTGTCGAACTTTCTCCAAATGGTCAGAAATGATAATTTTTTAATGTTTAATTTTTTGACTGTAAATGAATATTGAATGTGAATTAGAACTCTTGGAACTAAAATAAGTGTGTTTAGAGTCATTTTAATGCCTGAAATTGGTCGAAATAGAAGCCTCTGAGTAGGAGAAACAGTCTGTAAAAATGGCAATTTTGGTCACATTGAGGCTATAAAAAGTAGTTATTCAACATGAGGCACAATCCAAATGACATTTTGAATCAATTTTTCTACAGTCAAAAAAAT
Organism: Triturus cristatus; assembly: GCF_964204655.1. Classification (NCBI taxonomy): domain Eukaryota; kingdom Metazoa; phylum Chordata; class Amphibia; order Caudata; family Salamandridae; genus Triturus; species Triturus cristatus. Next base: position 470,879,621 of record NC_140592.1, read on the forward strand.
CAATTTTCTAATGAAAAACAATGACCCCGTGACCTGTCGAACTTTCTCCAAATGGTCAGAAAGGATATTTTTTAATGTTTCATTTTTTGACTGTAAATGAATATTGAATGTGAATTAGAATTCTTGGAACTAAAATAAGTGTGTTTAGAGTCATTTTAATGCCTGAAATTGGTCGAAAAAGAAACTTCTGAGTAGGAGAAAAAGTCGGTAAAAATGGCAATTTTGGTCACTTTGAGGCTATAAAAAGTAGTTATTCAACATGAGACACAATCCAAATGACATCTTGAATCAATTTTTCTACAGTCCAAAAAATCCATTTTCTGATGAAAAACGATGACTCGTGACCTGTCGAACTTTCTCCAAATGGTCAGAAATGATAATTTTATAATGTTTAGTTTTTTGACTGTAAATGAATATTGAATGTGAATTAGAACTCTTGTAACTAAAATAAGTGTGTTCAGAGTCATTGTAATCACTGAAATTGGTTGAAATAGAAAAATCTGAGTAGGAGAAAAAGTCTGTAAAAATGGCAATTTTGGTCACTTTGAGGCTATAAAAAGTAGTTATTCAACATGAGACACAATCCAAATGACATCTTGAATCAATTTTTCTACAGTCCAAAAAATCAATTTTCTGATGAAAAACGATGACTCGTGACCTGTCGAACTTTCTCCAAATGGTCAGAAATGATAATTTTTTAATGTTTAATTTTTTGACTGTAAATGAATATTGAATGTGAATTAGAACTCTTGGAACTAAAATAAGTGTGTTTAGAGTCATTTTAATGCCTGAAATTGGTCGAAATAGAAGCCTCTGAGTAGGAGAAACAGTCTGTAAAAATGGCAATTTTGGTCACTTTGAGGCTATAAAAAGTAGTTATTCAACATGAGACACAATCCAAATGACATCTTGAATCAATTTTTCTACAGTCCAAAAAATCAATTTTCTGATGAAAAACGATGACCCGTGACCTGTCGAACTTTCTCCAAATGGTCAGAAAGGATATTTTTTAATGTTTAATTTTTTGACTGTAAATGAATATTGAATGTGAATTAGAATTCTTGGAACTAAAATAAGTGTGTTTAGAGTCATTTTAATGCCTGAAATTGGTTGAAATAGAAAAATCTGAGTAGGAGAAAAAGTCTGTAAAAATGGCAATTTTGGTCACTTTGAGGCTATAAAAAGTAGTTATTCAACATGAGACACAATCCAAATGACATCTTGAATCAATTTTTCTACAGTCCAAAAAATCAATTTTCTGATGAAAAACGATGACTCGTGACCTGTCGAACTTTCTCCAAATGGTCAGAAATGATAATTTTATAATGTTTAATTTTTTGACTGTAAATGAATATTGAATGTGAATTAGAACTTTTGGAACTAAAATAAGTGTGCTTAGAGTCATTTTAATGCCTGAAATTGGTCGAAATAGAAGCCTCTGAGTAGGAGAAACAGTCTGTAAAAATGGCAATTTTGGTCACATTGAGGCTATAAAAAGTAGTTATTCAACATGAGGCACAATCCAAATGACATTTTGAATCAATTTTTCTACAGTCAAAAAAAATCAATTTTCTGATGAAAAACAATGACCCGTGACCTGTCGAACTTTCTCCAAATGGTCAGAAAGGATAATTTTTTAATGTTTAATTTTTTGACTGTAAATGAATATTGAATGTGAATTAGAACTTTTGGAACTAAAATAAGTGTGTTTAGAGTCATTTTAATGCCTGAAATTGGTCGAAGAAGCCTCTGAGTAGGAGAAACAGTCTGTAAAAATGGCAATTTTGGTCACATTGAGGCTATAAAAAGTAGTTATTCAACATGAGGCACAATCCAAATGACATTTTGAATCAATTTTTCTACAGTAAAAAAAAATCAATTTTCTGATGAAAAACGATGACCCGTGACCTGTCGAACTTTCTCCAAATGGTCAGAAATGATAATTTTTTAATGTTTAATTTTTTGACTGTAAATGAATATTGAATGTGAATTAGAACTCTTGTAACTAAAATAAGTGTGTTCAGAGTCATTGTAATGCCTGAAATTGGTTGAAATAGAAAAATCTGAGTAAGAGAAAAAGTCTGTAAAAATGACAATTTTGGTCACTTTGAGGCTATAAAAAGTAGTTATTCAACATGAGACACAATCCAAATGACATCTTGAATCAATTTTTCTACAGTCCAAAAAATCAATTTTCTGATGAAAAACGATGACTCGTGACCTATTGAACTTTCTCCAAATGGTCAGAAATGATAATTTTTTAATGTTTAATTTTTTGACTGTAAATGAATATTGAGTGTGAATTAGAACTCTTGGAACTAAAATAAGTGTGTTTAGAGTCATTTTAATGCCTGAAATTGGTCGAAATAGAAGCCTCTGAGTAGGAGAAACAGTCTGTAAAAATGGCAATTTTGGTCACATTGAGGCTATAAAAAGTAGTTATTCAACATGAGGCACAATCCAAATGACATTTTGAATCAATTTTTCTACAGTCAAAAAAATCAATTTTCTGATGAAAAACGATGACCCGTGACCTGTCGATCTTTCTCCAAATTGTCAGAAAGGATATTTTTTAATGTTTAATTTTTTGACTGTAAATGAATATTGAATGTGAATTAGAATTCTTGGAACTAATATAAGTGTGTTTAGAGTCATTTTAATGCCTGAAATTGGTCGGAATAGAAACTTCTGAGTAGGAGAAAAAGTCTGTAAAAATGGCAATTTTGGTCACTTTGAGGCTATAAAAAGTAGTTATTCAACATGAGACACAATCCAAATGACATCTTGAATCAATTTTTCTACAGTCCAAAAAATCCATTTTCTGATGAAAAACGATGACTCGTGACCTGTCGAACTTTCTCCAAATGGTCAGAAATGATAATTTTATAATGTTTAATTTTTTGACTGTAAATGAATATTGAATGTGAATTAGAACTTTTGGAACTAAAATAAGTGTGTTTAGAGTCATTTTAATGCCTGAAATTGGTCGAAATAGAAGCCTCTGAGTAGGAGAAACAGTCTGTAAAAATGGCAATTTTGGTCACATTGAGGCTATAAAAAGTAGTTATTCAACATGAGGCACAATCCAAATGACATTTTGAATCAATTTTTCTACAGTCAAAAAAAATCAATTTTCTGATGAAAAACGATGACCCGTGACCTGTCGAACTTTCTCCAAATGGTCAGAAAGGATAATTTTTTAATGTTTAATTTTTTGACTGTAAATGAATATTGAATGTGAATTAGAACTTTTGGAACTAAAATAAGTGTGTTTAGAGTCATTTTAATGCCTGAAATTGGTCGAAATAGAAGCCTCTGAGTAGGAGAAACAGTCTGTAAAAATGGCAATTTTGGTCACATTGAGGCTATAAAAAGTAGTTATTCAACATGAGGCACAATCCAAATGACATTTTGAATCAATTTTTCTACAGTCAAAAAAAATCAATTTTCTGATGAAAAACGATGACCCGTGACCTGTCGAACTTTCTCCAAATGGTCAGAAATGATAATTTTTTTATGTTTAATTTTTTGACTGTAAATGAATATTGAATGTGAATTATAACTCTTGTAACTAAAATAAGTGTGTTCAGAGTCATTGTAATGCCTGAAATTGGTTGAAATAGAAAAATCTGAGTAAGAGAAAAAGTCTGTAAAAATGGCAATTTTGGTCACTTTGAGGCTATAAAAAGTAGTTATTCAACATGAGACACAATCCAAATGACATCTTGAATCAATTTTTCTACAGTCCAAAAAATCAATTTTCTGATGAAAAACGATGACTCGTGACCTGTCGAACTTTCTCCAAATGGTCAGAAATGATAATTTTTTAATGTTTAATTTTTTGACTGTAAATGAATATTGAATGTGAATTAGAACTCTTGGAACTAAAATAAGTGTGTTTAGAGTCATTTTAATGCCTGAAATTGGTCGAAATAGAAGCCTCTGAGTAGGAGAAACAGTCTGTAAAAATGGCAATTTTGGTCACATTGAGGCTATAAAAAGTAGTTATTCAACATGAGGCACAATCCAAATGACATTTTGAATCAATTTTTCTACAGTCAAAAAAATCAATTTTCTGATGAAAAACGATGACCCGTGACCTGTCGATCTTTCTCCAAATGGTCAGAAAGGATATTTTTTAATGTTTAATTTTTTGACTGTAAATGAATATTGAATGTGAATTAGAATTCTTGGAACTAAAATAAGTGTGTTTAGAGTCATTTTAATGCCTGAAATTGGTCGGAATAGAAACTTCTGAGTAGGAGAAAAAGTCTGTAAAAATGGCAATTTTGGTCACTTTGAGGCTATAAAAAGTAGTTATTCAACATGAGACACAATCCAAATGACATCTTGAATCAATTTTTCTACAGTCCAAAAAATCCATTTTCTGATGAAAAACGATGACTCGTGACCTGTCGAACTTTCTCCAAATGGTCAGAAATGATAATTTTATAATGTTTAATTTTTTGACTGTAAATGAATATTGAATGTGAATTAGAACTTTTGGAACTAAAATAAGTGTGTTTAGAGTCATTTTAATGCCTGAAATTGGTCGAAATAGAAGCCTCTGAGTAGGAGAAACAGTCTGTAAAAATGGCAATTTTGGTCACATTGAGGCTATAAAAAGTAGTTATTCAACATGAGGCACAATCCAAATGACATTTTGAATCAATTTTTCTACAGTCAAAAAAAATCAATTTTCTGATGAAAAACGATGACCCGTGACCTGTCAAACTTTCTCCAAATGGTCAGAAAGGATAATTTTTTAATGCTTAATCTTTTGACTGTAAATGAATATTGAATGTGAATTAGAACTTTTGGAACTAAAATAAGTGTGTTTAGAGTCATTTTAATGCCTGAAATCGGTTGAAATAGAAGCTTCTGAGTAGGTGAAAAAGTCTGTAAAAATCTCAATTTTGGTCACATTGAGGCTATAAAAAGTAGTTATTCAACATGAGACACAATCCAAATGACATCTTGAATCAATTTTTCTACAGTCCAAAAAATCCATTTTCTGATGAAAAACGATGACTCGTGACCTGTCGAACTTTCTCCAAATGGTCAGAAATGATTATTTTATAATGTTTAATTTTTTGACTGTAAATGAATATTGAATGTGAATTAGAACTCTTGGAACTAAAATAAGTGTGTTTAGAGTCATTTTGATGCCTGAAATTGGTCGAAATAGAAACTTCTGAGTAGGAGAAAAAGTCTGTAAAAATGGCAATTTTGGTCACATTGAGGCTATTAAAAGTAGTTATTCAACATGAGGCACAATCCAAATGACATCTTGAATCAATTTTTCTACAGTCAAAAAAATCAATTTTCTGATGAAAAACGATGACTCGTGACCTGTCGAACTTTCTCCAAATGGTCAGAAATGATAATTTTTTTAATGTTTAATTTTTTGACTGTAAATGAATATTGAATGTGAATTAGAACTCTTGGAACTAAAATAAGTGTGTTTAGAGTCATTTTAATGCCTGAAATTGGTCGAAATAGAAGCCTCTGAGTAGGAGAAACAGTCTGTAAAAATGGCAATTTTGGTCACATTGAGGCTATAAAAAGTAGTTATTCAACATGAGGCACAATCCAAATGACATTTTGAATCAATTTTTCTACAGTCAAAAAAATCAATTTTCTAATGAAAAACGATGACCCCGTGACCTGTCGAACTTTCTCCAAATGGTCAGAAATGATAATTTTTTAATGTTTAATTTTTTGACTGTAAATGAATATTGAATGTGAATTAGAACTCTTGTAACTAAAATAAGTGTGTTCAGAGTCATTGTAATGCCTGAAATTGGTTGAAATAGAAAAATCTGAGTAGGAGAAAAAGTCTGTAAAAATGGCAATTTTGGTCCCATTGAGGCTATAAAAAGTAGTTATTCAACATGAGGCACAATCCAAATGACATGTTGAATACATTTTTCCACAGTCCAAAAAATCAATTTTCTGATGGAAAACGATGACCCGTGACCTGTCAAACTTTCTCCAAATGGTCAGAAATAATATTTTCTAATGTTTAATTTTTTGACTGTAAATGAATATGGAATGTGAATTAGAACTCTTGGAACTAAAATAAGTGTGTTTAGAGTCATTTTAATGCCTGAAATTGGTCGAAATAGAAGCCTCAGAGTAGGAGAAACAGTCTGTAAAAATGGCAATTTTGGTCACATTGAGGCTATAAAAAGTAGTTATTCAACATGAGGCACAATCCAAATGACATTTTGAATCAATTTTTCTACAGTCAAAAAAATCAATTTTCTGATGAAAAACGATGACCCGTGACCTGTCGAACTTTCTCCAAATGGTCAGAAAGGCTAATTTTTTAATGTTTAATTTTTTGACTGTAAATGAATATTGAATGTGAATTAGAATTCTTGGAACTAATATAAGTGTGTTTAGAGTCATTTTAATGCCTGAAATTGGTCGGAATAGAAACTTCTGAGTAGGAGAAAAAGTCTGTAAAAATGGCAATTTTGGTCACTTTGAGGCTATAAAAAGTAGTTATTCAACATGAGACACAATCCAAATGACATCTTGAATCAATTTTTCTACAGTCCAAAAAATCCATTTTCTGATGAAAAACGATGACTCGTGACCTGTCGAACTTTCTCCAAATGGTCAGAAATGATAATTTTATAATGTTTAATTTTTTGACTGTAAATGAATATTGAATGTGAATTAGAACTTTTGGAACTAAAATAAGTGTGTTTAGAGTCATTTTAATGCCTGAAATTGGTCGAAATAGAAGCCTCTGAGTAGGAGAAACAGTCTGTAAAAATGGCAATTTTGGTCACATTGAGGCTATAAAAAGTAGTTATTCAACATGAGGCACAATCCAAATGACATTTTGAATCAATTTTTCTACAGTCAAAAAAAATCAATTTTCTGATGAAAAACGATTACCCGTGACCTGTCGAACTTTCTCCAAATGGTCAGAAAGGATAATTTTTTAATGTTTAATTTTTTGACTGTAAATGAATATTGAATTTGAATTAGAACTTTTGGAACTAAAATAAGTGTGTTTAGAGTCATTTTAATGCCTGAAATTGGTCGAAATAGAAGCCTCTGAGTAGGAGAAACAGTCTGTAAAAATGGCAATTTTGGTCACATTGAGGCTATAAAAAGTAGTTATTCAACATGAGGCACAATCCAAATGACATTTTGAATCAATTTTTCTACAGTCAAAAAAAATCAATTTTCTGATGAAAAACGATGACCCGTGACCTGTCGAACTTTCTCCAAATGGTCAGAAATGATAATTTTTTTATGTTTAATTTTTTGACTGTAAATGAATATTGAATGTGAATTATAACTCTTGTAACTAAAATAAGTGTGTTCAGAGTCATTGTAATGCCTGAAATTGGTTGAAATAGAAAAATCTGAGTAAGAGAAAAAGTCTGTAAAAATGGCAATTTTGGTCACTTTGAGGCTATAAAAAGTAGTTATTCAACATGAGACACAATCCAAATGACATCTTGAATCAATTTTTCTACAGTCCAAAAAATCAATTTTCTGATGAAAAACGATGACTCGTGACCTGTCGAACTTTCTCCAAATGGTCAGAAATGATAATTTTTTAATGTTTAATTTTTTGACTGTAAATGAATATTGAATGTGAATTAGAACTCTTGGAACTAAAATAAGTGTGTTTAGAGTCATTTTAATGCCTGAAATTGGTCGAAATAGAAGCCTCTGAGTAGGAGAAACAGTCTGTAAAAATGGCAATTTTGGTCACATTGAGGCTATAAAAAGTAGTTATTCAACATGAGGCACAATCCAAATGACATTTTGAATCAATTTTTCTACAGTCAAAAAAATCAATTTTCTGATGAAAAACGATGACCCGTGACCTGTCGATCTTTCTCCAAATGGTCAGAAAGGATATTTTTTAATGTTTAATTTTTTGACTGTAAATGAATATTGAATGTGAATTAGAATTCTTGGAACTAAAATAAGTGTGTTTAGAGTCATTTTAATGCCTGAAATTGGTCGGAATAGAAACTTCTGAGTAGGAGAAAAAGTCTGTAAAAATGGCAATTTTGGTCACTTTGAGGCTATAAAAAGTAGTTATTCAACATGAGACACAATCCAAATGACATCTTGAATCAATTTTTCTACAGTCCAAAAAATCCATTTTCTGATGAAAAACGATGACTCGTGACCTGTCGAACTTTCTCCAAATGGTCAGAAATGATAATTTTATAATGTTTAATTTTTTGACTGTAAATGAATATTGAATGTGAATTAGAACTTTTGGAACTAAAATAAGTGTGTTTAGAGTCATTTTAATGCCTGAAATTGGTCGAAATAGAAGCCTCTGAGTAGGAGAAACAGTCTGTAAAAATGGCAATTTTGGTCACATTGAGGCTATAAAAAGTAGTTATTCAACATGAGGCACAATCCAAATGACATTTTGAATCAATTTTTCTACAGTCAAAAAAAATCAATTTTCTGATGAAAAACGATGACCCGTGACCTGTCAAACTTTCTCCAAATGGTCAGAAAGGATAATTTTTTAATGCTTAATCTTTTGACTGTAAATGAATATTGAATGTGAATTAGAACTTTTGGAACTAAAATAAGTGTGTTTAGAGTCATTTTAATGCCTGAAATCGGTTGAAATAGAAGCTTCTGAGTAGGTGAAAAAGTCTGTAAAAATCTCAATTTTGGTCACATTGAGGCTATAAAAAGTAGTTATTCAACATGAGACACAATCCAAATGACATCTTGAATCAATTTTTCTACAGTCCAAAAAATCCATTTTCTGATGAAAAACGATGACTCGTGACCTGTCGAACTTTCTCCAAATGGTCAGAAATGATTATTTTATAATGTTTAATTTTTTGACTGTAAATGAATATTGAATGTGAATTAGAACTCTTGGAACTAAAATAAGTGTGTTTAGAGTCATTTTAATGCCTGAAATTGGTCGAAATAGAAGCCTCTGAGTAGGAGAAACAGTCTGTAAAAATGGCAATTTTGGTCACATTGAGGCTATAAAAAGTAGTTATTCAACATGAGGCACAATCCAAATGACATTTTGAATCAATTTTTCTACAGTCAAAAAAATCAATTTTCTGATGAAAAACGATGACCCGTGACCTGTCGATCTTTCTCCAAATGGTCAGAAAGGATATTTTTTAATGTTTAATTTTTTGACTGTAAATGAATATTGAATGTGAATTAGAATTCTTGGAACTAAAATAAGTGTGTTTAGAGTCATTTTAATGCCTGAAATTGGTCGGAATAGAAACTTCTGAGTAGGAGAAAAAGTCTGTAAAAATGGCAATTTTGGTCACTTTGAGGCTATAAAAAGTAGTTATTCAACATGAGACACAATCCAAATGACATCTTGAATCAATTTTTCTACAGTCCAAAAAATCCATTTTCTGATGAAAAACGATGACTCGTGACCTGTCGAACTTTCTCCAAATGGTCAGAAATGATAATTTTATAATGTTTAATTTTTTGACTGTAAATGAATATTGAATGTGAATTAGAACTTTTGGAACTAAAATAAGTGTGTTTAGAGTCATTTTAATGCCTGAAATTGGTCGAAATAGAAGCCTCTGAGTAGGAGAAACAGTCTGTAAAAATGGCAATTTTGGTCACATTGAGGCTATAAAAAGTAGTTATTCAACATGAGGCACAATCCAAATGACATTTTGAATCAATTTTTCTACAGTCAAAAAAAATCAATTTTCTGATGAAAAACGATGACCCGTGACCTGTCAAACTTTCTCCAAATGGTCAGAAAGGATAATTTTTTAATGCTTAATCTTTTGACTGTAAATGAATATTGAATGTGAATTAGAACTTTTGGAACTAAAATAAGTGTGTTTAGAGTCATTTTAATGCCTGAAATCGGTTGAAATAGAAGCTTCTGAGTAGGTGAAAAAGTCTGTAAAAATCTCAATTTTGGTCACATTGAGGCTATAAAAAGTAGTTATTCAACATGAGACACAATCCAAATGACATCTTGAATCAATTTTTCTACAGTCCAAAAAATCCATTTTCTGATGAAAAACGATGACTCGTGACCTGTCGAACTTTCTCCAAATGGTCAGAAATGATTATTTTATAATGTTTAATTTTTTGACTGTAAATGAATATTGAATGTGAATTAGAACTCTTGGAACTAAAATAAGTGTGTTTAGAGTCATTTTGATGCCTGAAATTGGTCGAAATAGAAACTTCTGAGTAGGAGAAAAAGTCTGTAAAAATGGCAATTTTGGTCACATTGAGGCTATTAAAAGTAGTTATTCAACATGAGGCACAATCCAAATGACATCTTGAATCAATTTTTCTACAGTCAAAAAAATCAATTTTCTGATGAAAAACGATGACTCGTGACCTGTCGAACTTTCTCCAAATGGTCAGAAATGATAATTTTTTTAATGTTTAATTTTTTGACTGTAAATGAATATTGAATGTGAATTAGAACTCTTGGAACTAAAATAAGTGTGTTTAGAGTCATTTTAATGCCTGAAATTGGTCGAAATAGAAGCCTCTGAGTAGGAGAAACAGTCTGTAAAAATGGCAATTTTGGTCACATTGAGGCTATAAAAAGTAGTTATTCAACATGAGGCACAATCCAAATGACATTTTGAATCAATTTTTCTACAGTCAAAAAAATCAATTTTCTAATGAAAAACGATGACCCCGTGACCTGTCGAACTTTCTCCAAATGGTCAGAAATGATAATTTTTTAATGTTTAATTTTTTGACTGTAAATGAATATTGAATGTGAATTAGAACTCTTGTAACTAAAATAAGTGTGTTCAGAGTCATTGTAATGCCTGAAATTGGTTGAAATAGAAAAATCTGAGTAGGAGAAAAAGTCTGTAAAAATGGCAATTTTGGTCCCATTGAGGCTATAAAAAGTAGTTATTCAACATGAGGCACAATCCAAATGACATGTTGAATACATTTTTCCACAGTCCAAAAAATCAATTTTCTGATGGAAAACGATGACCCGTGACCTGTCAAACTTTCTCCAAATGGTCAGAAATAATATTTTCTAATGTTTAATTTTTTGACTGTAAATGAATATGGAATGTGAATTAGAACTCTTGGAACTAAAATAAGTGTGTTTAGAGTCATTTTAATGCCTGAAATTGGTCGAAATAGAAGCCTCAGAGTAGGAGAAACAGTCTGTAAAAATGGCAATTTTGGTCACATTGAGGCTATAAAAAGTAGTTATTCAACATGAGGCACAATCCAAATGACATTTTGAATCAATTTTTCTACAGTCAAAAAAATCAATTTTCTGATGAAAAACGATGACCCGTGACCTGTCGAACTTTCTCCAAATGGTCAGAAAGGCTAATTTTTTAATGTTTAATTTTTTGACTGTAAATGAATATTGAATGTGAATTAGAATTCTTGGAACTAATATAAGTGTGTTTAGAGTCATTTTAATGCCTGAAATTGGTCGGAATAGAAACTTCTGAGTAGGAGAAAAAGTCTGTAAAAATGGCAATTTTGGTCACTTTGAGGCTATAAAAAGTAGTTATTCAACATGAGACACAATCCAAATGACATCTTGAATCAATTTTTCTACAGTCCAAAAAATCCATTTTCTGATGAAAAACGATGACTCGTGACCTGTCGAACTTTCTCCAAATGGTCAGAAATGATAATTTTATAATGTTTAATTTTTTGACTGTAAATGAATATTGAATGTGAATTAGAACTTTTGGAACTAAAATAAGTGTGTTTAGAGTCATTTTAATGCCTGAAATTGGTCGAAATAGAAGCCTCTGAGTAGGAGAAACAGTCTGTAAAAATGGCAATTTTGGTCACATTGAGGCTATAAAAAGTAGTTATTCAACATGAGGCACAATCCAAATGACATTTTGAATCAATTTTTCTACAGTCAAAAAAAATCAATTTTCTGATGAAAAACGATGACCCGTGACCTGTCGAACTTTCTCCAAATGGTCAGAAAGGATAATTTTTTAATGTTTAATTTTTTGACTGTAAATGAATATTGAATTTGAATTAGAACTTTTGGAACTAAAATAAGTGTGTTTAGAGTCATTTTAATGCCTGAAATTGGTCGAAATAGAAGCCTCTGAGTAGGAGAAACAGTCTGTAAAAATGGCAATTTTGGTCACATTGAGGCTATAAAAAGTAGTTATTCAACATGAGGCACAATCCAAATGACATTTTGAATCAATTTTTCTACAGTCAAAAAAAATCAATTTTCTGATGAAAAACGATGACCCGTGACCTGTCGAACTTTCTCCAAATGGTCAGAAATGATAATTTTTTTATGTTTAATTTTTTGACTGTAAATGAATATTGAATGTGAATTATAACTCTTGTAACTAAAATAAGTGTGTTCAGAGTCATTGTAATGCCTGAAATTGGTTGAAATAGAAAAATCTGAGTAAGAGAAAAAGTCTGTAAAAATGGCAATTTTGGTCACTTTGAGGCTATAAAAAGTAGTTATTCAACATGAGACACAATCCAAATGACATCTTGAATCAATTTTTCTACAGTCCAAAAAATCAATTTTCTGATGAAAAACGATGACTCGTGACCTGTCGAACTTTCTCCAAATGGTCAGAAATGATAATTTTTTAATGTTTAATTTTTTGACTGTAAATGAATATTGAATGTGAATTAGAACTCTTGGAACTAAAATAAGTGTGTTTAGAGTCATTTTAATGCCTGAAATTGGTCGAAATAGAAGCCTCTGAGTAGGAGAAACAGTCTGTAAAAATGGCAATTTTGGTCACATTGAGGCTATAAAAAGTAGTTATTCAACATGAGGCACAATCCAAATGACATTTTGAATCAATTTTTCTACAGTCAAAAAAATCAATTTTCTGATGAAAAACGATGACCCGTGACCTGTCGATCTTTCTCCAAATGGTCAGAAAGGATATTTTTTAATGTTTAATTTTTTGACTGTAAATGAATATTGAATGTGAATTAGAATTCTTGGAACTAAAATAAGTGTGTTTAGAGTCATTTTAATGCCTGAAATTGGTCGGAATAGAAACTTCTGAGTAGGAGAAAAAGTCTGTAAAAATGGCAATTTTGGTCACTTTGAGGCTATAAAAAGTAGTTATTCAACATGAGACACAATCCAAATGACATCTTGAATCAATTTTTCTACAGTCCAAAAAATCCATTTTCTGATGAAAAACGATGACTCGTGACCTGTCGAACTTTCTCCAAATGGTCAGAAATGATAATTTTATAATGTTTAATTTTTTGACTGTAAATGAATATTGAATGTGAATTAGAACTTTTGGAACTAAAATAAGTGTGTTTAGAGTCATTTTAATGCCTGAAATTGGTCGAAATAGAAGCCTCTGAGTAGGAGAAACAGTCTGTAAAAATGGCAATTTTGGTCACATTGAGGCTATAAAAAGTAGTTATTCAACATGAGGCACAATCCAAATGACATTTTGAATCAATTTTTCTACAGTCAAAAAAAATCAATTTTCTGATGAAAAACGATGACCCGTGACCTGTCAAACTTTCTCCAAATGGTCAGAAAGGATAATTTTTTAATGCTTAATCTTTTGACTGTAAATGAATATTGAATGTGAATTAGAACTTTTGGAACTAAAATAAGTGTGTTTAGAGTCATTTTAATGCCTGAAATCGGTTGAAATAGAAGCTTCTGAGTAGGTGAAAAAGTCTGTAAAAATCTCAATTTTGGTCACATTGAGGCTATAAAAAGTAGTTATTCAACATGAGACACAATCCAAATGACATCTTGAATCAATTTTTCTACAGTCCAAAAAATCCATTTTCTGATGAAAAACGATGACTCGTGACCTGTCGAACTTTCTCCAAATGGTCAGAAATGATTATTTTATAATGTTTAATTTTTTGACTGTAAATGAATATTGAATGTGAATTAGAACTCTTGGAACTAAAATAAGTGTGTTTAGAGTCATTTTGATGCCTGAAATTGGTCGAAATAGAAACTTCTGAGTAGGAGAAAAAGTCTGTAAAAATGGCAATTTTGGTCACATTGAGGCTATTAAAAGTAGTTATTCAACATGAGGCACAATCCAAATGACATCTTGAATCAATTTTTCTACAGTCAAAAAAATCAATTTTCTGATGAAAAACGATGACTCGTGACCTGTCGAACTTTCTCCAAATGGTCAGAAATGATAATTTTTTAATGTTTAATTTTTTGACTGTAAATGAATATTGAATGTGAATTAGAACTCTTGTAACTAAAATAAGTGTGTTCAGAGTCATTGTAATGCCTGAAATTGGTTGAAATAGAAAAATCTGAGTAGGAGAAAAAGTCTGTAAAAATGGCAATTTTGGTCCCATTGAGGCTATAAAAAGTAGTTATTCAACATGAGGCACAATCCAAATGACATGTTGAATACATTTTTCCACAGTCCAAAAAATCAATTTTCTGATGGAAAACGATGACCCGTGACCTGTCAAACTTTCTCCAAATGGTCAGAAATAATATTTTCTAATGTTTAATTTTTTGACTGTAAATGAATATGGAATGTGAATTAGAACTCTTGGAACTAAAATAAGTGTGTTTAGAGTCATTTTAATGCCTGAAATTGGTCGAAATAGAAGCCTCAGAGTAGGAGAAACAGTCTGTAAAAATGGCAATTTTGGTCACATTGAGGCTATAAAAAGTAGTTATTCAACATGAGGCACAATCCAAATGACATTTTGAATCAATTTTTCTACAGTCAAAAAAATCAATTTTCTGATGAAAAACGATGACCCGTGACCTGTCGAACTTTCTCCAAATGGTCAGAAAGGCTAATTTTTTAATGTTTAATTTTTTGACTATAAATGAATATTGTATGTGAATTAGAATTCTTGAAACTAAAATAAGTGTGTTTAGAATCATTTTAATGCCTGAAATTGGTTGAAATAGAAGCTTCTGAGTAGGAGAAAAAGTCTGTAAAAATGGCAATTTTGGTCACTTTGAGGCTATAAAAAGTAGTTATTCAACATGAGACACAATCCAAATGACATCTTGAATCAATTTTTCTACAGTCCAAAAAATCAATTTTCTGATGAAAAACGATGACTCGTGACCTGTCGAACTTTCTCCAAATGGTCAGAAATGATAATTTTTAATGTTTAATTTTTTGACTGTAAATGAATATTGAATGTGAATTAGAATTCTTGAAACTAAAAAAAGTCTGTTTAGAATCATTTTAATGCCTGAAATTGGTTGAAATAGAAGCTTCTGAGTAGGAGAAAAAGTCTGTAAAAATGACAATTTTGGTCACTTTGAGGCTATAAAAAGTAGTTATTCAACATGAGACACAATCCAAATGACATCTTAATTCAATTTTTCTACAGTCCAAAAAATCAATTTTCTGATGAAAAACGATGACTCGTGACCTGTCGAACTTTCTCCAAATGGTCAGAAATGATAATTTTTTAATGTTTAATTTTTTGACTGTAAATGAATATTGAATGTGAATTAGAACTCTTGGAACTAAAATAAGTGTGTTTAGAGTCATTTTAATGCCTGAAATTGGTCGAAATAGAAGCCTCTGAGTAGGAGAAACAGTCTGTAAAAATGGCAATTTTGGTCACATTGAGGCTATAAAAAGTAGTTATTCAACATGAGGCACAATCCAAATGACATTTTGAATCAATTTTTCTACAGTCAAAAAAATCAATTTTCTGATGAAAAACAATGACCCGTGACCTGTCGAACTTTCTCCAAATGGTCAGAAATGATAATTTTTTAATGTTTAATTTTTTGACTGTAAATGAATATTGAATGTGAATTAGAACTCTTGGAACTAAAATAAGTGTGTTTAGAGTCATTTTAATGCCTGAAATTGGTCGAAATAGAAGCCTCTGAGTAGGAGAAACAGTCTGTAAAAATGGCAATTTTGGTCACATTGAGGCTATAAAAAGTAGTTATTCAACATGAGGCACAATCCAAATGACATTTTGAATCAATTTTTCTACAGTAAAAAAAATCAATATTCTGATGAAAAACGATGACCCGTGACCTGTCGAACTTTCTCCAAATGGTCAGAAATGATAATTTTTTAATGTTTAATTTTTTGACTGTAAATGAATATTGAATGTGAATTAGAACTCTTGTAACTAAAATAAGTGTGTTCAGAGTCATTGTAATGCCTGAAATTGGTTGAAATAGAAAAATCTGAGTAGGAGAAAAAGTCTGTAAAAATGGCAATTTTGGTCCCATTGAGGCTATAAAAAGTAGTTATTCAACATGAGGCACAATCCAAATGACATGTTGAATACATTTTTCCACAGTCCAAAAAATCAATTTTCTGATGGAAAACGATGACCCGTGACCTGTCAAACTTTCTCCAAATGGTCAGAAATAATATTTTCTAATGTTTAATTTTTTGACTGTAAATGAATATGGAATGTGAATTAGAACTCTTGGAACTAAAATAAGTGTGTTTAGAGTCATTTTAATGCCTGAAATTGGTCGAAATAGAAGCCTCAGAGTAGGAGAAACAGTCTGTAAAAATGGCAATTTTGGTCACATTGAGGCTATAAAAAGTAGTTATTCAACATGAGGCACAATCCAAATGACATTTTGAATCAATTTTTCTACAGTCAAAAAAATCAATTTTCTGATGAAAAACGATGACCCGTGACCTGTCGAACTTTCTCCAAATGGTCAGAAAGGCTAATTTTTTAATGTTTAATTTTTTGACTGTAAATGAATATTGTATGTGAATTAGAATTCTTGAAACTAAAATAAGTGTGTTTAGAATCATTTTAATGCCTGAAATTGGTTGAAATAGAAGCTTCTGAGTAGGAGAAAAAGTCTGTAAAAATGGCAATTTTGGTCACTTTGAGGCTATAAAAAGTAGTTATTCAACATGAGACACAATCCAAATGACATCTTGAATCAATTTTTCTACAGTCCAAAAAATCAATTTTCTGATGAAAAACGATGACTCGTGACCTGTCGAACTTTCTCCAAATGGTCAGAAATGATAATTTTTTAATGTTTAATTTTTTGACTGTAAATGAATATTGAATGTGAATTAGAACTCTTGGAACTAAAATAAGTGTGTTTAGAGTCATTTTAATGCCTGAAATTGGTCGAAATAGAAACTTCTGAGTAGGAGAAAAAGTCTGTAAAAATGGCAATTTTGGTCACTTTGAGGCTATAAAAAGTAGTTATTCAACATGAGACACAATCCAAATGACATTTTGAATCAATTTTTCTACAGTCCAAAAAATCCATTTTCTGATGAAAAACGACTCGTGACCTGTCGAACTTTCTCCAAATGGTCAGAAATGATTATTTTATAATGTTTAATTTTTTGACTGTAAATGAATATTGAATGTGAATTAGAACTCTTGGAACTAAAATAAGTGTGTTTAGAGTCATTTTGATGCCTGAAATTGGACGAAATAGAAACTTCTGAGTAGGAGAAAAAGTCTGTAAAAATGGCAATTTTGGTCAGTTTGAGGCTATAAAAAGTAGTTATTCAACATGAGGCACAATCCAAATGACATTTTGAATCAATTTTTCTACAGTCAAAAAAATCAATTTTCTGATGAAAAACGATGACCCGTGACCTGTCGAACTTTCTCCAAATGGTCAGAAATGATAATTTTTTAATGTTTAATTTTTTGACTGTAAATGAATATTGAATGTGAATTAGAATTCTTGGAACTAAAATAAGTGTGTTTAGAGTCATTTTAATGCCTGAAATTGGTCGAAATAAAAACTTCTGAGTAGGAGAAAAAGTCTGTAAAAATGGCAATTTTGGTCACTTTGAGGCTATAAAAAGTAGTTATTCAACATGAGACACAATCCAAATGACATCTTGAATCAATTTTTCTACAGTCCAAAAAATCCATTTTCTGATGAAAAACGATGACTCGTGACCTGTCGAACTTTCTCCAAATGGTCAGAAATGATAATTTTATAATGTTTAATTTTTTGACTGTAAATGAATATTGAATGTGAATTAGAACTTTTGGAACTAAAATAAGTGTGTTTAGAGTCATTTTAATGCCTGAAATTGGTCGAAATAGAAGCCTCTGAGTAGGAGAAACAGTCTGTAAAAATGGCAATTTTGGTCACATTGAGGCTATAAAAAGTAGTTATTCAACATGAGGCACAATCCAAATGACATTTTGAATCAATTTTTCTACAGTCAAAAAAAATCAATTTTCTGATGAAAAACGATGACCCGTGACCTGTCGAACTTTCTCCAAATGGTCAGAAAGGATAATTTTTTAATGTTTAATTTTTTGACTGTAAATGAATATTGAATGTGAATTAGAACTTTTGGAACTAAAATAAGTGTGTTTAGAGTCATTTTAATGCCTGAAATTGGTCGAAATAGAAGCCTCTGAGTAGGAGAAACAGTCTGTAAAAATGGCAATTTTGGTCACATTGAGGCTATAAAAAGTAGTTATTCAACATGAGGCACAATCCAAATGACATTTTGAATCAATTTTTCTACAGTCAAAAAAAATCAATTTTCTGATGAAAAACGATGACCCGTGACCTGTCGAACTTTCTCCAAATGGTCAGAAATGATAATTTTTTAATGTTTAATTTTTTGACTGTAAATGAATATTGAATGTGAATTAGAACTCTTGTAACTAAAATAAGTGTGTTCAGAGTCATTGTAATGCCTGAAATTGGTTGAAATAGAAAAATCTGAGTAAGAGAAAAAGTCTGTAAAAATGACAATTTTGGTCACTTTGAGGCTATAAAAAGTAGTTATTCAACATGAGACACAATCCAAATGACATCTTAATTCAATTTTTCTACAGTCCAAAAAATCAATTTTCTGATGAAAAACGATGACTCGTGACCTGTCGAACTTTCTCCAAATGGTCAGAAATGATAATTTTTTAATGTTTAATTTTTTGACTGTAAATGAATATTGAATGTGAATTAGAACTCTTGGAACTAAAATAAGTGTGTTTAGAGTCATTTTAATGCCTGAAATTGGTCGAAATAGAAGCCTCTGAGTAGGAGAAACAGTCTGTAAAAATGGCAATTTTGGTCACATTGAGGCTATAAAAAGTAGTTATTCAACATGAGGCACAATCCAAATGACATTTTGAATCAATTTTTCTACAGTCAAAAAAATCAATTTTCTGATGAAAAACAATGACCCGTGACCTGTCGAACTTTCTCCAAATGGTCAGAAATGATATTTTTTTAATGTTTAATTTTTTGACTGTAAATGAATATTGAATGTGAATTAGAACTCTTGGAACTAAAATAAGTGTGTTTAGAGTCATTTTAATGCCTGAAATTGGTCGAAATAGAAGCCTCTGAGTAGGAGAAACAGTCTGTAAAAATGGCAATTTTGGTCACATTGAGGCTATAAAAAGTAGTTATTCAACATGAGGCACAATCCAAATGACATTTTGAATCAATTTTTCTACAGTAAAAAAAATCAATATTCTGATGAAAAACGATGACCCGTGACCTGTCGAACTTTCTCCAAATGGTCAGAAATGATAATTTTTTAATGTTTAATTTTTTGACTGTAAATGAATATTGAATGTGAATTAGAACTCTTGTAACTAAAATAAGTGTGTTCAGAGTCATTGTAATGCCTGAAATTGGTTGAAATAGAAAAATCTGAGTAGGAGAAAAAGTCTGTAAAAATGGCAATTTTGGTCCCATTGAGGCTATAAAAAGTAGTTATTCAACATGAGGCACAATCCAAATGACATGTTGAATACATTTTTCCACAGTCCAAAAAATTAATTTTCTGATGGAAAACGATGACCCGTGACCTGTCAAACTTTCTCCAAATGGTCAGAAATAATATTTTCTAATGTTTAATTTTTTGACTGTAAATGAATATGGAATGTGAATTAGAACTCTTGGAACTAAAATAAGTGTGTTTAGAGTCATTTTAATGCCTGAAATTGGTCGAAATAGAAGCCTCAGAGTAGGAGAAACAGTCTGTAAAAATGGCAATTTTGGTCACATTGAGGCTATAAAAAGTAGTTATTCAACATGAGGCACAATCCAAATGACATTTTGAATCAATTTTTCTACAGTCAAAAAAATCAATTTTCTGATGAAAAACGATGACCCGTGACCTGTCGAACTTTCTCCAAATGTTCAGAAAGGCTAATTTTTTAATGTTTAATTTTTTGACTGTAAATGAATATTGTATGTGAATTAGAATTCTTGAAACTAAAATAAGTGTGTTTAGAATCATTTTAATGCCTGAAATTGGTTGAAATAGAAGCTTCTGAGTAGGAGAAAAAGTCTGTAAAAATGGCAATTTTGGTCACTTTGAGGCTATAAAAAGTAGTTATTCAACATGAGACACAATCCAAATGACATCTTGAATCAATTTTTCTACAGTCCAAAAAATCAATTTTCTGATGAAAAACGATGACTCGTGACCTGTCGAACTTTCTCCAAATGGTCAGAAATGATAATTTTTTAATGTTTAATTTTTTGACTGTAAATGAATATTGAATGTGAATTAGAACTCTTGGAACTAAAATAAGTGTGTTTAGAGTCATTTTAATGCCTGAAATTGGTCGAAATAGAAACTTCTGAGTAGGAGAAAAAGTCTGTAAAAATGGCAATTTTGGTCACTTTGAGGCTATAAAAAGTAGTTATTCAACATGAGACACAATCCAAATGACATTTTGAATCAATTTTTCTACAGTCCAAAAAATCCATTTTCTGATGAAAAACGACTCGTGACCTGTCGAACTTTCTCCAAATGGTCAGAAATGATTATTTTATAATGTTTAATTTTTTGACTGTAAATGAATATTGAATGTGAATTAGAACTCTTGGAACTAAAATAAGTGTGTTTAGAGTCATTTTGATGCCTGAAATTGGACGAAATAGAAACTTCTGAGTAGGAGAAAAAGTCTGTAAAAATGGCAATTTTGGTCACATTGAGGCTATAAAAAGTAGTTATTCAACATGAGGCACAATCCAAATGACATTTTGAATCAATTTTTCTACAGTCAAAAAAATCAATTTTCTGATGAAAAACGATGACCCGTGACCTGTCGAACTTTCTCCAAATGGTCAGAAAGGATAATTTTTTAATGTTTAATTTTTTGACTGTAAATGAATATTGAATGTGAATTAGAATTCTTGGAACTAAAATAAGTGTGTTTAGAGTCATTTTAATGCCTGAAATTGGTCGAAATAGAAGCTTCTGAGTAGGAGAAAAAGTCTGTAAAAATGGCAATTTTGGTCAATTTGAGGCTATAAAAAGTAGTTATTCAACATGAGACACAATCCAAATGACATCTTGAATCAATTTTTCTACAGTCCAAAAAATCAATTTTCTGAAGAAAAACGATGACTCGTGGCCTGTCGAACTTTCTCCAAATGGTCAGAAATGATAATGTTTTTAACGTTTAAATTTTTGACTGTGAAGGAATATTGAATGTTAATTAGAACTCTTGGAACTAAAATAAGTGTGTTTAGAGTCATTTTAATGCCTGAAATTGGTCGAAATAGAAGCCTCTGAGTAGGAGAAACAGTCTGTAAAAATGGCAATTTTGGTCACATTGAGGCTATAAAAAGTAGTTATTCAACATGAGGCACAATCCAAATGACATTTTGAATCAATTTTTCTACAGTCCAAAAAATCAATTTTCTGATGAAAAACGATGACTCGTGACCTGTCGAACTTTCTCCAAATGGTCAGAAATGATTATTTTATAATGTTTAATTTTTTGACTGTAAATGAATATTGAATGTGAATTAGAACTCTTGGAACTAAAATAAGTGTGTTTAGAGTCATTTTGATGCCTGAAATTGGTCGAAATAGAAACTTCTGAGTAGGAGAAAAAGTCTGTAAAAATGGCAATTTTGGTCACATTGAGGCTATAAAAAGTAGTTATTCAACATGAGGCACAATCCAAATGACATTTTGAATCAATTTTTCTACAGTCAAAAAAATCAATTTTCTGATGAAAAACGATGACCCGTGACCTGTCGAACTTTCTCCAAATGGTCAGAAAGGATAATTTTTTAATGTTTAATTTTTTGACTGTAAATGAATATTGAATGTGAATTAGAATTCTTGGAACTAAAATAAGTGTGTTTAGAGTCATTTTAATGCCTGAAATTGGTCGAAATAGAAACTTCCGAGTAGGAGAAAAAGTCTGTAAAAAAGGCAATTTTGGTCAGTTTGAGGCTATAAAAAGTAGTTATTCAACATGAGACACAATCCAAATGACATCTTGAATCAATTTTTCTACAGTCCAAAAAATCCATTTTCTGATGAAAAACGATGACTCGTGACCTGTCGAACTTTCTCCAAATGGTCAGAAATGATAATTTTTTAATGTTTAATTTTTTGACTGTAAATGAATATTGAATGTGAATTAGAACTCTTGGAACTAAAATAAGTGTGTTTAGAGTCATTTTAATGCCTGAAATTGGTCGAAATAGAAGCCTCTGAGTAGGAGAAACAGTCTGTAAAAATGGCAATTTTGGTCACTTTGAGGCTATAAAAAGTAGTTATTCAACATGAGACACAATCCAAATGACATCTTGAATCAATTTTTCTACAGTCCAAAAAATCAATTTTCTGATGAAAAACGATGACCCGTGACCTGTCGAACTTTCTCCAAATGGTCAGAAAGGATATTTTTTAATGTTTAATTTTTTGACTGTAAATGAATATTGAATGTGAATTAGAATTCTTGGAACTAAAATAAGTGTGTTTAGAGTCATTTTAATGCCTGAAATTGGTCGAAATAAAAACTTCTGAGTAGGAGAAAAAGTCTGTAAAAATGGCAATTTTGGTCACTTTGAGGCTATAAAAAGTAGTTATTCAACATGAGACACAATCCAAATGACATCTTGAATCAATTTTTCTACAGTCCAAAAAATCCATTTTCTGATGAAAAACGATGACTCGTGACCTGTCGAACTTTCTCCAAATGGTCAGAAATGATAATTTTATAATGTTTAATTTTTTGACTGTAAATGAATATTGAATGTGAATTAGAACTTTTGGAACTAAAATAAGTGTGTTTAGAGTCATTTTAATGCCTGAAATTGGTCGAAATAGAAGCCTCTGAGTAGGAGAAACAGTCTGTAAAAATGGCAATTTTGGTCACATTGAGGCTATAAAAAGTAGTTATTCAACATGAGGCACAATCCAAATGACATTTTGAATCAATTTTTCTACAGTCAAAAAAAATCAATTTTCTGATGAAAAACGATGACCCGTGACCTGTCGAACTTTCTCCAAATGGTCAGAAAGGATAATTTTTTAATGTTTAATTTTTTGACTGTAAATGAATATTGAATGTGAATTAGAACTTTTGGAACTAAAATAAGTGTGTTTAGAGTCATTTTAATGCCTGAAATTGGTCGAAATAGAAGCCTCTGAGTAGGAGAAACAGTCTGTAAAAATGGCAATTTTGGTCACATTGAGGCTATAAAAAGTAGCTATTCAACATGAGGCACAATCCAAATGACATTTTGAATCAATTTTTCTACAGTCAAAAAAAATCAATTTTCTGATGAAAAACGATGACCCGTGACCTGTCGAACTTTCTCCAAATGGTCAGAAATGATAATTTTTTAATGTTTAATTTTTTGACTGTAAATGAATATTGAATGTGAATTAGAACTCTTGTAACTAAAATAAGTGTGTTCAGAGTCATTGTAATGCCTGAAATTGGTTGAAATAGAAAAATCTGAGTAAGAGAAAAAGTCTGTAAAAATGGCAATTTTGGTCACTTTGAGGCTATAAAAAGTAGTTATTCAACATGAGACACAATCCAAATGACATCTTAATTCAATTTTTCTACAGTCCAAAAAATCAATTTTCTGATGAAAAACGATGACTCGTGACCTGTCGAACTTTCTCCAAATGGTCAGAAATGATAATTTTTTAATGTTTAATTTTTTGACTGTAAATGAATATTGAATGTGAATTAGAACTCTTGGAACTAAAATAAGTGTGTTTAGAGTCATTTTAATGCCTGAAATTGGTCGAAATAGAAGCCTCTGAGTAGGAGAAACAGTCTATAAAAATGGCAATTTTGGTCACATTGAGGCTATAAAAAGTAGTTATTCAACATGAGGCACAATCCAAATGACATTTTGAATCAATTTTTCTACAGTCAAAAAAATCAATTTTCTGATGAAAAACAATGACCCGTGACCTGTCGAACTTTCTCCAAATGGTCAGAAATGATAATTTTTTAATGTTTAATTTTTTGACTGTAAATGAATATTGAATGTGAATTAGAACTCTTGGAACTAAAATAAGTGTGTTTAGAGTCATTTTAATGCCTGAAATTGGTCGAAATAGAAGCCTCTGAGTAGGAGAAACAGTCTGTAAAAATGGCAATTTTGGTCACATTGAGGCTATAAAAAGTAGTTATTCAACATGAGGCACAATCCAAATGACATTTTGAATCAATTTTTCTACAGTAAAAAAAAATCAATATTCTGATGAAAAACGATGACCCGTGACCTGTCGAACTTTCTCCAAATGGTCAGAAATGATAATTTTTTAATGTTTAATTTTTTGACTGTAAATGAATATTGAATGTGAATTAGAACTCTTGTAACTAAAATAAGTGTGTTCAGAGTCATTGTAATGCCTGAAATTGGTTGAAATAGAAAAATCTGAGTAGGAGAAAAAGTCTGTAAAAATGGCAATTTTGGTCCCATTGAGGCTATAAAAAGTAGTTATTCAACATGAGGCACAATCCAAATGACATGTTGAATACATTTTTCCACAGTCCAAAAAATCAATTTTCTGATGGAAAACGATGACCCGTGACCTGTCAAACTTTCTCCAAATGGTCAGAAATAATATTTTCTAATGTTTAATTTTTTGACTGTAAATGAATATGGAATGTGAATTAGAACTCTTGGAACTAAAATAAGTGTGTTTAGAGTCATTTTGATGCCTGAAATTGGACGAAATAGAAACTTCTGAGTAGGAGAAAAAGTCTGTAAAAATGGCAATTTTGGTCACATTGAGGCTATAAAAAGTAGTTATTCAACATGAGGCACAATCCAAATGACATTTTGAATCAATTTTTCTACAGTCAAAAAAATCAATTTTCTGATGAAAAACGATGACCCGTGACCTGTCGAACTTTCTCCAAATGGTCAGAAAGGATAATTTTTTAATGTTTAATTTTTTGACTGTAAATGAATATTGAATGTGAATTAGAATTCTTGGAACTAAAATAAGTGTGTTTAGAGTCATTTTAATGCCTGAAATTGGTCGAAATAGAAGCTTCTGAGTAGGAGAAAAAGTCTGTAAAAATGGCAATTTTGGTCAATTTGAGGCTATAAAAAGTAGTTATTCAACATGAGACACAATCCAAATGACATCTTGAATCAATTTTTCTACAGTCCAAAAAATCAATTTTCTGAAGAAAAACGATGACTCGTGGCCTGTCGAACTTTCTCCAAATGGTCAGAAATGATAATGTTTTTAACGTTTAAATTTTTGACTGTGAAGGAATATTGAATGTTAATTAGAACTCTTGGAACTAAAATAAGTGTGTTTAGAGTCATTTTAATGCCTGAAATTGGTCGAAATAGAAGCCTCTGAGTAGGAGAAACAGTCTGTAAAAATGGCAATTTTGGTCATATTGAGGCTATAAAAAGTAGTTATTCAACATGAGGCACAATCCAAATGACATTTTGAATCAATTTTTCTACAGTCCAAAAAATCCATTTTCTGATGAAAAACGATGACTCGTGACCTGTCGAACTTTCTCCAAATGGTCAGAAATGATTATTTTATAATGTTTAATTTTTTGACTGTAAATGAATATTGAATGTGAATTAGAACTCTTGGAACTAAAATAAGTGTGTTTAGAGTCATTTTGATGCCTGAAATTGGTCGAAATAGAAACTTCTGAGTAGGAGAAAAAGTCTGTAAAAATGGCAATTTTGGTCACATTGAGGCTATAAAAAGTAGTTATTCAACATGAGGCACAATCCAAATGACATTTTGAATCAATTTTTCTACAGTCAAAAAAATCAATTTTCTGATGAAAAACGATGACCCGTGACCTGTCGAACTTTCTCCAAATGGTCAGAAAGGATAATTTTTTAATGTTTAATTTTTTGACTGTAAATGAATATTGAATGTGAATTAGAATTCTTGGAACTAAAATAAGTGTGTTTAGAGTCATTTTAATGCCTGAAATTGGTCGAAATAGAAACTTCCGAGTAGGAGAAAAAGTCTGTAAAAAAGGCAATTTTGGTCAGTTTGAGGCTATAAAAAGTAGTTATTCAACATGAGACACAATCCAAATGACATCTTGAATCAATTTTTCTACAGTCCAAAAAATCCATTTTCTGATGAAAAACGATGACTCGTGACCTGTCGAACTTTCTCCAAATGGTCAGAAATGATAATTTTTTAATGTTTAATTTTTTGACTGTAAATGAATATTGAATGTGAATTAGAACTCTTGGAACTAAAATAAGTGTGTTTAGAGTCATTTTAATGCCTGAAATTGGTCGAAATAGAAGCCTCTGAGTAGGAGAAACAGTCTGTAAAAATGGCAATTTTGGTCACTTTGAGGCTATAAAAAGTAGTTATTCAACATGAGACACAATCCAAATGACATCTTGAATCAATTTTTCTACAGTCCAAAAAATCAATTTTCTGATGAAAAACGATGACCCGTGACCTGTCGAACTTTCTCCAAATGGTCAGAAAGGATATTTTTTAATGTTTAATTTTTTGACTGTAAATGAATATTGAATGTGAATTAGAATTCTTGGAACTAAAATAAGTGTGTTTAGAGTCATTTTAATGCCTGAAATTGGTCGAAATAAAAACTTCTGAGTAGGAGAAAAAGTCTGTAAAAATGGCAATTTTGGTCACTTTGAGGCTATAAAAAGTAGTTATTCAACATGAGACACAATCCAAATGACATCTTGAATCAATTTTTCTACAGTCCAAAAAATCCATTTTCTGATGAAAAACGATGACTCGTGACCTGTCGAACTTTCTCCAAATGGTCAGAAATGATAATTTTATAATGTTTAATTTTTTGACTGTAAATGAATATTGAATGTGAATTAGAACTTTTGGAACTAAAATAAGTGTGTTTAGAGTCATTTTAATGCCTGAAATTGGTCGAAATAGAAGCCTCTGAGTAGGAGAAACAGTCTGTAAAAATGGCAATTTTGGTCACATTGAGGCTATAAAAAGTAGTTATTCAACATGAGGCACAATCCAAATGACATTTTGAATCAATTTTTCTACAGTCAAAAAAAATCAATTTTCTGATGAAAAACGATGACCCGTGACCTGTCGAACTTTCTCCAAATGGTCAGAAAGGATAATTTTTTAATGTTTAATTTTTTGACTGTAAATGAATATTGAATGTGAATTAGAACTTTTGGAACTAAAATAAGTGTGTTTAGAGTCATTTTAATGCCTGAAATTGGTCGAAATAGAAGCCTCTGAGTAGGAGAAACAGTCTGTAAAAATGGCAATTTTGGTCACATTGAGGCTATAAAAAGTAGTTATTCAACATGAGGCACAATCCAAATGACATTTTGAATCAATTTTTCTACAGTCAAAAAAAATCAATTTTCTGATGAAAAACGATGACCCGTGACCTGTCGAACTTTCTCCAAATGGTCAGAAATGATAATTTTTTAATGTTTAATTTTTTGACTGTAAATGAATATTGAATGTGAATTAGAACTCTTGTAACTAAAATAAGTGTGTTCAGAGTCATTGTAATGCCTGAAATTGGTTGAAATAGAAAAATCTGAGTAAGAGAAAAAGTCTGTAAAAATGGCAATTTTGGTCACTTTGAGGCTATAAAAAGTAGTTATTCAACATGAGACACAATCCAAATGACATCTTAATTCAATTTTTCTACAGTCCAAAAAATCAATTTTCTGATGAAAAACGATGACTCGTGACCTGTCGAACTTTCTCCAAATGGTCAGAAATGATAATTTTTTAATGTTTAATTTTTTGACTGTAAATGAATATTGAATGTGAATTAGAACTCTTGGAACTAAAATAAGTGTGTTTAGAGTCATTTTAATGCCTGAAATTGGTCGAAATAGAAGCCTCTGAGTAGGAGAAACAGTCTATAAAAATGGCAATTTTGGTCACATTGAGGCTATAAAAAGTAGTTATTCAACATGAGGCACAATCCAAATGACATTTTGAATCAATTTTTCTACAGTCAAAAAAATCAATTTTCTGATGAAAAACAATGACCCGTGACCTGTCGAACTTTCTCCAAATGGTCAGAAATGATAATTTTTTAATGTTTAATTTTTTGACTGTAAATGAATATTGAATGTGAATTAGAACTCTTGGAACTAAAATAAGTGTGTTTAGAGTCATTTTAATGCCTGAAATTGGTCGAAATAGAAGCCTCTGAGTAGGAGAAACAGTCTGTAAAAATGGCAATTTTGGTCACATTGAGGCTATAAAAAGTAGTTATTCAACATGAGGCACAATCCAAATGACATTTTGAATCAATTTTTCTACAGTAAAAAAAAATCAATATTCTGATGAAAAACGATGACCCGTGACCTGTCGAACTTTCTCCAAATGGTCAGAAATGATAATTTTTTAATGTTTAATTTTTTGACTGTAAATGAATATTGAATGTGAATTAGAACTCTTGTAACTAAAATAAGTGTGTTCAGAGTCATTGTAATGCCTGAAATTGGTTGAAATAGAAAAATCTGAGTAGGAGAAAAAGTCTGTAAAAATGGCAATTTTGGTCCCATTGAGGCTATAAAAAGTAGTTATTCAACATGAGGCACAATCCAAATGACATGTTGAATACATTTTTCCACAGTCCAAAAAATCAATTTTCTGATGGAAAACGATGACCCGTGACCTGTCAAACTTTCTCCAAATGGTCAGAAATAATATTTTCTAATGTTTAATTTTTTGACTGTAAATGAATATGGAATGTGAATTAGAACTCTTGGAACTAAAATAAGTGTGTTTAGAGTCATTTTAATGCCTGAAATTGGTCGAAATAGAAGCCTCAGAGTAGGAGAAACAGTCTGTAAAAATGGCAATTTTGGTCACATTGAGGCTATAAAAAGTAGTTATTCAACATGAGGCACAATCCAAATGACATTTTGAATCAATTTTTCTACAGTCAAAAAAATCAATTTTCTGATGAAAAACGATGACCCGTGACCTGTCGAACTTTCTCCAAATGGTCAGAAAGGCTAATTTTTTAATGTTTAATTTTTTGACTGTAAATGAATATTGTATGTGAATTAGAATTCTTGAAACTAAAATAAGTGTGTTTAGAATCATTTTAATGCCTGAAATTGGTTGAAATAGAAGCTTCTGAGTAGGAGAAAAAGTCTGTAAAAATGGCAATTTTGGTCACTTTGAGGCTATAAAAAGTAGTTATTCAACATGAGACACAATCCAAATGACATGTTGAATCAATTTTTCTACAGTCCAAAAAATCAATTTTCTGATGAAAAACGATGACTCGTGACCTGTCGAACTTTCTCCAAATGGTCAGAAATGATAATTTTTTAATGTTTAATTTTTTGACTGTAAATGAATATTGAATGTGAATTAGAACTCTTGGAACTAAAATAAGTGTGTTTAGAGTCATTTTAATGCCTGAAATTGGTCGAAATAGAAACTTCTGAGTAGGAGAAAAAGTCTGTAAAAATGGCAATTTTGGTCACTTTAAGGCTATAAAAAGTAGTTATTCAACATGAGACACAATCCAAATGACATTTTGAATCAATTTTTCTACAGTCCAAAAAATCCATTTTCTGATGAAAAACGACTCGTGACCTGTCGAACTTTCTCCAAATGGTCAGAAATGATTATTTTATAATGTTTAATTTTTTGACTGTAAATGAATATTGAATGTGAATTAGAACTCTTGGAACTAAAATAAGTGTGTTTAGAGTCATTTTGATGCCTGAAATTGGACGAAATAGAAACTTCTGAGTAGGAGAAAAAGTCTGTAAAAATGGCAATTTTGGTCACATTGAGGCTATAAAAAGTAGTTATTCAACATGAGGCACAATCCAAATGACATTTTGAATCAATTTTTCTACAGTCAAAAAAATCAATTTTCTGATGAAAAACGATGACCCGTGACCTGTCGAACTTTCTCCAAATGGTCAGAAAGGATAATTTTTTAATGTTTAATTTTTTGACTGTAAATGAATATTGAATGTGAATTAGAATTCTTGGAACTAAAATAAGTGTGTTTAGAGTCATTTTAATGCCTGAAATTGGTCGAAATAGAAACTTCCGAGTAGGAGAAAAAGTCTGTAAAAAAGGCAATTTTGGTCAGTTTGAGGCTATAAAAAGTAGTTATTCAACATGAGACACAATCCAAATGACATCTTGAATCAATTTTTCTACAGTCCAAAAAATCCATTTTCTGATGAAAAACGATGACTCGTGACCTGTCGAACTTTCTCCAAATGGTCATAAATGATAATTTTATAATGTTTAATTTTTTGACTGTAAATGAATATTGAATGTGAATTAGAACTCTTGTAACTAAAATAAGTGTGTTCAGAGTCATTGTAATGACTGAAATTGGTTGAAATAGAAAAATCTGAGTAGGAGAAAAAGTCTGTAAAAATGGCAATTTTGGTCACTTTGAGGCTATAAAAAGTAGTTATTCAACATGAGACACAATCCAAATGACATCTTGAATCAATTTTTCTACAGTCCAAAAAATCAATTTTCTGATGAAAAACGATGACTCGTGACCTGTCGAACTTTCTCCAAATGGTCAGAAATGATAATTTTTTAATGTTTAATTTTTTGACTGTAAATGAATATTGAATGTGAATTAGAACTCTTGGAACTAAAATAAGTGTGTTTAGAGTCATTTTAATGCCTGAAATTGGTCGAAATAGAAGCCTCTGAGTAGGAGAAACAGTCTGTAAAAATGGCAATTTTGGTCACTTTGAGGCTATAAAAAGTTGTTATTCAACATGAGACACAATCCAAATGACATCTTGAATCAATTTTTCTACAGTCCAAAAAATCAATTTTCTGATGAAAAACGATGACCCGTGACCTGTCGAACTTTCTCCAAATGGTCAGAAAGGATATTTTTTAATGTTTAATTTTTTGACTGTAAATGAATATTGAATGTGAATTAGAATTCTTGGAACTAAAATAAGTGTGTTTAGAGTCATTTTAATGCCTGAAATTGGTCGAAATAAAAACTTCTGAGTAGGAGAAAAAGTCTGTAAAAATGGCAATTTTGGTCACTTTGAGGCTATAAAAAGTAGTTATTCAACATGAGACACAATCCAAATGACATCTTGAATCAATTTTTCTACAGTCCAAAAAATCCATTTTCTGATGAAAAACGATGACTCGTGACCTGTCGAACTTTCTCCAAATGGTCAGAAATGATAATTTTATAATGTTTAATTTTTTGACTGTAAATGAATATTGAATGTGAATTAGAACTTTTGGAACTAAAATAAGTGTGTTTAGAGTCATTTTAATGCCTGAAATTGGTCGAAATAGAAGCCTCTGAGTAGGAGAAACAGTCTGTAAAAATGGCAATTTTGGTCACATTGAGGCTATAAAAAGTAGTTATTCAACATGAGGCACAATCCAAATGACATTTTGAATCAATTTTTCTACAGT
This sequence comes from Triturus cristatus, assembly GCF_964204655.1. Lineage (NCBI taxonomy): Eukaryota > Metazoa > Chordata > Amphibia > Caudata > Salamandridae > Triturus > Triturus cristatus. Next base: position 470,911,222 of record NC_140592.1, read on the forward strand.
AAAAAAAAATCAATTTTCTGATGAAAAACGATGACCCGTGACCTGTCGAACTTTCTCCAAATGGTCAGAAAGGATAATTTTTTAATGTTTAATATTTTGACTGTAAATGAATATTGAATGTGAATTAGAACTTTTGGAACTAAAATAAGTGTGTTTAGAGTCATTTTAATGCCTGAAATTGGTCGAAATAGAAGCCTCTGAGTAGGAGAAACAGTCTGTAAAAATGGCAATTTTGGTCACATTGAGGCTATAAAAAGTAGTTATTCAACATGAGGCACAATCCAAATGACATTTTGAATCAATTTTTCTACAGTCAAAAAAATCAATTTTCTAATGAAAAACGATGACCCCGTGACCTGTCGAACTTTCTCCAAATGGTCAGAAAGGATATTTTTTAATGTTTAATTTTTTGACTGTAAATGAATATTGAATGTGAATTAGAATTCTTGGAACTAAAATAAGTGTGTTTAGAGTCATTTTAATGCCTGAAATTGGTCGAAAAAGAAACTTCTGAGTAGGAGAAAAAGTCTGTAAAAATGGCAATTTTGGTCACTTTGAGGCTATAAAAAGTAGGTATTCAACATGAGACACAATCCAAATGACATCTTGAATCAATTTTTCTACAGTCCAAAAAATCCATTTTCTGATGAAAAACGATGACTCGTGACCTGTCGAACTTTCTCCAAATGGTCAGAAATGATAATTTTATAATGTTTAATTTTTTGACTGTAAATGAATATTGAATGTGAATTAGAACTTTTGGAACTAAAATAAGTGTGTTTAGAGTCATTTTAATGCCTGAAATTGGTCGAAATAGAAGCCTCTAAGTAGGAGAAACAGTCTGTAAAAATGGCAATTTTGGTCACATTGAGGCTATAAAAAGTAGTTATTCAACATGAGGCACAATCCAAATGACATTTTAAATCAATTTTTCTACAGTAAAAAAAAATCAATATTCTGATGAAAAACGATGACCCGTGACCTGTCGAACTTTCTCCAAATGGTCAGAAATGATAATTTTTTAATGTTTAATTTTTTGACTGTAAATGAATATTGAATGTGAATTAGAACTCTTGTAACTAAAATAAGTGTGTTCAGAGTCATTGTAATGCCTGAAATTGGTTGAAATAGAAAAATCTGAGTAGGAGAAAAAGTCTGTAAAAATGGCAATTTTGGTCCCATTGAGGCTATAAAAAGTAGTTATTCAACATGAGGCACAATCCAAATGACATGTTGAATACATTTTTCCACAGTCCAAAAAATCAATTTTCTGATGGAAAACGATGACCCGTGACCTGTCAAACTTTCTCCAAATGGTCAGAAATAATATTTTCTAATGTTTAATTTTTTGACTGTAAATGAATATGGAATGTGAATTAGAACTCTTGGAACTAAAATAAGTGTGTTTAGAGTCATTTTAATGCCTGAAATTGGTCGAAATAGAAGCCTCAGAGTAGGAGAAACAGTCTGTAAAAATGGCAATTTTGGTCACATTGAGGCTATAAAAAGTAGTTATTCAACATGAGGCACAATCCAAATGACATTTTGAATCAATTTTTCTACAGTCAAAAAAATCAATTTTCTGATGAAAAACGATGACCCGTGACCTGTCGAACTTTCTCCAAATGGTCAGAAAGGCTAATTTTTTAATGTTTAATTTTTTGACTGTAAATGAATATTGTATGTGAATTAGAATTCTTGAAACTAAAATAAGTGTGTTTAGAATCATTTTAATGCCTGAAATTGGTTGAAATAGAAGCTTCTGAGTAGGAGAAAAAGTCTGTAAAAATGGCAATTTTGGTCACTTTGAGGCTATAAAAAGTAGTTATTCAACATGAGACACAATCCAAATGACATCTTGAATCAATTTTTCTACAGTCCAAAAAATCAATTTTCTGATGAAAAACGATGACTCGTGACCTGTCGAACTTTCTCCAAATGGTCAGAAATGATAATTTTTTAATGTTTAATTTTTTGACTGTAAATGAATATTGAATGTGAATTAGAACTCTTGGAACTAAAATAAGTGTGTTTAGAGTCATTTTAATGCCTGTAATTGGCCGAAATAGAAACTTCTGAGTAGGAGAAAAAGTCTGTAAAAATGGCAATTTTGGTCACTTTGAGGCTATAAAAAGTAGTTATTCAACATGAGACACAATCCAAATGACATCTTGAATCAATTTTTCTACAGTCCAAAAAATCCATTTTCTGATGAAAAACGATGACTCGTGACCTGTCGAACTTTCTCCAAATGGTCAGAAATGATAATTTTATAATGTTTAATTTTTTGACTGTAAATGAATATTGAATGTGAATTAGAACTCTTGTAACTAAAATAAGTGTGTTCAGAGTCATTGTAATGACTGAAATTGGTTGAAATAGAAAAATCTGAGTAGGAGAAAAAGTCTGTAAAAATGGCAATTTTGGTCACTTTGAGGCTATAAAAAGTAGTTATTCAACATGAGACACAATCCAAATGACATCTTGAATCAATTTTTCTACAGTCCAAAAATTCAATTTTCTGATGAAAAACGATGACTCGTGACCTGTCGAACTTTCTCCAAATGGTCAGAAATGATAATTTTTTAATGTTTAATTTTTTGACTGTAAATGAATATTGAATGTGAATTAGAACTCTTGGAACTAAAATAAGTGTGTTTAGAGTCATTTTAATGCCTGAAATTGGTCGAAATAGAAGCCTCTGAGTAGGAGAAACAGTCTGTAAAAATGGCAATTTTGGTCACTTTGAGGCTATAAAAAGTAGTTATTCAACATGAGACACAATCCAAATGACATCTTGAATCAATTTTTCTACAGTCCAAAAAATCAATTTTCTGATGAAAAACGATGACCCGTGACTTGTCGAACTTTCTCCAAATGGTCAGAAAGGATATTTTTTAATGTTTAATTTTTTGACTGTAAATGAATATTGAATGTGAATTAGAATTCTTGGAACTAAAATAAGTGTGTTTAGAGTCATTTTAATGCCTGAAATTGGTCGAAATAAAAACTTCTGAGTAGGAGAAAAAGTCTGTAAAAATGGCAATTTTGGTCACTTTGAGGCTATAAAAAGTAGTTATTCAACATGAGACACAATCCAAATGACATCTTGAATCAATTTTTCTACAGTCCAAAAAATCCATTTTCTGATGAAAAACGATGACTCGTGACCTGTCGAACTTTCTCCAAATGGTCAGAAATGATAATTTTATAATGTTTAATTTTTTGACTGTAAATGAATATTGAATGTGAATTAGAACTTTTGGAACTAAAATAAGTTTGTTTAGAGTCATTTTAATGCCTGAAATTGGTCGAAATAGAAGCCTCTGAGTAGGAGAAACAGTCTGTAAAAATGGCAATTTTGGTCACATTGAGGCTATAAAAAGTAGTTATTCAACATGAGGCACAATCCAAATGACATTTTGAATCAATTTTTCTACAGTCAAAAAAAATCAATTTTCTGATGAAAAACGATGACCCGTGACCTGTCGAACTTTCTCCAAATGGTCAGAAAGGATAATTTTTTAATGTTTAATTTTTTGACTGTAAATGAATATTGAATGTGAATTAGAACTTTTGGAACTAAAATAAGTGTGTTTAGAGTCATTTTAATGCCTGAAATTGGTCGAAATAGAAGCCTCTGAGTAGGAGAAACAGTCTGTAAAAATGGCAATTTTGGTCACATTGAGGCTATAAAAAGTAGTTATTCAACATGAGGCACAATCCAAATGACATTTTGAATCAATTTTTCTACAGTCAAAAAAAATCAATTTTCTGATGAAAAACGATGACCTGTCGAACTTTCTCCAAATGGTCAGAAATGATAATTTTTTAATGTTTAATTTTTTGACTGTAAATGAATATTGAATGTGAATTAGAACTCTTGGAACTAAAATAAGTGTGTTTAGAGTCATTTTAATGCCTGAAATTGGTCGAAATAGAAGCCTCTGAGTAGGAGAAACAGTCTGTAAAAATGGCAATTTTGGTCACATTGAGGCTATAAAAAGTAGTTATTCAACATGAGGCACAATCCAAATGACATTTTGAATCAATTTTTCTACAGTCAAAAAAATCAATTTTCTGATGAAAAACGATGACCCGTGACCTGTCGATCTTTCTCCAAATGGTCAGAAAGGATATTTTTTAATGTTTAATTTTTTTGACTGTAAATGAATATTGAATGTGAATTAGAATTCTTGGAACTAAAATAAGTGTGTTTAGAGTCATTTTAATGCCTGAAATTGGTCGGAATAGAAACTTCTGAGTAGGAGAAAAAGTCTGTAAAAATGGCAATTTTGGTCACTTTGAGGCTATAAAAAGTAGTTATTCAACATGAGACACAATCCAAATGACATCTTGAATCAATTTTTCTACAGTCCAAAAAATCCATTTTCTGATGAAAAACGATGACTCGTGACCTGTCGAACTTTCTCCAAATGGTCAGAAATGATAATTTTTTAATGTTTAATTTTTTGACTGTAAATGAATATTGAATGTGAATTAGAATTCTTGGAACTAAAATAAGTGTGTTTAGAGTCATTTTAATGCCTGAAATTGGTCGAAATAGAAGCTTCTGAGTAGGAGAAAAAGTCTGTAAAAATGGCAATTTTGGTCACATTGAGGATATAAAAAGTAGTTATTCAACATGAGGCTCAATCCAAATGACATTTTGAATACATTTTACTACAGTCCAAAAAATCAATTTTCTGATGAAAAACGATGACCCGTGACCTGTCGAACTGTCTCCACATGGTCCGAAATTATAATTTTTTAATGTTAAATTTTTTGACTGTAAATGAATATTGAATGTGAATCAGAACTCTTGGAACTAAAATAAGTGTGTTTAGAGTCATTTTAATGCCTGATATTCGTCGAAATAGAAGCTTCTGAGTAGGAGAAAAAGTCTGTAAAAATGGCAATTTTGGTCACATTGAGGATATAAAAAGTAGTTATTCAACATGAGGCACAATCCAAATGACATTTTGAATACATTTTTCTACAGTCCAAAAAATCAATTTTCTGATGAAAAACGATGACCCGTACCTGTCGAACAGTCTCCAAATGGTCAGAAATTATAATTTTTTAATGTTTAATTTTTTGACTGTAAATGAATATTGAATGTGAATTAGAACTCTTGGAACTAAAATAAGTGTGTTTAGGGTCATTTTAATGCCTGAAATTGCTCGAAATAGAAGCTTCTGAGTAGGAGAAAAAGTCTGTAAAAATGGCAATTTTGGTCACATTGAGGATATAAAAAGTAGTTATTCAACATGAGGCACAATCCAAATGACATTTTGAATACATTTTTCTACAGTCCAAAAAATCAATTTTCTGATGAAAAACGATGACCCATGACCTGTCGAACTTTCTCCAAATGGTCAGAAAGGCTAATTTTTTAATGTTTAATTTTTTGACTGTAAATGAATATTGAATGTGAATTAGAACTTTTGAAACTAAAATAAGTGTGTTTAGAGTCATTTTAATGCCTGAAATTGGTCGAAATAGAAGCCTCTGAGTAGGAGAAACAGTCTGTAAAAATGGCAATTTTGGTCACTTTGAGGCTATAAAAAGTAGTTATTCAACATGAGACACAATCCAAATGACATCTTGAATCAATTTTTCTACAGTCCAAAAAATCAATTTTCTGATGAAAAACGATGACCCGTGACTTGTCGAACTTTCTCCAAATGGTCAGAAAGGATATTTTTTAATGTTTAATTTTTTGACTGTAAATGAATATTGAATGTGAATTAGAATTCTTGGAACTAAAATAAGTGTGTTTAGAGTCATTTTAATGCCTGAAATTGGTCGAAATAAAAACTTCTGAGTAGGAGAAAAAGTCTGTAAAAATGGCAATTTTGGTCACTTTGAGGCTATAAAAAGTAGTTATTCAACATGAGACACAATCCAAATGACATCTTGAATCAATTTTTCTACAGTCCAAAAAATCCATTTTCTGATGAAAAACGATGACTCGTGACCTGTCGAACTTTCTCCAAATGGTCAGAAATGATAATTTTATAATGTTTAATTTTTTGACTGTAAATGAATATTGAATGTGAATTAGAACTTTTGGAACTAAAATAAGTTTGTTTAGAGTCATTTTAATGCCTGAAATTGGTCGAAATAGAAGCCTCTGAGTAGGAGAAACAGTCTGTAAAAATGGCAATTTTGGTCACATTGAGGCTATAAAAAGTAGTTATTCAACATGAGGCACAATCCAAATGACATTTTGAATCAATTTTTCTACAGTCAAAAAAAATCAATTTTCTGATGAAAAACGATGACCCGTGACCTGTCGAACTTTCTCCAAATGGTCAGAAAGGATAATTTTTTAATGTTTAATTTTTTGACTGTAAATGAATATTGAATGTGAATTAGAACTTTTGGAACTAAAATAAGTGTGTTTAGAGTCATTTTAATGCCTGAAATTGGTCGAAATAGAAGCCTCTGAGTAGGAGAAACAGTCTGTAAAAATGGCAATTTTGGTCACATTGAGGCTATAAAAAGTAGTTATTCAACATGAGGCACAATCCAAATGACATTTTGAATCAATTTTTCTACAGTCAAAAAAAATCAATTTTCTGATGAAAAACGATGACCCGTGACCTGTCGAACTTTCTCCAAATGGTCAGAAATGATAATTTTTTAATGTTTAATTTTTTGACTGTAAATGAATATTGAATGTGAATTAGAACTCTTGGAACTAAAATAAGTGTGTTTAGAGTCATTTTAATGCCTGAAATTGGTCGAAATAGAAGCCTCTGAGTAGGAGAAACAGTCTGTAAAAATGGCAATTTTGGTCACATTGAGGCTATAAAAAGTAGTTATTCAACATGAGGCACAATCCAAATGACATTTTGAATCAATTTTTCTACAGTCAAAAAAATCAATTTTCTGATGAAAAACGATGACCCGTGACCTGTCGATCTTTCTCCAAATGGTCAGAAAGGATATTTTTTAATGTTTAATTTTTTTGACTGTAAATGAATATTGAATGTGAATTAGAATTCTTGGAACTAAAATAAGTGTGTTTAGAGTCATTTTAATGCCTGAAATTGGTCGGAATAGAAACTTCTGAGTAGGAGAAAAAGTCTGTAAAAATGGCAATTTTGGTCACTTTGAGGCTATAAAAAGTAGTTATTCAACATGAGACACAATCCAAATGACATCTTGAATCAATTTTTCTACAGTCCAAAAAATCCATTTTCTGATGAAAAACGATGACTCGTGACCTGTCGAACTTTCTCCAAATGGTCAGAAATGATAATTTTTTAATGTTTAATTTTTTGACTGTAAATGAATATTGAATGTGAATTAGAATTCTTGGAACTAAAATAAGTGTGTTTAGAGTCATTTTAATGCCTGAAATTGGTCGAAATAGAAGCTTCTGAGTAGGAGAAAAAGTCTGTAAAAATGGCAATTTTGGTCACATTGAGGATATAAAAAGTAGTTATTCAACATGAGGCTCAATCCAAATGACATTTTGAATACATTTTACTACAGTCCAAAAAATCAATTTTCTGATGAAAAACGATGACCCGTGACCTGTCGAACTGTCTCCACATGGTCCGAAATTATAATTTTTTAATGTTAAATTTTTTGACTGTAAATGAATATTGAATGTGAATCAGAACTCTTGGAACTAAAATAAGTGTGTTTAGAGTCATTTTAATGCCTGATATTCGTCGAAATAGAAGCTTCTGAGTAGGAGAAAAAGTCTGTAAAAATGGCAATTTTGGTCACATTGAGGATATAAAAAGTAGTTATTCAACATGAGGCACAATCCAAATGACATTTTGAATACATTTTTCTACAGTCCAAAAAATCAATTTTCTGATGAAAAACGATGACCCGTACCTGTCGAACAGTCTCCAAATGGTCAGAAATTATAATTTTTTAATGTTTAATTTTTTGACTGTAAATGAATATTGAATGTGAATTAGAACTCTTGGAACTAAAATAAGTGTGTTTAGGGTCATTTTAATGCCTGAAATTGCTCGAAATAGAAGCTTCTGAGTAGGAGAAAAAGTCTGTAAAAATGGCAATTTTGGTCACATTGAGGATATAAAAAGTAGTTATTCAACATGAGGCACAATCCAAATGACATTTTGAATACATTTTTCTACAGTCCAAAAAATCAATTTTCTGATGAAAAACGATGACCCATGACCTGTTGAACTGTCTCCAAATGGTCAGAAATTATAATTTTTTAACGTTTAATTTTTTTACTGTAAATGAATATTGAATGTGAATTAGAACTCTTGGAACTAAAATAAGTGTGTTTAGAGTCATTTTAATGCCTGAAATTGGTCGAAATAGAAGCTTCTGAGTAGGAGAAAAAGTCTGTAAAAATGGCAATTTTGGTCACATTGAGGCTGTAAAAAGTAGTTATTCAACATGAGGCACAATCCAAATGACATTTTGAATCAATTTTTCTACACTCAAAAAAAACAATTTTCTGATGAAAAACGATGACCCGTGACCTGTCGAACTTTCTCCAAATGGTCAGAAATTATAATTTTTTAATCTTTAATTTTTTGACTGTAAATGAATATTGAATGTGAATTAGAACTCTTGGAACTAAAATAAGTGTGTTTAGAGTCATTTTAATGCCTGAAATTGGTCGAAATAGAAGCTTCTGAGTAGGAGAAAAAGTCTGTAAAAATTGCAATTTTGGTCACTTTGAGGATATAAAAAGTAGTTATTCAACATGAGGCTCAATCCAAATGACATTTTGAATACATTTTACTACAGTCCAAAAAATCAATTTTCTGATGAAAAACGATGACCCGTGACCTGTCGAACTGTCTCCACATGGTCCGAAATTATAATTTTTTAATGTTAAATTTTTTGACTGTAAATGAATATTGAATGTGAATCAGAACTCTTGGAACTAAAATAAGTGTGTTTAGAGTCATTTTAATGCCTGATATTCGTCGAAATAGAAGCTTCTGAGTAGGAGAAAAAGTCTGTAAAAATGGCAATTTTGGTCACATTGAGGATATAAAAAGTAGTTATTCAACATGAGGCACAATCCAAATGACATTTTGAATACATTTTTCTACAGTCCAAAAAATCAATTTTCTGATGAAAAACGATGACCCGTACCTGTCGAACAGTCTCCAAATGGTCAGAAATTATAATTTTTTAATGTTTAATTTTTTGACTGTAAATGAATATTGAATGTGAATTAGAACTCTTGGAACTAAAATAAGTGTGTTTAGAGTCATTTTAATGCCTGAAATTGGTCGAAATAGAAGCTTCTGAGTAGGAGAAAAAGTCTATAAAAATGGCAATTTTGGTCACATTGAGGCTATAAAAATTAGTTATTCAACATGAGGCACAATCCAAATGACATTTTGAATCAATTTTTACACAGTCAAAAAAATCAATTTTCTGATGAAAAACGATGACCCTTAACCTGTCGAACTTTCTCCAAATGGTCAGAAATTATAATTTTTTAACGTTTAATTTTTTGACTGTAAATGAATATTGAATGTGAATTAGAACTCTTGGAACTAAAATAAGTGTGTTTAGAGTCATTTTAATGCCTGAAATTGGTCGAAATAGAAGCTTCTGAGTAGGAGAAAAAGTCTATAAAAATGGCAATTTTGGTCACATTGAGGCTATAAAAATTAGTTATTCAACATGAGGCACAATCCAAATGACATTTTGAATACATTTTTCTACAGTCCAAAAAATCAATTTTCTGATGAAAAACGATGACCCGTGACCTGTTGAACAGTCTCCAAATGGTCAGAAATTATAATTTTTTAATGTTTAATTTTTTGACTGTAAATGAATATTGAATGTGAATTAGAACTCTTGGAACTAAAATAAGTGTGTTTAGGGTCATTTTATTGCCTGAAATTGGGTGAAATAGAAGCTTCTGAGTAGGAGAAAAAGTCTGTAAAAATTGCACTTTTGGTCACATTGAGGCTGTAAAAAGTAGTTATTCAACATGAGGCACAATCCAAATGACATTTTGAATACATTTTTCTACAGTCCAAAAAATCAATTTTCTGATGAAAAACGATGACCCGTGACCTGTCGAACTTTCTCCAAATGGTCAGAAATTATAATTTTTTAACGTTTAATTTTTTGACTGTAAATGAATATTGAATGTGAATTAGAACTCTTGGAATTAAAATAAGTGTGTTTAGGGTCATTTTAATGCCTGAAATGGTCGAAATAGAAGCTACTGAGTAGGAGAAAAAGTCTGTAAAAATGGCAATTTTGGTCACATTGAGGATATAAAAAGTAGTTATTCAACATGAGGCACAATCTAAATGACATTTTGAATACATTTTTCCACAGTCCAAAAAATCAATTTTCTGATGAAAAACGATGACCCGTGACCTGTTGAACTGTCTCCAAATGGTCAGAAATTATAATTTTTTAACGTTTAATTTTTTTACTGTAAATGAATATTGAATGTGAATTAGAACTCTTGGAACTGAAATAAGTGTGTTTAGAGTCATTTTAATGCCTGAAATTGGTCGAAATAGAAGCTTCTGAGTAGGAGAAAAAGTCTGTAAAAATGGCAATTTTGGTCACATTGAGGCTGTAAAAAGTAGTTATTCAACATGAGGCACAATCCAAATGACATTTTGAATCAATTTTTACACATTCAAAAAAATCAATTTTCTGATGAAAAACGATGACCCGTGACCTGTCGAACTTTCTCCAAATGGTCAGAAATTATAATTTTTTAACGTTTAATTTTTTGACTGTAAATGAATATTGAATGTGAATTAGAACTCCTGGAACTAAAATAAGTGTGTTTAGGGTCATTTTAATGCCTGAAATTGGTCAAAATAGAAGCTTCTGAGTAGGAGAAAAAGTCTGTAAAAATGGCAATTTTGGTCGCATTGAGGATATAATAAGTAGTTATTCAACATGAGGCACAATCCAAATGACATTTTGAATAAATTTTTCTACAGTCCAAAAAAATCAATTTTCTGATGAAAAACGATGACCCGTGACCTGTCGAACTTTCTCCAAATGGTCAGAAATGATAATTTTTTAATGTTTAATATTTTGACTGTAAATGAATATTGAATGTGAATTAGAACTCTTGGAACTAAAATAAGTGTGTTTAGAGTCATATTAATGCCTGAAATTGGTCTAAATAGAAGCTTCTGAGTAGGAGAAAAAGTCTGTAAAAATGGCAATTTTGGTCACATTGAGGCTATAAAAAGTAGTTATTCAACATGAGGCACAATCCAAATGACATTTTGAATCAATTTTCCTACAGTCAAAAAAAACAATTTTCTGATGAAAAACGATGACCCGTGACCTGTCGAACTTTCTCCAAATGGTCATAAATTATAATTTTTTAACGTTTAAATTTTTTACTGTAAATGAATATTGAATGTGAATTAGAACTCTTGGAACTAAAATAAGTGTGTTTAGAGTCATTTTAATGCCTGAAATTGGTCCGAAATAGAAGCTTCTAAGTAGGAGAAAAAGTCTGTAAAAATGGCAATTTTGGTCACATTGAGGATATAAAAAGTAGTTATTTAACATGAGGCACAATCCAAATGACATTTTGAATACATTTTTCTACAGTCCAAAAAATCAATTTTCTGATGAAAAACGATGACCCGTGACCTGTCCAACTGTCTCCAAATGGTCAGAAATTATAAGTTTTTTAATGTTTAATTTTTTGACTGTTAATGAATATTGAATGTGAATTAGAACTCTTGGAACTAAAATAAGTGTGTTTAGAGTCATTTTAATGCCTGAAATTGGTCAAAATAGAAGCTTCTGAGTAGGAGAAAAAGTCTGTAAAATTTCAATTTTGGTCACATTGAGGATATAAAAAGTAGTGATTCAACATGAGGCACAATCCAAATGACATTTTAAATCAATTTTTACACAGTCAAAAAAATCAATTTTCTGATGAAAAACGATGACCCGTGACCTGTCGAACTTTCTCCAAATGGTCAGAAATTATCATTTTTTAATCTTTAATTTTTTGACTGTAAATGAATATTGAATGTGAATTAGAACTCTTGGAACTAAAATAAGTGTGTTTAGGGTCATTTTAATGCCTGAAATTGCTCGAAATAGAAGCTTCTGAGTAGGAGAAAAAGTCTGTAAAAATGGCACTTTTGGTCACATTGAGGCTGTAAAAAGTAGTTATTCAACATGAGGCACAATCCAAATGACATTTTGAATACATTTTTCTACAGTCCAAAAAATCAATTTTCTGATGAAAAACAATGACCCGTGACCTGTCGAACTTTCTCCAAATGGTCAGAAATTATAATTTTTTAATGTTTAATTTTTTGACTGTAAATGAATATTGAATGTGAATTAGAACTCTTGGAACTAAAATAAGTGTGTTTAGAGTCATTTTAATGCCTGAAATTGGTCGAAATAGAAGCTTCTGAGTAGGAGAAAAAGTCTGTAAAAATGGCAATTTTGGTCACATTGAGGCTGTAAAAAGTAGTTATTCAACATGAGGCACAATCCAAATGACATTTTGAATCAATTTTTACACAGTCAAAAAAATCAATTTTCTGATGAAAAACGATGACCCGTGACCTGTCAAACTTTCTCCAAATGGTCAGAAATTATAATTTTTTAACGTTTAATTTTTTGACTGTAAATGAATATTGAATGTGAATTAGAACTCTTGGAACTAAAATAAGTGTGTTTAGGGTCATTTTAATGCCTGAAATTGGTCGAAATAGAAGCTTCTGAGTAGGAGAAAAAGTCTGTAAAAATGGCAATTTTGGTCACATTGAGGATATAAAAAGTAGTTATTCAACATGAGGCACAATCCAAATGACATTTTGAATACATTTTTCTACAGTCCAAAAAATCAATTTTCTGATGAAAAACGATGACCCATGACCTGTTGAACTGTCTCCAAATGGTCAGAAATTATAATTTTTTAACGTTTAATTTTTTTACTGTAAATGAATATTGAATGTGAATTAGAACTCTTGGAACTAAAATAAGTGTGTTTAGAGTCATTTTAATGCCTGAAATTGGTCGAAATAGAAGCTTCTGAGTAGGAGAAAAAGTCTGTAAAAATTGCAATTTTGGTCACATTGAGGATATAATAAGTAGTTATTCAACATGAGGCACAATCCAAATGACATTTTGAATCAATTTTTCTACAGTCAAAAAAATCAATTTTCTGATGAAAAACGATGACCCGTGACCTGTCGAACTTTCTCCAAATGGTCAGAAATGATAATTTTTTAATGTTTAATTTTTTGACTGTAAATGAATATTGAATGTGAATTAGAACTCTTGGAACTAAAATAAGTGTGTTTAGAGTCATTTTAATGCCTGAAATTGGTCGAAATAGAAGTTTCTGAGTAGGAGAAAAAGTCTGTAAAAATGGCAATTTTGGTCACATTGAGGCTATAAAAAGTAGGTATTCAACATGAGGCACAATCCAAATGACATTTTGAATCAATTTTTACACAGTCAAAAAAATCAATTTTCTGATGAAAAACGAGGACCCGTGACCTGTCGAACTTTCTCCAAATGGTCAAAAATTATAATTTTTTAACGTTTAATTTTTTGACTGTAAATGAATATTGAATGTGAATTAGAACTCTTGGAACTAAAATAAGTGTGTTTAGGGTCATTTTAATGCCTGAAATTGGTCGAAATAGAAGCTTCTGAGTAGGAAAAAAAGTCTGTAAAAATGGCAATTTTGGTCACATTGAGGATATAAAAAGTAGTTATTCAACATGGGCACAATCCAAATGACATTTTGAATAAATTTTTCTACAGTCACAAAAACAATTTTCTGATGAAAAACGATGAACCGTGACCTGTCGAACTGTCTCCAAATGGTCAGAAATTATAATTTTTTAATGTTTAATTTTTTGACTGTAAATGAATATTGAATGTGAATTAGAACTCTTGGAACTAAAATAAGTGTGTTTAGAGTCATTTTAATGCCTGAAATTGGTCGAAATAGAAGCTTCTGAGTAGGAGAAAAAGTCTATAAAAATGGCAATTTTGGTCACATTGAGGCTATAAAAATTAGTTATTCAACATGAGGCACAATCCAAATGACATTTTGAATCAATTTTTACACAGTCAAAAAAATCAATTTTCTGATGAAAAACGATGACCCGTGACCTGTCGAACTTTCTCCAAATGGTCAGAAATTATAATTTTTTAACGTTTACGTTTTTTGACTGTAAATGAATATTGAATGTGAATTAGAACTCTTGGAACTAAAATAAGTGTGTTTAGGGTCATTTTAATGCCTGAAATTGGTCGAAATAGAAGCTTCTGAGTAGGAGAAAAAGTCTGTAAAAATGGCAATTTTGGTCACATTGAGGATATAAAAAGTAGTTATTCAACATGAGGCACAATCCAAATGACATTTTGAATACATTTTTCTACAGTCCAAAAAATCAATTTTCTGATGAAAAACGATGAACCGTGACCTGTCGAACTGTCTCCAAATGGTCAGAAATTATAATTTTTTAATGTTTAATTTTTTGACTGTAAATGAATATTGAATGTGAATTAGAACTCTTGGAACTAAAATAAGTGTGTTTAGAGTCATTTTAATGCCTGAAATTGGTCGAAATAGAAGCTTCTGAGTAGGAGAAAAAGTCTATAAAAATGGCAATTTTGGTCACATTGAGGCTATAAAAATTAGTTATTCAACATGAGGCACAATCCAAATGACATTTTGAATCAATTTTTACACAGTCAAAAAAATCAATTTTCTGATGAAAAACGATGACCCGTGACCTATCGAACTTTCTCCAAATGGTCAGAAATTATAATTTTTTAATGTTTAATTTTTTGACTGTATATGAATATTGAATGTGAATTAGAACTCTTGGAACTAAAATAAGTGTGTTTAGGGTCATTATAATGCCTGAAATTGGTCGAAATAGAAGCTTCTGAGTAGGAGAAAAAGTCTGTAAAAATGGCAATTTTGGTCACATTGAGGATATAAAAAGTAGTTATTCAACATGAGGCACAATCCAAATGACATTTTGAATACATTTTTCTACAGTCCAAAAAATAAATTTTCTGATGAAAAACGATGACCCGTGACCTGTTGAAGTGTCTCCAAATGGTCAGAAATTATAATTTTTTAACGTTTAATTTTTTTATTGTAAATGAATATTGAATGTGAATTAGAACTCTTGGAACTAAAATAAGTGTGTTTAGAGTCATTTTAATGCCTGAAATTGGTCGAAATAGAAGCTTCTGAGTAGGAGAAAAAGTCTGTAAAAATGGCAATTTTGGTCACATTGAGGATATAAAAAGTAGTTATTCAACATGAGGCACAATCCAAATGACATTTTGAATACATTTTTCTACAGTCCAAAAAATAAATTTTCTGATGAAAAACGATGACCCGTGACCTGTTGAAGTGTCTCCAAATGGTCAGAAATTATAATTTTTTAACGTTTAATTTTTTTATTGTAAATGAATATTGAATGTGAATTAGAACTCTTGGAACTAAAATAAGTGTGTTTAGAGTCATTTTAATGTCTGAAATTGGTCGAAATAGAAGCTTCTGAGTAGGAGAAAAAGTCTGTAAAAATGGTAATTTTGGTCACATTGAGGCTGTAAAAAGTAGTTATTCAACATGAGGCACAATCCAAATGACATTTTGAATCAATTTTTCTACAGTCAAAAAAACAATTTTCTGATGAAAAACGATGACCCGTGACCTGTCGAACTTTCTCCAAATGGTCAGAAATTATAATTTTTTAATCTTTAATTTTTTGACTGTAAATGAATATTGAATGTGAATTAGAACTCTTGGAACTAAAATAAGTGTGTTTAGATTCATTTTAATGCCTGAAATTGGTCGAAATAGAAGCTTCTGAGTAGGAGAAAAAGTCTGTAAAAATGGCAATTTTGGTCACATTGAGGCTGTAAAAAGTAGTTATTCAACATGAGGCACAATCCAAATGACATTTTGAATCAATTTTTCTACACTCAAAAAAAACAATTTTCTGATGAAAAACGATGACCCGTGACCTGTCGAACTTTCTCCAAATGGTCATAAATTATAATTTTTTAATCTTTAATTTTTTGACTGTAAATGAATATTGAATGTGAATTAGAACTCTTGGAACTAAAATAAGTGTGTTTAGAGTCATTTTAATGCCTGAAATTGGTCGAAATAGAAGCTTCTGAGTAGGAGAAAAAGTCTGTAAAAATTGCAATTTTGGTCACTTTGAGGATATAAAAAGTAGTTATTCAACATGAGGCTCAATCCAAATGACATTTTGAATACATTTTACTACAGTCCAAAAAATCAATTTTCTGATGAAAAACGATGACCCGTGACCTGTCGAACTGTCTCCACATGGTCCGAAATTATAATTTTTTAATGTAAAATTTTTTGACTGTAAATGAATATTGAATGTGAATCAGAACTCTTGGAACTAAAATAAGTGTGTTTAGAGTCATTTTAATGCCTGATATTCGTCGAAATAGAAGCTTCTGAGTAGGAGAAAAAGTCTGTAAAAATGGCAATTTTGGTCACATTGAGGATATAAAAAGTAGTTATTCAACATGAGGCACAATCCAAATGACATTTTGAATACATTTTTCTACAGTCCAAAAAATCAATTTTCTGATGAAAAACGATGACCCGTACCTGTTGAACAGTCTCCAAATGGTCAGAAATTATAATTTTTTAATGTTTAATTTTTTGACTGTAAATGAATATTGAATGTGAATTAGAACTCTTGGAACTAAAATAAGTGTGTTTAGAGTCATTTTAATGCCTGAAATTGGTCGAAATAGAAGCTTCTGAGTAGGAGAAAAAGTCTATAAAAATGGCAATTTTGGTCACATTGAGGCTATAAAAATTAGTTATTCAACATGAGGCACAATCCAAATGACATTTTGAATCAATTTTTACACAGTCAAAAAACTCAATTTTCTGATGAAAAACGATGACCCTTAACCTGTCGAACTTTCTCCAAATGGTCAGAAATTATAATTTTTTAACGTTTAATTTTTTGACTGTAAATGAATATTGAATGTGAATTAGAACTCTTGGAACTAAAATAAGTGTGTTTAGAGTCATTTTAATGCCTGAAATTGGTCGAAATAGAAGCTTCTGAGTAGGAGAAAAAGTCTGTAAAAATGGCAATTTTGGTCATATTGAGGATATAAAAAGTAGTTATTCAACATGAGGCACAATCCAAATGACATTTTGAATACATTTTTCTACAGTCCAAAAAATCAATTTTCTGATGAAAAACAATGACCCGTGACCTGTCGAACTTTCTCCAAATGGTCAGAAATTATAATTTTTTAATGTTTAATTTTTTGACTGTAAATGAATATTGAATGTGAATTAGAACTCTTGGAACTGAAATAAGTGTGTTTAGAGTCATTTTAATGCCTGAAATTGGTCGAAATAGAAGCTTCTGAGTAGGAGAAAAAGTCTGTAAAAATGGCAATTTTGGTCACATTGAGGCTGTAAAAAGTAGTTATTCAACATGAGGCACAATCCAAATGACATTTTGAATCAATTTTTACACATTCAAAAAAATCAATTTTCTGATGAAAAACGATGACCCGTGACCTGTCGAACTTTCTCCAAATGGTCAGAAATTATAATTTTTTAACGTTTAATTTTTTGACTGTAAATGAATATTGAATGTGAATTAGAACTCTTGGAACTAAAATAAGTGTGTTTAGGGTCATTTTATTGCCTGAAATTGGGTGAAATAGAAGCTTCTGAGTAGGAGAAAAAGTCTGTAAAAATTGCACTTTTGGTCACATTGAGGCTGTAAAAAGTAGTTATTCAACATGAGGCACAATCCAAATGACATTTTGAATACATTTTTCTACAGTCCAAAAAATCAATTTTCTGATGAAAAACGATGACCCGTGACCTGTCGAACTTTCTCCAAATGGTCAGAAATTATAATTTTTTAACGTTTAATTTTTTGACTGTAAATGAATATTGAATGTGAATTAGAACTCTTGGAATTAAAATAAGTGTGTTTAGGGTCATTTTAATGCCTGAAATGGTCGAAATAGAAGCTACTGAGTAGGAGAAAAAGTCTGTAAAAATGGCAATTTTGGTCACATTGAGGATATAAAAAGTAGTTATTCAACATGAGGCACAATCTAAATGACATTTTGAATACATTTTTCCACAGTCCAAAAAATCAATTTTCTGATGAAAAACGATGACCCGTGACCTGTTGAACTGTCTCCAAATGGTCAGAAATTATAATTTTTTAACGTTTAATTTTTTTACTGTAAATGAATATTGAATGTGAATTAGAACTCTTGGAACTGAAATAAGTGTGTTTAGAGTCATTTTAATGCCTGAAATTGGTCGAAATAGAAGCTTCTGAGTAGGAGAAAAAGTCTGTAAAAATGGCAATTTTGGTCACATTGAGGCTGTAAAAAGTAGTTATTCAACATGAGGCACAATCCAAATGACATTTTGAATCAATTTTTACACATTCAAAAAAATCAATTTTCTGATGAAAAACGATGACCCGTGACCTGTCGAACTTTCTCCAAATGGTCAGAAATTATAATTTTTTAACGTTTAATTTTTTGACTGTAAATGAATATTGAATGTGAATTAGAACTCCTGGAACTAAAATAAGTGTGTTTAGGGTCATTTTAATGCCTGAAATTGGTCAAAATAGAAGCTTCTGAGTAGGAGAAAAAGTCTGTAAAAATGGCAATTTTGGTCGCATTGAGGATATAATAAGTAGTTATTCAACATGAGGCACAATCCAAATGACATTTTGAATAAATTTTTCTACAGTCCAAAAAAATCAATTTTCTGATGAAAAACGATGACCCGTGACCTGTCGAACTTTCTCCAAATGGTCAGAAATGATAATTTTTTAATGTTTAATATTTTGACTGTAAATGAATATTGAATGTGAATTAGAACTCTTGGAACTAAAATAAGTGTGTTTAGAGTCATATTAATGCCTGAAATTGGTCGAAATAGAAGCTTCTGAGTAGGAGAAAAAGTCTGTAAAAATGGCAATTTTGGTCACATTGAGGCTATAAAAAGTAGTTATTCAACATGAGGCACAATCCAAATGACATTTTGAATCAATTTTCCTACAGTCAAAAAAAACAATTTTCTGATGAAAAACGATGACCCGTGACCTGTCGAACTTTCTCCAAATGGTCATAAATTATAATTTTTTAACGTTTAAATTTTTTACTGTAAATGAATATTGAATGTGAATTAGAACTCTTGGAACTAAAATAAGTGTGTTTAGAGTCATTTTAATGCCTGAAATTGGTCCGAAATAGAAGCTTCTGAGTAGGAGAAAAAGTCTGTAAAAATGGCAATTTTGGTCACATTGAGGATATAAAAAGTAGTTATTTAACATGAGGCACAATCCAAATGACATTTTGAATACATTTTTCTACAGTCCAAAAAATCAATTTTCTGATGAAAAACGATGACCCGTGACCTGTCCAACTGTCTCCAAATGGTCAGAAATTATAAGTTTTTTAATGTTTAATTTTTTGACTGTTAATGAATATTGAATGTGAATTAGAACTCTTGGAACTAAAATAAGTGTGTTTAGAGTCATTTTAATGCCTGAAATTGGTCAAAATAGAAGCTTCTGAGTAGGAGAAAAAGTCTGTAAAATTTCAATTTTGGTCACATTGAGGATATAAAAAGTAGTGATTCAACATGAGGCACAATCCAAATGACATTTTAAATCAATTTTTACACAGTCAAAAAAATCAATTTTCTGATGAAAAACAATGACCCGTGACCTGTCGAACTTTCTCTAAATGGTCAGAATTTATAATTTTTTAACGTTTGACTGTAAATGAATATTGAATGTGAATTAGAACTCTTGGAACTAAAATAAGTGTGTTTAGAGTCATTTTAATGCCTGAAATTGGTCCGAAATAGAAGCTTCTGAGTAGGAGAAAAAGTCTGTAAAAATGGCAATTTTGGTCACATTGAGGATATAATAAGTAGTTATTCAACATGAGGCACAATCCAAATGACATTTTGAATACATTTTTCTACAGTCCAAAAAAATAAATTTTCTGATGAAAAACGATGACCCGTGACCTGTCGAACTTTCTCCAAATGGTCAGAAATTATCATTTTTTAATCTTTAATTTTTTGACTGTAAATGAATATTGAATGTGAATTAGAACTCTTGGAACTAAAATAAGTGTGTTTAGAGTCATTTTAATGCCTGAAATTGGTCGAAATAGAAGCTTCTGAGTAGGAGAAAAAGTCTGTAAAAATGGCAATTTTGGTCACATTGAGGCTGTAAAAAGTAGTTATTCAACATGAGGCACAATCCAAATGACATTTTGAATCAATTTTTACACAGTCAAAAAAATCAATTTTCTGATGAAAAACGATGACCCGTGACCTGTCAAACTTTCTCCAAATGGTCAGAAATTATAATTTTTTAACGTTTAATTTTTTGACTGTAAATGAATATTGAATGTGAATTAGAACTCTTGGAACTAAAATAAGTGTGTTTAGGGTCATTTTAATGCCTGAAATTGGTCGAAATAGAAGCTTCTGAGTAGGAGAAAAAGTCTGTAAAAATGGCAATTTTGGTCACATTGAGGATATAAAAAGTAGTTATTCAACATGAGGCACAATCCAAATGACATTTTGAATACATTTTTCTACAGTCCAAAAAATCAATTTTCTGATGAAAAACGATGACCCATGACCTGTTGAACTGTCTCCAAATGGTCAGAAATTATAATTTTTTAACGTTTAATTTTTTTACTGTAAATGAATATTGAATGTGAATTAGAACTCTTGGAACTAAAATAAGTGTGTTTAGAGTCATTTTAATGCCTGAAATTGGTCGAAATAGAAGCTTCTGAGTAGGAGAAAAAGTCTGTAAAAATTGCAATTTTGGTCACATTGAGGATATAATAAGTAGTTATTCAACATGAGGCACAATCCAAATGACATTTTGAATAAATTTTTCTACAGTCCAAAAAAATCAATTTTCTGATGAAAAACGATGACCCGTGACCTGTCGAACTTTCTCCAAATGGTCAGAAATGATAATTTTTTAATGTTTAATTTTTTGACTGTAAATGAATATTGAATGTGAATTAGAACTCTTGGAACTAAAATAAGTGTGTTTAGAGTCATTTTAATGCCTGAAATTGGTCGAAATAGAAGTTTCTGAGTAGGAGAAAAAGTCTGTAAAAATGGCAATTTTGGTCACATTGAGGCTATAAAAAGTAGGTATTCAACATGAGGCACAATCCAAATGACATTTTGAATCAATTTTTACACAGTCAAAAAAATCAATTTTCTGATGAAAAACGAGGACCCGTGACCTGTCGAACTTTCTCCAAATGGTCAAAAATTATAATTTTTTAACGTTTAATTTTTTGACTGTAAATGAATATTGAATGTGAATTAGAACTCTTGGAACTAAAATAAGTGTGTTTAGGGTCATTTTAATGCCTGAAATTGGTCGAAATAGAAGCTTCTGAGTAGGAAAAAAAGTCTGTAAAAATGGCAATTTTGGTCACATTGAGGATATAAAAAGTAGTTATTCAACATGGGCACAATCCAAATGACATTTTGAATAAATTTTTCTACAGTCACAAAAACAATTTTCTGATGAAAAACGATGAACCGTGACCTGTCGAACTGTCTCCAAATGGTCAGAAATTATAATTTTTTAATGTTTAATTTTTTGCCTGTAAATGAATATTGAATGTGAATTAGAACTCTTGGAACTAAAATAAGTGTGTTTAGAGTCATTTTAATGCCTGAAATTGGTCGAAATAGAAGCTTCTGAGTAGGAGAAAAAGTCTATAAAAATGGCAATTTTGGTCACATTGAGGCTATAAAAATTAGTTATTCAACATGAGGCACAATCCAAATGACATTTTGAATCAATTTTTACACAGTCAAAAAAATCAATTTTCTGATGAAAAACGATGACCCGTGACCTGTCGAACTTTCTCCAAATGGTCAGAAATTATAATTTTTTAACGTTTACGTTTTTTGACTGTAAATGAATATTGAATGTGAATTAGAACTCTTGGAACTAAAATAAGTGTGTTTAGGGTCATTTTAATGCCTGAAATTGGTCGAAATAGAAGCTTCTGAGTAGGAGAAAAAGTCTGTAAAAATGGCAATTTTGGTCACATTGAGGATATAAAAAGTAGTTATTCAACATGAGGCACAATCCAAATGACATTTTGAATACATTTTTCTACAGTCCAAAAAATCAATTTTCTGATGAAAAACGATGACCCGTGACCTGTTGAACTGTCTCCAAATGGTCAGAAATTATAATTTTTTAACGTTTAATTTTTTTACTGTAAATGAATATTGAATGTGAATTAGAACTCTTGGAACTAAAATAAGTGTGTTTAGAGTCATTTTAATGCCTGAAATTGGTCGAAATAGAAGCTTCTGAGTAGGAGAAAAAGTCTGTAAAAATGGCAATTTTGGTCACATTGAGGCTGTAAAAAGTAGTTATTCAACATGAGGCACAATCCAAATGACATTTTGAATCAATTTTTACACAGTCAAAAAAATCAATTTTCTGATGAAAAACAATGACCCGTGACCTGTCAAACTTTCTCCAAAAGGTCAGAAATTATAATTTTTTACCGTTTAATTTTTTGACTGTAAATGAATATTGAATGTGAATTAGAACTCTTGGAACTAAAATAAGTTTGTTTAGGGTCATTTTAATGCCTGAAATGATCAAAATAGAAGCTTCTGAGTAGGAGAAAAAGTCTGTAAAAATGGCAATTTTGGTCACATTGAGGATATAAAAAGTAGTTATTCAACATGAGGCACAATCCAAATGACATTTTGAATACATTTTTCTACAGTCCAAAAAATCAATTTTCTGATGAAAAACGATGAACCGTGACCTGTCGAACTGTCTCCAAATGGTCAGAAATTATAATTTTTTAATGTTTAATTTTTTGACTGTAAATGAATATTGAATGTGAATTAGAACTCTTGGAACTAAAATAAGTGTGTTTAGAGTCATTTTAATGCCTGAAATTGGTCGAAATAGAAGCTTCTGAGTAGGAGAAAAAGTCTATAAAAATGGCAATTTTGGTCACATTGAGGCTATAAAAATTAGTTATTCAACATGAGGCACAATCCAAATGACATTTTGAATCAATTTTTACACAGTCAAAAAAATCAATTTTCTGATGAAAAACGATGACCCGTGACCTATCGAACTTTCTCCAAATGGTCAGAAATTATAATTTTTTAATGTTTAATTTTTTGACTGTATATGAATATTGAATGTGAATTAGAACTCTTGGAACTAAAATAAGTGTGTTTAGGGTCATTATAATGCCTGAAATTGGTCGAAATAGAAGCTTCTGAGTAGGAGAAAAAGTCTGTAAAAATGGCAATTTTGGTCACATTGAGGATATAAAAAGTAGTTATTCAACATGAGGCACAATCCAAATGACATTTTGAATACATTTTTCTACAGTCCAAAAAATAAATTTTCTGATGAAAAACGATGACCCGTGACCTGTTGAAGTGTCTCCAAATGGTCAGAAATTATAATTTTTTAACGTTTAATTTTTTTATTGTAAATGAATATTGAATGTGAATTAGAACTCTTGGAACTAAAATAAGTGTGTTTAGAGTCATTTTAATGCCTGAAATTGGTCGAAATAGAAGCTTCTGAGTAGGAGAAAAAGTCTGTAAAAATGGCAATTTTGGTCACATTGAGGATATAAAAAGTAGTTATTCAACATGAGGCACAATCCAAATGACATTTTGAATACATTTTTCTACAGTCCAAAAAATAAATTTTCTGATGAAAAACGATGACCCGTGACCTGTTGAAGTGTCTCCAAATGGTCAGAAATTATAATTTTTTAACGTTTAATTTTTTTATTGTAAATGAATATTGAATGTGAATTAGAACTCTTGGAACTAAAATAAGTGTGTTTAGAGTCATTTTAATGTCTGAAATTGGTCGAAATAGAAGCTTCTGAGTAGGAGAAAAAGTCTGTAAAAATGGCAATTTTGGTCACATTGAGGCTGTAAAAAGTAGTTATTCAACATGAGGCACAATCCAAATGACATTTTGAATCAATTTTTCTACAGTCAAAAAAACAATTTTCTGATGAAAAACGATGACCCGTGACCTGTCGAACTTTCTCCAAATGGTCAGAAATTATAATTTTTTAATCTTTAATTTTTTGACTGTAAATGAATATTGAATGTGAATTAGAACTCTTGGAACTAAAATAAGTGTGTTTAGATTCATTTTAATGCCTGAAATTGGTCGAAATAGAAGCTTCTGAGTAGGAGAAAAAGTCTGTAAAAATGGCAATTTTGGTCACATTGAGGCTGTAAAAAGTAGTTATTCAACATGAGGCACAATCCAAATGACATTTTGAATCAATTTTTCTACACTCAAAAAAAACAATTTTCTGATGAAAAACGATGACCCGTGACCTGTCGAACTTTCTCCAAATGGTCATAAATTATAATTTTTTAATCTTTAATTTTTTGACTGTAAATTAATATTGAATGTGAATTAGAACTCTTGGAACTAAAATAAGTGTGTTTAGAGTCATTTTAATGCCTGAAATTGGTCGAAATAGAAGCTTCTGAGTAGGAGAAAAAGTCTGTAAAAATTGCAATTTTGGTCACTTTGAGGATATAAAAAGTAGTTATTCAACATGAGGCTCAATCCAAATGACATTTTGAATACATTTTACTACAGTCCAAAAAATCAATTTTCTGATGAAAAACGATGACCCGTGACCTGTCGAACTGTCTCCACATGGTCCGAAATTATAATTTTTTAATGTTAAATTTTTTGACTGTAAATGAATATTGAATGTGAATCAGAACTCTTGGAACTAAAATAAGTGTGTTTAGAGTCATTTTAATGCCTGATATTCGTCGAAATAGAAGCTTCTGAGTAGGAGAAAAAGTCTGTAAAAATGGCAATTTTGGTCACATTGAGGATATAAAAAGTAGTTATTCAACATGAGGCACAATCCAAATGACATTTTGAATACATTTTTCTACAGTCCAAAAAATCAATTTTCTGATGAAAAACGATGACCCGTACCTGTTGAACAGTCTCCAAATGGTCAGAAATTATAATTTTTTAATGTTTAATTTTTTGACTGTAAATGAATATTGAATGTGAATTAGAACTCTTGGAACTAAAATAAGTGTGTTTAGAGTCATTTTAATGCCTGAAATTGGTCGAAATAGAAGCTTCTGAGTAGGAGAAAAAGTCTATAAAAATGGCAATTTTGGTCACATTGAGGCTATAAAAATTAGTTATTCAACATGAGGCACAATCCAAATGACATTTTGAATCAATTTTTACACAGTCAAAAAACTCAATTTTCTGATGAAAAACGATGACCCTTAACCTGTCGAACTTTCTCCAAATGGTCAGAAATTATAATTTTTTAACGTTTAATTTTTTGACTGTAAATGAATATTGAATGTGAATTAGAACTCTTGGAACTAAAATAAGTGTGTTTAGGGTCATTTTAATGCCTGAAATTGGTCGAAATAGAAGCTTCTGAGTAGGAGAAAAAGTCTGTAAAAATGGCAATTTTGGTCACATTGAGGCTGTAAAAAGTAGTTATTCAACATGAGGCACAATCCAAATGACATTTTGAATACATTTTTCTACAGTCCAAAAAATCAATTTTCTGATGAAAAACAATGACCCGTGACCTGTCGAACTTTCTCCAAATGGTCAGAAATTATAATTTTTTAATGTTTAATTTTTTGACTGTAAATGAATATTGAATGTGAATTAGAACTCTTGGAACTAAAATAAGTGTGTTTAGAGTCATTTTAATGCCTGAAATTGGTCGAAATAGAAGCTTCTGAGTAGGAGAAAAAGTCTGTAAAAATGGCAATTTTGGTCACATTGAGGCTGTAAAAAGTAGTTATTCAACATGAGGCACAATCCAAATGACATTTTGAATCAATTTTTACACAGTCAAAAAAATCAATTTTCTGATGAAAAACGATGACCCGTGACCTGTCAAACTTTCTCCAAATGGTCAGAAATTATAATTTTTTAACGTTTAATTTTTTGACTGTAAATGAATATTGAATGTGAATTAGAACTTTTGGAACTAAAATAAGTGTGTTTAGGGTCATTTTAATGCCTGAAATTGGTCGAAATAGAAGCTTCTGAGTAGGAGAAAAAGTCTGTAAAAATGGCAATTTTGGTCACATTGAGGATATAAAAAGTAGTTATTCAACATGAGGCACAATCCAAATGACATTTTGAATACATTTTTCTACAGTCCAAAAAATCAATTTTCTGATGAAAAACGATGACCCATGACCTGTTGAACTGTCTCCAAATGGTCAGAAATTATAATTTTTTAACGTTTAATTTTTTTACTGTAAATGAATATTGAATGTGAATTAGAACTCTTGGAACTAAAATAAGTGTGTTTAGAGTCATTTTAATGCCTGAAATTGGTCGAAATAGAAGCTTCTGAGTAGGAGAAAAAGTCTGTAAAAATTGCAATTTTGGTCACATTGAGGATATAATAAGTAGTTATTCAACATGAGGCACAATCCAAATGACATTTTGAATAAATTTTTCTACAGTCCAAAAAAATCAATTTTCTGATGAAAAACGATGACCCGTGACCTGTCGAACTTTCTCCAAATGGTCAGAAATGATAATTTTTTAATGTTTAATTTTTTGACTGTAAATGAATATTGAATGTGAATTAGAACTCTTGGAACTAAAATAAGTGTGTTTAGAGTCATTTTAATGCCTGAAATTGGTCGAAATAGAAGTTTCTGAGTAGGAGAAAAAGTCTGTAAAAATGGCAATTTTGGTCACATTGAGGCTATAAAAAGTAGTTATTCAACATGAAGCACAATCCAAATGACATTTTGAATCAATTTTTACACAGTCAAAAAAATCAATTTTCTGATGAAAAACGAGGACCCGTGACCTGTCGAACTTTCTCCAAATGGTCAAAAATTATAATTTTTTAACGTTTAATTTTTTGACTGTAAATGAATATTGAATGTGAATTAGAACTCTTGGAACTAAAATAAGTGTGTTTAGGGTCATTTTAATGCCTGAAATTGGTCGAAATAGAAGCTTCTGAGTAGGAGAAAAAGTCTATAAAAATGGCAATTTTGGTCACATTGAGGCTATAAAAATTAGTTATTCAACATGAGGCACAATCCAAATGACATTTTGAATCAATTTTTACACAGTCAAAAAAATCAATTTTCTGATGAAAAACGATGACCCGTGACCTGTCGAACTTTCTCCAAATGGTCAGAAATTATAATTTTTTAACGTTTACGTTTTTTGACTGTAAATGAATATTGAATGTGAATTAGAACTCTTGGAACTAAAATAAGTGTGTTTAGGGTCATTTTAATGCCTGAAATTGGTCGAAATAGAAGCTTCTGAGTAGGAGAAAAAGTCTGTAAAAATGGCAATTTTGGTCACATTGAGGATATAAAAAGTAGTTATTCAACATGAGGCACAATCCAAATGACATTTTGAATACATTTTTCTACAGTCCAAAAAATCAATTTTCTGATGAAAAACGATGACCCGTGACCTGTTGAACTGTCTCCAAATGGTCAGAAATTATAATTTTTTAACGTTTAATTTTTTTACTGTAAATGAATATTGAATGTGAATTAGAACTCTTGGAACTAAAATAAGTGTGTTTAGAGTCATTTTAATGCCTGAAATTGGTCGAAATAGAAGCTTCTGAGTAGGAGAAAAAGTCTGTAAAAATGGCAATTTTGGTCACATTGAGGCTGTAAAAAGTAGTTATTCAACATGAGGCACAATCCAAATGACATTTTGAATCAATTTTTACACAGTCAAAAAAATCAATTTTCTGATGAAAAACAATGACCCGTGACCTGTCAAACTTTCTCCAAATGGTCAGAAATTATAATTTTTTACCGTTTAATTTTTTGACTGTAAATGAATATTGAATGTGAATTAGAACTCTTGGAACTAAAATAAGTTTGTTTAGGGTCATTTTAATGCCTGAAATGATCAAAATAGAAGCTTCTGAGTAGGAGAAAAAGTCTGTAAAAATGGCAATTTTGGTCACATTGAGGATATAAAAAGTAGTTATTCAACATGAGGCACAATCCAAATGACATTTTGAATACATTTTTCTACAGTCCAAAAAATCAATTTTCTGATGAAAAACGATGAACCGTGACCTGTCGAACTGTCTCCAAATGGTCAGAAATTATAATTTTTTAATGTTTAATTTTTTGACTGTAAATGAATATTGAATGTGAATTAGAACTCTTGGAACTAAAATAAGTGTGTTTAGAGTCATTTTAATGCCTGAAATTGGTCGAAATAGAAGCTTCTGAGTAGGAGAAAAAGTCTATAAAAATGGCAATTTTGGTCACATTGAGGCTATAAAAATTAGTTATTCAACATGAGGCACAATCCAAATGACATTTTGAATCAATTTTTACACAGTCAAAAAAATCAATTTTCTGATGAAAAACGATGACCCGTGACCTATCGAACTTTCTCCAAATGGTCAGAAATTATAATTTTTTAATGTTTAATTTTTTGACTGTATATGAATATTGAATGTGAATTAGAACTCTTGGAACTAAAATAAGTGTGTTTAGAGTCATTTTAATGCCTGAAATTGGTCGAAATAGAAGCTTCTGAGTAGGAGAAAAAGTCTGTAAAAATGGCAATTTTGGTCACATTGAGGCTGTAAAAAGTAGTTATTCAACATGAGGCACAATCCAAATGACATTTTGAATCAATTTTTCTACAGTCAAAAAAACAATTTTCTGATGAAAAACGATGACCAGTGACCTGTCGAACTTTCTCCAAATGGTCAGAAATTATAATTTTTTAATCTTTAATTTTTTGACTGTAAATGAATATTGAATGTGAATTAGAACTCTTGGAACTAAAATAAGTGTGTTTAGATTCATTTTAATGCCTGAAATTGGTCGAAATAGAAGCTTCTGAGTAGGAGAAAAAGTCTGTAAAAATGGCAATTTTGGTCACATTGAGGCTGTAAAAAGTAGTTATTCAACATGAGGCACAATCCAAATGACATTTTGAATCAATTTTTCTACACTCAAAAAAAACAATTTTCTGATGAAAAACGATGACCCGTGACCTGTCGAACTTTCTCCAAATGGTCAGAAAGGATAATTTTTTAATGTTTAATTTTTTGACTGTAAATGAATATTGAATGTGAATTAGAACTCTTGGAACTAAAATAAGTGTGTTTAGAGTCATTTTAATGCCTGAAATTGGTCGAAATAGAAGCTTCTGAGTAGGAGAAAAAGTCTATAAAAATGGCAATTTTGGTCACATTGAGGCTATAAAAATTAGTTATTCAACATGAGGCTCAATCCAAATGACATTTTGAATACATTTTACTACAGTCCAAAAAATCAATTTTCTGATGAAAAACGATGACCCGTGACCTGTCGAACTGTCTCCACATGGTCCGAAATTATAATTTTTTAATGTTAAATTTTTTGACTGTAAATGAATATTGAATGTGAATCAGAACTCTTGGAACTAAAATAAGTGTGTTTAGAGTCATTTTAATGCCTGATATTCGTCGAAATAGAAGCTTCTGAGTAGGAGAAAAAGTCTGTAAAAATGGCAATTTTGGTCACATTGAGGATATAAAAAGTAGTTATTCAACATGAGGCACAATCCAAATGACATTTTGAATACATTTTTCTACAGTCCAAAAAATCAATTTTCTGATGAAAAACGATGACCCGTACCTGTCGAACAGTCTCCAAATGGTCAGAAATTATAATTTTTTAATGTTTAATTTTTTGACTGTAAATGAATATTGAATGTGAATTAGAACTCTTGGAACTAAAATAAGTGTGTTTAGAGTCATTTTAATGCCTGAAATTGGTCGAAATAGAAGCTTCTGAGTAGGAGAAAAAGTCTATAAAAATGGCAATTTTGGTCACATTGAGGCTATAAAAATTAGTTATTCAACATGAGGCACAATCCAAATGACATTTTGAATACATTTTTCTACAGTCCAAAAAATCAATTTTCTGATGAAAAACGATGACCCGTGACCTGTTGAACAGTCTCCAAATGGTCAGAAATTATAATTTTTTAATGTTTAATTTTTTGACTGTAAATGAATATTGAATGTGAATTAGAACTCTTGGAACTAAAATAAGTGTGTTTAGGGTCATTTTATTGCCTGAAATTGGGTGAAATAGAAGCTTCTGAGTAGGAGAAAAAGTCTGTAAAAATGGCAATTTTGGTCACATTGAGGATATAAAAAGTAGTTATTCAACATGAGGCACAATCCAAGTGACATTTTGAATACATTTTTACACAGAAAAAAAAATCAATTTTCTGATGAAAAACGATGACCCGTACCTGTCGAACTGTCTCCAAATGGTCAGAAATTATAATTTTTTAATGTTTAATTTTTTGACTGTAAATGAATATTGAATGTGAATTAGAACTCTTGGAACTAAAATAAGTGTCTTTAGAGTCATTTTAATGCCTGAAATTGGTCAAAATAGAAGCTTCTGAGTAGGAGAAAAAGTCTATAAAAATGGCAATTTTGGTCACATTGAGGCTATAAAAATTAGTTATTCAACATGAGGCACAATCCAAATGACATTTTGAATACATTTTTCTACAGTCCAAAAAATCAATTTTCTGATGAAAAACGATGACCCGTGACCTGTCGAACAGTCTCCAAATGGTCAGAAATTATAATTTTTTAATGTTTAATTTTTTGACTGTAAATGAATATTGAATGTGAATTAGAACTCTTGGAACTAAAATAAGTGTGTTTAGAGTCCTTTTAATGCCTGAAATTGGTCGAAATAGAAGCTTCTGAGTAGGAGAAAAAGTCTGTAAAAATGGCACTTTTGGTCACATTGAGGCTGTAAAAAGTAGTTATTCAACATGAGGCACAATCCAAATGACATTTTGAATACATTTTTCTACAGTCCAAAAAATCAATTTTCTGATGAAAAACGATGACCCGTGACCTGTCGAACTTTCTCCAAATGGTCAGAAATTATAATTTTTTAACGTTTAATTTTTTGACTGTAAATGAATATTGAATGTGAATTAGAACTCTTGGAATTAAAATAAGTGTGTTTAGGGTCATTTTAATGCCTGAAATGGTCGAAATAGAAGCTACTGAGTAGGAGAAAAAGTCTGTAAAAATGGCAATTTTGGTCACATTGAGGATATAAAAAGTAGTTATTCAACATGAGGCACAATCTAAATGACATTTTGAATACATTTTTCCACAGTCCAAAAAATCAATTTTCTGATGAAAAACGATGACCCGTGACCTGTTGAACTGTCTCCAAATGGTCAGAAATTATAATTTTTTAACGTTTAATTTTTTTACTGTAAATGAATATTGAATGTGAATTAGAACTCTTGGAACTAAAATAAGTGTGTTTAGAGTCATTTTAATGCCTGAAATTGGTCGAAATAGAAGCTTCTGAGTAGGAGAAAAAGTCTGTAAAAATGGCAATTTTGGTCACATTGAGGCTGTAAAAAGTAGTTATTCAACATGAGGCACAATCCAAATGACATTTTGAATCAATTTTTACACATTCAAAAAAATCAATTTTCTGATGAAAAACGATGACCCCTGTCGAACTTTCTCCAAATGGTCAGAAATTATAATTTTTTAACGTTTAATTTTTTGACTGTAAATGAATATTGAATGTGAATTAGAACTCCTGGAACTAAAATAAGTGTGTTTAGGGTCATTTTAATGCCTGAAATTGGTCAAAATAGAAGCTTCTGAGTAGGAGAAAAAGTCTGTAAAAATGGCAATTTTGGTCGCATTGAGGATATAATAAGTAGTTATTCAACATGAGGCACAATCCAAATGACATTTTGAATAAATTTTTCTACAGTCCAAAAAAATCAATTTTCTGATGAAAAACGATGACCCGTGACCTGTCGAACTTTCTCCAAATGGTCAGAAATGATAATTTTTTAATGTTTAATATTTTGACTGTAAATGAATATTGAATGTGAATTAGAACTCTTGGAACTAAAATAAGTGTGTTTAGAGTCATATTAATGCCTGAAATTGGTCGAAATAGAAGCTTCTGAGTAGGAGAAAAAGTCTGTAAAAATGGCAATTTTGGTCACATTGAGGCTATAAAAAGTAGTTATTCAACATGAGGCACAATCCAAATGACATTTTGAATCAATTTTCCTACAGTCAAAAAAAACAATTTTCTGATGAAAAACGATGACCCGTGACCTGTCGAACTTTCTCCAAATGGTCATAAATTATAATTTTTTAACGTTTAAATTTTTTACTGTAAAT
The DNA here is from genome assembly GCF_964204655.1 of Triturus cristatus. Lineage (NCBI taxonomy): Eukaryota > Metazoa > Chordata > Amphibia > Caudata > Salamandridae > Triturus > Triturus cristatus. Next base: position 470,943,544 of record NC_140592.1, read on the forward strand.
GAATATTGAATGTGAATTAGAACTCTTGGAACTAAAATAAGTGTGTTTAGAGTCATTTTAATGCCTGAAATTGGTCCGAAATAGAAGCTTCTGAGTAGGAGAAAAAGTCTGTAAAAATGGCAATTTTGGTCACATTGAGGATATAAAAAGTAGTTATTCAACATGAGGCACAATCCAAATGACATTTTGAATACATTTTTCTACAGTCCAAAAAATCAATTTTCTGATGAAAAACGATGACCCGTGACCTGTCGAACTTTCTCCAAATGGTCAGAAATTATAATTTTTTAATGTTTAATTTTTTGACTGTAAATGAATATTGAATGTGAATTAGAACTCTTGGAACTAAAATAAGTGTGTTTAGAGTCATTTTAATGCCTGAAATTGGTCGAAATAGAAGCTTCTGAGTAGGAGAAAAAGTCTGTAAAAATGGCAATTTTGGTCACATTGAGGCTGTAAAAAGTAGTTATTCAACATGAGGCACAATCCAAATGACATTTTGAATCAATTTTTACACAGTCAAAAAAATCAATTTTCTGATGAAAAACGATGACCCGTGACCTGTCAAACTTTCTCCAAATGGTCAGAAATTATAATTTTTTAACGTTTAATTTTTTGACTGTAAATGAATATTGAATGTGAATTAGAACTCTTGGAACTAAAATAAGTGTGTTTAGGGTCATCTTAATGCCTGAAATTGGTCGAAATAGAAGCTTCTGAGTAGGAGAAAAAGTCTGTAAAAATGGCAATTTTGGTCACATTGAGGATATAAAAAGTAGTTATTCAACATGAGGCACAATCCAAATGACATTTTGAATACATTTTTCTACAGTCCAAAAAATCAATTTTCTGATGAAAAACGATGACCCATGACCTGTTGAACTGTCTCCAAATGGTCAGAAATTATAATTTTTTAACGTTTAATTTTTTTACTGTAAATGAATATTGAATGTGAATTAGAACTCTTGGAACTAAAATAAGTGTGTTTAGAGTCATTTTAATGCCTGAAATTGGTCGAAATAGAAGCTTCTGAGTAGGAGAAAAAGTCTGTAAAAATGGCAATTTCGGTCACATTGAGGCTGTAAAAAGTAGTTATTCAACATGAGGCACAATCCAAATGACATTTTGAATCAATTTTTCTACACTCAAAAAAAAACAATTTTCTGATGAAAAACGATGACCCGTGACCTGTCGAACTTTCTCCAAATGGTCAGAAATTATAATTTTTTAATCTTTAATTTTTTGACTGTAAATGAATATTGAATGTGAATTAGAACTCTTGGAACTAAAATAAGTGTGTTTAGAGTCATTTTAATGCCTGAAATTGGTCGAAATAGAAGCTTCTGAGTAGGAGAAAAAGTCTGTAAAAATTGCAATTTTGGTCCCTTTGAGGATATAAAACGTAGTTATTCAACATGAGGCTCAATCCAAATGACATTTTGAATACATTTTACTACAGTCCAAAAAATCAATTTTCTGATGAAAAACGATGACCCGTGACCTGTCGAACTGTCTCCACATGGTCCGAAATTATAATTTTTTAATGTTAAATTTTTTGACTGTAAATGAATATTGAATGTGAATCAGAACTCTTGGAACTAAAATAAGTGTGTTTAGAGTCATTTTAATGCCTGATATTCATCGAAATAGAAGCTTCTGAGTAGGAGAAAAAGTCTGTAAAAATGGCAATTTTGGTCACATTGAGGATATAAAAAGTAGTTATTCAACATGAGGCACAATCCAAATGACATTTTGAATACATTTTTCTACAGTCCAAAAAATCAATTTTCTGATGAAAAACGATGACCCGTACCTGTCGAACAGTCTCCAAATGGTCAGAAATTATAATTTTTTAATGTTTAATTTTTTGACTGTAAATGAATATTGAATGTGAATTAGAACTCTTGGAACTAAAATAAGTGTGTTTAGAGTCCTTTTAATGCCTGAAATTGGTCGAAATAGAAGCTTCTGAGTAGGAGAAAAAGTCTGTAAAAATGGCAATTTTGGTCACATTGAGGCTGTAAAAAGTAGTTATTCAACATGAGGCACAATCCAAATGACATTTTGAATCAATTTTTACACAGTCAAAAAAATCAATTTTCTGATGAAAAACGATGACCCGTGACCTGTCGAACTTTCTCCAAATGGTCAGAAATTATAATTTTTTAACGTTTAATTTTTTGACTGTAAATGAATATTGAATGTGAATTAGAACTCTTGGAATTAAAATAAGTGTGTTTAGGGTCATTTTAATGCCTGAAATGGTCGAAATAGAAGCTACTGAGTAGGAGAAAAAGTCTGTAAAAATGGCAATTTTGGTCACATTGAGGATATAAAAAGTAGTTATTCAACATGAGGCACAATCTAAATGACATTTTGAATACATTTTTCCACAGTCCAAAAAATCAATTTTCTGATGAAAAACGATGACCCGTGACCTGTTGAACTGTCTCCAAATGGTCAGAAATTATAATTTTTTAACGTTTAATTTTTTTACTGTAAATGAATATTGAATGTGAATTAGAACTCTTGGAACTAAAATAAGTGTGTTTAGAGTCATTTTAATGCCTGAAATTGGTCGAAATAGAAGCTTCTGAGTAGGAGAAAAAGTCTGTAAAAATGGCAATTTTGGTCATATTGAGGCTGTAAAAAGTAGTTATTCAACATGAGGCACAATCCAAATGACATTTTGAATCAATTTTTACACATTCAAAAAAATCAATTTTCTGATGAAAAACGATGACCCGTGACCTGTCGAACTTTCTCCAAATGGTCAGAAATTATAATTTTTTAACGTTTAATTTTTTGACTGTAAATGAATATTGAATGTGAATTAGAACTCCTGGAACTAAAATAAGTGTGTTTAGGGTCATTTTAATGCCTGAAATTGGTCAAAATAGAAGCTTCTGAGTAGGAGAAAAAGTCAGTAAAAATGGCAATTTTGGTCGCATTGAGGATATAATAAGTAGTTATTCAACATGAGGCACAATCCAAATGACATTTTGAATAAATTTTTCTACAGTCCAAAAAAATCAATTTTCTGATGAAAAACGATGACCCGTGACCTGTCGAACTTTCTCCAAATGGTCAGAAATGATAATTTTTTAATGTTTAATATTTTGACTGTAAATGAATATTGAATGTGAATTAGAACTCTTGGAACTAAAATAAGTGTGTTTAGAGTCATATTAATGCCTGAAATTGGTCGAAATAGAAGCTTCTGAGTAGGAGAAAAAGTCTGTAAAAATGGCAATTTTGGTCACATTGAGGCTATAAAAAGTAGTTATTCAACATGAGGCACAATCCAAATGACATTTTGAATCAATTTTCCTACAGTCAAAAAAAACAATTTTCTGATGAAAAACGATGACCCGTGACCTGTCGAACTTTCTCCAAATGGTCATAAATTATAATTTTTTATCGTTTAAATTTTTTACTGTAAATGAATATTGAATGTGAATTAGAACTCTTGGAACTAAAATAAGTGTGTTTAGAGTCATTTTAATGCCTGAAATTGGTCCGAAATAGAAGCTTCTGAGTAGGAGAAAAAGTCTGTAAAAATGGCAATTTTGGTCACATTGAGGATATAAAAAGTAGTTATTCAACATGAGGCACAATCCAAATGACATTTTGAATACATTTTTCTACAGTCCAAAAAATCAATTTTCTGATGAAAAACGATGACCCGTGACCTGTTGAACTGTCTCCAAATGGTCAGAAATTATAATTTTTTAACGTTTAATTTTTTTACTGTAAATGAATATTGAATGTGAATTAGAACTCTTGGAACTAAAATAAGTGTGTTTAGAGTCATTTTAATGCCTGAAATTGGTCGAAATAGAAGCTTCTGAGTAGGAGAAAAAGTCTGTAAAAATGGCAATTTTGGTCACATTGAGGCTGTAAAAAGTAGTTATTCAACATGAGGCACAATCCAAATGACATTTTGAATCAATTTTTCTACACTCAAAAAAAACAATTTTCTGATGAAAAACGATGACCCGTGACCTGTCGAACTTTCTCCAAATGGTCAGAAATTATAATTTTTTAATCTTTAATTTTTTGACTGTAAATGAATATTGAATGTGAATTAGAACTCTTGGAACTAAAATAAGTGTGTTTAGAGTCATTTTAATGCCTGAAATTGGTCGAAATAGAAGCTTCTGAGTAGGAGAAAAAGTCTGTAAAAATTGCAATTTTGGTCCCTTTGAGGATATAAAACGTAGTTATTCAACATGAGGCTCAATCCAAATGACATTTTGAATACATTTTACTACAGTCCAAAAAATCAATTTTCTGATGAAAAACGATGACCCGTGACCTGTCGAACTGTCTCCACATGGTCCGAAATTATAATTTTTTAATGTTAAATTTTTTGACTGTAAATGAATATTGAATGTGAATCAGAACTCTTGGAACTAAAATAAGTGTTTTTAGAGTCATTTTAATGCCTGATATTCGTCGAAATAGAAGCTTCTGAGTAGGAGAAAAAGTCTGTAAAAATGGCAATTTTGGTCACATTGAGGATATAAAAAGTAGTTATTCAACATGAGGCACAATCCAAATGACATTTTGAATACATTTTTCTACAGTCCAAAAAATCAATTTTCTGATGAAAAACGATGACCCGTACCTGTCGAACAGTCTCCAAATGGTCAGAAATTATAATTTTTTAATGTTTAATTTTTTGACTGTAAATGAATATTGAATGTGAATTAGAACTCTTGGAACTAAAATAAGTGTGTTTAGAGTCCTTTTAATGCCTGAAATTGGTCGAAATAGAAGCTTCTGAGTAGGAGAAAAAGTCTGTAAAAATGGCAATTTTGGTCACATTGAGGCTGTAAAAAGTAGTTATTCAACATGAGGCACAATCCAAATGACATTTTGAATCAATTTTTACACAGTCAAAAAAAATTAATTTTCTGATGAAAAACGATGACCCGTGACCTGTCGAACTTTCTCCAAATGGTAAGAAATTATAATTTTTTAACGTTTAATTTTTTGACTGTAAATGAATATTGAATGTGAATTAGAACTCTTGGAACTAAAATAAGTGTGTTTAGGGTCATTTTAATGCCTGAAATTGGTCGAAATAGAAGCTTCTGAGTAGGAGAAAAAGTCTGTAAAAATGGCAATTTTGGTCACATTGAGGCTGTAAAAAGTAGTTATTCAACATGAGGCACAATCCAAATGACATTTTGAATCAATTTTTACACAGTCAAAAAAATCAATTTTCTGATGAAAAACGATGACCCGTGACCTGTCGAACTTTCTCCAAATGGTCAGAAATTATAATTTTTTAACGTTTAATTTTTTGACTGTAAATGAATATTGAATGTGAATTAGAACTCTTGGAATTAAAATAAGTGTGTTTAGGGTCATTTTAATGCCTGAAATGGTCGAAATAGAAGCTACTGAGTAGGAGAAAAAGTCTGTAAAAATGGCAATTTTGGTCACATTGAGGATATAAAAAGTAGTTATTCAACATGAGGCACAATCTAAATGACATTTTGAATACATTTTTCCACAGTCCAAAAAATCAATTTTCTGATGAAAAACGATGACCCGTGACCTGTTGAACTGTCTCCAAATGGTCAGAAATTATAATTTTTTAACGTTTAATTTTTTTACTGTAAATGAATATTGAATGTGAATTAGAACTCTTGGAACTAAAATAAGTGTGTTTAGAGTCATTTTAATGCCTGAAATTGGTCGAAATAGAAGCTTCTGAGTAGGAGAAAAAGTCTGTAAAAATGGCAATTTTGGTCATATTGAGGCTGTAAAAAGTAGTTATTCAACATGAGGCACAATCCAAATGACATTTTGAATCAATTTTTACACATTCAAAAAAATCAATTTTCTGATAAAAACGATGACCCGTGACCTGTCGAACTTTCTCCAAATGTTCAGAAATTATAATTTTTTAACGTTTAATTTTTTGACTGTAAATGAATATTGAATGTGAATTAGAACTCCTGGAACTAAAATAAGTGTGTTTAGGGTCATTTTAATGCCTGAAATTGGTCAAAATAGAAGCTTCTGAGTAGGAGAAAAAGTCTGTAAAAATGGCAATTTTGGTCGCATTGAGGATATAATAAGTAGTTATTCAACATGAGGCACAATCCAAATGACATTTTGAATAAATTTTTCTACAGTCCAAAAAAATCAATTTTCTGATGAAAAACGATGACCCGTGACCTGTCGAACTTTCTCCAAATGGTCAGAAATGATAATTTTTTAATGTTTAATATTTTGACTGTAAATGAATATTGAATGTGAATTAGAACTCTTGGAACTAAAATAAGTGTGTTTAGAGTCATATTAATGCCTGAAATTGGTCGAAATAGAAGCTTCTGAGTAGGAGAAAAAGTCTGTAAAAATGGCAATTTTGGTCACATTGAGGCTATAAAAAGTAGTTATTCAACATGAGGCACAATCCAAATGACATTTTGAATCAATTTTCCTACAGTCAAAAAAAACAATTTTCTGATGAAAAACGACCTGTCGAACTTTCTCCAAATGGTCATAAATTATAATTTTTTATCGTTTAAATTTTTTACTGTAAATGAATATTGAATGTGAATTAGAACTCTTGGAACTAAAATAAGTGTGTTTAGAGTCATTTTAATGCCTGAAATTGGTCCGAAATAGAAGCTTCTGAGTAGGAGAAAAAGTCTGTAAAAATGGCAATTTTGGTCACATTGAGGATATAAAAAGTAGTTATTCAACATGAGGCACAATCCAAATGACATTTTGAATACATTTTTCTACAGTCCAAAAAATCAATTTTCTGATGAAAAACGATGACCCGTGACCTGTCGAACTTTCTCCAAATGGTCAGAAATTATAATTTTTTAATGTTTAATTTTTTTGACTGTAAATGAATATTGAATGTGAATTAGAACTCTTGGAACTAAAATAAGTGTGTTTAGAGTCATTTTAATGCCTGAAATTGGTCGAAATAGAAGCTTCTGAGTAGGAGAAAAAGTCTGTAAAAATGGCAATTTTGGTCAAATTGAGGCTGTAAAAAGTAGTTATTCAACATGAGGCACAATCCAAATGACATTTTGAATCAATTTTTACACAGTCAAAAAAATCAATTTTCTGATGAAAAACGATGACCCGTGACCTGTCGAACTGTCTCCAAATGGTCAGAAATTATAATTTTTTAACGTTTAATTTTTTGACTGTAAATGAATATTGAATGTGAATTAGAACTCTTGGAACTAAAATAAGTGTGTTTAGAGTCATTTTAATGCCTGAAATTGGTCGAAATAGAAGCTTCTGAGTAGGAGAAAAAGTCTGTAAAAATGGCAATTTTGGTCACATTGAGGCTGTAAAAAGTAGTTATTCAACATGAGGCACAATCCAAATGACATTTTGAATCAATTTTTACACATTCAAAAAAATCAATTTTCTGATGAAAAACGATGACCCGTGACCTGTCGAACTTTCTCCAAATGGTCAGAAATTATAATTTTTTAACGTTTAATTTTTTGACTGTAAATGAATATTGAATGTGAATTAGAACTCCTGGAACTAAAATAAGTGTGTTTAGGGTCATTTTAATGCCTGAAATTGGTCAAAATAGAAGCTTCTGAGTAGGAGAAAAAGTCTGTAAAAATGGCAATTTTGGTCGCATTGAGGATATAATAAGTAGTTATTCAACATGAGGCACAATCCAAATGACATTTTGAATCAATTTTTACACAGTCAAAAAAATCAATTTTCTGATGAAAAACGATGACCCGTGACCTGTCGAACTTTCTCCAAATGGTCAAAAATTATAATTTTTTAACGTTTAATTTTTTGACTGTAAATGAATATTGAATGTGAATTAGAACTCTTGGAACTAAAATAAGTGTGTTTAGGGTCATTTTAATGCCTGAAATTGGTCGAAATAGAAGCTTCTGAGTAGGAAAAAAAGTCTGTAAAAATGGCAATTTTGGTCACATTGAGGATATAAAAAGTAGTTATTCAACATGGGCACAATCCAAATGACATTTTGAATAAATTTTTCTACAGTCAAAAAAACAATTTTCTGATGAAAAACGATGAACCGTGACCTGTCGAACTGTCTCCAAATGGTCAGAAATTATAATTTTTTAATGTTTAATTTTTTGACTGTAAATGAATATTGAATGTGAATTAGAACTCTTGGAACTAAAATAAGTGTGTTTAAAGTCATTTTAATGCCTGAAATTGGTCGAAATAGAAGCTTCTGAGTAGGAGAAAAAGTCTATAAAAATGGCAATTTTGGTCACATTGAGGCTATAAAAATTAGTTATTCAACATGAGGCACAATCCAAATGACATTTTGAATCAATTTTTACACAGTCAAAAAAATCCATTTTCTGATGAAAAACGATGACCCGTGACCTGTCAAACTTTCTCCAAATGGTCAGAAATTATAATTTTTTAACGTTTACGTTTTTTGACTGTAAATGAATATTGAATGTGAATTAGAACTCTTGGAACTAAAATAAGTGTGTTTAGGGTCATTTTAATGCCTGAAATTGGTCGAAATAGAAGCTTCTGAGTAGGAGAAAAAGTCTGTAAAAATGGCAATTTTGGTCACATTGAGGATATAAAAAGTAGTTATTCAACATGAGGCAAAATCCAAATGACATTTTGAATACATTTTTCTACAGTCCAAAAAATCAATTTTCTGATGAAAAACGATGACCCGTGACCTGTTGAACTGTCTCCAAATGGTCAGAAATTATAATTTTTTAACGTTTAATTTTTTTACTGTAAATGAATATTGAATGTGAATTAGAACTCTTGGAACTAAAATAAGTGTGTTTAGAGTCATTTTAATGCCTGAAATTGGTCGAAATAGAAGCTTCTGAGTAGGAGAAAAAGTCTATAAAAATGGCAATTTTGGTCACATTGAGGCTATAAAAATTAGTTATTCAACATGAGGCACAATCCAAATGACATTTTGAATCAATTTTTACACAGTCAAAAAAATCAATTTTCTGATGAAAAACGATGACCCGTGACCTGTCGAACTTTCTCCAAATGGTCAGAAATTATAATTTTTTAACGTTTAATTTTTTGACTGTAAATGAATATTGAATGTGAATTAGAACTCCTGGAACTAAAATAAGTGTGTTTAGGGTCATTTTAATGCCTGAAATTGGTCAAAATAGAAGCTTCTGAGTAGGAGAAAAAGTCTGTAAAAATGGCAATTTTGGTCGCATTGAGGATATAATAAGTAGTTATTCAACATGAGGCACAATCCAAATGACATTTTGAATAAATTTTTCTACAGTCCAAAAAAATCAATTTTCTGATGAAAAACGATGACCCGTGACCTGTCGAACTTTCTCCAAATGGTCAGAAATTATAATTTTTTACCGTTTAATTTTTTGACTGTAAATGAATATTGAATGTGAATTAGAACTCTTGGAACTAAAATAAGTTTGTTTAGGGTCATTTTAATGCCTGAAATGATCAAAATAGAAGCTTCTGAGTAGGAGAAAAAGTCTGTAAAAATGGCAATTTTGGTCACATTGAGGATATAAAAAGTAGTTATTCAACATGAGGCACAATCCAAATGACATTTTGAATACATTTTTCTACAGTCCAAAAAATCAATTTTCTGATGAAAAACGATGAACCGTGACCTGTCGAACTGTCTCCAAATGGTCAGAAATTATAATTTTTTAATGTTTAATTTTTTGACTGTAAATGAATATTGAATGTGAATTAGAACTCTTGGAACTAAAATAAGTGTGTTTAGAGTCATTTTAATGCCTGAAATTGGTCGAAATAGAAGCTTCTGAGTAGGAGAAAAAGTCTATAAAAATGGCAATTTTGGTCACATTGAGGCTATAAAAATTAGTTATTCAACATGAGGCACAATCCAAATGACATTTTGAATCAATTTTTACACAGTCCAAAAAATAAATTTTCTGATGAAAAACGATGACCCGTGACCTGTTGAACTGTCTCCAAATGGTCAGAAATTATAATTTTTTAACGTTTAATTTTTTTATTGTAAATGAATATTGAATGTGAATTAGAACTCTTGGAACTAAAATAAGTGTGTTTAGAGTCATTTTAATGCCTGAAATTGGTCGAAATAGAAGCTTCTGAGTAGGAGAAAAAGTCTGTAAAAATGGCAATTTTGGTCACATTGAGGCTGTAAAAAGTAGTTATTCAACATGAGGCACAATCCAAATGACATTTTGAATCAATTTTTCTACAGTCAAAAAAACAATTTTCTGATGAAAAACGATGACCCGTGACCTGTCAAACTTTCTCCAAATGGTCAGAAATTATAATTTTTTAATCTTTAATTTTTTGACTGTAAATGAATATTGAATGTGAATTAGAACTCTTGGAACTAAAATAAGTGTGTTTAGATTCATTTTAATGCCTGAAATTGGTCGAAATAGAAGCTTCTGAGTAGGAGAAAAAGTCTGTAAAAATGGCAATTTTGGTCACATTGAGGCTGTAAAAAGTAGTTATTCAACATGAGGCACAATCCAAATTACATTTTGAATCAATTTTTCTACACTCAAAAAAAACAATTTTCTGATGAAAAACGATGACCCGTGACCTGTCGAACTTTCTCCAAATGGTCAGAAATTATAATTTTTTAATCTTTAATTTTTTGACTGTAAATGAATATTGAATGTGAATTAGAACTCTTGGAACTAAAATAAGTGTGTTTAGAGTCATTTTAATGCCTGAAATTGGTCGAAATAGAAGCTTCTGAGTAGGAGAAAAAGTCTGTAAAAATTGCAATTTTGGTCACTTTGAGGATATAAAAAGTAGTTATTCAACATGAGGCTCAATCCAAATGACATTTTGAATACATTTTACTACAGTCCAAAAAATCAATTTTCTGATGAAAAACGATGACCCGTGACCTGTCGAACTTTCTCCAAATGGTCAGAAATTATAATTTTTTAATGTTTAATTTTTTTGACTGTAAATGAATATTGAATGTGAATTAGAACTCTTGGAACTAAAATAAGTGTGTTTAGAGTCATTTTAATGCCTGAAATTGGTCGAAATAGAAGCTTCTGAGTAGGAGAAAAAGTCTGTAAAAATGGCAATTTTGGTCAAATTGAGGCTGTAAAAAGTAGTTATTCAACATGAGGCACAATCCAAATGACATTTTGAATCAATTTTTACACAGTCAAAAAAATCAATTTTCTGATGAAAAACGATGACCCGTGACCTGTCGAACTGTCTCCAAATGGTCAGAAATTATAATTTTTTAACGTTTAATTTTTTGACTGTAAATGAATATTGAATGTGAATTAGAACTCTTGGAACTAAAATAAGTGTGTTTAGAGTCATTTTAATGCCTGAAATTGGTCGAAATAGAAGCTTCTGAGTAGGAGAAAAAGTCTGTAAAAATGGCAATTTTGGTCACATTGAGGCTGTAAAAAGTAGTTATTCAACATGAGGCACAATCCAAATGACATTTTGAATCAATTTTTACACATTCAAAAAAATCAATTTTCTGATGAAAAACGATGACCCGTGACCTGTCGAACTTTCTCCAAATGGTCAGAAATTATAATTTTTTAACGTTTAATTTTTTGACTGTAAATGAATATTGAATGTGAATTAGAACTCCTGGAACTAAAATAAGTGTGTTTAGGGTCATTTTAATGCCTGAAATTGGTCAAAATAGAAGCTTCTGAGTAGGAGAAAAAGTCTGTAAAAATGGCAATTTTGGTCGCATTGAGGATATAATAAGTAGTTATTCAACATGAGGCACAATCCAAATGACATTTTGAATCAATTTTTACACAGTCAAAAAAATCAATTTTCTGATGAAAAACGATGACCCGTGACCTGTCGAACTTTCTCCAAATGGTCAAAAATTATAATTTTTTAACGTTTAATTTTTTGACTGTAAATGAATATTGAATGTGAATTAGAACTCTTGGAACTAAAATAAGTGTGTTTAGGGTCATTTTAATGCCTGAAATTGGTCGAAATAGAAGCTTCTGAGTAGGAAAAAAAGTCTGTAAAAATGGCAATTTTGGTCACATTGAGGATATAAAAAGTAGTTATTCAACATGGGCACAATCCAAATGACATTTTGAATAAATTTTTCTACAGTCAAAAAAACAATTTTCTGATGAAAAACGATGAACCGTGACCTGTCGAACTGTCTCCAAATGGTCAGAAATTATAATTTTTTAATGTTTAATTTTTTGACTGTAAATGAATATTGAATGTGAATTAGAACTCTTGGAACTAAAATAAGTGTGTTTAGAGTCATTTTAATGCCTGAAATTGGTCGAAATAGAAGCTTCTGAGTAGGAGAAAAAGTCTATAAAAATGGCAATTTTGGTCACATTGAGGCTATAAAAATTAGTTATTCAACATGAGGCACAATCCAAATGACATTTTGAATCAATTTTTACACAGTCAAAAAAATCAATTTTCTGATGAAAAACGATGACCCGTGACCTGTCGAACTTTCTCCAAATGGTCAGAAATTATAATTTTTTAACGTTTACGTTTTTTGACTGTAAATGAATATTGAATGTGAATTAGAACTCTTGGAACTAAAATAAGTGTGTTTAGGGTCATTTTAATGCCTGAAATTGGTCGAAATAGAAGCTTCTGAGTAGGAGAAAAAGTCTGTAAAAATGGCAATTTTGGTCACATTGAGGATATAAAAAGTAGTTATTCAACATGAGGCACAATCCAAATGACATTTTGAATACATTTTTCTACAGTCCAAAAAATAAATTTTCTGATGAAAAACGATGACCCGTGACCTGTCGAACTTTCTCCAAATGGTCAGAAATTATAATTTTTTAATCTTTAATTTTTTGACTGTAAATGAATATTGAATGTGAATTAGAACTCTTGGAACTAAAATAAGTGTGTTTAGAGTCATTTTAATGCCTGAAATTGGTCGAAATAGAAGCTTCTGAGTAGGAGAAAAAGTCTGTAAAAATTGCAATTTTGGTCACTTTGAGGATATAAAAAGTAGTTATTCAACATGAGGCTCAATCCAAATGACATTTTGAATACATTTTACTACAGTCCAAAAAATCAATTTTCTGATGAAAAACGATGACCCGTGACCTGTCGAACTGTCTCCACATGGTCCGAAATTATAATTTTTTAATGTTAAATTTTTTGACTGTAAATGAATATTGAATGTGAATCAGAACTCTTGGAACTAAAATAAGTGTGTTTAGAGTCATTTTAATGCCTGATATTCGTCGAAATAGAAGCTTCTGAGTAGGAGAAAAAGTCTGTAAAAATGGCAATTTTGGTCACATTGAGGCTGTAAAAAGTAGTTATTCAACATGAGGCACAATCCAAATGACATTTTGAATCAATTTTTCTACAGTCAAAAAAACAATTTTCTGATGAAAAACGATGACCCGTGACCTGTCAAACTTTCTCCAAATGGTCAGAAATTATAATTTTTTAATCTTTAATTTTTTGACTGTAAATGAATATTGAATGTGAATTAGAACTCTTGGAACTAAAATAAGTGTGTTTAGATTCATTTTAATGCCTGAAATTGGTCGAAATAGAAGCTTCTGAGTAGGAGAAAAAGTCTGTAAAAATGGCAATTTTGGTCACATTGAGGCTGTAAAAAGTAGTTATTCAACATGAGGCACAATCCAAATTACATTTTGAATCAATTTTTCTACACTCAAAAAAAACAATTTTCTGATGAAAAACGATGACCCGTGACCTGTCGAACTTTCTCCAAATGGTCAGAAATTATAATTTTTTAATCTTTAATTTTTTGACTGTAAATGAATATTGAATGTGAATTAGAACTCTTGGAACTAAAATAAGTGTGTTTAGAGTCATTTTAATGCCTGAAATTGGTCGAAATAGAAGCTTCTGAGTAGGAGAAAAAGTCTGTAAAAATTGCAATTTTGGTCACTTTGAGGATATAAAAAGTAGTTATTCAACATGAGGCTCAATCCAAATGACATTTTGAATACATTTTACTACAGTCCAAAAAATCAATTTTCTGATGAAAAACGATGACCCGTGACCTGTCGAACTTTCTCCAAATGGTCAGAAATTATAATTTTTTAATGTTTAATTTTTTTGACTGTAAATGAATATTGAATGTGAATTAGAACTCTTGGAACTAAAATAAGTGTGTTTAGAGTCATTTTAATGCCTGAAATTGGTCGAAATAGAAGCTTCTGAGTAGGAGAAAAAGTCTGTAAAAATGGCAATTTTGGTCAAATTGAGGCTGTAAAAAGTAGTTATTCAACATGAGGCACAATCCAAATGACATTTTGAATCAATTTTTACACAGTCAAAAAAATCAATTTTCTGATGAAAAACGATGACCCGTGACCTGTCGAACTGTCTCCAAATGGTCAGAAATTATAATTTTTTAACGTTTAATTTTTTGACTGTAAATGAATATTGAATGTGAATTAGAACTCTTGGAACTAAAATAAGTGTGTTTAGAGTCATTTTAATGCCTGAAATTGGTCGAAATAGAAGCTTCTGAGTAGGAGAAAAAGTCTGTAAAAATGGCAATTTTGGTCACATTGAGGCTGTAAAAAGTAGTTATTCAACATGAGGCACAATCCAAATGACATTTTGAATCAATTTTTACACATTCAAAAATATCAATTTTCTGATGAAAAACGATGACCCGTGACCTGTCGAACTTTCTCCAAATGGTCAGAAATTATAATTTTTTAACGTTTAATTTTTTGACTGTAAATGAATATTGAATGTGAATTAGAACTCCTGGAACTAAAATAAGTGTGTTTAGGGTCATTTTAATGCCTGAAATTGGTCAAAATAGAAGCTTCTGAGTAGGAGAAAAAGTCTGTAAAAATGGCAATTTTGGTCGCATTGAGGATATAATAAGTAGTTATTCAACATGAGGCACAATCCAAATGACATTTTGAATCAATTTTTACACAGTCAAAAAAATCAATTTTCTGATGAAAAATGATGACCCGTGACCTGTCGAACTTTCTCCAAATGGTCAAAAATTATAATTTTTTAACGTTTAATTTTTTGACTGTAAATGAATATTGAATGTGAATTAGAACTCTTGGAACTAAAATAAGTGTGTTTAGGGTCATTTTAATGCCTGAAATTGGTCGAAATAGAAGCTTCTGAGTAGGAAAAAAAGTCTGTAAAAATGGCAATTTTGGTCACATTGAGGATATAAAAAGTAGTTATTCAACATGGGCACAATCCAAATGACATTTTGAATAAATTTTTCTACAGTCAAAAAAACAATTTTCTGATGAAAAACGATGAACCGTGACCTGTCGAACTGTCTCCAAATGGTCAGAAATTATAATTTTTTAATGTTTAATTTTTTGACTGTAAATGAATATTGAATGTGAATTAGAACTCTTGGAACTAAAATAAGTGTGTTTAGAGTCATTTTAATGCCTGAAATTGGTCGAAATAGAAGCTTCTGAGTAGGAGAAAAAGTCTATAAAAATGGCAATTTTGGTCACATTGAGGCTATAAAAATTAGTTATTCAACATGAGGCACAATCCAAATGACATTTTGAATCAATTTTTACACAGTCAAAAAAATCAATTTTCTGATGAAAAACGATGACCCGTGACCTGTCGAACTTTCTCCAAATGGTCAGAAATTATAATTTTTTAACGTTTACGTTTTTTGACTGTAAATGAATATTGAATGTGAATTAGAACTCTTGGAACTAAAATAAGTGTGTTTAGGGTCATTTTAATGCCTGAAATTGGTCGAAATAGAAGCTTCTGAGTAGGAGAAAAAGTCTGTAAAAATGGCAATTTTGGTCACATTGAGGATATAAAAAGTAGTTATTCAACATGAGGCACAATCCAAATGACATTTTGAATACATTTTTCTACAGTCCAAAAAATCAATTTTCTGATGAAAAACGATGACCCGTGACCTGTTGAACTGTCTCCAAATGGTCAGAAATTATAATTTTTTAACGTTTAATTTTTTTACTGTAAATGAATATTGAATGTGAATTAGAACTCTTGGAACTAAAATAAGTGTGTTTAGAGTCATTTTAATGCCTGAAATTGGTCGAAATAGAAGCTTCTGAGTAGGAGAAAAAGTCTGTAAAAATGGCAATTTTGGTCACATTGAGGCTGTAAAAAGTAGTTATTCAACATGAGGCACAATCCAAATGACATTTTGAATCAATTTTTACACAGTCAAAAAAATCAATTTTCTGATGAAAAACAATGACCCGTGACCTGTCAAACTTTCTCCAAATGGTCAGAAATTATAATTTTTTACCGTTTAA
Source organism: Triturus cristatus (assembly GCF_964204655.1). Taxonomy (NCBI): domain Eukaryota; kingdom Metazoa; phylum Chordata; class Amphibia; order Caudata; family Salamandridae; genus Triturus; species Triturus cristatus. The sequence continues at coordinate 470,959,794 of NC_140592.1, forward strand.
TTTTTTGACTGTAAATGAATATTGAATGTGAATTAGAACTCTTGGAACTAAAATAAGTTTGTTTAGGGTCATTTTAATGCCTGAAATGATCAAAATAGAAGCTTCTGAGTAGGAGAAAAAGTCTGTAAAAATGGCAATTTTGGTCACATTGAGGATATAAAAAGTAGTTATTCAACATGAGGCACAATCCAAATGACATTTTGAATACATTTTTCTACAGTCCAAAAAATCAATTTTCTGATGAAAAACGATGAACCGTGACCTGTCGAACTGTCTCCAAATGGTCAGAAATTATAATTTTTTAATGTTTAATTTTTTTACTGTAAATGAATATTGAATGTGAATTAGAACTCTTGGAACTAAAATAAGTGTGTTTAGAGTCATTTTAATGCCTGAAATTGGTCGAAATAGAAGCTTCTGAGTAGGAGAAAAAGTCTATAAAAATGGCAATTTTGGTCACATTGAGGCTATAAAAATTAGTTATTCAACATGAGGCACAATCCAAATGACATTTTGAATCAATTTTTACACAGTCAAAAAAATCAATTTTCTGATGAAAAACGATGACCCGTGACCTATCGAACTTTCTCCAAATGGTCAGAAATTATAATTTTTTAATGTTTAATTTTTTGACTGTATATGAATATTGAATGTGAATTAGAACTCTTGGAACTAAAATAAGTGTGTTTAGGGTCATTATAATGCCTGAAATTGGTCGAAATAGAAGCTTCTGAGTAGGAGAAAAAGTCTGTAAAAATGGCAATTTTGGTCACATTGAGGATATAAAAAGTAGTTATTCAACATGAGGCACAATCCAAATGACATTTTGAATACATTTTTCTACAGTCCAAAAAATAAATTTTCTGATGAAAAACGATGACCCGTGACCTGTTGAACTGTCTCCAAATGGTCAGAAATTATAATTTTTTAACGTTTAATTTTTTTATTGTAAATGATTATTGAATGTGAATTAGAACTCTTGGAACTAAAATAAGTGTGTTTAGAGTCATTTTAATGCCTGAAATTGGTCGAAATAGAAGCTTCTGAGTAGGAGAAAAAGTCTGTAAAAATGGCAATTTTGGTCACATTGAGGCTGTAAAAAGTAGTTATTCAACATGAGGCACAATCCAAATGACATTTTGAATCAATTTTTCTACAGTCAAAAAAACAATTTTCTGATGAAAAACGATGACCCGTGACCTGTCGAACTTTCTCCAAATGGTCAGAAATTATAATTTTTTAATCTTTAATTTTTTGACTGTAAATGAATATTGAATGTGAATTAGAACTCTTGGAACTAAAATAAGTGTGTTTAGATTCATTTTAATGCCTGAAATTGGTCGAAATAGAAGCTTCTGAGTAGGAGAAAAAGTCTGTAAAAATGGCAATTTTGGTCACATTGAGGCTGTAAAAAGTAGTTATTCAACATGAGGCACAATCCAAATGACATTTTGAATCAATTTTTCTACACTCAAAAAAAACAATTTTCTGATGAAAAACGATGACCCGTGACCTGTCGAACTTTCTCCAAATGGTCAGAAATTATAATTTTTTAATCTTTAATTTTTTGACTGTAAATGAATATTGAATGTGAATTAGAACTCTTGGAACTAAAATAAGTGTGTTTAGAGTCATTTTAATGCCTGAAATTGGTCGAAATAGAAGCTTCTGAGTAGGAGAAAAAGTCTGTAAAAATTGCAATTTTGGTCACTTTGAGGATATAAAAAGTAGTTATTCAACATGAGGCTCAATCCAAATGACATTTTGAATACATTTTACTACAGTCCAAAAAATCAATTTTCTGATGAAAAACGATGACCCGTGACCTGTCGAACTGTCTCCACATGGCCCGAAATTATAATTTTTTAATGTTAAATTTTTTGACTGTAAATGAATATTGAATGTGAATCAGAACTCTTGGAACTAAAATAAGTGTGTTTAGAGTCATTTTAATGCCTGATATTCGTCGAAATAGAAGCTTCTGAGTAGGAGAAAAAGTCTGTAAAAATGGCAATTTTGGTCACATTGAGGATATAAAAAGTAGTTATTCAACATGAGGCACAATCCAAATGACATTTTGAATACATTTTTCTACAGTCCAAAAAATCAATTTTCTGATGAAAAACGATGACCCGTACCTGTCGAACAGTCTCCAAATGGTCAGAAATTATAATTTTTTAATGTTTAATTTTTTGACTGTAAATGAATATTGAATGTGAATTAGAACTCTTGGAACTAAAATAAGTGTGTTTAGAGTCATTTTAATGCCTGAAATTGGTCGAAATAGAAGCTTCTGAGTAGGAGAAAAAGTCTATAAAAATGGCAATTTTGGTCACATTGAGGCTATAAAAATTAGTTATTCAACATGAGGCACAATCCAAATGACATTTTGAATCAATTTTTACACAGTCAAAAAAATCAATTTTCTGATGAAAAACGATGACCCTTAACCTGTCGAACTTTCTCCAAATGGTCAGAAATTATAATTTTTTAACGTTTAATTTTTTGACTGTAAATGAATATTGAATGTGAATTAGAACTCTTGGAACTAAAATAAGTGTGTTTAGAGTCATTTTAATGCCTGAAATTGGTCGAAATAGAAGCTTCTGAGTAGGAGAAAAAGTCTATAAAAACGGCAATTTTGGTCACATTGAGGCTATAAAAATTAGTTATTCAACATGAGGCACAATCCAAATGACATTTTGAATACATTTTTCTACAGTCCAAAAAATCAATTTTCTGATGAAAAACGATGACCCGTGACCTGTTGAACAGTCTCCAAATGGTCAGAAATTATAATTTTTTAATGTTTAATTTTTTGACTGTAAATGAATATTGAATGTGAATTAGAACTCTTGGAACTAAAATAAGTGTGTTTAGGGTCATTTTATTGCCTGAAATTGGGTGAAATAGAAGCTTCTGAGTAGGAGAAAAAGTCTGTAAAAATGGCAATTTTGGTCACATTGAGGATATAAAAAGTAGTTTTTCAACATGAGGCACAATCCAAGTGACATTTTGAATACATTTTTACACAGAAAAAAAAATCAATTTTCTGATGAAAAACGATGACCCGTACCTGTCGAACTGTCTCCAAATGGTCAGAAATTATAATTTTTTAATGTTTAATTTTTTGACTGTAAATGAATATTGAATGTGAATTAGAACTCTTGGAACTAAAATAAGTGTCTTTAGAGTCATTTTAATGCCTGAAATTGGTCAAAATAGAAGCTTCTGAGTAGGAGAAAAAGTCTATAAAAATGGCAATTTTGGTCACATTGAGGCTATAAAAATTAGTTATTCAACATGAGGCACAATCCAAATGACATTTTGAATACATTTTTCTACAGTCCAAAAAATCAATTTTCTGATGAAAAACGATGACCCGTGACCTGTCGAACAGTCTCCAAATGGTCAGAAATTATAATTTTTTAATGTTTAATTTTTTGACTGTAAATGAATATTGAATGTGAATTAGAACTCTTGGAACTAAAATAAGTGTGTTTAGAGTCCTTTTAATGCCTGAAATTGGTCGAAATAGAAGCTTCTGAGTAGGAGAAAAAGTCTGTAAAAATGGCACTTTTGGTCACATTGAGGCTGTAAAAAGTAGTTATTCAACATGAGGCACAATCCAAATGAAATTTTGAATACATTTTTCTACAGTCCAAAAAATCAATTTTCTGATGAAAAACGATGACCCGTGACCTGTCGAACTTTCTCCAAATGGTCAGAAATTATAATTTTTTAACGTTTAATTTTTTGACTGTAAATGAATATTGAATGTGAATTAGAACTCTTGGAATTAAAATAAGTGTGTTTAGGGTCATTTTAATGCCTGAAATGGTCGAAATAGAAGCTACTGAGTAGGAGAAAAAGTCTGTAAAAATGGCAATTTTGGTCACATTGAGGATATAAAAAGTAGTTATTCAACATGAGGCACAATCTAAATGACATTTTGAATACATTTTTCCACAGTCCAAAAAATCAATTTTCTGATGAAAAACGATGACCCGTGACCTGTTGAACTGTCTCCAAATGGTCAGAAATTATAATTTTTTAACGTTTAATTTTTTTACTGTAAATGAATATTGAATGTGAATTAGAACTCTTGGAACTAAAATAAGTGTGTTTAGAGTCATTTTAATGCCTGAAATTGGTCGAAATAGAAGCTTCTGAGTAGGAGAAAAAGTCTGTAAAAATGGCAATTTTGGTCACATTGAGGCTGTAAAAAGTAGTTATTCAACATGAGGCACAATCCAAATGACATTTTGAATCAATTTTTACACATTCAAAAAAAACAATTTTCTGATGAAAAACGATGACCCGTGACCTGTCGAACTTTCTCCAAATGGTCAGAAATTATAATTTTTTAACGTTTAATTTTTTGACTGTAAATGAATATTGAATGTGAATTAGAACTCCTGGAACTAAAATAAGTGTGTTTAGGGTCATTTTAATGCCTGAAATTGGTCAAAATAGAAGCTTCTGAGTAGGAGAAAAAGTCTGTAAAAATGGCAATTTTGGTCGCATTGAGGATATAATAAGTAGTTATTCAACATGAGGCACAATCCAAATGACATTTTGAATAAATTTTTCTACAGTCCAAAAAAATCAATTTTCTGATGAAAAACGATGACCCGTGACCTGTCGAACTTTCTCCAAATGGTCAGAAATGATAATTTTTTAATGTTTAATATTTTGACTGTAAATGAATATTGAATGTGAATTAGAACTCTTGGAACTAAAATAAGTGTGTTTAGAGTCATATTAATGCCTGAAATTGGTCGAAATAGAAGCTTCTGAGTAGGAGAAAAAGTCTGTAAAAATGGCAATTTTGGTCACATTGAGGCTATAAAAAGTAGTTATTCAACATGAGGCACAATCCAAATGACATTTTGAATCAATTTTCCTACAGTCAAAAAAAACAATTTTCTGATGAAAAACGATGACCCGTGACCTGTCGAACTTTCTCCAAATGGTCATAAATTATAATTTTTTAACGTTTAAATTTTTTACTGTAAATGAATATTGAATGTGAATTAGAACTCTTGGAACTAAAATAAGTGTGTTTAGAGTCATTTTAATGCCTGAAATTGGTCCGAAATAGAAGCTTCTGAGTAGGAGAAAAAGTCTGTAAAAATGGCAATTTTGGTCACATTGAGGATATAAAAAGTAGTTATTCAACATGAGGCACAATCCAAATGACATTTTGAATACATTTTTCTACAGTCCAAAAAATCAATTTTCTGATGAAAAACGATGACCCGTGACCTGTCGAACTTTCTCCAAATGGTCAGAAATTATAATTTTTTAATGTTTAATTTTTTGACTGTAAATGAATATTGAATGTGAATTAGAACTCTTGGAACTAAAATAAGTGTGTTTAGAGTCATTTTAATGCCTGAAATTGGTCGAAATAGAAGCTTCTGAGTAGGAGAAAAAGTCTGTAAAAATGGCAATTTTGGTCACATTGAGGCTGTAAAAAGTAGTTATTCAACATGAGGCACAATCCAAATGACATTTTGAATCAATTTTTACACAGTCAAAAAAATCAATTTTCTGATGAAAAACGATGACCCGTGACCTGTCAAACTTTCTCCAAATGGTCAGAAATTATAATTTTTTAACGTTTAATTTTTTGACTGTAAATGAATATTGAATGTGAATTAGAACTCTTGGAACTAAAATAAGTGTGTTTAGGGTCATCTTAATGCCTGAAATTGGTCGAAATAGAAGCTTCTGAGTAGGAGAAAAAGTCTGTAAAAATGGCAATTTTGGTCACATTGAGGATATAAAAAGTAGTTATTCAACATGAGGCACAATCCAAATGACATTTTGAATACATTTTTCTACAGTCCAAAAAATCAATTTTCTGATGAAAAACGATGACCCATGACCTGTTGAACTGTCTCCAAATGGTCAGAAATTATAATTTTTTAACGTTTAATTTTTTTACTGTAAATGAATATTGAATGTGAATTAGAACTCTTGGAACTAAAATAAGTGTGTTTAGAGTCATTTTAATGCCTGAAATTGGTCGAAATAGAAGCTTCTGAGTAGGAGAAAAAGTCTGTAAAAATGGCAATTTTGGTCACATTGAGGCTGTAAAAAGTAGTTATTCAACATGAGGCACAATCCAAATGACATTTTGAATCAATTTTTCTACACTCAAAAAAAACAATTTTCTGATGAAAAACGATGACCCGTGACCTGTCGAACTTTCTCCAAATGGTCAGAAATTATAATTTTTTAATCTTTAATTTTTTGACTGTAAATGAATATTGAATGTGAATTAGAACTCTTGGAACTAAAATAAGTGTGTTTAGAGTCATTTTAATGCCTGAAATTGGTCGAAATAGAAGCTTCTGAGTAGGAGAAAAAGTCTGTAAAAATTGCAATTTTGGTCCCTTTGAGGATATAAAACGTAGTTATTCAACATGAGGCTCAATCCAAATGACATTTTGAATACATTTTACTACAGTCCAAAAAATCAATTTTCTGATGAAAAACGATGACCCGTGACCTGTCGAACTGTCTCCACATGGTCCGAAATTATAATTTTTTAATGTTAAATTTTTTGACTGTAAATGAATATTGAATGTGAATCAGAACTCTTGGAACTAAAATAAGTGTGTTTAGAGTCATTTTAATGCCTGATATTCGTCGAAATAGAAGCTTCTGAGTAGGAGAAAAAGTCTGTAAAAATGGCAATTTTGGTCACATTGAGGATATAAAAAGTAGTTATTCAACATGAGGCACAATCCAAATGACATTTTGAATACATTTTTTTACAGTCCAAAAAATCAATTTTCTGATGAAAAACGATGACCCGTACCTGTCGAACAGTCTCCAAATGGTCAGAAATTATAATTTTTTAATGTTTAATTTTTTGACTGTAAATGAATATTGAATGTGAATTAGAACTCTTGGAACTAAAATAAGTGTGTTTAGAGTCCTTTTAATGCCTGAAATTGGTCGAAATAGAAGCTTCTGAGTAGGAGAAAAAGTCTGTAAAAATGGCAATTTTGGTCACATTGAGGCTGTAAAAAGTAGTTATTCAACATGAGGCACAATCCAAATGACATTTTGAATCAATTTTTACACAGTCAAAAAAAATTAATTTTCTGATGAAAAACGATGACCCGTGACCTGTCGAACTTTCTCCAAATGGTCAGAAATTATAATTTTTTAACGTTTAATTTTTTGACTGTAAATGAATATTGAATGTGAATTAGAAATCTTGGAACTAAAATAAGTGTGTTTAGGGTCATTTTAATGCCTGAAATTGGTCGAAATAGAAGCTTCTGAGTAGGAGAAAAAGTCTGTAAAAATGGCAATTTTGGTCACATTGAGGCTGTAAAAAGTAGTTATTCAACATGAGGCACAATCCAAATGACATTTTGAATACATTTTTCTACAGTCCAAAAAATCAATTTTCTGATGAAAAACGATGACCCGTACCTGTCGAACAGTCTCCAAATGGTCAGAAATTATAATTTTTTAATGTTTAATTTTTTGACTGTAAATGAATATTGAATGTGAATTAGAACTCTTGGAACTAAAATAAGTGTGTTAGAGTCCTTTTAATGCCTGAAATTGGTCGAAATAGAAGCTTCTGAGTAGGAGAAAAAGTCTGTAAAAATGGCAATTTTGGTCACATTGAGGCTGTAAAAAGTAGTTATTCAACATGAGGCACAATCCAAATGACATTTTGAATCAATTTTTACACAGTCAAAAAAAATTAATTTTCTGATGAAAAACGATGACCCGTGACCTGTCGAACTTTCTCCAAATGGTCAGAAATTATAATTTTTTAACGTTTAATTTTTTGACTGTAAATGAATATTGAATGTGAATTAGAACTCTTGGAACTAAAATAAGTGTGTTTAGGGTCATTTTAATGCCTGAAATTGGTCGAAATAGAAGCTTCTGAGTAGGAGAAAAAGTCTGTAAAAATGGCAATTTTGGTCACATTGAGGCTGTAAAAAGTAGTTATTCAACATGAGGCACAATCCAAATGACATTTTGAATCAAATTTTACACAGTCAAAAAAATCAATTTTCTGATGAAAAACGATGACCCGTGACCTGTCGAACTTTCTCCAAATGGTCAGAAATTATAATTTTTTAACGTTTAATTTTTTGACTGTAAATGAATATTGAATGTGAATTAGAACTCTTGGAATTAAAATAAGTGTGTTTAGGGTCATTTTAATGCCTGAAATGGTCGAAATAGAAGCTACTGAGTAGGAGAAAAAGTCTGTAAAAATGGCAATTTTGGTCACATTGAGGATATAAAAAGTAGTTATTCAACATGAGGCACAATCTAAATGACATTTTGAATACATTTTTCCACAGTCCAAAAAATCAATTTTCTGATGAAAAACGATGACCCGTGACCTGTTGAACTGTCTCCAAATGGTCAGAAATTTTAATTTTTTAACGTTTAATTTTTTTACTGTAAATGAATATTGAATGTGAATTAGAACTCTTGGAACTAAAATAAGTGTGTTTAGAGTCATTTTAATGCCTGAAATTGGTCGAAATAGAAGCTTCTGAGTAGGAGAAAAAGTCTGTAAAAATGGCAATTTTGGTCATATTGAGGCTGTAAAAAGTAGTTATTCAACATGAGGCACAATCCAAATGACATTTTGAATCAATTTTTACACATTCAAAAAAATCAATTTTCTGATGAAAAACGATGACCCGTGACCTGTCGAACTTTCTCCAAATGGTCATAAATTATAATTTTTTATCGTTTAAATTTTTTACTGTAAATGAATATTGAATGTGAATTAGAACTCTTGGAACTAAAATAAGTGTGTTTAGGGTCATTTTAATGCCTGAAATTGGTCGAAATAGAAGCTTCTGAGTAGGAGAAAAAGTCTGTAAAAATGGCAATTTTGGTCACATTGAGGCTGTAAAAAGTAGTTATTCAACATGAGGCACAATCCAAATGACATTTTGAATCAATTTTTACACAGTCAAAAAAATAAATTTTCTGATGAAAAACGATGACCCGTGACCTGTCGAACTTTCTCCAAATGGTCAGAAATTATAATTTTTTAACGTTTAATTTTTTGACTGTAAATGAATATTGAATGTGAATTAGAACTCTTGGAATTAAAATAAGTGTGTTTAGGGTCATTTTAATGCCTGAAATGGTCGAAATAGAAGCTACTGAGTAGGAGAAAAAGTCTGTAAAAATGGCAATTTTGGTCACATTGAGGATATAAAAAGTAGTTATTCAACATGAGGCACAATCTAAATGACATTTTGAATACATTTTTCCACAGTCCAAAAAATCAATTTTCTGATGAAAAACGATGACCCGTGACCTGTTGAACTGTCTCCAAATGGTCAGAAATTATAATTTTTTAACGTTTAATTTTTTTACTGTAAATGAATATTGAATGTGAATTAGAACTCTTGGAACTAAAATAAGTGTGTTTAGAGTCATTTTAATGCCTGAAATTGGTCGAAATAGAAGCTTCTGAGTAGGAGAAAAAGTCTGTAAAAATGGCAATTTTGGTCATATTGAGGCTGTAAAAAGTAGTTATTCAACATGAGGCACAATCCAAATGACATTTTGAATCAATTTTCCTACAGTCAAAAAAAACAATTTTCTGATGAAAAACGATGACCCGTGACCTGTCGAACTTTCTCCAAATGGTCATAAATTATAATTTTTTATCGTTTAAATTTTTTACTGTAAATGAATATTGAATGTGAATTAGAACTCTTGGAACTAAAATAAGTGTGTTTAGAGTCATTTTAATGCCTGAAATTGGTCCGAAATAGAAGCTTCTGAGTAGGAGAAAAAGTCTGTAAAAATGGCAATTTTGGTCACATTGAGGATATAAAAAGTAGTTATTCAACATGAGGCACAATCCAAATGACATTTTGAATACATTTTTCTACAGTCCAAAAAATCAATTTTCTGATGAAAAACGATGACCCGTGACCTGTCGAACTTTCTCCAAATGGTCAGAAATTATAATTTTTTAATGTTTAATTTTTTTGACTGTAAATGAATATTGAATGTGAATTAGAACTAAAAGTAGGAGAAAAAGTCTGTAAAAATGGCAATTTTGGTCATATTGAGGCTGTAAAAAGTAGTTATTCAACATGAGGCACAATCCAAATGACATTTTGAATCAATTTTTACACATTCAAAAAAATCAATTTTCTGATGAAAAACGATGACCCGTGACCTGTCGAACTGTCTCCAAATGGTCAGAAATTATAATTTTTTAACGTTTAATTTTTTGACTGTAAATGAATATTGAATGTGAATTAGAACTCCTGGAACTAAAATAAGTGTGTTTAGGGTCATTTTAATGCCTGAAATTGGTCAAAATAGAAGCTTCTGAGTAGGAGAAAAAGTCTGTAAAAATGGCAATTTTGGTCGCATTGAGGATATAATAAGTAGTTATTCAACATGAGGCACAATCCAAATGACATTTTGAATAAATTTTTCTACAGTCCAAAAAAATCAATTTTCTGATGAAAAACGATGACCCGTGACCTGTCGAACTTTCTCCAAATGGTCAGAAATTATAATTTTTTAATGTTTAATATATTGACTGTAAATGAATATTGAATGTGAATTAGAACTCTTGGAACTAAAATAAGTGTGTTTAGAGTCATATTAATGCCTGAAATTGGTCGAAATAGAAGCTTCTGAGTAGGAGAAAAAGTCTGTAAAAATGGCAATTTTGGTCACATTGAGGCTATAAAAAGTAGTTATTCAACATGAGGCACAATCCAAATGACATTTTGAATCAATTTTCCTACAGTCAAAAAAAACAATTTTCTGATGAAAAACGATGACCCGTGACCTGTCGAACTTTCTCCAAATGGTCATAAATTATAATTTTTTACCGTTTAAATTTTTTACTGTAAATGAATATTGAATGTGAATTAGAACTCTTGGAACTAAAATAAGTGTGTTTAGAGTCATTTTAATGCCTGAAATTGGTCCGAAATAGAAGCTTCTGAGTAGGAGAAAAAGTCTGTAAAAATGGCAATTTTGGTCACATTGAGGATATAAAAAGTAGTTATTCAACATGAGGCACAATCCAAATGACATTTTGAATACATTTTTCTACAGTCCAAAAAATCAATTTTCTGATGAAAAACGATGACCCGTGACCTGTCAAACTTTCTCCAAATGGTCAGAAATTATAATTTTTTAACGTTTAATTTTTTGACTGTAAATGAATATTGAATGTGAATTAGAACTCTTGGAACTAAAATAAGTGTGTTTAGAGTCATTTTAATGCCTGAAATTGGTCGAAATAGAAGCTTCTGAGTAGGAGAAAAAGTCTGTAAAAATGGCAATTTTGGTCACATTGAGGCTGTAAAAAGTAGTTATTCAACATGAGGCACAATCCAAATGACATTTTGAATCAATTTTTACACAGTCAAAAAAATCAATTTTCTGATGAAAAACGATGACCCGTGACCTGTCGAACTTTCTCCAAATGGTCAGAAATTATAATTTTTTAACGTTTAATTTTTTGACTGTAAATGAATATTGAATGTGAATCAGAACTCTTGGAACTAAAATAAGTGTGTTTAGAGTCATTTTAATGCCTGATATTCGTCGAAATAGAAGCTTCTGAGTAGGAGAAAAAGTCTGTAAAAATGGCAATTTTGGTCACATTGAGGATATAAAAAGTAGTTATTCAACATGAGGCACAATCCAAATGACATTTTGAATACATTTTTCTACAGTCCAAAAAATCAATTTTCTGATGAAAAACGATGACCCGTACCTGTCGAACAGTCTCCAAATGGTCAGAAATTATAATTTTTTAATGTTTAATTTTTTGACTGTAAATGAATATTGAATGTGAATTAGAACTCTTGGAACTAAAATAAGTGTGTTTAGAGTCCTTTTAATGCCTGAAATTGGTCGAAATAGAAGCTTCTGAGTAGGAGAAAAAGTCTGTAAAAATGGCAATTTTGGTCACATTGAGGCTGTAAAAAGTAGTTATTCAACATGAGGCACAATCCAAATGACATTTTGAATCAATTTTTACACAGTCAAAAAAAATCAATTTTCTGATGAAAAACGATGACCCGTGACCTGTCGAACTTTCTCCAAATGGTCAGAAATTATAATTTTTTAACGTTTAATTTTTTGACTGTAAATGAATATTGAATGTGAATTAGAACTCTTGGAACTAAAATAAGTGTGTTTAGGGTCATTTTAATGCCTGAAATTGGTCGAAATAGAAGCTTCTGAGTAGGAGAAAAAGTCTGTAAAAATGGCAATTTTGGTCACATTGAGGCTGTAAAAAGTAGTTATTCAACATGAGGCACAATCCAAATGACATTTTGAATCAATTTTTACACAGTCAAAAAAATCAATTTTCTGATGAAAAACGATGACCCGTGACCTGTCGAACTTTCTCCAAATGGTCAGAAATTATAATTTTTTAACTTTTAATTTTTTGACTGTAAATGAATATTGAATGTGAATTAGAACTCTTGGAACTAAAATAAGTGTGTTTAGGGTCATTTTAATGCCTGAAATTGGTCGAAATAGAAGCTTCTGAGTAGGAAAAAAAGTCTGTAACAATGGCAATTTTGGTCACATTGAGGATATAAAAAGTAGTTATTCAACATGAGGCACAATCCAAATGACATTTTGAATCAATTTTTACACAGTCAAAAAAATCAATTTTCTGATGAAAAACGATGACCCGTGACCTGTCGAACTTTCTCCAAATGGTCAGAAATGATAATTTTTTAACGTTTAAATTTTTTACTGTAAATGAATATTGAATGTGAATTAGAACTCTTGGAACTAAAATAAGTGTGTTTAGAGTCATTTTAATGCCTGAAATTGGTCGAAATAGAAGCTTCTGAGTAGGAGAAAAAGTCTGTAAAAATGGCAATTTTGGTCAAATTGAGGCTGTAAAAAGTAGTTATTCAACATGAGGCACAATCCAAATGACATTTTGAATCAATTTTCCTACAGTCAAAAAAATCAATTTTCTGATGAAAAACGATGACCCGTGACCTGTCGAACTGTCTCCAAATGGTCAGAAATTATAATTTTTTAACGTTTAATTTTTTGACTGTAAATGAATATTGAATGTGAATTAGAACTCTTGGAATTAAAATAAGTGTGTTTAGGGTCATTTTAATGCCTGAAATGGTCGAAATAGAAGCTACTGAGTAGGAGAAAAAGTCTGTAAAAATGGCAATTTTGGTCACATTGAGGATATAAAAAGTAGTTATTCAACATGAGGCACAATCTAAATGACATTTTGAATACATTTTTCCACAGTCCAAAAAATCAATTTTCTGATGAAAAACGATGACCCGTGACCTGTTGAACTGTCTCCAAATGGTCAGAAATTATAATTTTTTAACGTTTAATTTTTTGACTGTAAATGAATATTGAATGTGAATTAGAACTCCTGGAACTAAAATAAGTGTGTTTAGGGTCATTTTAATGCCTGAAATTGGTCAAAATAGAAGCTTCTGAGTAGGAGAAAAAGTCTGTAAAAATGGCAATTTTGGTCACATTGAGGATATAAAAAGTAGTTATTCAACATGAGGCACAATCTAAATGACATTTTGAATACATTTTTCCACAGTCCAAAAAATCAATTTTCTGATGAAAAACGATGACCCGTGACCTGTTGAACTGTCTCCAAATGGTCAGAAATTATAATTTTTTAACGTTTAATTTTTTGACTGTAAATGAATATTGAATGTGAATTAGAACTCCTGGAACTAAAATAAGTGTGTTTAGGGTCATTTTAATGCCTGAAATTGGTCAAAATAGAAGCTTCTGAGTAGGAGAAAAAGTCTGTAAAAATGGCAATTTTGGTCGCATTGAGGATATAATAAGTAGTTATTCAACATGAGGCACAATCCAAATGACATTTTGAATAAATTTTTCTACAGTCCAAAAAAATCAATTTTCTGATGAAAAACGATGACCCGTGACCTGTCGAACTTTCTCCAAATGGTCAGAAATGATAATTTTTTAATGTTTAATATTTTGACTGTAAATGAATATTGAATGTGAATTAGAACTCTTGGAACTAAAATAAGTGTGTTTAGGGTCATTTTAATGCCTGAAATTGGTCAAAATAGAAGCTTCTGAGTAGGAGAAAAAGTCTGTAAAAATGGCAATTTTGGTCACATTGAGGCTGTAAAAAGTAGTTATTCAACATGAGGCACAATCCAAATGACATTTTGAATCAATTTTTACACAGTCAAAAAAATAAATTTTCTGATGAAAAACGATGACCCGTGACCTGTCGAACTTTCTCCAAATGGTCAGAAATTATAATTTTTTAACGTTTAATTTTTTGACTGTAAATGAATATTGAATGTGAATTAGAACTCTTGGAACTAAAATAAGTGTGTTTAGAGTCATATTAATGCCTGAAATTGGTCGAAATAGAAGCTTCTGAGTAGGAGAAAAAGTCTGTAAAAATGGCAATTTTGGTCACATTGAGGCTATAAAAAGTAGTTATTCAACATGAGGCACAATCCAAATGACATTTTGAATCAATTTTCCTACAGTCAAAAAAAACAATTTTCTGATGAAAAACGATGACCCGTGACCTGTCGAACTTTCTCCAAATGGTCATAAATTATAATTTTTTACCGTTTAAATTTTTTACTGTAAATGAATATTGAATGTGAATTAGAACTCTTGGAACTAAAATAAGTGTGTTTAGAGTCATTTTAATGCCTGAAATTGGTCGAAATAGAAGCTTCTGAGTAGGAGAAAAAGTCTGTAAAAATGGCAATTTTGGTCATATTGAGGCTGTAAAAAGTAGTTATTGAACATGAGGCACAATCCAAATGACATTTTGAATCAATTTTCCTACAGTCAAAAAAAACAATTTTCTGATGAAAAACGATGACCCGTGACCTGTCGAACTTTCTCCAAATGGTCATAAATTATAATTTTTTATCGTTTAAATTTTTTACTGTAAATGAATATTGAATGTGAATTAGAACTCTTGGAACTAAAATAAGTGTGTTTAGAGTCATTTTAATGCCTGAAATTGGTCCGAAATAGAAGCTTCTGAGTAGGAGAAAAAGTCTGTAAAAATGGCAATTTTGGTCACATTGAGGATATAAAAAGTAGTTATTCAACATGAGGCACAATCCAAATGACATTTTGAATACATTTTTCTACAGTCCAAAAAATCAATTTTCTGATGAAAAACGATGACCCGTGACCTGTCGAACTTTCTCCAAATGGTCAGAAATTATAATTTTTTAATGTTTAATTTTTTTGACTGTAAATGAATATTGAATGTGAATTAGAACTCTTGGAACTAAAATAAGTGTGTTTAGAGTCATTTTAATGCCTGAAATTGGTCGAAATAGAAGCTTCTGAGTAGGAGAAAAAGTCTGTAAAAATGGCAATTTTGGTCAAATTGAGGCTGTAAAAAGTAGTTATTCAACATGAGGCACAATCCAAATGACATTTTGAATCAATTTTTACACAGTCAAAAAAATCAATTTTCTGATGAAAAACGATGACCCGTGACCTGTCGAACTGTCTCCAAATGGTCAGAAATTATAATTTTTTAACGTTTAATTTTTTGACTGTAAATGAATATTGAATGTGAATTAGAACTCTTGGAACTAAAATAAGTGTGTTTAGAGTCATTTTAATGCCTGAAATTGGTCGAAATAGAAGCTTCTGAGTAGGAGAAAAAGTCTGTAAAAATGGCAATTTTGGTCACATTGAGGCTGTAAAAAGTAGTTATTCAACATGAGGCACAATCCAAATGACATTTTGAATCAATTTTTACACATTCAAAAAAATCAATTTTCTGATGAAAAACGATGACCCGTGACCTGTCGAACTTTCTCCAAATGGTCAGAAATTATAATTTTTTAACGTTTAATTTTTTGACTGTAAATGAATATTGAATGTGAATTAGAACTCCTGGAACTAAAATAAGTGTGTTTAGGGTCATTTTAATGCCTGAAATTGGTCAAAATAGAAGCTTCTGAGTAGGAGAAAAAGTCTGTAAAAATGGCAATTTTGGTCGCATTGAGGATATAATAAGTAGTTATTCAACATGAGGCACAATCCAAATGACATTTTGAATAAATTTTTCTACAGTCCAAAAAAATCAATTTTCTGATGAAAAACGATGACCCGTGACCTGTCGAACTTTCTCCAAATGGTCAGAAATGATAATTTTTTAATGTTTAATATTTTGACTGTAAATGAATATTGAATGTGAATTAGAACTCTTGGAACTAAAATAAGTGTGTTTAGAGTCATATTAATGCCTGAAATTGGTCGAAATAGAAGCTTCTGAGTAGGAGAAAAAGTCTGTAAAAATGGCAATTTTGGTCACATTGAGGCTATAAAAAGTAGTTATTCAACATGAGGCACAATCCAAATGACATTTTGAATCAATTTTCCTACAGTCAAAAAAAACAATTTTCTGATGAAAAACGATGACCCGTGACCTGTCGAACTTTCTCCAAATGGTCATAAATTATAATTTTTTACCGTTTAAATTTTTTACTGTAAATGAATATTGAATGTGAATTAGAACTCTTGGAACTAAAATAAGTGTGTTTAGAGTCATTTTAATGCCTGAAATTGGTCCGAAATAGAAGCTTCTGAGTAGGAGAAAAAGTCTGTAAAAATGGCAATTTTGGTCACATTGAGGATATAAAAAGTAGTTATTCAACATGAGGCACAATCCAAATGACATTTTGAATACATTTTTCTACAGTCCAAAAAATCAATTTTCTGATGAAAAACGATGACCCGTGACCTGTCAAACTTTCTCCAAATGGTCAGAAATTATAATTTTTTAACGTTTAATTTTTTGACTGTAAATGAATATTGAATGTGAATTAGAACTCTTGGAACTAAAATAAGTGTGTTTAGAGTCATTTTAATGCCTGAAATTGGTCGAAATAGAAGCTTCTGAGTAGGAGAAAAAGTCTGTAAAAATGGCAATTTTGGTCACATTGAGGCTGTAAAAAGTAGTTATTCAACATGAGGCACAATCCAAATGACATTTTGAATCAATTTTTACACAGTCAAAAAAATCAATTTTCTGATGAAAAACGATGACCCGTGACCTGTCGAACTTTCTCCAAATGGTCAGAAATTATAATTTTTTAACGTTTAATTTTTTGACTGTAAATGAATATTGAATGTGAATCAGAACTCTTGGAACTAAAATAAGTGTGTTTAGAGTCATTTTAATGCCTGATATTTGTCGAAATAGAAGCTTCTGAGTAGGAGAAAAAGTCTGTAAAAATGGCAATTTTGGTCACATTGAGGATATAAAAAGTAGTTATTCAACATGAGGCACAATCCAAATGACATTTTGAATACATTTTTCTACAGTCCAAAAAATCAATTTTCTGATGAAAAACGATGACCCGTACCTGTCGAACAGTCTCCAAATGGTCAGAAATTATAATTTTTTAATGTTTAATTTTTTGACTGTAAATGAATATTGAATGTGAATTAGAACTCTTGGAACTAAAATAAGTGTGTTTAGAGTCCTTTTAATGCCTGAAATTGGTCGAAATAGAAGCTTCTGAGTAGGAGAAAAAGTCTGTAAAAATGGCAATTTTGGTCACATTGAGGCTGTAAAAAGTAGTTATTCAACATGAGGCACAATCCAAATGACATTTTGAATCAATTTTTACACAGTCAAAAAAAATCAATTTTCTGATGAAAAACGATGACCCGTGACCTGTCGAACTTTCTCCAAATGGTCAGAAATTATAATTTTTTAACGTTTAATTTTTTGACTGTAAATGAATATTGAATGTGAATTAGAACTCTTGGAACTAAAATAAGTGTGTTTAGGGTCATTTTAATGCCTGAAATTGGTCGAAATAGAAGCTTCTGAGTAGGAGAAAAAGTCTGTAAAAATGGCAATTTTGGTCACATTGAGGCTGTAAAAAGTAGTTATTCAACATGAGGCACAATCCAAATGACATTTTGAATCAATTTTTACACAGTCAAAAAAATCAATTTTCTGATGAAAAACGATGACCCGTGACCTGTCGAACTTTCTCCAAATGGTCAGAAATTATAATTTTTTAACTTTTAATTTTTTGACTGTAAATGAATATTGAATGTGAATTAGAACTCTTGGAACTAAAATAAGTGTGTTTAGGGTCATTTTAATGCCTGAAATTGGTCGAAATAGAAGCTTCTGAGTAGGAAAAAAAGTCTGTAACAATGGCAATTTTGGTCACATTGAGGATATAAAAAGTAGTTATTCAACATGAGGCACAATCCAAATGACATTTTGAATCAATTTTTACACAGTCAAAAAAATCAATTTTCTGATGAAAAACGATGACCCGTGACCTGTCGAACTTTCTCCAAATGGTCAGAAATGATAATTTTTTAACGTTTAAATTTTTTACTGTAAATGAATATTGAATGTGAATTAGAACTCTTGGAACTAAAATAAGTGTGTTTAGAGTCATTTTAATGCCTGAAATTGGTCGAAATAGAAGCTTCTGAGTAGGAGAAAAAGTCTGTAAAAATGGCAATTTTGGTCATATTGAGGCTGTAAAAAGTAGTTATTGAACATGAGGCACAATCCAAATGACATTTTGAATCAATTTTCCTACAGTCAAAAAAAACAATTTTCTGATGAAAAACGATGACCCGTGACCTGTCGAACTTTCTCCAAATGGTCATAAATTATAATTTTTTATCGTTTAAATTTTTTACTGTAAATGAATATTGAATGTGAATTAGAACTCTTGGAACTAAAATAAGTGTGTTTAGAGTCATTTTAATGCCTGAAATTGGTCCGAAATAGAAGCTTCTGAGTAGGAGAAAAAGTCTGTAAAAATGGCAATTTTGGTCACATTGAGGATATAAAAAGTAGTTATTCAACATGAGGCACAATCCAAATGACATTTTGAATACATTTTTCTACAGTCCAAAAAATCAATTTTCTGATGAAAAACGATGACCCGTGACCTGTCGAACTTTCTCCAAATGGTCAGAAATTATAATTTTTTAATGTTTAATTTTTTTGACTGTAAATGAATATTGAATGTGAATTAGAACTCTTGGAACTAAAATAAGTGTGTTTAGAGTCATTTTAATGCCTGAAATTGGTCGAAATAGAAGCTTCTGAGTAGGAGAAAAAGTCTGTAAAAATGGCAATTTTGGTCAAATTGAGGCTGTAAAAAGTAGTTATTCAACATGAGGCACAATCCAAATGACATTTTGAATCAATTTTTACACAGTCAAAAAAATCAATTTTCTGATGAAAAACGATGACCCGTGACCTGTCGAACTGTCTCCAAATGGTCAGAAATTATAATTTTTTAACGTTTAATTTTTTGACTGTAAATGAATATTGAATGTGAATTAGAACTCTTGGAACTAAAATAAGTGTGTTTAGAGTCATTTTAATGCCTGAAATTGGTCGAAATAGAAGCTTCTGAGTAGGAGAAAAAGTCTGTAAAAATGGCAATTTTGGTCACATTGAGGCTGTAAAAAGTAGTTATTCAACATGAGGCACAATCCAAATGACATTTTGAATCAATTTTTACACATTCAAAAAAATCAATTTTCTGATGAAAAACGATGACCCGTGACCTGTCGAACTTTCTCCAAATGGTCAGAAATTATAATTTTTTAACGTTTAATTTTTTGACTGTAAATGAATATTGAATGTGAATTAGAACTCCTGGAACTAAAATAAGTGTGTTTAGGGTCATTTTAATGCCTGAAATTGGTCAAAATAGAAGCTTCTGAGTAGGAGAAAAAGTCTGTAAATATGGCAATTTTGGTCGCATTGAGGATATAATAAGTAGTTATTCAACATGAGGCACAATCCAAATGACATTTTGAATAAATTTTTCTACAGTCCAAAAAAATCAATTTTCTGATGAAAAACGATGACCCGTGACCTGTCGAACTTTCTCCAAATGGTCAGAAATGATAATTTTTTAATGTTTAATATTTTGACTGTAAATGAATATTGAATGTGAATTAGAACTCTTGGAACTAAAATAAGTGTGTTTAGAGTCATATTAATGCCTGAAATTGGTCGAAATAGAAGCTTCTGAGTAGGAGAAAAAGTCTGTAAAAATGGCAATTTTGGTCACATTGAGGCTATAAAAAGTAGTTATTCAACATGAGGCACAATCCAAATGACATTTTGAATCAATTTTCCTACAGTCAAAAAAAACAATTTTCTGATGAAAAACGATGACCCGTGACCTGTCGAACTTTCTCCAAATGGTCATAAATTATAATTTTTTACCGTTTAAATTTTTTACTGTAAATGAATATTGAATGTGAATTAGAACTCTTGGAACTAAAATAAGTGTGTTTAGAGTCATTTTAATGCCTGAAATTGGTCCGAAATAGAAGCTTCTGAGTAGGAGAAAAAGTCTGTAAAAATGGCAATTTTGGTCACATTGAGGATATAAAAAGTAGTTATTCAACATGAGGCACAATCCAAATGACATTTTGAATACATTTTTCTACAGTCCAAAAAATCAATTTTCTGATGAAAAACGATGACCCGTGACCTGTCAAACTTTCTCCAAATGGTCAGAAATTATAATTTTTTAACGTTTAATTTTTTGACTGTAAATGAATATTGAATGTGAATTAGAACTCTTGGAACTAAAATAAGTGTGTTTAGAGTCATTTTAATGCCTGAAATTGGTCGAAATAGAAGCTTCTGAGTAGGAGAAAAAGTCTGTAAAAATGGCAATTTTGGTCACATTGAGGCTGTAAAAAGTAGTTATTCAACATGAGGCACAATCCAAATGACATTTTGAATCAATTTTTACACAGTCAAAAAAATCAATTTTCTGATGAAAAACGATGACCCGTGACCTGTCGAACTTTCTCCAAATGGTCAGAAATTATAATTTTTTAACGTTTAATTTTTTGACTGTAAATGAATATTGAATGTGAATCAGAACTCTTGGAACTAAAATAAGTGTGTTTAGAGTCATTTTAATGCCTGATATTTGTCGAAATAGAAGCTTCTGAGTAGGAGAAAAAGTCTGTAAAAATGGCAATTTTGGTCACATTGAGGATATAAAAAGTAGTTATTCAACATGAGGCACAATCCAAATGACATTTTGAATACATTTTTCTACAGTCCAAAAAATCAATTTTCTGATGAAAAACGATGACCCGTACCTGTCGAACAGTCTCCAAATGGTCAGAAATTATAATTTTTTAATGTTTAATTTTTTGACTGTAAATGAATATTGAATGTGAATTAGAACTCTTGGAACTAAAATAAGTGTGTTTAGAGTCCTTTTAATGCCTGAAATTGGTCGAAATAGAAGCTTCTGAGTAGGAGAAAAAGTCTGTAAAAATGGCAATTTTGGTCACATTGAGGCTGTAAAAAGTAGTTATTCAACATGAGGCACAATCCAAATGACATTTTGAATCAATTTTTACACAGTCAAAAAAAATCAATTTTCTGATGAAAAACGATGACCCGTGACCTGTCGAACTTTCTCCAAATGGTCAGAAATTATAATTTTTTAACGTTTAATTTTTTGACTGTAAATGAATATTGAATGTGAATTAGAACTCTTGGAACTAAAATAAGTGTGTTTAGGGTCATTTTAATGCCTGAAATTGGTCGAAATAGAAGCTTCTGAGTAGGAGAAAAAGTCTGTAAAAATGGCAATTTTGGTCACATTGAGGCTGTAAAAAGTAGTTATTCAACATGAGGCACAATCCAAATGACATTTTGAATCAATTTTTACACAGTCAAAAAAATCAATTTTCTGATGAAAAACGATGACCCGTGACCTGTCGAACTTTCTCCAAATGGTCAGAAATTATAATTTTTTAACTTTTAATTTTTTGACTGTAAATGAATATTGAATGTGAATTAGAACTCTTGGAACTAAAATAAGTGTGTTTAGGGTCATTTTAATGCCTGAAATTGGTCGAAATAGAAGCTTCTGAGTAGGAAAAAAAGTCTGTAACAATGGCAATTTTGGTCACATTGAGGATATAAAAAGTAGTTATTCAACATGAGGCACAATCCAAATGACATTTTGAATCAATTTTTACACAGTCAAAAAAATCAATTTTCTGATGAAAAACGATGACCCGTGACCTGTCGAACTTTCTCCAAATGGTCAGAAATGATAATTTTTTAACGTTTAAATTTTTTACTGTAAATGAATATTGAATGTGAATTAGAACTCTTGGAACTAAAATAAGTGTGTTTAGAGTCATTTTAATGCCTGAAATTGGTCGAAATAGAAGCTTCTGAGTAGGAGAAAAAGTCTGTAAAAATGGCAATTTTGGTCACATTGAGGATATAAAAAGTAGTTATTCAACATGAGGCACAATCTAAATGACATTTTGAATACATTTTTCCACAGTCCAAAAAATCAATTTTCTGATGAAAAACGATGACCCGTGACCTGTTGAACTGTCTCCAAATGGTCAGAAATTATAATTTTTTAACGTTTAATTTTTTGACTGTAAATGAATATTGAATGTGAATTAGAACTCCTGGAACTAAAATAAGTGTGTTTAGGGTCATTTTAATGCCTGAAATTGGTCAAAATAGAAGCTTCTGAGTAGGAGAAAAAGTCTGTAAAAATGGCAATTTTGGTCACATTGAGGATATAAAAAGTAGTTATTCAACATGAGGCACAATCTAAATGACATTTTGAATACATTTTTCCACAGTCCAAAAAATCAATTTTCTGATGAAAAACGATGACCCGTGACCTGTTGAACTGTCTCCAAATGGTCAGAAATTATAATTTTTTAACGTTTAATTTTTTGACTGTAAATGAATATTGAATGTGAATTAGAACTCCTGGAACTAAAATAAGTGTGTTTAGGGTCATTTTAATGCCTGAAATTGGTCAAAATAGAAGCTTCTGAGTAGGAGAAAAAGTCTGTAAAAATGGCAATTTTGGTCGCATTGAGGATATAATAAGTAGTTATTCAACATGAGGCACAATCCAAATGACATTTTGAATAAATTTTTCTACAGTCCAAAAAAATCAATTTTCTGATGAAAAACGATGACCCGTGACCTGTCGAACTTTCTCCAAATGGTCAGAAATGATAATTTTTTAATGTTTAATATTTTGACTGTAAATGAATATTGAATGTGAATTAGAACTCTTGGAACTAAAATAAGTGTGTTTAGAGTCATATTAATGCCTGAAATTGGTCGAAATAGAAGCTTCTGAGTAGGAGAAAAAGTCTGTAAAAATGGCAATTTTGGTCACATTGAGGCTATAAAAAGTAGTTATTCAACATGAGGCACAATCCAAATGACATTTTGAATCAATTTTCCTACAGTCAAAAAAAACAATTTTCTGATGAAAAACGATGACCCGTGACCTGTCGAACTTTCTCCAAATGGTCATAAATTATAATTTTTTATCGTTTAAATTTTTTACTGTAAATGAATATTGAATGTGAATTAGAACTCTTGGAACTAAAATAAGTGTGTTTAGAGTCATTTTAATGCCTGAAATTGGTCCGAAATAGAAGCTTCTGAGTAGGAGAAAAAGTCTGTAAAAACGGCAATTTTGGTCACATTGAGGATATAAAAAGTAGTTATTCAACATGAGGCACAATCCAAATGACATTTTGAATACATTTTTCCACAGTCAAAAAAATCAATTTTCTGATGAAAAACGATGACCCGTGACCTGTCGAACTTTCTCCAAATGGTCAGAAATGATAATTTTTTAACGTTTAAATTTTTTACTGTAAATGAATATTGAATGTGAATTAGAACTCTTGGAACTAAAATAAGTGTGTTTAGAGTCATTTTAATGCCTGAAATTGGTCGAAATAGAAGCTTCTGAGTAGGAGAAAAAGTCTGTAAAAATGGCAATTTTGGTCAAATTGAGGCTGTAAAAAGTAGTTATTCAACATGAGGCACAATCCAAATGACATTTTGAATCAATTTTCCTACAGTCAAAAAAATCAATTTTCTGATGAAAAACGATGACCTGTCGAACTGTCTCCAAATGGTCAGAAATTATAATTTTTTAACGTTTAATTTTTTGACTGTAAATGAATATTGAATGTGAATTAGAACTCTTGGAATTAAAATAAGTGTGTTTAGGGTCATTTTAATGCCTGAAATGGTCGAAATAGAAGCTACTGAGTAGGAGAAAAAGTCTGTAAAAATGGCAATTTTGGTCACATTGAGGATATAAAAAGTAGTTATTCAACATGAGGCACAATCTAAATGACATTTTGAATACATTTTTCCACAGTCCAAAAAATCAATTTTCTGATGAAAAACGATGACCCGTGACCTGTTGAACTGTCTCCAAATGGTCAGAAATTATAATTTTTTAACGTTTAATTTTTTGACTGTAAATGAATATTGAATGTGAATTAGAACTCCTGGAACTAAAATAAGTGTGTTTAGGGTCATTTTAATGCCTGAAATTGGTCAAAATAGAAGCTTCTGAGTAGGAGAAAAAGTCTGTAAAAATGGCAATTTTGGTCACATTGAGGATATAAAAAGTAGTTATTCAACATGAGGCACAATCTAAATGACATTTTGAATACATTTTTCCACAGTCCAAAAAATCAATTTTCTGATGAAAAACGATGACCCGTGACCTGTTGAACTGTCTCCAAATGGTCAGAAATTATAATTTTTTAACGTTTAATTTTTTGACTGTAAATGAATATTGAATGTGAATTAGAACTCCTGGAACTAAAATAAGTGTGTTTAGGGTCATGGATCATGGAGCTTGCAGTATTTTTTACTAATAAAATACGTACTATCCAGTCAGCGTTACAAGGAACCCAGATCATCTTGAGCAAAGGTTCAGAGGTCGATGGCCTTTCCAACCCCTGGTTATGCCCACCAGCTATGCATATGGATTCTGTGGGCCCTACCCTGCACTGTTTTCCCTCTTTAGAGCCTCAGGCCTCGCTTGACCTTTTGTCTAGCCTGAAATCTGGCTCTCCTCTGGACCCTTGCCCCGCCAAGTGTCTTGCGACCCTGGCACCTGCCCTTAATCCGATCATCAACCCTCTCATTAATGCATCTTTGAAGTCGGGCAAAGTCCCCTCCTCCTGGAAACAGGCCTTAGTTCTTCCCCTCATTAAAAAACCAAATGCAGATGCTAAACTGCATTCTAATTATAGGCCAATCTCGCTGCTTCCTGCCCTGGCCAAGATCACTGAAAAGTGTGTTCATACCACCCTTACCAACTTTGTAGAGGGCAACTCCCTTTTACATCAGTCACAGTCTGGATTTAGATCTAACCTGAGCACCGAGACCGCTCTTCTTGAGGTTACAGAGATTGTGAAGGAGACCCTCGATAGGGGTGGAAAGGCCCTGCTTATCATGCTTGATTTGTCGGCGGCCTTCGACACCGTCCCCCACGACCTCCTCCTAATTAGACTCTGGGAGATTGGGCTGCGGGGTACGGTGTTCGCATGGTTTCAGTCTTTTTTGGCCGATCGGACACAAACGATCTGGGCCCCCCCTTTCTCCGCCCGGATGCCGCAGCTTAAGGTAGGGGTCCCGCAGGGCTCCATACTGAGTCCTTCCCTCTTTAATATCTTCCTTACACCTCTTGCGGCACGGGTGGAGGAGCTAGGGGCCCAGATCATATCCTATGCGGATGACACACAGCTCCTGTTCACTTGTGACAGGGGCTGTGACTTCGATGGAGCAGCCATTCGGAAGTGTTTGGAGTTTGTGTTTGACTGGTTTGGGAAAAATGGCCTCAAATGCAACTCCGACAAATCCGAGATATTGTTCTTTGGCTGTCCTGCAGACCCACGTTGGAAGCTATGGTGGCCTTCGGCCATGTCTCCCCCTGCCAGCGATTCGGTTACAGCGAAGAACCTGGGTATGATGGTCGATAACACTCTTTCCTTTAAAACCCAGGTTGCCGGCTTGACTGGGAAGTGCTTTGCCATCTTAAGGATGTTGCGCAAGTTTCTGCCCTATTTATCTTTGGAGCATAAGAAAATTACGGTGCAAGCATTAATTGGCTCGCGCCTAGACTACGCCAACATCCTTTACTTAGGTCTTCCTGAGTATCTGCTGACTCGTCTGCAGATAGTTCAAAATTCTGCAGCCAGGGCAATCTTCGGTTTATCTAGAAGATCTAGGGCCAGCAATCTCCTTGTCTCTCTGCATTGGTTGCCGATTCGTAAGCGTATCTTCTTCAAGACCCTAATTACAGCTTTTAGGGCGCTTCATAATTTCGGCGCTGAATATCTGCAGAGAAGGGTCAATTTCTATCTTCCATCTAGACCTCTGAGATCTGCTGCCCAGGCCAAGGCTATTGTTCCAACAGTGAAGCGTGCTCGCTGTGGAGGTCGCTCCTTTAGTTACCTTGCACCCCGCCTCTGGAACACATTGCCCTTGACGTTGCGGGTGTGCACCAATCTCTCGGTTTTTAGGAAAGGACTTAAAACCTATCTGTTTGCTTTGTAATGCTGTTATGGTTAATTCTGGTTATGTTTTCTGCTATGGCTGTTTGTTTGCTGCTGGTATTTGGTGTGATGATCTTTAGCGCCGGGACGCTCTTTGGAGCAGCTGAGCGCTCTACAAAACAAACAGTAACATAACATAACATAACATTAATGCCTGAAATTGGTCAAAATAGAAGCTTCTGAGTAGGAGAAAAAGTCTGTAAAAATGGCAATTTTGGTCGCATTGAGGATATAATAAGTAGTTATTCAACATGAGGCACAATCCAAATGACATTTTGAATAAATTTTTCTACAGTCCAAAAAAATCAATTTTCTGATGAAAAACGATGACCCGTGACCTGTCGAACTTTCTCCAAATGGTCAGAAATGATAATTTTTTAATGTTTAATATTTTGACTGTAAATGAATATTGAATGTGAATTAGAACTCTTGGAACTAAAATAAGTGTGTTTAGAGTCATATTAATGCCTGAAATTGGTCGAAATAGAAGCTTCTGAGTAGGAGAAAAAGTCTGTAAAAATGGCAATTTTGGTCACATTGAGGCTATAAAAAGTAGTTATTCAACATGAGGCACAATCCAAATGACATTTTGAATCAATTTTCCTACAGTCAAAAAAAACAATTTTCTGATGAAAAACGATGACCCGTGACCTGTCGAACTTTCTCCAAATGGTCATAAATTATAATTTTTTATCGTTTAAATTTTTTACTGTAAATGAATATTGAATGTGAATTAGAACTCTTGGAACTAAAATAAGTGTGTTTAGAGTCATTTTAATGCCTGAAATTGGTCCGAAATAGAAGCTTCTGAGTAGGAGAAAAAGTCTGTAAAAACGGCAATTTTGGTCACATTGAGGATATAAAAAGTAGTTATTCAACATGAGGCACAATCCAAATGACATTTTGAATACATTTTTCTACAGTCCAAAAAATCAATTTTCTGATGAAAAACGATGACCCGTGACCTGTCGAACTTTCTCCAAATGGTCAGAAATTATAATTTTTTAATGTTTAATTTTTTTGACTGTAAATGAATATTGAATGTGAATTAGAACTCTTGGAACTAAAATAAGTGTGTTTAGAGTCATTTTAATGCCTGAAATTGGTCGAAATAGAAGCTTCTGAGTAGGAGAAAAAGTCTGTAAAAATGGCAATTTTGGTCAAATTGAGGCTGTAAAAAGTAGTTATTCAACATGAGGCACAATCCAAATGACATTTTGAATCAATTTTTACACAGTCAAAAAAATCAATTTTCTGATGAAAAACGATGACCCGTGACCTGTCGAACTGTCTCCAAATGGTCAGAAATTATAATTTTTTAACGTTTAATTTTTTGACTGTAAATGAATATTGAATGTGAATTAGAACTCTTGGAACTAAAATAAGTGTGTTTAGAGTCATTTTAATGCCTGAAATTGGTCGAAATAGAAGCTTCTGAGTAGGAGAATAAGTCTGTAAAAATGGCAATTTTGGTCACATTGAGGCTGTAAAAAGTAGTTATTCAACATGAGGCACAATCCAAATGACATTTTGAATAAATTTTTACACATTCAAAAAAATCAATTTTCTGATGAAAAACGATGACCCGTGACCTGTCGAACTTTCTCCAAATGGTCAGAAATTATAATTTTTTAACGTTTAATTTTTTGACTGTAAATGAATGTTGAATGTGAATTAGAACTCCTGGAACTAAAATAAGTGTGTTTAGAGTCATATTAATGCCTGAAATTGGTCGAAATAGAAGCTTCTGAGTAGGAGAAAAAGTCTGTAAAAATGGCAATTTTGGTCACATTGAGGCTATAAAAAGTAGTTATTCAACATGAGGCACAATCCAAATGACATTTTGAATCAATTTTCCTACAGTCAAAAAAAAAAAATTTCTGATGAAAACCGATGACCCGTGACCTGTCGAACTTTCTCCAAATGGTCATAAATTATAATTTTTTACCGTTTAAATTTTTTACTGTAAATGAATATTGAATGTGAATTAGAACTCTTGGAACTAAAATAAGTGTCTTTAGAGTCATTTTAATGCCTGAAATTGGTCCGAAATAGAAGCTTCTGAGTAGGAGAAAAAGTCTGTAAAAATGGCAATTTTGGTCACATTGAGGATATAAAAAGTAGTTATTCAACATGAGGCACAATCCAAATGACATTTTGAATACATTTTTCTACAGTCCAAAAAATCAATTTTCTGATGAAAAACGATGACCCGTGACCTGTCGAACTTTCTCCAAATGGTCAGAAATTATAATTTTTTAACGTTTAATTTTTTGACTGTAAATGAATATTGAATGTGAATTAGAACTCCTGGAACTAAAATAAGTGTGTTTAGGGTCATTTTAATGCCTGAAATTGGTCAAAATAGAAGCTTCTGAGTAGGAGAAAAAGTCTGTAAAAATGGCAATTTTGGTCGCATTGAGGATATAATAAGTAGTTATTCAACATGAGGCACAATCCAAATGACATTTTGAATAAATTTTTCTACAGTCCAAAAAAATCAATTTTCTGATGAAAAACGATGACCCGTGACCTGTCGAACTTTCTCCAAATGGTCAGAAATGATAATTTTTTAATGTTTAATATTTTGACTGTAAATGAATATTGAATGTGAATTAGAACTCTTGGAACTAAAATAAGTGTGTTTAGAGTCATATTAATGCCTGAAATTGGTCGAAATAGAAGCTTCTGAGTAGGAGAAAAAGTCTGTAAAAATGGCAATTTTGGTCACATTGAGGCTATAAAAAGTAGTTATTCAACATGAGGCACAATCCAAATGACATTTTGAATCAATTTTCCTACAGTCAAAAAAAACAATTTTCTGATGAAAAACGATGACCCGTGACCTGTCGAACTTTCTCCAAATGGTCATAAATTATAATTTTTTACCGTTTAAATTTTTTACTGTAAATGAATATTGAATGTGAATTAGAACTCTTGGAACTAAAATAAGTGTGTTTAGAGTCATTTTAATGCCTGAAATTGGTCCGAAATAGAAGCTTCTGAGTAGGAGAAAAAGTCTGTAAAAATGGCAATTTTGGTCACATTGAGGATATAAAAAGTAGTTATTCAACATGAGGCACAATCCAAATGACATTTTGAATACATTTTTCTACAGTCCAAAAAATCAATTTTCTGATGAAAAACGATGACCCGTGACCTGTCAAACTTTCTCCAAATGGTCAGAAATTATAATTTTTTAACGTTTAATTTTTTGACTGTAAATGAATATTGAATGTGAATTAGAACTCTTGGAACTAAAATAAGTGTGTTTAGAGTCATTTTAATGCCTGAAATTGGTCGAAATAGAAGCTTCTGAGTAGGAGAAAAAGTCTGTAAAAATGGCAATTTTGGTCACATTGAGGCTGTAAAAAGTAGTTATTCAACATGAGGCACAATCCAAATGACATTTTGAATCAATTTTTACACAGTCAAAAAAATCAATTTTCTGATGAAAAACGATGACCCGTGACCTGTCGAACTTTCTCCAAATGGTCAGAAATTATAATTTTTTAACGTTTAATTTTTTGACTGTAAATGAATATTGAATGTGAATCAGAACTCTTGGAACTAAAATAAGTGTGTTTAGAGTCATTTTAATGCCTGATATTTGTCGAAATAGAAGCTTCTGAGTAGGAGAAAAAGTCTGTAAAAATGGCAATTTTGGTCACATTGAGGATATAAAAAGTAGTTATTCAACATGAGGCACAATCCAAATGACATTTTGAATACATTTTTCTACAGTCCAAAAAATCAATTTTCTGATGAAAAACGATGACCCGTACCTGTCGAACAGTCTCCAAATGGTCAGAAATTATAATTTTTTAATGTTTAATTTTTTGACTGTAAATGAATATTGAATGTGAATTAGAACTCTTGGAACTAAAATAAGTGTGTTTAGAGTCCTTTTAATGCCTGAAATTGGTCGAAATAGAAGCTTCTGAGTAGGAGAAAAAGTCTGTAAAAATGGCAATTTTGGTCACATTGAGGCTGTAAAAAGTAGTTATTCAACATGAGGCACAATCCAAATGACATTTTGAATCAATTTTTACACAGTCAAAAAAAATCAATTTTCTGATGAAAAACGATGACCCGTGACCTGTCGAACTTTCTCCAAATGGTCAGAAATTATAATTTTTTAACGTTTAATTTTTTGACTGTAAATGAATATTGAATGTGAATTAGAACTCTTGGAACTAAAATAAGTGTGTTTAGGGTCATTTTAATGCCTGAAATTGGTCGAAATAGAAGCTTCTGAGTAGGAGAAAAAGTCTGTAAAAATGGCAATTTTGGTCACATTGAGGCTGTAAAAAGTAGTTATTCAACATGAGGCACAATCCAAATGACATTTTGAATCAATTTTTACACAGTCAAAAAAATCAATTTTCTGATGAAAAACGATGACCCGTGACCTGTCGAACTTTCTCCAAATGGTCAGAAATTATAATTTTTTAACTTTTAATTTTTTGACTGTAAATGAATATTGAATGTGAATTAGAACTCTTGGAACTAAAATAAGTGTGTTTAGGGTCATTTTAATGCCTGAAATTGGTCGAAATAGAAGCTTCTGAGTAGGAAAAAAAGTCTGTAACAATGGCAATTTTGGTCACATTGAGGATATAAAAAGTAGTTATTCAACATGAGGCACAATCCAAATGACATTTTGAATCAATTTTTACACAGTCAAAAAAATCAATTTTCTGATGAAAAACGATGACCCGTGACCTGTCGAACTTTCTCCAAATGGTCAGAAATGATAATTTTTTAACGTTTAAATTTTTTACTGTAAATGAATATTGAATGTGAATTAGAACTCTTGGAACTAAAATAAGTGTGTTTAGAGTCATTTTAATGCCTGAAATTGGTCGAAATAGAAGCTTCTGAGTAGGAGAAAAAGTCTGTAAAAATGGCAATTTTGGTCAAATTGAGGCTGTAAAAAGTAGTTATTCAACATGAGGCACAATCCAAATGACATTTTGAATCAATTTTCCTACAGTCAAAAAAATCAATTTTCTGATGAAAAACGATGACCCGTGACCTGTCGAACTGTCTCCAAATGGTCAGAAATTATAATTTTTTAACGTTTAATTTTTTGACTGTAAATGAATATTGAATGTGAATTAGAACTCTTGGAATTAAAATAAGTGTGTTTAGGGTCATTTTAATGCCTGAAATGGTCGAAATAGAAGCTACTGAGTAGGAGAAAAAGTCTGTAAAAATGGCAATTTTGGTCACATTGAGGATATAAAAAGTAGTTATTCAACATGAGGCACAATCTAAATGACATTTTGAATACATTTTTCCACAGTCCAAAAAATCAATTTTCTGATGAAAAACGATGACCCGTGACCTGTTGAACTGTCTCCAAATGGTCAGAAATTATAATTTTTTAACGTTTAATTTTTTGACTGTAAATGAATATTGAATGTGAATTAGAACTCCTGGAACTAAAATAAGTGTGTTTAGGGTCATTTTAATGCCTGAAATTGGTCAAAATAGAAGCTTCTGAGTAGGAGAAAAAGTCTGTAAAAATGGCAATTTTGGTCACATTGAGGATATAAAAAGTAGTTATTCAACATGGGGCACAATCTAAATGACATTTTGAATACATTTTTCCACAGTCCAAAAAATCAATTTTCTGATGAAAAACAATGACCCGTGACCTGTTGAACTGTCTCCAAATGGTCAGAAATTATAATTTTTTAACGTTTAATTTTTTGACTGTAAATGAATATTGAATGTGAATTAGAACTCCTGGAACTAAAATAAGTGTGTTTAGGGTCATTTTAATGCCTGAAATTGGTCAAAATAGAAGCTTCTGAGTAGGAGAAAAAGTCTGTAAAAATGGCAATTTTGGTCGCATTGAGGATATAATAAGTAGTTATTCAACATGAGGCACAATCCAAATGACATTTTGAATAAATTTTTCTACAGTCCAAAAAAATCAATTTTCTGATGAAAAACGATGACCCGTGACCTGTCGAACTTTCTCCAAATGGTCAGAAATGATAATTTTTTAATGTTTAATATTTTGACTGTAAATGAATATTGAATGTGAATTAGAACTCTTGGAACTAAAATAAGTGTGTTTAGAGTCATATTAATGCCTGAAATTGGTCGAAATAGAAGCTTCTGAGTAGGAGAAAAAGTCTGTAAAAATGGCAATTTTGGTCACATTGAGGCTATAAAAAGTAGTTATTCAACATGAGGCACAATCCAAATGACATTTTGAATCAATTTTCCTACAGTCAAAAAAAACAATTTTCTGATGAAAAACGATGACCCGTGACCTGTCGAACTTTCTCCAAATGGTCATAAATTATAATTTTTTATCGTTTAAATTTTTTACTGTAAATGAATATTGAATGTGAATTAGAACTCTTGGAACTAAAATAAGTGTGTTTAGAGTCATTTTAATGCCTGAAATTGGTCCGAAATAGAAGCTTCTGAGTAGGAGAAAAAGTCTGTAAAAACGGCAATTTTGGTCACATTGAGGATATAAAAAGTAGTTATTCAACATGAGGCACAATCCAAATGACATTTTGAATACATTTTTCTACAGTCCAAAAAATCAATTTTCTGATGAAAAACGATGACCCGTGACCTGTCGAACTTTCTCCAAATGGTCAGAAATTATAATTTTTTAATGTTTAATTTTTTTGACTGTAAATGAATATTGAATGTGAATTAGAACTCTTGGAACTAAAATAAGTGTGTTTAGAGTCATTTTAATGCCTGAAATTGGTCGAAATAGAAGCTTCTGAGTAGGAGAAAAAGTCTGTAAAAATGGCAATTTTGGTCAAATTGAGGCTGTAAAAAGTAGTTATTCAACATGAGGCACAATCCAAATGACATTTTGAATCAATTTTTACACAGTCAAAAAAATCAATTTTCTGATGAAAAACGATGACCCGTGACCTGTCGAACTGTCTCCAAATGGTCAGAAATTATAATTTTTTAACGTTTAATTTTTTGACTGTAAATGAATATTGAATGTGAATTAGAACTCTTGGAACTAAAATAAGTGTGTTTAGAGTCATTTTAATGCCTGAAATTGGTCGAAATAGAAGCTTCTGAGTAGGAGAATAAGTCTGTAAAAATGGCAATTTTGGTCACATTGAGGCTGTAAAAAGTAGTTATTCAACATGAGGCACAATCCAAATGACATTTTGAATAAATTTTTACACATTCAAAAAAATCAATTTTCTGATGAAAAACGATGACCCGTGACCTGTCGAACTTTCTCCAAATGGTCAGAAATTATAATTTTTTAACGTTTAATTTTTTGACTGTAAATGAATGTTGAATGTGAATTAGAACTCCTGGAACTAAAATAAGTGTGTTTAGAGTCATATTAATGCCTGAAATTGGTCGAAATAGAAGCTTCTGAGTAGGAGAAAAAGTCTGTAAAAATGGCAATTTTGGTCACATTGAGGCTATAAAAAGTAGTTATTCAACATGAGGCACAATCCAAATGACATTTTGAATCAATTTTCCTACAGTCAAAAAAAAAAAAATTCTGATGAAAACCGATGACCCGTGACCTGTCGAACTTTCTCCAAATGGTCATAAATTATAATTTTTTACCGTTTAAATTTTTTACTGTAAATGAATATTGAATGTGAATTAGAACTCTTGGAACTAAAATAAGTGTCTTTAGAGTCATTTTAATGCCTGAAATTGGTCCGAAATAGAAGCTTCTGAGTAGGAGAAAAAGTCTGTAAAAATGGCAATTTTGGTCACATTGAGGATATAAAAAGTAGTTATTCAACATGAGGCACAATCCAAATGACATTTTGAATACATTTTTCTACAGTCCAAAAAATCAATTTTCTGATGAAAAACGATGACCCGTGACCTGTCGAACTTTCTCCAAATGGTCAGAAATTATAATTTTTTAATGTTTAATTTTTTGACTGTAAATGAATATTGAATGTGAATTAGAACTCTTGGAACTAAAATAAGTGTGTTTAGAGTCATTTTAATGCCTGAAATTGGTCGAAATAGAAGCTTCTGAGTAGGAGAAAAAGTCTGTAAAAATGGCAATTTTGGTCACATTGAGGCTGTAAAAAGTAGTTATTCAACATGAGGCACAATCCAAATGACATTTTGAATCAATTTTTACACAGTCAAAAAAATCAATTTTCTGATGAAAAACGATGACCCGTGACCTGTCAAACTTTCTCCAAATGGTCAGAAATTATAATTTTTTAACGTTTAATTTTTTGACTGTAAATGAATATTGAATGTGAATTAGAACTCTTGGAACTAAAATAAGTGTGTTTAGAGTCATTTTAATGCCTGAAATTGGTCGAAATAGAAGCTTCTGAGTAGGAGAAAAAGTCTGTAAAAATGGCAATTTTGGTCACATTGAGGCTGTAAAAAGTAGTTATTCAACATGAGGCACAATCCAAATGACATTTTGAATCAATTTTTACACAGTCAAAAAAATCAATTTTCTGATGAAAAACGATGACCCGTGACCTGTCGAACTTTCTCCAAATGGTCAGAAATTATAATTTTTTAACGTTTAATTTTTTGACTGTAAATGAATATTGAATGTGAATCAGAACTCTTGGAACTAAAATAAGTGTGTTTAGAGTCATTTTAATGCCTGATATTCGTCGAAATAGAAGCTTCTGAGTAGGAGAAAAAGTCTGTAAAAATGGCAATTTTGGTCACATTGAGGATATAAAAAGTAGTTATTCAACATGAGGCACAATCCAAATGACATTTTGAATACATTTTTCTACAGTCCAAAAAAATCAATTTTCTGATGAAAAACGATGACCCGTACCTGTCGAACAGTCTCCAAATGGTCAGAAATTATAATTTTTTAATGTTTAATTTTTTGACTGTAAATGAATATTGAATGTGAATTAGAACTCTTGGAACTAAAATAAGTGTGTTTAGAGTCCTTTTAATGCCTGAAATTGGTCGAAATAGAAGCTTCTGAGTAGGAGAAAAAGTCTGTAAAAATGGCAATTTTGGTCACATTGAGGCTGTAAAAAGTAGTTATTCAACATGAGGCACAATCCAAATGACATTTTGAATCAATTTTTACACAGTCAAAAAAAATCAATTTTCTGATGAAAAACGATGACCCGTGACCTGTCGAACTTTCTCCAAATGGTCAGAAATTATAATTTTTTAACGTTTAATTTTTTGACTGTAAATGAATATTGAATGTGAATTAGAACTCTTGGAACTAAAATAAGTGTGTTTAGGGTCATTTTAATGCCTGAAATTGGTCGAAATAGAAGCTTCTGAGTAGGAGAAAAAGTCTGTAAAAATGGCAATTTTGGTCACATTGAGGCTGTAAAAAGTAGTTATTCAACATGAGGCACAATCCAAATGACATTTTGAATCAATTTTTACACAGTCAAAAAAATCAATTTTCTGATGAAAAACGATGACCCGTGACCTGTCGAACTTTCTCCAAATGGTCAGAAATTATAATTTTTTAACTTTTAATTTTTTGACTGTAAATGAATATTGAATGTGAATTAGAACTCTTGGAACTAAAATAAGTGTGTTTAGGGTCATTTTAATGCCTGAAATTGGTCGAAATAGAAGCTTCTGAGTAGGAAAAAAAGTCTGTAACAATGGCAATTTTGGTCACATTGAGGATATAAAAAGTAGTTATTCAACATGAGGCACAATCCAAATGACATTTTGAATCAATTTTTACACAGTCAAAAAATCAATTTTCTGATGAAAAACGATGACCCGTGACCTGTCGAACTTTCTCCAAATGGTCAGAAATGATAATTTTTTAACGTTTAAATTTTTTACTGTAAATGAATATTGAATGTGAATTAGAACTCTTGGAACTAAAATAAGTGTGTTTAGAGTCATTTTAATGCCTGAAATTGGTCCGAAATAGAAGCTTCTGAGTAGGAGAAAAAGTCTGTAAAAATGGCAATTTTGGTCACATTGAGGCTATAAAAAGTAGTTATTCAACATGAGGCACAATCCAAATGACATTTTGAATCAATTTTCCTACAGTCAAAAAAACCAATTTTCTGATGAAAAACGATGACCCGTGACCTGTCGAACTTTCTCCAAATGGTCATAAATTATAATTTTTTAACGTTTACATTTTTTACTGTAAATGAATATTGAATGTGAATTAGAACTCTTGGAACTAAAATAAGTGTGTTTAGAGTCATTTTAATGCCTGAAATTGGTCCGAAATAGAAGCTTCTGAGTAGGAGAAAAAGTCTGTAAAAATGGCAATTTTGGTCACATTGGGGATATAAAAAGTAGTTATTCAACATGAGGCACAATCCAAATGACATTTTGAATACATTTTTCTACAGTCCAAAAAATCAATTTTCT
The DNA here is from genome assembly GCF_964204655.1 of Triturus cristatus. Lineage (NCBI taxonomy): Eukaryota > Metazoa > Chordata > Amphibia > Caudata > Salamandridae > Triturus > Triturus cristatus. The sequence goes on from NC_140592.1 coordinate 470,996,586, forward strand.
GATGAAAAACGATGACCCGTGACCTGTCGAACTTTCTCCAAATGGTCAGAAATTATAATTTTTTAATGTTTAATTTTTTGACTGTAAATGAATATTGAATGTGAATTAGAACTCTTGGAACTAAAATAAGTGTGTTTAGAGTCATTTTAATGCCTGAAATTGGTCGAAATAGAAGCTTCTGAGTAGGAGAAAAAGTCTGTAAAAATGGCAATTTTGGTCACATTGAGGCTGTAAAAAGTAGTTATTCAACATGAGGCACAATCCAAATGACATTTTGAATCAATTTTTACACAGTCAAAAAAATCAATTTTCTGATGAAAAACGATGACCCGTGACCTGTCAAACTTTCTCCAAATGGTCAGAAATTATAATTTTTTAACGTTTAATTTTTTGACTGTAAATGAATATTGAATGTGAATTAGAACTCTTGGAACTAAAATAAGTGTGTTTAGGGTCATTTTAATGCCTGAAATTGGTCGAAATAGAAGCTTCTGAGTAGGAGAAAAAGTCTGTAAAAATGGCAATTTTGGTCACATTGAGGATATAAAAAGTAGTTATTCAACATGAGGCACAATCCAAATGACATTTTGAATACATTTTTCTACAGTCCAAAAAATCAATTTTCTGATGAAAAACGATGACCCATGACCTGTTGAACTGTCTCCAAATGGTCAGAAATTATAATTTTTTAACGTTTAATTTTTTTACTGTAAATGAATATTGAATGTGAATTAGAACTCTTGGAACTAAAATAAGTGTGTTTAGAGTCATTTTAATGCCTGAAATTGGTCGAAATAGAAGCTTCTGAGTAGGAGAAAAAGTCTGTAAAAATGGCAATTTTGGTCACATTGAGGCTGTAAAAAGTAGTTATTCAACATGAGGCACAATCCAAATGACATTTTGAATCAATTTTTCTACACTCAAAAAAAAAAATTTCTGATGAAAGACGATGACCCGTGACCTGTCGAACTTTCTCCAAATGGTCAGAAATTATAATTTTTTAATCTTTAATTTTTTGACTGTAAATGAATATTGAATGTGAATTAGAACTCTTGGAACTAAAATAAGTGTGTTTAGAGTCATTTTAATGCCTGAAATTGGTCGAAATAGAAGCTTCTGAGTAGGAGAAAAAGTCTGTAAAAATTGCAATTTTGGTCACTTTGAGGATATAAAAAGTAGTTATTCAACATGAGGCTCAATCCAAATGACATTTTGAATACATTTTACTACAGTCCAAAAAATCAATTTTCTGATGAAAAACGATGAACCCTGACCTGTCGAACTGTCTCCACATGGTCCGAAATTATAATTTTTTAATGTTACATTTTTTGACTGTAAATGAATATTGAATGTGAATCAGAACTCTTGGAACTAAAATAAGTGTGTTTAGAGTCATTTTAATGCCTGATATTCGTCGAAATAGAAGCTTCTGAGTAGGAGAAAAAGTCTGTAAAAATGGCAATTTTGGTCACATTGAGGATATAAAAAGTAGTTATTCAACATGAGGCACAATCCAAATGACATTTTGAATACATTTTTCTACAGTCCAAAAAATCAATTTTCTGATGAAAAACGATGACCCATGACCTGTTGAACTGTCTCCAAATGGTCAGAAATTATAATTTTTTAATGTTTAATATTTTGACTGTAAATGAATATTGAATGTGAATTAGAACTCTTGGAACTAAAATAAGTGTGTTTAGAGTCATTTTAATGCCTGAAATTGGTCGAAATAGAAGCTTCTGAGTAGGAGAAAAAGTCTGTAAAAATGGCAATTTTGGTCACATTGAGGCTGTAAAAAGTAGTTATTCAACATGAGGCACAATCCAAATGACATTTTGAATCAATTTTTCTACACTCAAAAAAAACAATTTTCTGATGAAAAACGATGACCCGTGACCTGTCGAACTTTCTCCAAATGGTCAGAAATTATAATTTTTTAATCTTTAATTTTTTGACTGTAAATGAATATTGAATGTGAATTAGAACTCTTGGAACTAAAATAAGTGTGTTTAGAGTCATTTTAATGCCTGAAATTGGTCGAAATAGAAGCTTCTGAGTAGGAGAAAAAGTCTGTAAAAATTGCAATTTTGGTCACTTTGAGGATATAAAAAGTAGTTATTCAACATGAGGCTCAATCCAAATGACATTTTGAATACATTTTACTACAGTCCAAAAAATCAATTTTCTGATGAAAAACGATGACCTGTCGAACTGTCTCCACATGGTCCGAAATTATAATTTTTTAATGTTAAATTTTTTGACTGTAAATGAATATTAAATGTGAATCAGAACTCTTGGAACTAAAATAAGTGTGTTTAGAGTCATTTTAATGCCTGATATTCGTCGAAATAGAAGCTTCTGAGTAGGAGAAAAAGTCTGTAAAAATGGCAATTTTGGTCACATTGAGGATATAAAAAGTAGTTATTCAACATGAGGCACAATCCAAATGACATTTTGAATACATTTTTCTACAGTCCAAAAAATCAATTTTCTGATGAAAAACGATGACCCGTACCTGTTGAACAGTCTCCAAATGGTCAGAAATTATAATTTTTTAATGTTTAACTTTTTGACTGTAAATGAATATTGAATGTGAATTAGAACTCTTGGAACTAAAATAAGTGTGTTTAGAGTCCTTTTAATGCCTGAAATTGGTCGAAATAGAAGCTTCTGAGTAGGAGAAAAAGTCTGTAAAAATGGCAATTTTGGTCACATTGAGGCTGTAAAAAGTAGTTATTCAACATGAGGCACAATCCAAATGACATTTTGAATAAATTTTTCTACAGTCCAAAAAATCAATTTTCTGATAAAAAACGATGACCCGTGACCTGTCGAACTTTCTCCAAATGGTCAGAAATTATAATTTTTTAACTTTTAATTTTTTGACTGTAAATGAATATTGAATGTGAATTAGAACTCTTGGAACTAAAATAAGTGTGTTTAGGGTCATTTTAATGCCTGAAATTGGTCGAAATAGAAGCTTCTGAGTAGGAAAAAAAGTCTGTAACAATGGCAATTTTGGTCACATTGAGGATATAAAAAGTAGTTATTCAACATGAGGCACAATCCAAATGACATTTTGAATCAATTTTTACACAGTCAAAAAAATCAATTTTCTGATGAAAAACGATGACCCGTGACCTGTCGAACAGTCTCCAAATGGTCAGAAATTATAATTTTTGAATGTTTAATTTTTTGACTGTAAATGAATATTGAATGTGAATTAGAACTCTTGGAACTAAAATAAGTGTGTTTAGAGTCATTTTAAAGCCTGAAATTGGTCGAAATAGAAGCTTCTGAGTAGGAGAAAAAGTCTGTAAAAATGGCAATTTTGGTCACATTGAGGCTGTAAAAAGTAGTTATTCAACATGAGGCACAATCCTAATGACATTTTGAATCAATTTTTACACAGTCAAAAAAATCAATTTTCTGATGAAAAACAATGACCCGTGACCTGTCGAACTTTCTCTAAATGGTCAGAAATTATAATTTTTTAACGTTTAAGATTTTTGACTGTAAATGAATATTGAATGTGAATTAGAACTCTTGGAACTAAAATAAGTGTGTTTAGAGTCATTTTAATGCCTGAAATTGGTCCGAAATAGAAGCTTCTGAGTAGGAGAAAAAGTCTGTAAAAATGGCAATTTTGGTCACATTGAGGATATAAAAAGTAGTTATTCAACATGAGGCACAATCCAAATGACATTTTGAATACATTTTTCTACAGTCCAAAAAATCAATTTTCTGATGAAAAACGATGACCCATGACCTGTTGAACTGTCTCCAAATGGTCAGAAATTATAATTTTTTAACGTTTAATTTTTTTACTGTAAATGAATATTGAATGTGAATTAGAACTCTTGGAACTAAAATAAGTGTGTTTAGAGTCATTTTAATGCCTGAAATTGGTCGAAATAAAAGCTTCTGAGTAGGAGAAAAAGTCTGTAAAAATTGCAATTTTGGTCACATTGAGGCTGTAAAAAGTAGTTATTCAACATGAGGCACAATCCAAATGACATTTTGAATCAATTTTTCTACACTCAAAAAAAACAATTTTCTGATGAAAAACGATGACCCGTGACCTGTCGAACTTTCTCCAAATGGTCAGAAATTATAATTTTTTAATCTTTAATTTTTTGACTGTAAATGAATATTGAATGTGAATTAGAACTCTTGGAACTAAAATAAGTGTGTTTAGAGTAATTTTAATGCCTGAAATTGGTCGAAATAGAAGCTTCTGAGTAGGAGAAAAAGTCTGTAAAAATTGCAATTTTGGTCACTTTGAGGATATAAAAAGTAGTTATTCAACATGAGGCTCAATCCAAATGACATTTTGAATACATTTTACTACAGTCCAAAAAATCAATTTTCTGATGAAAAACGATGACCCGTGACCTGTCGAACTGTCTCCACATAGTCCGAAATTATAATTTTTTAATGTTAAATTTTTTGACTGTAAATGAATATTGAATGTGAATCAGAACTCTTGGAACTAAAATAAGTGTGTTTAGAGTCATTTTAATGCCTGATATTCGTCGAAATAGAAGCTTCTGAGTAGGAGAAAAAGTCTGTAAAAATGGCAATTTTGGTCACATTGAGGATATAAAAAGTAGTTATTCAACATGAGGCACAATCCAAATGACATTTTGAATACATTTTTCTACAGTCCAAAAAATCAATTTTCTGATGAAAAACGATGACCCGTACCTGTCGAACAGTCTCCAAATGGTCAGAAATTATAATTTTTTAATGTTTAATTTTTTGACTGTAAATGAATATTGAATGTGAATTAGAACTCTTGGAACTAAAATAAGCGTGTTTAGAGTCCTTTTAATGCCTGAAATTGGTCGAAATAGAAGCTTCTGAGTAGGAGAAAAAGTCTGTAAAAATGGAAATTTTGGTCACATTGAGGATATAAAAAGTAGTTATTCAACATGAGGCACAATCCAAATGACATTTTGAATCAATTTTTACACAGTCAAAAAAATCAATTTTCTGATGAAAAACGATGACCCGTGACCTGTCGAACTGTCTCCACATGGTCCGAAATTATAATTTTTTAATGTTAAATTTTTTGACTGTAAATGAATATTGAATGTGAATTAGAACTCTTGGAACTAAAATAAGTGTGTTTAGGGTCATTTTAATGCCTGAAATTGGTCGAAATAGAAGCTTCTGAGTAGGAAAAAAAGTCTGTAACAATGGCAATTTTGGTCACATTGAGGATATAAAAAGTAGTTATTCAACATGAGGCACAATCCAAATGACATTTTGAATCAATTTTTACACAGTCAAAAAAATCAATTTTCTGATGAAAAACGATGACCCGTGACCTGTCGAACAGTCTCCAAATGGTCAGAAATTATAATTTTTGAATGTTTAATTTTTTGACTGTAAATGAATATTGAATGTGAATTAGAACTCTTGGAACTAAAATAAGTGTGTTTAGAGTCATTTTAAAGCCTGAAATTGGTCGAAATAGAAGCTTCTGAGTAGGAGAAAAAGTCTGTAAAAATGGCAATTTTGGTCACATTGAGGCTGTAAAAAGTAGTTATTCAACATGAGGCACAATCCTAATGACATTTTGAATCAATTTTTACACAGTCAAAAAAATCAATTTTCTGATGAAAAACAATGACCCGTGACCTGTCGAACTTTCTCTAAATGGTCAGAAATTATAATTTTTTAACGTTTAATTTTTTTACTGTAAATGAATATTGAATGTGAATTAGAACTCTTGGAACTAAAATAAGTGTGTTTAGAGTCATTTTAATGCCTGAAATTGGTCGAAATAGAAGCTTCTGAGTAGGAGAAAAAGTCTGTAAAAATGGCAATTTTGGTCACATTGAGGCTGTAAAAAGTAGTTATTCAACATGAGGCACAATCCAAATGACATTTTGAATCAATTTTTCTACACTCAAAAAAAACAATTTTCTGATGAAAAACGATGACCCGTGACCTGTCGAACTTTCTCCAAATGGTCAGAAATTATAATTTTTTAATCTTTAATTTTTTGACTGTAAATGAATATTGAATGTGAATTAGAACTCTTGGAACTAAAATAAGTGTGTTTAGAGTCATTTTAATGCCTGAAATTGGTCGAAATAGAAGCTTCTGAGTAGGAGAAAAAGTCTGTAAAAATTGCAATTTTGGTCACTTTGAGGATATAAAAAGTAGTTATTCAACATGAGGCTCAATCCAAATGACATTTTGAATACATTTTACTACAGTCCAAAAAATCAATTTTCTGATGAAAAACGATGACCCGTGACCTGTCGAACTGTCTCCACATAGTCCGAAATTATAATTTTTTAATGTTAAATTTTTTGACTGTAAATGAATATTGAATGTGAATCAGAACTCTTGGAACTAAAATAAGTGTGTTTAGAGTCATTTTAATGCCTGATATTCGTCGAAATAGAAGCTTCTGAGTAGGAGAAAAAGTCTGTAAAAATGGCAATTTTGGTCACATTGAGGATATAAAAAGTAGTTATTCAACATGAGGCACAATCCAAATGACATTTTGAATACATTTTTCTACAGTCCAAAAAATCAATTTTCTGATGAAAAACGATGACCCGTACCTGTCGAACAGTCTCCAAATGGTCAGAAATTATAATTTTTTAATGTTTAATTTTTTGACTGTAAATGAATATTGAATGTGAATTAGAACTCTTGGAACTAAAATAAGCGTGTTTAGAGTCCTTTTAATGCCTGAAATTGGTCGAAATAGAAGCTTCTGAGTAGGAGAAAAAGTCTGTAAAAATGGCAATTTTGGTCACATTGAGGATATAAAAAGTAGTTATTCAACATGAGGCACAATCCAAATGACATTTTGAATCAATTTTTACACAGTCAAAAAAATCAATTTTCTGATGAAAAACGATGACCCGTGACCTGTCGAACTGTCTCCACATGGTCCGAAATTATAATTTTTTAATGTTAAATTTTTTGACTGTAAATGAATATTGAATGTGAATTAGAACTCTTGGAACTAAAATAAGTGTGTTTAGGGTCATTTTAATGCCTGAAATTGGTCGAAATAGAAGCTTCTGAGTAGGAAAAAAAGTCTGTAACAATGGCAATTTTGGTCACATTGAGGATATAAAAAGTAGTTATTCAACATGAGGCACAATCCAAATGACATTTTGAATCAATTTTTACACAGTCAAAAAAATCAATTTTCTGATGAAAAACGATGACCCGTGACCTGTCGAACAGTCTCCAAATGGTCAGAAATTATAATTTTTGAATGTTTAATTTTTTGACTGTAAATGAATATTGAATGTGAATTAGAACTCTTGGAACTAAAATAAGTGTGTTTAGAGTCATTTTAAAACCTGAAATTGGTCGAAATAGAAGCTTCTGAGTAGGAGAAAAAGTCTGTAAAAATGGCAATTTTGGTCACATTGAGGCTGTAAAAAGTAGTTATTCAACATGAGGCACAATCCTAATGACATTTTGAATCAATTTTTACACAGTCAAAAAAATCAATTTTCTGATGAAAAACAATGACCCGTGACCTGTCGAACTTTCTCTAAATGGTCAGAAATTATAATTTTTTAACGTTTAATTTTTTTACTGTAAATGAATATTGAATGTGAATTAGAACTCTTGGAACTAAAATAAGTGTGTTTAGAGTCATTTTAATGCCTGAAATTGGTCGAAATAGAAGCTTCTGAGTAGGAGAAAAAGTCTGTAAAAATGGCAATTTTGGTCACATTGAGGCTGTAAAAAGTAGTTATTCAACATGAGGCACAATCCAAATGACATTTTGAATCAATTTTTCTACACTCAAAAAAAACAATTTTCTGATGAAAAACGATGACCGGTGACCTGTCGAACTTTCTCCAAATGGTCAGAAATTATAATTTTTTAATCTTTAATTTTTTGACTGTAAATGAATATTGAATGTGAATTAGAACTCTTGGAACTAAAATAAGTGTGTTTAGAGTCATTTTAATGCCTGAAATTGGTCGAAATAGAAGCTTCTGAGTAGGAGAAAAAGTCTGTAAAAATTGCAATTTTGGTCACTTTGAGGATATAAAAAGTAGTTATTCAACATGAGGCTCAATCCAAATGACATTTTGAATACATTTTACTACAGTCCAAAAAATCAATTTTCTGATGAAAAACGATGACCCGTGACCTGTCGAACTGTCTCCACATAGTCCGAAATTATAATTTTTTAATGTTAAATTTTTTGACTGTAAATGAATATTGAATGTGAATCAGAACTCTTGGAACTAAAATAAGTGTGTTTAGAGTCATTTTAATGCCTGATATTCGTCGAAATAGAAGCTTCTGAGTAGGAGAAAAAGTCTGTAAAAATGGCAATTTTGGTCATATTGAGGATATAAAAAGTAGTTATTCAACATGAGGCACAATCCAAATGACATTTTGAATACATTTTTCTACAGTCCAAAAAATCAATTTTCTGATGAAAAACGATGACCCGTACCTGTCGAACAGTCTCCAAATGGTCAGAAATTATAATTTTTTAATGTTTAATTTTTTGACTGTAAATGAATATTGAATGTGAATTAGAACTCTTGGAACTAAAATAAGTGTGTTTAGAGTCATTTTAATGCCTGAAATTGGTCGAAATAGAAGCTTCTGAGTAGGAGAAAAAGTCTGTAAAAATGGCAATTTTGGTCACATTGACGCTATAAAAAGTAGTTATTCAACATGAGGCACAATCCAAATGACATTTTGAATCAACTTTTCTACAGTCAAAAAAAAAAAATTTCTGATGAAAAACGATGACCCGTGACCTGTCGAACTTTCTCCAAATGGTCAGAAATTATAATTTTTTAACGTTTAATTTTTTTACTGTAAATGAATATTGAATGTAAATTAGAACTCTTGGAACTAAAATAAGTGTGTTTAGGATCATTTTAATGCCTGAAATTGGTTGAAATAGAAGCTTCTGAGTAGGAGAAAAAGTCTGTAAAAATGGCAATTTTTGTCACATTGAGGATATAAAAAGTAGTTATTCAACATGAGGCACAATCCAAATGACATTTTGAATACATTTTTCTACAGTCCAAAAAATCTATTTTCTGATGAAAAACGATGACCCGTGACCTGTCGAACTTTCTCCAAATGGTCAGAAATTATAATTTTTTAACGTTTAATTTTTTGACTGTAAATGAATATTGAATGTGAATTAGAACTCTTGGAATTAAAATAAGTGTGTTTAGGGTCATTTTAATGCCTGAAATGGTCGAAATAGAAGCTACTGAGTAGGAGAAAAAGTCTGTAAAAATGGCAATTTTGGTCACATTGAGGATATAAAAAGCAGTTATTCAACATGAGGCACAATCCAAATGACATTTTGAATACATTTTTCTACAGTCCAAAAAATCAATTTTCTGATGAAAAACGATGACCCGTGACCTGTTGAACTGTCTCCAAATGGTCAGAAATTATAATTTTTTAACGTTTAATTTTTTTACTGTAAATGAATATTGAATGTGAATTAGAACTCTTGGAACTAAAATAAGTGTGTTTAGAGTCATTTTAATGCCTGAAATTGGTCGAAATAGAAGCTTCTGAGTAGGAGAAAAAGTCTGTAAAAATGGCAATTTTGGTCACATTGAGGCTGTAAAAAGTAGTTATTCAACATGAGGCACAATCCAAATGACATTTTGAATCAATTTTTCTACACTCAAAAAAAACAATTTTCTGATGAAAAACGATGACCCGTGACCTGTCGAACTTTCTCCAAATGGTCAGAAATTATAATTTTTTAATCTTTAATTTTTTGACTGTAAATGAATATTGAATGTGAATTAGAACTCTTGGAACTAAAATAAGTGTGTTTAGAGTCATTTTAATGCCTGAAATTGGTCGAAATAGAAGCTTCTGAGTAGGAGAAAAAGTCTGTAAAAATTGCAATTTTGGTCACTTTGAGGATATAAAAAGTAGTTATTCAACATGAGGCTCAATCCAAATGACATTTTGAATACATTTTACCACAGTCCAAAAAATCAATTTTCTGATGAAAAACGATGACCCGTGACCTGTCGAACTGTCTCCACATGGTCCGAAATTATAATTTTTTTAATGTTAAATTTTTTGACTGTAAATGAATATTGAATGTGAATCAGAACTCTTGGAACTAAAATAAGTGTGTTTAGAGTCATTTTAATGCCTGATATTCGTCGAAATAGAAGCTTCTGAGTAGGAGAAAAAGTCTGTAAAAATGGCAATTTTGGTCACATTGAGGATATAAAAAGTAGTTATTCAACATGAGGCACAATCCAAATGACATTTTGAATACATTTTTCTACAGTCCAAAAAATCAATTTTCTGATGAAAAACGATGACCCGTACCTGTCGAACAGTCTCCAAATGGTCAGAAATTATAATTTTTTAATGTTTAATTTTTTGACTGTAAATGAATATTGAATGTGAATTAGAACTCTTGGAACTAAAATAAGTGTGTTTAGAGTCCTTTTAATGCCTGAAATTGGTCGAAATAGAAGCTTCTGAGTAGGAGAAAAAGTCTGTAAAAATGGCAATTTTGGTCACATTGAGGCTGTAAAAAGTAGTTATTCAACATGAGGCACAATCCAAATGACATTTTGAATCAATTTTTACACAGTCAAAAAAAATCAATTTTCTGATGAAAAACGATGACCCGTGACCTGTCGAACTTTCTCCAAATGGTCAGAAATTATAATTTTTTAACGTTTAATTTTTTGACTGTAAATGAATATTGAATGTGAATTAGAACTCTTGGAACTAAAATAAGTGTGTTTAGGGTCATTTTAATGCCTGAAATTGGTCGAAATAGAAGCTTCTGAGTAGGAGAAAAAGTCTGTAAAAATGGCAATTTTGGTCACATTGAGGCTGTAAAAAGTAGTTATTCAACATCAGGCACAATCCAAATGACATTTTGAATCAATTTTTACACAGTCAAAAAAATCAATTTTCTGATGAAAAACGATGACCCGTGACCTGTCGAACTTTCTCCAAATGGTCAGAAATTATAATTTTTTAACTTTTAATTTTTTGACTGTAAATGAATATTGAATGTGAATTAGAACTCTTGGAACTAAAATAAGTGTGTTTAGGGTCATTTTAATGCCTGAAATTGGTCGAAATAGAAGCTTCTGAGTAGGAAAAAAAGTCTGTAACAATGGCAATTTTGGTCACATTGAGGATATAAAAAGTAGTTATTCAACATGAGACACAATCCAAATGACATTTTGAATACATTTTTCTACAGTCCAAAAAATCAATTTTCTGATGAAAAACAATGACCCGTGACCTGTCGAACTTTCTCTAAATGGTCAGAAATTATAATTTTTTAACGTTTAAGATTTTTGACTGTAAATGAATATTGAATGTGAATTAGAACTCTTGGAACTAAAATAAGTGTGTTTAGAGTCATTTTAATGCCTGAAATTGGTCCGAAATAGAAGCTTCTGAGTAGGAGAAAAAGTCTGTAAAAATGGCAATTTTGGTCGCATTGAGGATATAATAAGTAGTTATTCAACATGAGGCACAATCCAAATGACATTTTGAATACATTTTTCTACAGTCCAAAAAAATCAATTTTCTGATGAAAAACGATGACCCGTGACCTGTCAAACTTTCTCCAAATGGTCAGAAATGATAATTTTTTAATGTTTAATTTTTTGACTGTAAATGAATATTGAATGTGAATTAGAACTCTTGGAACTAAAATAAGTGTGTTTAGAGTCATTTTAATGCCTGAAATTGGTCGAAATAGAAGCTTCTGAGTAGGGGAAAAAGTCTGTAAAAATGTCAATTTTGGTCACATTGAGGCTTTAAAAAGTAGTTATTCAACATGAGGCACAATCCAAATGACATTTTGAATACATTTTTCTACAGTCCAAAAAATCAATTTTCTGATAAAAAACGATGACCCGTGACCTGTCGAACAGTCTTCAAATGGTCAGAAATTATAATTTTTTAATGTTTAATTTTTTGACTGTAAATGAATATTGAATGTGAATTAGAACTCTTGGAACTAAAATAAGTGTGTTTAGAGTCATTTTAATGCCTGAAATTGGTCGAAATAGAAGCTTCTGAGTAGGAGAAAAAGTCTGTAAAAATGGCAATTTTGGTCACATTGACGCTATAAAAAGTAGTTATTCAACATGAGGCACAATCCAAATGACATTTTGAATCAATTTTTCTACAGTCAAAAAAAAAAAAAATTCTGATGAAAAACGATGACCCGTGACCTGTCGAACTTTCTCCAAATGGTCAGAAATTATAATTTTTTAACGTTTAATTTTTTTACTGTAAATGAATATTGAATGTGAACTAGAACTCTTGGAACTAAAATAAGTGTGTTTAGAGTCATTTTAATGCCTGAAATTGGTCCGAAATAGAAGCTTCTGAGTAGGAGAAAAAGTCTGTAAAAATGGCAATTTTGGTCGCATTGAGGATATAATAAGTAGTTATTCAACATGAGGCACAATCCAAATGACATTTTGAATACATTTTTCTACAGTCCAAAAAAATCAATTTTCTGATGAAAAACGATGACCCGTGACCTGTCAAACTTTCTCCAAATGGTCAGAAATGATAATTTTTTAATGTTTAATTTTTTGACTGTAAATGAATATTGAATGTGAATTAGAACTCTTGGAACTAAAATAAGTGTGTTTAGAGTCATTTTAATGCCTGAAATTGGTCGAAATAGAAGCTTCTGAGTAGGGGAAAAAGTCTGTAAAAATGTCAATTTTGGTCACATTGAGGCTTTAAAAAGTAGTTATTCAACATGAGGCACAATCCAAATGACATTTTGAATACATTTTTCTACAGTCCAAAAAATCAATTTTCTGATAAAAAACGATGACCCGTGACCTGTCGAACAGTCTTCAAATGGTCAGAAATTATAATTTTTTAATGTTTAATTTTTTGACTGTAAATGAATATTGAATGTGAATTAGAACTCTTGGAACTAAAATAAGTGTGTTTAGAGTCATTTTAATGCCTGAAATTGGTCGAAATAGAAGCTTCTGAGTAGGAGAAAAAGTCTGTAAAAATGGCAATTTTGGTCACATTGACGCTATAAAAAGTAGTTATTCAACATGAGGCACAATCCAAATGACATTTTGAATCAATTTTTCTACAGTCAAAAAAAAAAAAAATTCTGATGAAAAACGATGACCCGTGACCTGTCGAACTTTCTCCAAATGGTCAGAAATTATAATTTTTTAACGTTTAATTTTTTTACTGTAAATGAATATTGAATGTGAACTAGAACTCTTGGAACTAAAATAAGTGTGTTTAGGGTCATTTTAATGCCTGAAATTGGTCGAAATAGAAGCTTCTGAGTAGGAGAAAAAGTCTGTAAAAATGGCAATTTTTGTCACATTGAGGATATAAAAAGTAGTTATTCAACATGAGGCACAATCCAAATGACATTTTGAATACATTTTTCTACAGTCCAAAAAATCTATTTTCTGATGAAAAACGATGACCCGTGACCTGTCGAACTTTCTCCAAATGGTCAGAAATTATAATTTTTTAACGTTTAATTTTTTGACTGTAAATGAAAATTGAATGTGAATTAGAACTCTTGGAATTAAAATAAGTGTGTTTAGGGTCATTTTAATGCCTGAAATGGTCGAAATAGAAGCTACTGAGTAGGAGAAAAAGTCTGTAAAAATGGCAATTTTGGTCACATTGAGGATATAAAAAGTAGTTATTCAACATGAGGCACAATCCAAATGACATTTTGAATACATTTTTCTACAGTCCAAAAAATCTATTTTCTGATGAAAAACGATGACCCGTGACCTGTCGAACTTTCTCCAAATGGTCAGAAATTATAATTTTTTAACGTTTAATTTTTTGACTGTAAATGAATATTGAATGTGAATTAGAACTCTTGGAATTAAAATAAGTGTGTTTAGGGTCATTTTAATGCCTGAAATGGTCGAAATAGAAGCTACTGAGTAGGAGAAAAAGTCTGTAAAAATGGCAATTTTGGTCACATTGAGGATATAAAAAGCAGTTATTCAACATGAGGCACAATCCAAATGACATTTTGAATACATTTTTCTACAGTCCAAAAAATCAATTTTCTGATGAAAAACGATGACCCGTGACCTGTTGAACTGTCTCCAAATGGTCAGAAATTATAATTTTTTAACGTTTAATTTTTTTACTGTAAATGAATATTGAATGTGAATTAGAACTCTTGGAACTAAAATAAGTGTGTTTAGAGTCATTTTAATGCCTGAAATTGGTCGAAATAGAAGCTTCTGAGTAGGAGAAAAAGTCTGTAAAAATGGCAATTTTGGTCACATTGAGGCTGTAAAAAGTAGTTATTCAACATGAGGCACAATCCAAATGACATTTTGAATCAATTTTTCTACACTCAAAAAAAACAATTTTCTGATGAAAAACGATGACCCGTGACCTGTCGAACTTTCTCCAAATGGTCAGAAATTATAATTTTTTAATCTTTAATTTTTTGACTGTAAATGAATATTGAATGTGAATTAGAACTCTTGGAACTAAAATAAGTGTGTTTAGAGTCATTTTAATGCCTGAAATTGGTCGAAATAGAAGCTTCTGAGTAGGAGAAAAAGTCTGTAAAAATTGCAATTTTGGTCACTTTGAGGATATAAAAAGTAGTTATTCAACATGAGGCTCAATCCAAATGACATTTTGAATACATTTTACCACAGTCCAAAAAATCAATTTTCTGATGAAAAACGATGACCCGTGACCTGTCGAACTGTCTCCACATGGTCCGAAATTATAATTTTTTTAATGTTAAATTTTTTGACTGTAAATGAATATTGAATGTGAATCAGAACTCTTGGAACTAAAATAAGTGTGTTTAGAGTCATTTTAATGCCTGATATTCGTCGAAATAGAAGCTTCTGAGTAGGAGAAAAAGTCTGTAAAAATGGCAATTTTGGTCACATTGAGGATATAAAAAGTAGTTATTCAACATGAGGCACAATCCAAATGACATTTTGAATACATTTTTCTACAGTCCAAAAAATCAATTTTCTGATGAAAAACGATGACCCGTACCTGTCGAACAGTCTCCAAATGGTCAGAAATTATAATTTTTTAATGTTTAATTTTTTGACTGTAAATGAATATTGAATGTGAATTAGAACTCTTGGAACTAAAATAAGTGTGTTTAGAGTCCTTTTAATGCCTGAAATTGGTCGAAATAGAAGCTTCTGAGTAGGAGAAAAAGTCTGTAAAAATGGCAATTTTGGTCACATTGAGGCTGTAAAAAGTAGTTATTCAACATGAGGCACAATCCAAATGACATTTTGAATCAATTTTTACACAGTCAAAAAAAATCAATTTTCTGATGAAAAACGATGACCCGTGACCTGTCGAACTTTCTCCAAATGGTCAGAAATTATAATTTTTTAACGTTTAATTTTTTGACTGTAAATGAATATTGAATGTGAATTAGAACTCTTGGAACTAAAATAAGTGTGTTTAGGGTCATTTTAATGCCTGAAATTGGTCGAAATAGAAGCTTCTGAGTAGGAGAAAAAGTCTGTAAAAATGGCAATTTTGGTCACATTGAGGCTGTAAAAAGTAGTTATTCAACATCAGGCACAATCCAAATGACATTTTGAATCAATTTTTACACAGTCAAAAAAATCAATTTTCTGATGAAAAACGATGACCCGTGACCTGTCGAACTTTCTCCAAATGGTCAGAAATTATAATTTTTTAACTTTTAATTTTTTGACTGTAAATGAATATTGAATGTGAATTAGAACTCTTGGAACTAAAATAAGTGTGTTTAGGGTCATTTTAATGCCTGAAATTGGTCGAAATAGAAGCTTCTGAGTAGGAAAAAAAGTCTGTAACAATGGCAATTTTGGTCACATTGAGGATATAAAAAGTAGTTATTCAACATGAGACACAATCCAAATGACATTTTGAATACATTTTTCTACAGTCCAAAAAATCAATTTTCTGATGAAAAACAATGACCCGTGACCTGTCGAACTTTCTCTAAATGGTCAGAAATTATAATTTTTTAACGTTTAAGATTTTTGACTGTAAATGAATATTGAATGTGAATTAGAACTCTTGGAACTAAAAT
Organism: Triturus cristatus; assembly: GCF_964204655.1. Lineage (NCBI taxonomy): Eukaryota > Metazoa > Chordata > Amphibia > Caudata > Salamandridae > Triturus > Triturus cristatus. The sequence continues at coordinate 471,012,673 of NC_140592.1, forward strand.
AAGTGTGTTTAGAGTCATTTTAATGCCTGAAATTGGTCCGAAATAGAAGCTTCTGAGTAGGAGAAAAAGTCTGTAAAAATGGCAATTTTGGTCGCATTGAGGATATAATAAGTAGTTATTCAACATGAGGCACAATCCAAATGACATTTTGAATACATTTTTCTACAGTCCAAAAAAATCAATTTTCTGATGAAAAACGATGACCCGTGACCTGTCAAACTTTCTCCAAATGGTCAGAAATGATAATTTTTTAATGTTTAATTTTTTGACTGTAAATGAATATTGAATGTGAATTAGAACTCTTGGAACTAAAATAAGTGTGTTTAGAGTCATTTTAATGCCTGAAATTGGTCGAAATAGAAGCTTCTGAGTAGGGGAAAAAGTCTGTAAAAATGTCAATTTTGGTCACATTGAGGCTTTAAAAAGTAGTTATTCAACATGAGGCACAATCCAAATGACATTTTGAATACATTTTTCTACAGTCCAAAAAATCAATTTTCTGATAAAAAACGATGACCCGTGACCTGTCGAACAGTCTTCAAATGGTCAGAAATTATAATTTTTTAATGTTTAATTTTTTGACTGTAAATGAATATTGAATGTGAATTAGAACTCTTGGAACTAAAATAAGTGTGTTTAGAGTCATTTTAATGCCTGAAATTGGTCGAAATAGAAGCTTCTGAGTAGGAGAAAAAGTCTGTAAAAATGGCAATTTTGGTCACATTGACGCTATAAAAAGTAGTTATTCAACATGAGGCACAATCCAAATGACATTTTGAATCAATTTTTCTACAGTCAAAAAAAAAAAAAATTCTGATGAAAAACGATGACCCGTGACCTGTCGAACTTTCTCCAAATGGTCAGAAATTATAATTTTTTAACGTTTAATTTTTTTACTGTAAATGAATATTGAATGTGAACTAGAACTCTTGGAACTAAAATAAGTGTGTTTAGAGTCATTTTAATGCCTGAAATTGGTCCGAAATAGAAGCTTCTGAGTAGGAGAAAAAGTCTGTAAAAATGGCAATTTTGGTCGCATTGAGGATATAATAAGTAGTTATTCAACATGAGGCACAATCCAAATGACATTTTGAATACATTTTTCTACAGTCCAAAAAAATCAATTTTCTGATGAAAAACGATGACCCGTGACCTGTCAAACTTTCTCCAAATGGTCAGAAATGATAATTTTTTAATGTTTAATTTTTTGACTGTAAATGAATATTGAATGTGAATTAGAACTCTTGGAACTAAAATAAGTGTGTTTAGAGTCATTTTAATGCCTGAAATTGGTCGAAATAGAAGCTTCTGAGTAGGGGAAAAAGTCTGTAAAAATGTCAATTTTGGTCACATTGAGGCTTTAAAAAGTAGTTATTCAACATGAGGCACAATCCAAATGACATTTTGAATACATTTTTCTACAGTCCAAAAAATCAATTTTCTGATAAAAAACGATGACCCGTGACCTGTCGAACAGTCTTCAAATGGTCAGAAATTATAATTTTTTAATGTTTAATTTTTTGACTGTAAATGAATATTGAATGTGAATTAGAACTCTTGGAACTAAAATAAGTGTGTTTAGAGTCATTTTAATGCCTGAAATTGGTCGAAATAGAAGCTTCTGAGTAGGAGAAAAAGTCTGTAAAAATGGCAATTTTGGTCACATTGACGCTATAAAAAGTAGTTATTCAACATGAGGCACAATCCAAATGACATTTTGAATCAATTTTTCTACAGTCAAAAAAAAAAAAAATTCTGATGAAAAACGATGACCCGTGACCTGTCGAACTTTCTCCAAATGGTCAGAAATTATAATTTTTTAACGTTTAATTTTTTTACTGTAAATGAATATTGAATGTGAACTAGAACTCTTGGAACTAAAATAAGTGTGTTTAGGGTCATTTTAATGCCTGAAATTGGTCGAAATAGAAGCTTCTGAGTAGGAGAAAAAGTCTGTAAAAATGGCAATTTTTGTCACATTGAGGATATAAAAAGTAGTTATTCAACATGAGGCACAATCCAAATGACATTTTGAATACATTTTTCTACAGTCCAAAAAATCTATTTTCTGATGAAAAACGATGACCCGTGACCTGTCGAACTTTCTCCAAATGGTCAGAAATTATAATTTTTTAACGTTTAATTTTTTGACTGTAAATGAAAATTGAATGTGAATTAGAACTCTTGGAATTAAAATAAGTGTGTTTAGGGTCATTTTAATGCCTGAAATGGTCGAAATAGAAGCTACTGAGTAGGAGAAAAAGTCTGTAAAAATGGCAATTTTGGTCACATTGAGGATATAAAAAGTAGTTATTCAACATGAGGCACAATCTAAATGACATTTTGAATACATTTTTCCACAGTCCAAAAAATCAATTTTCTGATGAAAAACGATGACCCGTGACCTGTCGAACTTTCTCCAAATGGTCAGAAATTATAATTTTTTAATGTTTAATTTTTTGACTGTAAATGAATATTGAATGTGAATTAGAACTCTTGGAACTAAAATAAGTGTGTTTAGAGTCATTTTAATGCCTGAAATTGGTCGAAATAGAAGCTTCTGAGTAGGAGAAAAAGTCTGTAAAAATGGCAATTTTGGTCACATTGAGGATTTAAAAAGTAGTTATTCAACATGAGGCACAATCCAAATGACATTTTGAATCAATTTTTACACAGTCAAAAAAATACATTTTCTGATGAAAAACGATGACCCGTGACCTGTCAAACTTTCTCCAAATGGTCAGAAATTATAATTTTTTAACGTTTAATTTTTTGACTGTAAATGAATATTGAATGTGAATTAGAACTCTTGGAACTAAAATAAGTGTGTTTAGGGTCATTTTAATGCCTGAAATTGGTTGAAATAGAAGCTTCTGAGTAGGAGAAAAAGTCTGTAAAAATGGCAATTTTGGTCACATTGAGGATATAAAAAGTAGTTATTCAACATGAGGCACAATCCAAATGACATTTTGAATACATTTTTCTACAGTCCAAAAAATCAATTTTCTGATGAAAAACGATGACCCATGACCTGTTGAACTGTCTCCAAATGGTCAGAAATTATAATTTTTTAACGTTTAATTTTTTTACTGTAAATGAATATTGAATGTGAATTAGAACTCTTGGAACTAAAATAAGTGTGTTTAGAGTCATTTTAATGCCTGAAATTGGTCGAAATAGAAGCTTCTGAGTAGGAGAAAAAGTCTGTAAAAATGGCAATTTTGGTCACATTGAGGCTGTAAAAAGTAGTTATTCAACATGAGGCACAATCCAAATGACATTTTGAATCAATTTTTCTACACTCAAAAAAAACAATTTTCTGATGAAAAACGATGACCCGTGACCTGTCGAACTTTCTCCAAATGGTCAGAAATTATAATTTTTTAATCTTTAATTTTTTGACTGTAAATGAATATTGAATGTGAATTAGAACTCTTGGAACTAAAATAAGTGTGTTTAGAGTCATTTTAATGCCTGAAATTGGTCGAAATAGAAGCTTCTGAGTAGGAGAAAAAGTCTGTAAAAATTGCAATTTTGGTCACTTTGAGGATATAAAAAGTAGTTATTCAACATGAGGCTCAATCCAAATGACATTTTGAATACATTTTACTACAGTCCAAAAAATCAATTTTCTGATGAAAAACGATGACCTGTCGAACTGTCTCCACATGGTCCGAAATTATAATTTTTTAATGTTAAATTTTTTGACTGTAAATGAATATTAAATGTGAATCAGAACTCTTGGAACTAAAATAAGTGTGTTTAGAGTCATTTTAATGCCTGATATTCGTCGAAATAGAAGCTTCTGAGTAGGAGAAAAAGTCTGTAAAAATGGCAATTTTGGTCACATTGAGGATATAAAAAGTAGTTATTCAACATGAGGCACAATCCAAATGACATTTTGAATACATTTTTCTACAGTCCAAAAAATCAATTTTCTGATGAAAAACGATGACCCGTACCTGTCGAACAGTCTCCAAATGGTCAGAAATTATAATTTTTTAATGTTTAACTTTTTGACTGTAAATGAATATTGAATGTGAATTAGAACTCTTGGAACTAAAATAAGTGTGTTTAGAGTCCTTTTAATGCCTGAAATTGGTCGAAATAGAAGCTTCTGAGTAGGAGAAAAAGTCTGTAAAAATGGCAATTTTGGTCACATTGAGGCTGTAAAAAGTAGTTATTCAACATGAGGCACAATCCAAATGACATTTTGAATAAATTTTTCTACAGTCCAAAAAATCAATTTTCTGATAAAAAACGATGACCCGTGACCTGTCGAACTTTCTCCAAATGGTCAGAAATTATAATTTTTTAACTTTTAATTTTTTGACTGTAAATGAATATTGAATGTGAATTAGAACTCTTGGAACTAAAATAAGTGTGTTTAGGGTCATTTTAATGCCTGAAATTGGTCGAAATAGAAGCTTCTGAGTAGGAAAAAAAGTCTGTAACAATGGCAATTTTGGTCACATTGAGGATATAAAAAGTAGTTATTCAACATGAGGCACAATCCAAATGACATTTTGAATCAATTTTTACACAGTCAAAAAAATCAATTTTCTGATGAAAAACGATGACCCGTGACCTGTCGAACAGTCTCCAAATGGTCAGAAATTATAATTTTTGAATGTTTAATTTTTTGACTGTAAATGAATATTGAATGTGAATTAGAACTCTTGGAACTAAAATAAGTGTGTTTAGAGTCATTTTAAAGCCTGAAATTGGTCGAAATAGAAGCTTCTGAGTAGGAGAAAAAGTCTGTAAAAATGGCAATTTTGGTCACATTGAGGCTGTAAAAAGTAGTTATTCAACATGAGGCACAATCCTAATGACATTTTGAATCAATTTTTACACAGTCAAAAAAATCAATTTTCTGATGAAAAACAATGACCCGTGACCTGTCGAACTTTCTCTAAATGGTCAGAAATTATAATTTTTTAACGTTTAAGATTTTTGACTGTAAATGAATATTGAATGTGAATTAGAACTCTTGGAACTAAAATAAGTGTGTTTAGAGTCATTTTAATGCCTGAAATTGGTCCGAAATAGAAGCTTCTGAGTAGGAGAAAAAGTCTGTAAAAATGGCAATTTTGGTTACATTGAGGATATAAAAAGTAGTTATTCAACATGAGGCACAATCCAAATCACATTTTGAATACATTTTTCTACAGTCCAAAAAATCAATTTTCTGATGAAAAACGATGACCCATGACCTGTTGAACTGTCTCCAAATGGTCAGAAATTATAATTTTTTAACGTTTAATTTTTTTACTGTAAATGAATATTGAATGTGAATTAGAACTCTTGGAACTAAAATAAGTGTGTTTAGAGTCATTTTAATGCCTGAAATTGGTCGAAATAGAAGCTTCTGAGTAGGAGAAAAAGTCTGTAAAAATGGCAATTTTGGTCACATTGAGGCTGTAAAAAGTAGTTATTCAACATGAGGCACAATCCAAATGACATTTTGAATCAATTTTTCTACACTCAAAAAAAACAATTTTCTGATGAAAAACGATGACCCGTGACCTGTCGAACTTTCTCCAAATGGTCAGAAATTATAATTTTTTAATCTTTAATTTTTTGACTGTAAATGAATATTGAATGTGAATTAGAACTCTTGGAACTAAAATAAGTGTGTTTAGAGTCATTTTAATGCCTGAAATTGGTCGAAATAGAAGCTTCTGAGTAGGAGAAAAAGTCTGTAAAAATTGCAATTTTCGTCACTTTGAGGATATAAAAAGTAGTTATTCAACATGAGGCTCAATCCAAATGACATTTTGAATACATTTTACTACAGTCCAAAAAATCAATTTTCTGATGAAAAACGATGACCCGTGACCTGTCGAACTGTCTCCACATAGTCCGAAATTATAATTTTTTAATGTTAAATTTTTTGACTGTAAATGAATATTGAATGTGAATCAGAACTCTTGGAACTAAAATAAGTGTGTTTAGAGTCATTTTAATGCCTGATATTCGTCGAAATAGAAGCTTCTGAGTAGGAGAAAAAGTCTGTAAAAATGGCAATTTTGGTCACATTGAGGATATAAAAAGTAGTTATTCAACATGAGGCACAATCCAAATGACATTTTGAATACATTTTTCTACAGTCCAAAAAATCAATTTTCTGATGAAAAACGATGACCCGTACCTGTCGAACAGTCTCCAAATGGTCAGAAATTATAATTTTTTAATGTTTAATTTTTTGACTGTAAATGAATATTGAATGTGAATTAGAACTCTTGGAACTAAAATAAGCGTGTTTAGAGTCCTTTTAATGCCTGAAATTGGTCGAAATAGAAGCTTCTGAGTAGGAGAAAAAGTCTGTAAAAATGGCAATTTTGGTCACATTGAGGATATAAAAAGTAGTTATTCAACATGAGGCAAAAATCCAAATGACATTTTGAATCAATTTTTACACAGTCAAAAAAATCAATTTTCTGATGAAAAACGATGACCCGTGACCTGTCGAACTGTCTCCACATGGTCCGAAATTATAATTTTTTAATGTTAAATTTTTTGACTGTAAATGAATATTGAATGTGAATTAGAACTCTTGGAACTAAAATAAGTGTGTTTAGGGTCATTTTAATGCCTGAAATTGGTCGAAATAGAAGCTTCTGAGTAGGAAAAAAAGTCTGTAACAATGGCAATTTTGGTCACATTGAGGATATAAAAAGTAGTTATTCAACATGAGGCACAATCCAAATGACATTTTGAATCAATTTTTACACAGTCAAAAAAATCAATTTTCTGATGAAAAACGATGACCCGTGACCTGTCGAACAGTCTCCAAATGGTCAGAAATTATAATTTTTGAATGTTTAATTTTTTGACTGTAAATGAATATTGAATGTGAATTAGAACTCTTGGAACTAAAATAAGTGTGTTTAGAGTCATTTTAAAGCCTGAAATTGGTCGAAATAGAAGCTTCTGAGTAGGAGAAAAAGTCTGTAAAAATGGCAATTTTGGTCACATTGAGGCTGTAAAAAGTAGTTATTCAACATGAGGCACAATCCTAATGACATTTTGAATCAATTTTTACACAGTCAAAAAAATCAATTTTCTGATGAAAAACAATGACCCGTGACCTGTCGAACTTTCTCTAAATGGTCAGAAATTATAATTTTTTAACGTTTAATTTTTTTACTGTAAATGAATATTGAATGTGAATTAGAACTCTTGGAACTAAAATAAGTGTGTTTAGAGTCATTTTAATGCCTGAAATTGGTCGAAATAGAAGCTTCTGAGTAGGAGAAAAAGTCTGTAAAAATGGCAATTTTGGTCACATTGAGGCTGTAAAAAGTAGTTATTCAACATGAGGCACAATCCAAATGACATTTTGAATCAATTTTTCTACACTCAAAAAAAACAATTTTCTGATGAAAAACGATGACCCGTGACCTGTCGAACTTTCTCCAAATGGTCAGAAATTATAATTTTTTAATCTTTAATTTTTTGACTGTAAATGAATATTGAATGTGAATTAGAACTCTTGGAACTAAAATAAGTGTGTTTAGAGTCATTTTAATGCCTGAAATTGGTCGAAATAGAAGCTTCTGAGTAGGAGAAAAAGTCTGTAAAAATTGCAATTTTGGTCACTTTGAGGATATAAAAAGTAGTTATTCAACATGAGGCTCAATCCAAATGACATTTTGAATACATTTTACTACAGTCCAAAAAATCAATTTTCTGATGAAAAACGATGACCCGTGACCTGTCGAACTGTCTCCACATAGTCCGAAATTATAATTTTTTAATGTTAAATTTTTTGACTGTAAATGAATATTGAATGTGAATCAGAACTCTTGGAACTAAAATAAGTGTGTTTAGAGTCATTTTAATGCCTGATATTCGTCGAAATAGAAGCTTCTGAGTAGGAGAAAAAGTCTGTAAAAATGGCAATTTTGGTCACATTGAGGATATAAAAAGTAGTTATTCAACATGAGGCACAATCCAAATGACATTTTGAATACATTTTTCTACAGTCCAAAAAATCAATTTTCTGATGAAAAACGATGACCCGTACCTGTCGAACAGTCTCCAAATGGTCAGAAATTATAATTTTTTAATGTTTATTTTTTGACTGTAAATGAATATTGAATGTGAATTAGAACTCTTGGAACTAAAATAAGTGTGTTTAGAGTCATTTTAATGCCTGAAATTGGTCGAAATAGAAGCTTCTGAGTAGGAGAAAAAGTCTGTAAAAATTGCAATTTTGGTCACTTTGAGGATATAAAAAGTAGTTATTCAACATGAGGCTCAATCCAAATGACATTTTGAATACATTTTACTACAGTCCAAAAAATCAATTTTCTGATGAAAAACGATGACCCGTGACCTGTCGAACTGTCTCCACATAGTCCGAAATTATAATTTTTTAATGTTAAATTTTTTGACTGTAAATGAATATTGAATGTGAATTAGAACTCTTGGAACTAAAATAAGTGTGTTTAGGGTCATTTTAATGCCTGAAATTGGTCGAAATAGAAGCTTCTGAGTAGGAAAAAAAGTCTGTAACAATGGCAATTTTGGTCACATTGAGGATATAAAAAGTAGTTATTCAACATGAGGCACAATCCAAATGACATTTTGAATCAATTTTTACACAGTCAAAAAAATCAATTTTCTGATGAAAAACGATGACCCGTGACCTGTCGAACAGTCTCCAAATGGTCAGAAATTATAATTTTTGAATGTTTAATTTTTTGACTGTAAATGAATATTGAATGTGAATTAGAACTCTTGGAACTAAAATAAGTGTGTTTAGAGTCATTTTAAAGCCTGAAATTGGTCGAAATAGAAGCTTCTGAGTAGGAGAAAAAGTCTGTAAAAATGGCAATTTTGGTCACATTGAGGCTGTAAAAAGTAGTTATTCAACATGAGGCACAATCCTAATGACATTTTGAATCAATTTTTACACAGTCAAAAAAATCAATTTTCTGATGAAAAACAATGACCCGTGACCTGTCGAACTTTCTCTAAATGGTCAGAAATTATAATTTTTTAACGTTTAATTTTTTTACTGTAAATGAATATTGAATGTGAATTAGAACTCTTGGAACTAAAATAAGTGTGTTTAGAGTCATTTTAATGCCTGAAATTGGTCGAAATAGAAGCTTCTGAGTAGGAGAAAAAGTCTGTAAAAATGGCAATTTTGGTCACATTGAGGCTGTAAAAAGTAGTTATTCAACATGAGGCACAATCCAAATGACATTTTGAATCAATTTTTCTACACTCAAAAAAAACAATTTTCTGATGAAAAACGATGACCCGTGACCTGTCGAACTTTCTCCAAATGGTCAGAAATTATAATTTTTTAATCTTTAATTTTTTGACTGTAAATGAATATTGAATGTGAATTAGAACTCTTGGAACTAAAATAAGTGTGTTTAGAGTCATTTTAATGCCTGAAATTGGTCGAAATAGAAGCTTCTGAGTAGGAGAAAAAGTCTGTAAAAATTGCAATTTTGGTCACTTTGAGGATATAAAAAGTAGTTATTCAACATGAGGCTCAATCCAAATGACATTTTGAATACATTTTACTACAGTCCAAAAAATCAATTTTCTGATGAAAAACGATGACCCGTGACCTGTCGAACTGTCTCCACATAGTCCGAAATTATAATTTTTTAATGTTAAATTTTTTGACTGTAAATGAATATTGAATGTGAATCAGAACTCTTGGAACTAAAATAAGTGTGTTTAGAGTCATTTTAATGCCTGATATTCGTCGAAATAGAAGCTTCTGAGTAGGAGAAAAAGTCTGTAAAAATGGCAATTTTGGTCACATTGAGGATATAAAAAGTAGTTATTCAACATGAGGCACAATCCAAATGACATTTTGAATACATTTTTCTACAGTCCAAAAAATCAATTTTCTGATGAAAAACGATGACCCGTACCTGTCGAACAGTCTCCAAATGGTCAGAAATTATAATTTTTTAATGTTTATTTTTTGACTGTAAATGAATATTGAATGTGAATTAGAACTCTTGGAACTAAAATAAGTGTGTTTAGAGTCATTTTAATGCCTGAAATTGGTCGAAATAGAAGCTTCTGAGTAGGAGAAAAAGTCTGTAAAAATGGCAATTTTGGTCACATTGACGCTATAAAAAGTAGTTATTCAACATGAGGCACAATCCAAATGACATTTTGAATCAACTTTTCTACAGTCAAAAAAAAAAAATTCTGATGAAAAACGATGACCCGTGACCTGTCGAACTTTCTCCAAATGGTCAGAAATTATAATTTTTTAACGTTTAATTTTTTTACTGTAAATGAATATTGAATGTAAATTAGAACTCTTGGAACTAAAATAAGTGTGTTTAGGGTCATTTTAATGCCTGAAATTGGTCGAAATAGAAGCTTCTGAGTAGGAGAAAAAGTCTGTAAAAATGGCAATTTTTGTCACATTGAGGATATAAAAAGTAGTTATTCAACATGAGGCACAATCCAAATGACATTTTGAATACATTTTTCTACAGTCCAAAAAATCTATTTTCTGATGAAAAACGATGACCCGTGACCTGTCGAACTTTCTCCAAATGGTCAGAAATTATAATTTTTTAACGTTTAATTTTTTGACTGTAAATGAATATTGAATGTGAATTAGAACTCTTGGAATTAAAATAAGTGTGTTTAGGGTCATTTTAATGCCTGAAATGGTCGAAATAGAAGCTACTGAGTAGGAGAAAAAGTCTGTAAAAATGGCAATTTTGGTCACATTGAGGATATAAAAAGTAGTTATTCAACATGAGGCACAATCTAAATGACATTTTGAATACATTTTTCCACAGTCCAAAAAATCAATTTTCTGATGAAAAACGATGACCCGTGACCTGTTGAACTGTCTCCAAATGGTCAGAAATTATAATTTTTTAACGTTTAATTTTTTTACTGTAAATGAATATTGAATGTGAATTAGAACTCTTGGAACTAAAATAAGTGTGTTTAGAGTCATTTTAATGCCTGAAATTGGTGAAAATAGAAGCTTCTGAGTAGGATAAAAAGTCTGTAAAAATGGCAATTTTGGTCACATTGAGGCTGTAAAAAGTAGTTATTCAACATGAGGCACAATCCTAATGACATTTTGAATCAATTTTTACACAGTCAAAAAAATCAATTTTCTGATGAAAAACGATGACCCGTGACCTGTCGAACTTTCTCTAAATGGTCAGAAATTATAATTTTTTAACGTTTAAGATTTTTGACTGTAAATGAATATTGAATGTGAATTAGAACTCTTGGAACTAAAATAAGTGTGTTTAGAGTCATTTTAATGCCTGAAATTGGTCCGAAATAGAAGCTTCTGAGTAGGAGAAAAAGTCTGTAAAAATGGCAATTTTGGTCACATTGAGGATATAAAAAGTAGTTATTCAACATGAGGCACAATCCAAATGACATTTTGAATACATTTTTCTACAGTCCAAAAAATCAATTTTATGATGAAAAACGATGACCCATGACCTGTTGAACTGTCTCCAAATGGTCAGAAATTATAATTTTTTAACGTTTAATTTTTTTACTGTAAATGAATATTGAATGTGAATTAGAACTCTTGGAACTAAAATAAGTGTGTTTAGAGTCATTTTAATGCCTGAAATTGGTCGAAATAGAAGCTTCTGAGTAGGAGAAAAAGTCTGTAAAAATGGCAATTTTGGTCACATTGAGGCTGTAAAAAGTAGTTATTCAACATGAGGCACAATCCAAATGACATTTTGAATCAATTTTTCTACACTCAAAAAAAACAATTTTCTGATGAAAAACGATGACCCGTGACCTGTCGAACTTTCTCCAAATGGTCAGAAATTATAATTTTTTAATCTTTAATTTTTTGACTGTAAATGAATATTGAATGTGAATTAGAACTCTTGGAACTAAAATAAGTGTGTTTAGAGTCATTTTAATGCCTGAAATTGGTCGAAATAGAAGCTTCTGAGTAGGAGAAAAAGTCTGTAAAAATTGCAATTTTGGTCACTTTGAGGATATAAAAAGTAGTTATTCAACATGAGGCTCAATCCAAATGACATTTTGAATACATTTTACCACAGTCCAAAAAATCAATTTTCTGATGAAAAACGATGACCCGTGACCTGTCGAACTGTCTCCACATGGTCCGAAATTATAATTTTTTAATGTTAAATTTTTTGACTGTAAATGAATATTGAATGTGAATCAGAACTCTTGGAACTAAAATAAGTGTGTTTAGAGTCATTTTAATGCCTGATATTCGTCGAAATAGAAGCTTCTGAGTAGGAGAAAAAGTCTGTAAAAATGTCAATTTTGGTCACATTGAGGCTTTAAAAAGTAGTTATTCAACATGAGGCACAATCCAAATGACATTTTGAATAAATTTTTCTACAGTCCAAAAAATCAATTTTCTGATAAAAAACGATGACCCGTGACCTGTCGAACAGTCTTCAAATGGTCAGAAATTATAATTTTTTAATGTTTAATTTTTTGACTGTAAATGAATATTGAATGTGAATTAGAACTCTTGGAACTAAAATAAGTGTGTTTAGAGTCATTTTAATGCCTGAAATTGGTCGAAATAGAAGCTTCTGAGTAGGAGAAAAAGTCTGTAAAAATGGCAATTTTGGTCACATTGACGCTATAAAAAGTAGTTATTCAACATGAGGCATAATCCAAATGACATTTTGAATCAATTTTTCTACAGTCAAAAAAAAAAAAAATTCTGATGAAAAACGATGACCCGTGACCTGTCGAACTTTCTCCAAATGGTCAGAAATTATAATTTTTTAACGTTTAATTTTTTTACTGTAAATGAATATTGAATGTGAACTAGAACTCTTGGAACTAAAATAAGTGTGTTTAGGGTCATTTTAATGCCTGAAATTGGTCGAAATAGAAGCTTCTGAGTAGGAGAAAAAGTCTGTAAAAATGGCAATTTTTGTCACATTGAGGATATAAAAAGTAGTTATTCAACATGAGGCACAATCCAAATGACATTTTGAATACATTTTTCTACAGTCCAAAAAATCTATTTTCTGATGAAAAACGATGACCCGTGACCTGTCGAACTTTCTCCAAATGGTCAGAAATTATAATTTTTTAACGTTTAATTTTTTGACTGTAAATGAATATTGAATGTGAATTAGAACTCTTGGAATTAAAATAAGTGTGTTTAGGGTCATTTTAATGCCTGAAATGGTCGAAATAGAAGCTACTGAGTAGGAGAAAAAGTCTGTAAAAATGGCAATTTTGGTCACATTGAGGATATAAAAAGTAGTTATTCAACATGAGGCACAATCTAAATGACATTTGAATACATTTTTCCACAGTCCAAAAAATCAATTTTCTGATGAAAAACGATGACCCGTGACCTGTCGAACTTTCTCCAAATGGTCAGAAATTATAATTTTTTAATGTTTAATTTTTTGACTGTAAATGAATATTGAATGTGAATTAGAACTCTTGGAACTAAAATAAGTGTGTTTAGAGTCATTTTAATGCCTGAAATTGGTCGAAATAGAAGCTTCTGAGTAGGAGAAAAAGTCTGTAAAAATGGCAATTTTGGTCACATTGAGGATATAAAAAGTAGTTATTCAACATGAGGCACAATCCAAATGACATTTTGAATCAATTTTTACACAGTCAAAAAAATACATTTTCTGATGAAAAACGATGACCCGTGACCTGTCAAACTTTCTCCAAATGGTCAGAAATTATAATTTTTTAACGTTTAATTTTTTGACTGTAAATGAATATTGAATGTGAATTAGAACTCTTGGAACTAAAATAAGTGTGTTTAGGGTCATTTTAATGCCTGAAATTGGTTGAAATAGAAGCTTCTGAGTAGGAGAAAAAGTCTGTAAAAATGGCAATTTTGGTCACATTGAGGATATAAAAAGTAGTTATTCAACATGAGGCACAATCCAAATGACATTTTGAATACATTTTTCTACAGTCCAAAAAATCAATTTTCTGATGAAAAACGATGACCCATGACCTGTTGAACTGTCTCCAAATGGTCAGAAATTATAATTTTTTAACGTTTAATTTTTTTACTGTAAATGAATATTGAATGTGAATTAGAACTCTTGGAACTAAAATAAGTGTGTTTAGAGTCATTTTAATGCCTGAAATTGGTCGAAATAGAAGCTTCTGAGTAGGAGAAAAAGTCTGTAAAAATGGCAATTTTGGTCACATTGAGGCTGTAAAAAGTAGTTATTCAACATGAGGCACAATCCAAATGACATTTTGAATCAATTTTTCTACACTCAAAAAAAACAATTTTCTGATGAAAAACGATGACCCGTGACCTGTCGAACTTTCTCCAAATGGTCAGAAATTATAATTTTTTAATCTTTAATTTTTTGACTGTAAATGAATATTGAATGTGAATTAGAACTCTTGGAACTAAAATAAGTGTGTTTAGAGTCATTTTAATGCCTGAAATTGGTCGAAATAGAAGCTTCTGAGTAGGAGAAAAAGTCTGTAAAAATTGCAATTTTGGTCACTTTGAGGATATAAAAAGTAGTTATTCAACATGAGGCTCAATCCAAATGACATTTTGAATACATTTTACTACAGTCCAAAAAATCAATTTTCTGATGAAAAACGATGACCTGTCGAACTGTCTCCACATGGTCCGAAATTATAATTTTTTAATGTTAAATTTTTTGACTGTAAATGAATATTAAATGTGAATCAGAACTCTTGGAACTAAAATAAGTGTGTTTAGAGTCATTTTAATGCCTGATATTCGTCGAAATAGAAGCTTCTGAGTAGGAGAAAAAGTCTGTAAAAATGGCAATTTTGGTCACATTGAGGATATAAAAAGTAGTTATTCAACATGAGGCACAATCCAAATGACATTTTGAATACATTTTTCTACAGTCCAAAAAATCAATTTTCTGATGAAAAACGATGACCCGTACCTGTCGAACAGTCTCCAAATGGTCAGAAATTATAATTTTTTAATGTTTAACTTTTTGACTGTAAATGAATATTGAATGTGAATTAGAACTCTTGGAACTAAAATAAGTGTGTTTAGAGTCCTTTTAATGCCTGAAATTGGTCGAAATAGAAGCTTCTGAGTAGGAGAAAAAGTCTGTAAAAATGGCAATTTTGGTCACATTGAGGCTGTAAAAAGTAGTTATTCAACATGAGGCACAATCCAAATGACATTTTGAATAAATTTTTCTACAGTCCAAAAAATCAATTTTCTGATAAAAAACGATGACCCGTGACCTGTCGAACTTTCTCCAAATGGTCAGAAATTATAATTTTTTAACTTTTAATTTTTTGACTGTAAATGAATATTGAATGTGAATTAGAACTCTTGGAACTAAAATAAGTGTGTTTAGGGTCATTTTAATGCCTGAAATTGGTCGAAATAGAAGCTTCTGAGTAGGAAAAAAAGTCTATAACAATGGCAATTTTGGTCACATTGAGGATATAAAAAGTAGTTATTCAACATGAGGCACAATCCAAATGACATTTTGAATCAATTTTTACACAGTCAAAAAAATCAATTTTCTGATGAAAAACGATGACCCGTGACCTGTCGAACAGTCTCCAAATGGTCAGAAATTATAATTTTTGAATGTTTAATTTTTTGACTGTAAATGAATATTGAATGTGAATTAGAACTCTTGGAACTAAAATAAGTGTGTTTAGAGTCATTTTAAAGCCTGAAATTGGTCGAAATAGAAGCTTCTGAGTAGGAGAAAAAGTCTGTAAAAATGGCAATTTTGGTCACATTGAGGCTGTAAAAAGTAGTTATTCAACATGAGGCACAATCCTAATGACATTTTGAATCAATTTTTACACAGTCAAAAAAATCAATTTTCTGATGAAAAACAATGACCCGTGACCTGTCGAACTTTCTCTAAATGGTCAGAAATTATAATTTTTTAACGTTTAAGATTTTTGACTGTAAATGAATATTGAATGTGAATTAGAACTCTTGGAACTAAAATAAGTGTGTTTAGAGTCATTTTAATGCCTGAAATTGGTCCGAAATAGAAGCTTCTGAGTAGGAGAAAAAGTCTGTAAAAATGGCAATTTTGGTCACATTGAGGATATAAAAAGTAGTTATTCAACATGAGGCACAATCCAAATGACATTTTGAATACATTTTTCTACAGTCCAAAAAATCAATTTTCTGATGAAAAACGATGACCCATGACCTGTTGAACTGTCTCCAAATGGTCAGAAATTATAATTTTTTAACGTTTAATTTTTTTACTGTAAATGAATATTGAATGTGAATTAGAACTCTTGGAACTAAAATAAGTGTGTTTAGAGTCATTTTAATGCCTGAAATTGGTCGAAATAGAAGCTTCTGAGTAGGAGAAAAAGTCTGTAAAAATGGCAATTTTGGTCACATTGAGGCTGTAAAAAGTAGTTATTCAACATGAGGCACAATCCAAATGACATTTTGAATCAATTTTTCTACACTCAAAAAAAACAATTTTCTGATGAAAAACGATGACCCGTGACCTGTCGAACTTTCTCCAAATGGTCAGAAATTATAATTTTTTAATCTTTAATTTTTTGACTGTAAATGAATATTGAATGTGAATTAGAACTCTTGGAACTAAAATAAGTGTGTTTAGAGTCATTTTAATGCCTGAAATTGGTCGAAATAGAAGCTTCTGAGTAGGAGAAAAAGTCTGTAAAAATTGCAATTTTGGTCACTTTGAGGATATAAAAAGTAGTTATTCAACATGAGGCTCAATCCAAATGACATTTTGAATACATTTTACTACAGTCCAAAAAATCAATTTTCTGATGAAAAACGATGACCCGTGACCTGTCGAACTGTCTCCACATAGTCCGAAATTATAATTTTTTAATGTTAAATTTTTTGACTGTAAATGAATATTGAATGTGAATCAGAACTCTTGGAACTAAAATAAGTGTGTTTAGAGTCATTTTAATGCCTGATATTCGTCGAAATAGAAGCTTCTGAGTAGGAGAAAAAGTCTGTAAAAATGGCAATTTTGGTCACATTGAGGATATAAAAAGTAGTTATTCAACATGAGGCACAATCCAAATGACATTTTGAATACATTTTTCTACAGTCCAAAAAATCAATTTTCTGATGAAAAACGATGACCCGTACCTGTCGAACTTTCTCCAAATGGTCAGAAATTATAATTTTTTAATGTTTAATTTTTTGACTGTAAATGAATATTGAATGTGAATTAGAACTCTTGGAACTAAAATAAGCGTGTTTAGAGTCCTTTTAATGCCTGAAATTGGTCGAAATAGAAGCTTCTGAGTAGGAGAAAAAGTCTGTAAAAATGGCAATTTTGGTCACATTGAGGATATAAAAAGTAGTTATTCAACATGAGGCACAATCCAAATGACATTTTGAATCAATTTTTACACAGTCAAAAAAATCAATTTTCTGATGAAAAACGATGACCCGTGACCTGTCGAACTGTCTCCACATGGTCCGAAATTATAATTTTTTAATGTTAAATTTTTTGACTGTAAATGAATATTGAATGTGAATTAGAACTCTTGGAACTAAAATAAGTGTGTTTAGGGTCATTTTAATGCCTGAAATTGGTCGAAATAGAAGCTTCTGAGTAGGAAAAAAAGTCTGTAACAATGGCAATTTTGGTCACATTGAGGATATAAAAAGTAGTTATTCAACATGAGGCACAATCCAAATGACATTTTGAATCAATTTTTACACAGTCAAAAAAAATCAATTTTCTGATGAAAAACGATGACCCGTGACCTGTCGAACAGTCTCCAAATGGTCAGAAATTATAATTTTTGAATGTTTAATTTTTTGACTGTAAATGAATATTGAATGTGAATTAGAACTCTTGGAACTAAAATAAGTGTGTTTAGAGTCATTTTAATGCCTGAAATTGGTCGAAATAGAAGCTTCTGAGTAGGAGAAAAAGTCTGTAAAAATTGCAATTTTGGTCACTTTGAGGATATAAAAAGTAGTTATTCAACATGAGGCTCAATCCAAATGACATTTTGAATACATTTTACTACAGTCCAAAAAATCAATTTTCTGATGAAAAACGATGACCCGTGACCTGTCGAACTGTCTCCACATAGTCCGAAATTATAATTTTTTAATGTTAAATTTTTTGACTGTAAATGAATATTGAATGTGAATCAGAACTCTTGGAACTAAAATAAGTGTGTTTAGAGTCATTTTAATGCCTGATATTCGTCGAAATAGAAGCTTCTGAGTAGGAGAAAAAGTCTGTAAAAATGGCAATTTTGGTCACATTGAGGATATAAAAAGTAGTTATTCAACATGAGGCACAATCCAAATGACATTTTGAATACATTTTTCTACAGTCCAAAAAATCAATTTTCTGATGAAAAACGATGACCCGTACCTGTCGAACAGTCTCCAAATGGTCAGAAATTATAATTTTTTAATGTTTAATTTTTTGACTGTAAATGAATATTGAATGTGAATTAGAACTCTTGGAACTAAAATAAGTGTGTTTAGAGTCATTTTAATGCCTGAAATTGGTCGAAATAGAAGCTTCTGAGTAGGAGAAAAAGTCTGTAAAAATGGCAATTTTGGTCACATTGACGCTATAAAAAGTAGTTATTCAACATGAGGCACAATCCAAATGACATTTTGAATCAACTTTTCTACAGTCAAAAAAAAAAAATTTCTGATGAAAAACGATGACCCGTGACCTGTCGAACTTTCTCCAAATGGTCAGAAATTATAATTTTTTAACGTTTAATTTTTTTACTGTAAATGAATATTGAATGTGAATTAGAACTCTTGGAACTAAAATAAGAGTGTTTAGAGTCATTTTAATGCCTGAAATTGGTCGAAATAGAAGCTTCTGAGTAGGATAAAAAGTCTGTAAAAATGGCAATTTTGGTCACATTGAGGCTGTAAAAAGTAGTTATTCAACATGAGGCACAATCCTAATGACATTTTGAATCAATTTTTACACAGTCAAAAAAATCAATTTTCTGATGAAAAACGATGACCCGTGACCTGTCGAACATTCTCTAAATGGTCAGAAATTATAATTTTTTAACGTTTAAGATTTTTGACTGTAAATGAATATTGAATGTGAATTAGAACTCTTGGAACTAAAATAAGTGTGTTTAGAGTCATTTTAATGCCTGAAATTGGTCCGAAATAGAAGCTTCTGAGTAGGAGAAAAAGTCTGTAAAAATGGCAATTTTGGTCACATTGAGGATATAAAAAGTAGTTATTCAACATGAGGCACAATCCAAATGACATTTTGAATACATTTTTCTACAGTCCAAAAAATCAATTTTCTGATGAAAAACGATGACCCATGACCTGTTGAACTGTCTCCAAATGGTCAGAAATTATAATTTTTTAACGTTTAATTTTTTGACTGTAAATGAATATTGAATGTGAATTAGAACTCTTGGAACTAAAATAAGTGTGTTTAGAGTCATTTTAATGCCTGAAATTGGTCGAAATAGAAGCTTCTGAGTAGGAGAAAAAGTCTGTAAAAATGGCAATTTTGGTCACATTGAGGCTGTAAAAAGTAGTTATTCAACATGAGGCACAATCCAAATGACATTTTGAATCAATTTTTCTACACTCAAAAAAAACAATTTTCTGATGAAAAACGATGACCCGTGACCTGTCGAACTTTCTCCAAATGGTCAGAAATTATAATTTTTTAATCTTTAATTTTTTGACTGTAAATGAATATTGAATGTGAATTAGAACTCTTGGAACTAAAATAAGTGTGTTTAGAGTCATTTTAATGCCTGAAATTGGTCGAAATAGAAGCTTCTGAGTAGGAGAAAAAGTCTGTAAAAATTGCAATTTTGGTCACTTTGAGGATATAAAAAGTAGTTATTCAACATGAGGCTCAATCCAAATGACATTTTGAATACATTTTACCACAGTCCAAAAAATCAATTTTCTGATGAAAAACGATGACCCGTGACCTGTCGAACTGTCTCCACATGGTCCGAAATTATAATTTTTTAATGTTAAATTTTTTGACTGTAAATGAATATTGAATGTGAATCAGAACTCTTGGAACTAAAATAAGTGTGTTTAGAGTCATTTTAATGCCTGATATTCGTCGAAATAGAAGCTTCTGAGTAGGAGAAAAAGTCTGTAAAAATGGCAATTTTGGTCACATTGAGGATATAAAAAGTAGTTATTCAACATGAGGCACAATCCAAATGACATTTTGAATACATTTTTCTACAGTCCAAAAAATCAATTTTCTGATGAAAAACGATGACCCGTACCTGTCGAACAGTCTCCAAATGGTCAGAAATTATAATTTTTTAATGTTTAATTTTTTGACTGTAAATGAATATTGAATGTGAATTAGAACTCTTGGAACTAAAATAAGTGTGTTTAGAGTCCTTTTAATGCCTGAAATTGGTCGAAATAGAAGCTTCTGAGTAGGAGAAAAAGTCTGTAAAAATGGCAATTTTGGTCACATTGAGGCTGTAAAAAGTAGTTATTCAACATGAGGCACAATCCAAATGACATTTTGAATCAATTTTTACACAGTCAAAAAAAATCAATTTTCTGATGAAAAACGATGACCCGTGACCTGTCGAACTTTCTCCAAATGGTCAGAAATTATAATTTTTTAACGTTTAATTTTTTGACTGTAAATGAATATTGAATGTGAATTAGAACTCTTGGAACTAAAATAAGTGTGTTTAGAGTCATTTTAATGCCTGAAATTGGTCGAAATAGAAGCTTCTGAGTAGGAGAAAAAGTCTGTAAAAATGGCAATTTTGGTCACATTGAGGATATAAAAAGTAGTTATTCAACATGAGGCACAATCCAAATGACATTTTGAATACATTTTTCTACAGTCCAAAAAATCAATTTTCTGATGAAAAACGATGACCCGTACCTGTCGAACAGTCTCCAAATGGTCAGAAATTATAATTTTTTAATGTTTAATTTTTTGACTGTAAATGAATATTGAATGTGAATTAGAACTCTTGGAACTAAAATAAGTGTGTTTAGAGTCCTTTTAATGCCTGAAATTGGTCGAAATAGAAGCTTCTGAGTAGGAGAAAAAGTCTGTAAAAATGGCAATTTTGGTCACATTGAGGCTGTAAAAAGTAGTTATTCAACATGAGGCACAATCCAAATGACATTTTGAATCAATTTTTACACAGTCAAAAAAAATCAATTTTCTGATGAAAAACGATGACCCGTGACCTGTCGAACTTTCTCCAAATGGTCAGAAATTATAATTTTTTAACGTTTAATTTTTTGACTGTAAATGAATATTGAATGTGAATTAGAACTCTTGGAACTAAAATAAGTGTGTTTAGGGTCATTTTAATGCCTGAAATTGGTCGAAATAGAAGCTTCTGAGTAGGAAAAAAAGTCTGTAACAATGGCAATTTTGGTCACATTGAGGATATAAAAAGTAGTTATTCAACATGAGACACAATCCAAATGACATTTTGAATACATTTTTCTACAGTCCAAAAAATCAATTTTCTGATGAAAAACAATGACCCGTGACCTGTCGAACTTTCTCTAAATGGTCAGAAATTATAATTTTTTAACGTTTAAGATTTTTGACTGTAAATGAATATTGAATGTGAATTAGAACTCTTGGAACTAAAATAAGTGTGTTTAGAGTCATTTTAATGCCTGAAATTGGTCCGAAATAGAAGCTTCTGAGTAGGAGAAAAAGTCTGTAAAAATGGCAATTTTGGTCGCATTGAGGATATAATAAGTAGTTATTCAACATGAGGCACAATCCAAATGACATTTTGAATACATTTTTCTACAGTCCAAAAAAATCAATTTTCTGATGAAAAACGATGACCCGTGACCTGTCAAACTTTCTCCAAATGGTCAGAAATGATAATTTTTTAATGTTTAATTTTTTGACTGTAAATGAATATTGAATGTGAATTAGAACTCTTGGAACTAAAATAAGTGTGTTTAGAGTCATTTTAATGCCTGAAATTGGTCGAAATAGAAGCTTCTGAGTAGGGGAAAAAGTCTGTAAAAATGTCAATTTTGGTCACATTGAGGCTTTAAAAAGTAGTTATTCAACATGAGGCACAATCCAAATGACATTTTGAATACATTTTTCTACAGTCCAAAAAATCAATTTTCTGATAAAAAACGATGACCCGTGACCTGTCGAACAGTCTTCAAATGGTCAGAAATTATAATTTTTTAATGTTTAATTTTTTGACTGTAAATGAATATTGAATGTGAATTAGAACTCTTGGAACTAAAATAAGTGTGTTTAGAGTCATTTTAATGCCTGAAATTGGTCGAAATAGAAGCTTCTGAGTAGGAGAAAAAGTCTGTAAAAATGGCAATTTTGGTCACATTGATGCTATAAAAAGTAGTTATTCAACATGAGGCACAATCCAAATGACATTTTGAATCAATTTTTCTACAGTCAAAAAAAAAAAAAATTCTGATGAAAAACGATGACCCGTGACCTGTCGAACTTTCTCCAAATGGTCAGAAATTATAATTTTTTAACGTTTAATTTTTTTACTGTAAATGAATATTGAATGTGAACTAGAACTCTTGGAACTAAAATAAGTGTGTTTAGGGTCATTTTAATGCCTGAAATTGGTCGAAATAGAAGCTTCTGAGTAGGAGAAAAAGTCTGTAAAAATGGCAATTTTTGTCACATTGAGGATATAAAAAGTAGTTATTCAACATGAGGCACAATCCAAATGACATTTTGAATACATTTTTCTACAGTCCAAAAAATCTATTTTCTGATGAAAAACGATGACCCGTGACCTGTCGAACTTTCTCCAAATGGTCAGAAATTATAATTTTTTAACGTTTAATTTTTTGACTGTAAATGAATATTGAATGTGAATTAGAACTCTTGGAATTAAAATAAGTGTGTTTAGGGTCATTTTAATGCCTGAAATGGTCGAAATAGAAGCTACTGAGTAGGAGAAAAAGTCTGTAAAAATGGCAATTTTGGTCACATTGAGGATATAAAAAGTAGTTATTCAACATGAGGCACAATCTAAATGACATTTTGAATACATTTTTCCACAGTCCAAAAAATCAATTTTCTGATGATAAACGATGACCCGTGACCTGTCGAACTTTCTCCAAATGGTCAGAAATTATAATTTTTTAATGTTTAATTTTTTGACTGTAAATGAATATTGAATGTGAATTAGAACTCTTGGAACTAAAATAAGTGTGTTTAGAGTCATTTTAATGCCTGAAATTGGTCGAAATAGAAGCTTCTGAGTAGGAGAAAAAGTCTGTAAAAATGGCAATTTTGGTCACATTGAGGATATAAAAAGTAGTTATTCAACATGAGGCACAATCCAAATGACATTTTGAATCAATTTTTACACAGTCAAAAAAATACATTTTCTGATGAAAAACGATGACCCGTGACCTGTCAAACTTTCTCCAAATGGTCAGAAATTATAATTTTTTAACGTTTAATTTTTTGACTGTAAATGAATATTGAATGTGAATTAGAACTCTTGGAACTAAAATAAGTGTGTTTAGAGTCATTTTAATGCCTGAAATTGGTCGAAATAGAAGCTTCTGAGTAGGAGAAAAAGTCTGTAAAAATGGCAATTTTGGTCACATTGAGGCTGTAAAAAGTAGTTATTCAACATGAGGCACAATCCAAATGACATTTTGAATCAACTTTTCTACACTCAAAAAAAACAATTTTCTGATGAAAAACGATGACCCGTGACCTGTCGAACTTTCTCCAAATGGTCAGAAATTATAATTTTTTAATCTTTAATTTTTTGACTGTAAATGAATATTGAATGTGAATTAGAACTCTTGGAACTAAAATAAGTGTGTTTAGAGTCATTTTAATGCCTGAAATTGGTCGAAATAGAAGCTTCTGAGTAGGAGAAAAAGTCTGTAAAAATGGCAATTTTGGTCACATTGAGGCTGTAAAAAGTAGTTATTCAACATGAGGCTCAATCCAAATGACATTTTGAATACATTTTACTACAGTCCAAAAAATCAATTTTCTGATGAAAAACGATGACCCGTGACCTGTCGAACTGTCTCCACATGGTCCGAAATTATAATTTTTTAATGTTAAATTTTTTGACTGTAAATGAATATTGAATGTGAATCAGAACTCTTGGAACTAAAATAAGTGTGTTTAGAGTCATTTTAATGCCTGATATTCATCGAAATAGAAGCTTCTGAGTAGGAGAAAAAGTCTGTAAAAATGGCAATTTTGGTCACATTGAGGATATAAAAAGTAGTTATTCAACATGAGGCACAATCCAAATGACATTTTGAATACATTTTTCTACAGTCCAAAAAATCAATTTTCTGATGAAAAACGATGACCCGTACCTGTCGAACAGTCTCCAAATGGTCAGAAATTATAATTTTTTAATGTTTAATTTTTTGACTGTAAATGAATATTGAATGTGAATTAGAACTCTTGGAACTAAAATAAGTGTGTTTAGAGTCCTTTTAATGCCTGAAATTGGTCGAAATAGAAGCTTCTGAGTAGGAGAAAAAGTCTGTAAAAATGGCAATTTTGGTCACATTGAGGCTGTAAAAAGTAGTTATTCAACATGAGGCACAATCCAAATGACATTTTGAATCAATTTTTACACAGTCAAAAAAAATCAATTTTCTGATGAAAAACGATGACCCGTGACCTGTCGAACTTTCTCCAAATGGTCAGAAATTATAATTTTTTAACTTTTAATTTTTTGACTGTAAATGAATATTGAATGTGAATTAGAACTCTTGGAACTAAAATAAGTGTGTTTAGGGTCATTTTAATGCCTGAAATTGGTCGAAATAGAAGCTTCTGAGTAGGAAAAAAAGTCTGTAACAAGGGCAATTTTGGTCACATTGAGGATATAAAAAGTAGTTATTCAACATGAGGCACAATCCAAATGACATTTTGAATCAATTTTTACACAGTCAAAAAAATCAATTTTCTGATGAAAAACGATGACCCGTGACCTGTCGAACAGTCTCCAAATGGTCAGAAATTATAATTTTTGAATGTTTAATTTTTTGACTGTAAATGAATATTGAATGTGAATTAGAACTCTTGGAACTAAAATAAGTGTGTTTAGAGTCATTTTAATGCCTGAAATTGGTCGAAATAGAAGCTTCTGAGTAGGAGAAAAAGTCTGTAAAAATGGCAATTTTGGTCACATTGAGGCTGTAAAAAGTAGTTATTCAACATGAGGCACAATCCTAATGACATTTTGAATCAATTTTTACACAGTCAAAAAAATCAATTTTCTGATGAAAAACAATGACCCGTGACCTGTCGAACTTTCTCTAAATGGTCAGAAATTATAATTTTTTAACGTTTAAGATTTTTGACTGTAAATGAATATTGAATGTGAATTAGAACTCTTGGAACTAAAATAAGTGTGTTTAGAGTCATTTTAATGCCTGAAATTGGTCCGAAATAGAAGCTTCTGAGTAGGAGAAAAAGTCTGTAAAAATGGCAATTTTGGTCGCATTGAGGATATAATAAGTAGTTATTCAACATGAGGCACAATCCAAATGACATTTTGAATACATTTTTCTACAGTCCAAAAAAATAAATTTTCTGATGAAAAACGATGACCCGTGACCTGTCGAACTTTCTCCAAATGGTCAGAAATGATAATTTTTTAATGTTTAATTTTTTGACTGTAAATGAATATTGAATGTGAATTAGAACTCTTGGAACTAAAATAAGTGTGTTTAGAGTCATTTTAATGCCTGAAATTGGTCGAAATAGAAGCTTCTGAGTAGGGGAAAAAGTCTGTAAAAATGTCAATTTTGGTCACATTGAGGCTTTAAAAAGTAGTTATTCAACATGAGGCACAATCCAAATGACATTTTGAATAAATTTTTCTACAGTCCAAAAAATCAATTTTCTGATAAAAAACGATGACCCGTGACCTGTCGAACAGTCTTGAAATGGTCAGAAATTATAATTTTTTAATGTTTAATTTTTTGACTGTAAATGAATATTGAATGTGAATTAGAACTCTTGGAACTAAAATAAGTGTGTTTAGAGTCATTTTAATGCCTGAAATTGGTCGAAATAGAAGCTTCTGAGTAGGAGAAAAAGTCTGTAAAAATGGCAATTTTGGTCACATTGACGCTATAAAAAGTAGTTATTCAACATGAGGCACAATCCAAATGACATTTTGAATCAATTTTTCTACAGTCAAAAAAAACAATTTTCTGATGAAAAACGATGACCCGTGACCTGTCGAACTTTCTCCAAATGGTCAGAAATTATAATTTTTTAACGTTTAATTTTTTTACTGTAAATGAATATTGAATGTGAATTAGAACTCTTGGAACTAAAATAAGTGTGTTTTGAGTCCTTTTAATGCCTGAAATTGGTTGAAATAGAAGCTTCTGAGTAGGAGAAAAAGTCTGTAAAAATGGCAATTTTGGTCACATTGAGGCTGTAAAAAGTAGTTATTCAACATGAGGCACAATCCAAATGACATTTTGAATACATTTTTCTACAGTCCAAAAAATCAATTTTCTGGTGAAAAACGATGACCCGTGACCTGTCGAACTGTCTCCAAATGGTCAGAAATTATAATTTTTTAATGTTTAATTTTTTGACTGTAAATGAATATTGAATGTGAATTAGAACTCTTGGAACTAAAATAAGTGTGTTTAGAGTCATTTTAATGCCTGAAATTGGTCAAAATAGAAGCTTCTGAGTAGGAGAAAAGGTCTATAAAAATGGCAATTTTGGTCCCATTGAAGCTATAAAAATTAGTTATTCAACATGAGGCACAATCCAAATGACATTTTGAATACATTTTTCTACAGTCCAAAAAAACAATTTTCTGATGAAAAACGATGACCCGTGACCTGTTGAACAGTCTCCAAATGGTCAGAAATTATAATTTTTTAATGTTTAATTTTTTGACTGTAAATGAATATTGAATGTGAATTAGAACTCTTGGAACTAAAATAAGTGTGTTTAGAGTCATTTTAATGCCTGAAATTGGTCGAAATAGAAGCTTCTGAGTAGGAGAAAAAGTCTGTAAAAATGGCAATTTTGGTCACATTGAGGCTGTAAAAAGTAGTTATTCAACATGAGGCACAATCCAAATGACATTTTGAATCAATTTTTACACAGTCAAAAAAATCAATTTTCTGATGAAAAACGATGACCGGTGACCTGTCGAACTTTCTCCAAATGGTCAGAAATTATAATTTTTTAACGTTTAATTTTTTGACTAAATGAATATTGAATGTGAATTAGAACTCTTGGAACTAAAATAAGTGTGTTTAGGGTCATTTTAATGCCTGAAATTGGTCGAAAAAGAAGCTTCTGAGTAGGAGAAAAGGTCTATAAAAATGGCAATTTTGGTCCCATTGAAGCTATAAAAAGTAGTTATTCAACATGAGGCACAATCCAAATGACATTTTGAATACATTTTTCTACAGTCCAAAAAATCAATTTTCTGATGAAAAACGATGACCCGTACCTGTCGAACAGTCTCCAAATGGTCAGAAATTATAATTTTTTAATGTTTAATTTTTTGACTGTAAATGAATATTGAATGTGAATTAGAACTCTTGGAACTAAAATAAGTGTGTTTAGAGTCCTTTTAATGCCTGAAATTGGTCGAAATAGAAGCTTCTGAGTAGGAGAAAAAGTCTGTAAAAATGGCAATTTTGGTCACATTGAGGCTGTAAAAAGTAGTTATTCAACATGAGGCACAATCCAAATGACATTTTGAATCAATTTTTACACAGTCAAAAAAAATCAATTTTCTGATGAAAAACGATGACCCGTGACCTGTCGAACTTTCTCCAAATGGTCAGAAATTATAATTTTTTAACGTTTAATTTTTTGACTGTAAATGAATATTGAATGTGAATTAGAACTCTTGGAACTAAAATAAGTGTGTTTAGGGTCATTTTAATGCCTGAAATTGGTCGAAATAGAAGCTTCTGAGTAGGAAAAAAAGTCTGTAACAATGGCAATTTTGGTCACATTGAGGATATAAAAAGTAGTTATTCAACATGAGACACAATCCAAATGACATTTTGAATACATTTTTCTACAGTCCAAAAAATCAATTTTCTGATGAAAAACAATGACCCGTGACCTGTCGAACTTTCTCTAAATGGTCAGAAATTATAATTTTTTAACGTTTAAGATTTTTGACTGTAAATGAATATTGAATGTGAATTAGAACTCTTGGAACTAAAATAAGTGTGTTTAGAGTCATTTTAATGCCTGAAATTGGTCCGAAATAGAAGCTTCTGAGTAGGAGAAAAAGTCTGTAAAAATGGCAATTTTGGTCGCATTGAGGATATAATAAGTAGTTATTCAACATGAGGCACAATCCAAATGACATTTTGAATACATTTTTCTACAGTCCAAAAAAATCAATTTTCTGATGAAAAACGATGACCCGTGACCTGTCAAACTTTCTCCAAATGGTCAGAAATGATAATTTTTTAATGTTTAATTTTTTGACTGTAAATGAATATTGAATGTGAATTAGAACTCTTGGAACTAAAATAAGTGTGTTTAGAGTCATTTTAATGCCTGAAATTGGTCGAAATAGAAGCTTCTGAGTAGGGGAAAAAGTCTGTAAAAATGTCAATTTTGGTCACATTGAGGCTTTAAAAAGTAGTTATTCAACATGAGGCACAATCCAAATGACATTTTGAATACATTTTTCTACAGTCCAAAAAATCAATTTTCTGATAAAAAACGATGACCCGTGACCTGTCGAACAGTCTTCAAATGGTCAGAAATTATAATTTTTTAATGTTTAATTTTTTGACTGTAAATGAATATTGAATGTGAATTAGAACTCTTGGAACTAAAATAAGTGTGTTTAGAGTCATTTTAATGCCTGAAATTGGTCGAAATAGAAGCTTCTGAGTAGGAGAAAAAGTCTGTAAAAATGGCAATTTTGGTCACATTGATGCTATAAAAAGTAGTTATTCAACATGAGGCACAATCCAAATGACATTTTGAATCAATTTTTCTACAGTCAAAAAAAAAAAAAATTCTGATGAAAAACGATGACCCGTGACCTGTCGAACTTTCTCCAAATGGTCAGAAATTATAATTTTTTAACGTTTAATTTTTTTACTGTAAATGAATATTGAATGTGAACTAGAACTCTTGGAACTAAAATAAGTGTGTTTAGGGTCATTTTAATGCCTGAAATTGGTCGAAATAGAAGCTTCTGAGTAGGAGAAAAAGTCTGTAAAAATGGCAATTTTTGTCACATTGAGGATATAAAAAGTAGTTATTCAACATGAGGCACAATCCAAATGACATTTTGAATACATTTTTCTACAGTCCAAAAAATCTATTTTCTGATGAAAAACGATGACCCGTGACCTGTCGAACTTTCTCCAAATGGTCAGAAATTATAATTTTTTAACGTTTAATTTTTTGACTGTAAATGAATATTGAATGTGAATTAGAACTCTTGGAATTAAAATAAGTGTGTTTAGGGTCATTTTAATGCCTGAAATGGTCGAAATAGAAGCTACTGAGTAGGAGAAAAAGTCTGTAAAAATGGCAATTTTGGTCACATTGAGGATATAAAAAGTAGTTATTCAACATGAGGCACAATCTAAATGACATTTTGAATACATTTTTCCACAGTCCAAAAAATCAATTTTCTGATGATAAACGATGACCCGTGACCTGTCGAACTTTCTCCAAATGGTCAGAAATTATAATTTTTTAATGTTTAATTTTTTGACTGTAAATGAATATTGAATGTGAATTAGAACTCTTGGAACTAAAATAAGTGTGTTTAGAGTCATTTTAATGCCTGAAATTGGTCGAAATAGAAGCTTCTGAGTAGGAGAAAAAGTCTGTAAAAATGGCAATTTTGGTCACATTGAGGATATAAAAAGTAGTTATTCAACATGAGGCACAATCCAAATGACATTTTGAATCAATTTTTACACAGTCAAAAAAATACATTTTCTGATGAAAAACGATGACCCGTGACCTGTCAAACTTTCTCCAAATGGTCAGAAATTATAATTTTTTAACGTTTAATTTTTTGACTGTAAATGAATATTGAATGTGAATTAGAACTCTTGGAACTAAAATAAGTGTGTTTAGAGTCATTTTAATGCCTGAAATTGGTCGAAATAGAAGCTTCTGAGTAGGAGAAAAAGTCTGTAAAAATGGCAATTTTGGTCACATTGAGGCTGTAAAAAGTAGTTATTCAACATGAGGCACAATCCAAATGACATTTTGAATCAACTTTTCTACACTCAAAAAAAACAATTTTCTGATGAAAAACGATGACCCGTGACCTGTCGAACTTTCTCCAAATGGTCAGAAATTATAATTTTTTAATCTTTAATTTTTTGACTGTAAATGAATATTGAATGTGAATTAGAACTCTTGGAACTAAAATAAGTGTGTTTAGAGTCATTTTAATGCCTGAAATTGGTCGAAATAGAAGCTTCTGAGTAGGAGAAAAAGTCTGTAAAAATGGCAATTTTGGTCACATTGAGGCTGTAAAAAGTAGTTATTCAACATGAGGCTCAATCCAAATGACATTTTGAATACATTTTACTACAGTCCAAAAAATCAATTTTCTGATGAAAAACGATGACCCGTGACCTGTCGAACTGTCTCCACATGGTCCGAAATTATAATTTTTTAATGTTAAATTTTTTGACTGTAAATGAATATTGAATGTGAATCAGAACTCTTGGAACTAAAATAAGTGTGTTTAGAGTCATTTTAATGCCTGATATTCATCGAAATAGAAGCTTCTGAGTAGGAGAAAAAGTCTGTAAAAATGGCAATTTTGGTCACATTGAGGATATAAAAAGTAGTTATTCAACATGAGGCACAATCCAAATGACATTTTGAATACATTTTTCTACAGTCCAAAAAATCAATTTTCTGATGAAAAACGATGACCCGTACCTGTCGAACAGTCTCCAAATGGTCAGAAATTATAATTTTTTAATGTTTAATTTTTTGACTGTAAATGAATATTGAATGTGAATTAGAACTCTTGGAACTAAAATAAGTGTGTTTAGAGTCCTTTTAATGCCTGAAATTGGTCGAAATAGAAGCTTCTGAGTAGGAGAAAAAGTCTGTAAAAATGGCAATTTTGGTCACATTGAGGCTGTAAAAAGTAGTTATTCAACATGAGGCACAATCCAAATGACATTTTGAATCAATTTTTACACAGTCAAAAAAAATCAATTTTCTGATGAAAAACGATGACCCGTGACCTGTCGAACTTTCTCCAAATGGTCAGAAATTATAATTTTTTAACTTTTAATTTTTTGACTGTAAATGAATATTGAATGTGAATTAGAACTCTTGGAACTAAAATAAGTGTGTTTAGGGTCATTTTAATGCCTGAAATTGGTCGAAATAGAAGCTTCTGAGTAGGAAAAAAAGTCTGTAACAAGGGCAATTTTGGTCACATTGAGGATATAAAAAGTAGTTATTCAACATGAGGCACAATCCAAATGACATTTTGAATCAATTTTTACACAGTCAAAAAAATCAATTTTCTGATGAAAAACGATGACCCGTGACCTGTCGAACAGTCTCCAAATGGTCAGAAATTATAATTTTTGAATGTTTAATTTTTTGACTGTAAATGAATATTGAATGTGAATTAGAACTCTTGGAACTAAAATAAGTGTGTTTAGAGTCATTTTAATGCCTGAAATTGGTCGAAATAGAAGCTTCTGAGTAGGAGAAAAAGTCTGTAAAAATGGCAATTTTGGTCACATTGAGGCTGTAAAAAGTAGTTATTCAACATGAGGCACAATCCTAATGACATTTTGAATCAATTTTTACACAGTCAAAAAAATCAATTTTCTGATGAAAAACAATGACCCGTGACCTGTCGAACTTTCTCTAAATGGTCAGAAATTATAATTTTTTAACGTTTAAGATTTTTGACTGTAAATGAATATTGAATGTGAATTAGAACTCTTGGAACTAAAATAAGTGTGTTTAGAGTCATTTTAATGCCTGAAATTGGTCCGAAATAGAAGCTTCTGAGTAGGAGAAAAAGTCTGTAAAAATGGCAATTTTGGTCGCATTGAGGATATAATAAGTAGTTATTCAACATGAGGCACAATCCAAATGACATTTTGAATACATTTTTCTACAGTCCAAAAAAATCAATTTTCTGATGAAAAACGATGACCCGTGACCTGTCAAACTTTCTCCAAATGGTCAGAAATGATAATTTTTTAATGTTTAATTTTTTGACTGTAAATGAATATTGAATGTGAATTAGAACTCTTGGAACTAAAATAAGTGTGTTTAGAGTCATTTTAATGCCTGAAATTGGTCGAAATAGAAGCTTCTGAGTAGGGGAAAAAGTCTGTAAAAATGTCAATTTTGGTCACATTGAGGCTTTAAAAAGTAGTTATTCAACATGAGGCACAATCCAAATGACATTTTGAATACATTTTTCTACAGTCCAAAAAATCAATTTTCTGATAAAAAACGATGACCCGTGACCTGTCGAACAGTCTTCAAATGGTCAGAAATTATAATTTTTTAATGTTTAATTTTTTGACTGTAAATGAATATTGAATGTGAATTAGAACTCTTGGAACTAAAATAAGTGTGTTTAGAGTCATTTTAATGCCTGAAATTGGTCGAAATAGAAGCTTCTGAGTAGGAGAAAAAGTCTGTAAAAATGGCAATTTTGG
This sequence comes from Triturus cristatus, assembly GCF_964204655.1. Classification (NCBI taxonomy): domain Eukaryota; kingdom Metazoa; phylum Chordata; class Amphibia; order Caudata; family Salamandridae; genus Triturus; species Triturus cristatus. Next base: position 471,045,314 of record NC_140592.1, read on the forward strand.
TCACATTGATGCTATAAAAAGTAGTTATTCAACATGAGGCACAATCCAAATGACATTTTGAATCAATTTTTCTACAGTCAAAAAAAAAAAAAATTCTGATGAAAAACGATGACCCGTGACCTGTCGAACTTTCTCCAAATGGTCAGAAATTATAATTTTTTAACGTTTAATTTTTTTACTGTAAATGAATATTGAATGTGAACTAGAACTCTTGGAACTAAAATAAGTGTGTTTAGGGTCATTTTAATGCCTGAAATTGGTCGAAATAGAAGCTTCTGAGTAGGAGAAAAAGTCTGTAAAAATGGCAATTTTTGTCACATTGAGGATATAAAAAGTAGTTATTCAACATGAGGCACAATCCAAATGACATTTTGAATACATTTTTCTACAGTCCAAAAAATCTATTTTCTGATGAAAAACGATGACCCGTGACCTGTCGAACTTTCTCCAAATGGTCAGAAATTATAATTTTTTAACGTTTAATTTTTTGACTGTAAATGAATATTGAATGTGAATTAGAACTCTTGGAATTAAAATAAGTGTGTTTAGGGTCATTTTAATGCCTGAAATGGTCGAAATAGAAGCTACTGAGTAGGAGAAAAAGTCTGTAAAAATGGCAATTTTGGTCACATTGAGGATATAAAAAGTAGTTATTCAACATGAGGCACAATCTAAATGACATTTTGAATACATTTTTCCACAGTCCAAAAAATCAATTTTCTGATGATAAACGATGACCCGTGACCTGTCGAACTTTCTCCAAATGGTCAGAAATTATAATTTTTTAATGTTTAATTTTTTGACTGTAAATGAATATTGAATGTGAATTAGAACTCTTGGAACTAAAATAAGTGTGTTTAGAGTCATTTTAATGCCTGAAATTGGTCGAAATAGAAGCTTCTGAGTAGGAGAAAAAGTCTGTAAAAATGGCAATTTTGGTCACATTGAGGATATAAAAAGTAGTTATTCAACATGAGGCACAATCCAAATGACATTTTGAATCAATTTTTACACAGTCAAAAAAATACATTTTCTGATGAAAAACGATGACCCGTGACCTGTCAAACTTTCTCCAAATGGTCAGAAATTATAATTTTTTAACGTTTAATTTTTTGACTGTAAATGAATATTGAATGTGAATTAGAACTCTTGGAACTAAAATAAGTGTGTTTAGAGTCATTTTAATGCCTGAAATTGGTCGAAATAGAAGCTTCTGAGTAGGAGAAAAAGTCTGTAAAAATGGCAATTTTGGTCACATTGAGGCTGTAAAAAGTAGTTATTCAACATGAGGCACAATCCAAATGACATTTTGAATCAACTTTTCTACACTCAAAAAAAACAATTTTCTGATGAAAAACGATGACCCGTGACCTGTCGAACTTTCTCCAAATGGTCAGAAATTATAATTTTTTAATCTTTAATTTTTTGACTGTAAATGAATATTGAATGTGAATTAGAACTCTTGGAACTAAAATAAGTGTGTTTAGAGTCATTTTAATGCCTGAAATTGGTCGAAATAGAAGCTTCTGAGTAGGAGAAAAAGTCTGTAAAAATGGCAATTTTGGTCACATTGAGGCTGTAAAAAGTAGTTATTCAACATGAGGCTCAATCCAAATGACATTTTGAATACATTTTACTACAGTCCAAAAAATCAATTTTCTGATGAAAAACGATGACCCGTGACCTGTCGAACTGTCTCCACATGGTCCGAAATTATAATTTTTTAATGTTAAATTTTTTGACTGTAAATGAATATTGAATGTGAATCAGAACTCTTGGAACTAAAATAAGTGTGTTTAGAGTCATTTTAATGCCTGATATTCATCGAAATAGAAGCTTCTGAGTAGGAGAAAAAGTCTGTAAAAATGGCAATTTTGGTCACATTGAGGATATAAAAAGTAGTTATTCAACATGAGGCACAATCCAAATGACATTTTGAATACATTTTTCTACAGTCCAAAAAATCAATTTTCTGATGAAAAACGATGACCCGTACCTGTCGAACAGTCTCCAAATGGTCAGAAATTATAATTTTTTAATGTTTAATTTTTTGACTGTAAATGAATATTGAATGTGAATTAGAACTCTTGGAACTAAAATAAGTGTGTTTAGAGTCCTTTTAATGCCTGAAATTGGTCGAAATAGAAGCTTCTGAGTAGGAGAAAAAGTCTGTAAAAATGGCAATTTTGGTCACATTGAGGCTGTAAAAAGTAGTTATTCAACATGAGGCACAATCCAAATGACATTTTGAATCAATTTTTACACAGTCAAAAAAAATCAATTTTCTGATGAAAAACGATGACCCGTGACCTGTCGAACTTTCTCCAAATGGTCAGAAATTATAATTTTTTAACTTTTAATTTTTTGACTGTAAATGAATATTGAATGTGAATTAGAACTCTTGGAACTAAAATAAGTGTGTTTAGGGTCATTTTAATGCCTGAAATTGGTCGAAATAGAAGCTTCTGAGTAGGAAAAAAAGTCTGTAACAAGGGCAATTTTGGTCACATTGAGGATATAAAAAGTAGTTATTCAACATGAGGCACAATCCAAATGACATTTTGAATCAATTTTTACACAGTCAAAAAAATCAATTTTCTGATGAAAAACGATGACCCGTGACCTGTCGAACAGTCTCCAAATGGTCAGAAATTATAATTTTTGAATGTTTAATTTTTTGACTGTAAATGAATATTGAATGTGAATTAGAACTCTTGGAACTAAAATAAGTGTGTTTAGAGTCATTTTAATGCCTGAAATTGGTCGAAATAGAAGCTTCTGAGTAGGAGAAAAAGTCTGTAAAAATGGCAATTTTGGTCACATTGAGGCTGTAAAAAGTAGTTATTCAACATGAGGCACAATCCTAATGACATTTTGAATCAATTTTTACACAGTCAAAAAAATCAATTTTCTGATGAAAAACAATGACCCGTGACCTGTCGAACTTTCTCTAAATGGTCAGAAATTATAATTTTTTAACGTTTAAGATTTTTGACTGTAAATGAATATTGAATGTGAATTAGAACTCTTGGAACTAAAATAAGTGTGTTTAGAGTCATTTTAATGCCTGAAATTGGTCCGAAATAGAAGCTTCTGAGTAGGAGAAAAAGTCTGTAAAAATGGCAATTTTGGTCGCATTGAGGATATAATAAGTAGTTATTCAACATGAGGCACAATCCAAATGACATTTTGAATACATTTTTCTACAGTCCAAAAAAATAAATTTTCTGATGAAAAACGATGACCCGTGACCTGTCGAACTTTCTCCAAATGGTCAGAAATGATAATTTTTTAATGTTTAATTTTTTGACTGTAAATGAATATTGAATGTGAATTAGAACTCTTGGAACTAAAATAAGTGTGTTTAGAGTCATTTTAATGCCTGAAATTGGTCGAAATAGAAGCTTCTGAGTAGGGGAAAAAGTCTGTAAAAATGTCAATTTTGGTCACATTGAGGCTTTAAAAAGTAGTTATTCAACATGAGGCACAATCCAAATGACATTTTGAATAAATTTTTCTACAGTCCAAAAAATCAATTTTCTGATAAAAAACGATGACCCGTGACCTGTCGAACAGTCTTGAAATGGTCAGAAATTATAATTTTTTAATGTTTAATTTTTTGACTGTAAATGAATATTGAATGTGAATTAGAACTCTTGGAACTAAAATAAGTGTGTTTAGAGTCATTTTAATGCCTGAAATTGGTCGAAATAGAAGCTTCTGAGTAGGAGAAAAAGTCTGTAAAAATGGCAATTTTGGTCACATTGACGCTATAAAAAGTAGTTATTCAACATGAGGCACAATCCAAATGACATTTTGAATCAATTTTTCTACAGTCAAAAAAAACAATTTTCTGATGAAAAACGATGACCCGTGACCTGTCGAACTTTCTCCAAATGGTCAGAAATTATAATTTTTTAACGTTTAATTTTTTTACTGTAAATGAATATTGAATGTGAATTAGAACTCTTGGAACTAAAATAAGTGTGTTTTGAGTCCTTTTAATGCCTGAAATTGGTTGAAATAGAAGCTTCTGAGTAGGAGAAAAAGTCTGTAAAAATGGCAATTTTGGTCACATTGAGGCTGTAAAAAGTAGTTATTCAACATGAGGCACAATCCAAATGACATTTTGAATACATTTTTCTACAGTCCAAAAAATCAATTTTCTGGTGAAAAACGATGACCCGTGACCTGTCGAACTGTCTCCAAATGGTCAGAAATTATAATTTTTTAATGTTTAATTTTTTGACTGTAAATGAATATTGAATGTGAATTAGAACTCTTGGAACTAAAATAAGTGTGTTTAGAGTCATTTTAATGCCTGAAATTGGTCAAAATAGAAGCTTCTGAGTAGGAGAAAAGGTCTATAAAAATGGCAATTTTGGTCCCATTGAAGCTATAAAAATTAGTTATTCAACATGAGGCACAATCCAAATGACATTTTGAATACATTTTTCTACAGTCCAAAAAAACAATTTTCTGATGAAAAACGATGACCCGTGACCTGTTGAACAGTCTCCAAATGGTCAGAAATTATAATTTTTTAATGTTTAATTTTTTGACTGTAAATGAATATTGAATGTGAATTAGAACTCTTGGAACTAAAATAAGTGTGTTTAGAGTCATTTTAATGCCTGAAATTGGTCGAAATAGAAGCTTCTGAGTAGGAGAAAAAGTCTGTAAAAATGGCAATTTTGGTCACATTGAGGCTGTAAAAAGTAGTTATTCAACATGAGGCACAATCCAAATGACATTTTGAATCAATTTTTACACAGTCAAAAAAATCAATTTTCTGATGAAAAACGATGACCGGTGACCTGTCGAACTTTCTCCAAATGGTCAGAAATTATAATTTTTTAACGTTTAATTTTTTGACTAAATGAATATTGAATGTGAATTAGAACTCTTGGAACTAAAATAAGTGTGTTTAGGGTCATTTTAATGCCTGAAATTGGTCGAAAAAGAAGCTTCTGAGTAGGAGAAAAGGTCTATAAAAATGGCAATTTTGGTCCCATTGAAGCTATAAAAAGTAGTTATTCAACATGAGGCACAATCCAAATGACATTTTGAATACATTTTTCTACAGTCCAAAAAATCAATTTTCTGATGAAAAACGATGACCCGTACCTGTCGAACAGTCTCCAAATGGTCAGAAATTATAATTTTTTAATGTTTAATTTTTTGACTGTAAATGAATATTGAATGTGAATTAGAACTCTTGGAACTAAAATAAGTGTGTTTAGAGTCCTTTTAATGCCTGAAATTGGTCGAAATAGAAGCTTCTGAGTAGGAGAAAAAGTCTGTAAAAATGGCAATTTTGGTCACATTGAGGCTGTAAAAAGTAGTTATTCAACATGAGGCACAATCCAAATGACATTTTGAATCAATTTTTACACAGTCAAAAAAAATCAATTTTCTGATGAAAAACGATGACCCGTGACCTGTCGAACTTTCTCCAAATGGTCAGAAATTATAATTTTTTAACGTTTAATTTTTTGACTGTAAATGAATATTGAATGTGAATTAGAACTCTTGGAACTAAAATAAGTGTGTTTAGGGTCATTTTAATGCCTGAAATTGGTCGAAATAGAAGCTTCTGAGTAGGAAAAAAAGTCTGTAACAATGGCAATTTTGGTCACATTGAGGATATAAAAAGTAGTTATTCAACATGAGACACAATCCAAATGACATTTTGAATACATTTTTCTACAGTCCAAAAAATCAATTTTCTGATGAAAAACAATGACCCGTGACCTGTCGAACTTTCTCTAAATGGTCAGAAATTATAATTTTTTAACGTTTAAGATTTTTGACTGTAAATGAATATTGAATGTGAATTAGAACTCTTGGAACTAAAATAAGTGTGTTTAGAGTCATTTTAATGCCTGAAATTGGTCCGAAATAGAAGCTTCTGAGTAGGAGAAAAAGTCTGTAAAAATGGCAATTTTGGTCGCATTGAGGATATAATAAGTAGTTATTCAACATGAGGCACAATCCAAATGACATTTTGAATACATTTTTCTACAGTCCAAAAAAATCAATTTTCTGATGAAAAACGATGACCCGTGACCTGTCAAACTTTCTCCAAATGGTCAGAAATGATAATTTTTTAATGTTTAATTTTTTGACTGTAAATGAATATTGAATGTGAATTAGAACTCTTGGAACTAAAATAAGTGTGTTTAGAGTCATTTTAATGCCTGAAATTGGTCGAAATAGAAGCTTCTGAGTAGGGGAAAAAGTCTGTAAAAATGTCAATTTTGGTCACATTGAGGCTTTAAAAAGTAGTTATTCAACATGAGGCACAATCCAAATGACATTTTGAATACATTTTTCTACAGTCCAAAAAATCAATTTTCTGATAAAAAACGATGACCCGTGACCTGTCGAACAGTCTTCAAATGGTCAGAAATTATAATTTTTTAATGTTTAATTTTTTGACTGTAAATGAATATTGAATGTGAATTAGAACTCTTGGAACTAAAATAAGTGTGTTTAGAGTCATTTTAATGCCTGAAATTGGTCGAAATAGAAGCTTCTGAGTAGGAGAAAAAGTCTGTAAAAATGGCAATTTTGGTCACATTGATGCTATAAAAAGTAGTTATTCAACATGAGGCACAATCCAAATGACATTTTGAATCAATTTTTCTACAGTCAAAAAAAAAAAAAATTCTGATGAAAAACGATGACCCGTGACCTGTCGAACTTTCTCCAAATGGTCAGAAATTATAATTTTTTAACGTTTAATTTTTTTACTGTAAATGAATATTGAATGTGAACTAGAACTCTTGGAACTAAAATAAGTGTGTTTAGGGTCATTTTAATGCCTGAAATTGGTCGAAATAGAAGCTTCTGAGTAGGAGAAAAAGTCTGTAAAAATGGCAATTTTTGTCACATTGAGGATATAAAAAGTAGTTATTCAACATGAGGCACAATCCAAATGACATTTTGAATACATTTTTCTACAGTCCAAAAAATCTATTTTCTGATGAAAAACGATGACCCGTGACCTGTCGAACTTTCTCCAAATGGTCAGAAATTATAATTTTTTAACGTTTAATTTTTTGACTGTAAATGAATATTGAATGTGAATTAGAACTCTTGGAATTAAAATAAGTGTGTTTAGGGTCATTTTAATGCCTGAAATGGTCGAAATAGAAGCTACTGAGTAGGAGAAAAAGTCTGTAAAAATGGCAATTTTGGTCACATTGAGGATATAAAAAGTAGTTATTCAACATGAGGCACAATCTAAATGACATTTTGAATACATTTTTCCACAGTCCAAAAAATCAATTTTCTGATGATAAACGATGACCCGTGACCTGTCGAACTTTCTCCAAATGGTCAGAAATTATAATTTTTTAATGTTTAATTTTTTGACTGTAAATGAATATTGAATGTGAATTAGAACTCTTGGAACTAAAATAAGTGTGTTTAGAGTCATTTTAATGCCTGAAATTGGTCGAAATAGAAGCTTCTGAGTAGGAGAAAAAGTCTGTAAAAATGGCAATTTTGGTCACATTGAGGATATAAAAAGTAGTTATTCAACATGAGGCACAATCCAAATGACATTTTGAATCAATTTTTACACAGTCAAAAAAATACATTTTCTGATGAAAAACGATGACCCGTGACCTGTCAAACTTTCTCCAAATGGTCAGAAATTATAATTTTTTAACGTTTAATTTTTTGACTGTAAATGAATATTGAATGTGAATTAGAACTCTTGGAACTAAAATAAGTGTGTTTAGAGTCATTTTAATGCCTGAAATTGGTCGAAATAGAAGCTTCTGAGTAGGAGAAAAAGTCTGTAAAAATGGCAATTTTGGTCACATTGAGGCTGTAAAAAGTAGTTATTCAACATGAGGCACAATCCAAATGACATTTTGAATCAACTTTTCTACACTCAAAAAAAACAATTTTCTGATGAAAAACGATGACCCGTGACCTGTCGAACTTTCTCCAAATGGTCAGAAATTATAATTTTTTAATCTTTAATTTTTTGACTGTAAATGAATATTGAATGTGAATTAGAACTCTTGGAACTAAAATAAGTGTGTTTAGAGTCATTTTAATGCCTGAAATTGGTCGAAATAGAAGCTTCTGAGTAGGAGAAAAAGTCTGTAAAAATGGCAATTTTGGTCACATTGAGGCTGTAAAAAGTAGTTATTCAACATGAGGCTCAATCCAAATGACATTTTGAATACATTTTACTACAGTCCAAAAAATCAATTTTCTGATGAAAAACGATGACCCGTGACCTGTCGAACTGTCTCCACATGGTCCGAAATTATAATTTTTTAATGTTAAATTTTTTGACTGTAAATGAATATTGAATGTGAATCAGAACTCTTGGAACTAAAATAAGTGTGTTTAGAGTCATTTTAATGCCTGATATTCATCGAAATAGAAGCTTCTGAGTAGGAGAAAAAGTCTGTAAAAATGGCAATTTTGGTCACATTGAGGATATAAAAAGTAGTTATTCAACATGAGGCACAATCCAAATGACATTTTGAATACATTTTTCTACAGTCCAAAAAATCAATTTTCTGATGAAAAACGATGACCCGTACCTGTCGAACAGTCTCCAAATGGTCAGAAATTATAATTTTTTAATGTTTAATTTTTTGACTGTAAATGAATATTGAATGTGAATTAGAACTCTTGGAACTAAAATAAGTGTGTTTAGAGTCCTTTTAATGCCTGAAATTGGTCGAAATAGAAGCTTCTGAGTAGGAGAAAAAGTCTGTAAAAATGGCAATTTTGGTCACATTGAGGCTGTAAAAAGTAGTTATTCAACATGAGGCACAATCCAAATGACATTTTGAATCAATTTTTACACAGTCAAAAAAAATCAATTTTCTGATGAAAAACGATGACCCGTGACCTGTCGAACTTTCTCCAAATGGTCAGAAATTATAATTTTTTAACTTTTAATTTTTTGACTGTAAATGAATATTGAATGTGAATTAGAACTCTTGGAACTAAAATAAGTGTGTTTAGGGTCATTTTAATGCCTGAAATTGGTCGAAATAGAAGCTTCTGAGTAGGAAAAAAAGTCTGTAACAAGGGCAATTTTGGTCACATTGAGGATATAAAAAGTAGTTATTCAACATGAGGCACAATCCAAATGACATTTTGAATCAATTTTTACACAGTCAAAAAAATCAATTTTCTGATGAAAAACGATGACCCGTGACCTGTCGAACAGTCTCCAAATGGTCAGAAATTATAATTTTTGAATGTTTAATTTTTTGACTGTAAATGAATATTGAATGTGAATTAGAACTCTTGGAACTAAAATAAGTGTGTTTAGAGTCATTTTAATGCCTGAAATTGGTCGAAATAGAAGCTTCTGAGTAGGAGAAAAAGTCTGTAAAAATGGCAATTTTGGTCACATTGAGGCTGTAAAAAGTAGTTATTCAACATGAGGCACAATCCTAATGACATTTTGAATCAATTTTTACACAGTCAAAAAAATCAATTTTCTGATGAAAAACAATGACCCGTGACCTGTCGAACTTTCTCTAAATGGTCAGAAATTATAATTTTTTAACGTTTAAGATTTTTGACTGTAAATGAATATTGAATGTGAATTAGAACTCTTGGAACTAAAATAAGTGTGTTTAGAGTCATTTTAATGCCTGAAATTGGTCCGAAATAGAAGCTTCTGAGTAGGAGAAAAAGTCTGTAAAAATGGCAATTTTGGTCGCATTGAGGATATAATAAGTAGTTATTCAACATGAGGCACAATCCAAATGACATTTTGAATACATTTTTCTACAGTCCAAAAAAATAAATTTTCTGATGAAAAACGATGACCCGTGACCTGTCGAACTTTCTCCAAATGGTCAGAAATGATAATTTTTTAATGTTTAATTTTTTGACTGTAAATGAATATTGAATGTGAATTAGAACTCTTGGAACTAAAATAAGTGTGTTTAGAGTCATTTTAATGCCTGAAATTGGTCGAAATAGAAGCTTCTGAGTAGGGGAAAAAGTCTGTAAAAATGTCAATTTTGGTCACATTGAGGCTTTAAAAAGTAGTTATTCAACATGAGGCACAATCCAAATGACATTTTGAATAAATTTTTCTACAGTCCAAAAAATCAATTTTCTGATAAAAAACGATGACCCGTGACCTGTCGAACAGTCTTGAAATGGTCAGAAATTATAATTTTTTAATGTTTAATTTTTTGACTGTAAATGAATATTGAATGTGAATTAGAACTCTTGGAACTAAAATAAGTGTGTTTAGAGTCATTTTAATGCCTGAAATTGGTCGAAATAGAAGCTTCTGAGTAGGAGAAAAAGTCTGTAAAAATGGCAATTTTGGTCACATTGACGCTATAAAAAGTAGTTATTCAACATGAGGCACAATCCAAATGACATTTTGAATCAATTTTTCTACAGTCAAAAAAAACAATTTTCTGATGAAAAACGATGACCCGTGACCTGTCGAACTTTCTCCAAATGGTCAGAAATTATAATTTTTTAACGTTTAATTTTTTTACTGTAAATGAATATTGAATGTGAATTAGAACTCTTGGAACTAAAATAAGTGTGTTTTGAGTCCTTTTAATGCCTGAAATTGGTTGAAATAGAAGCTTCTGAGTAGGAGAAAAAGTCTGTAAAAATGGCAATTTTGGTCACATTGAGGCTGTAAAAAGTAGTTATTCAACATGAGGCACAATCCAAATGACATTTTGAATACATTTTTCTACAGTCCAAAAAATCAATTTTCTGGTGAAAAACGATGACCCGTGACCTGTCGAACTGTCTCCAAATGGTCAGAAATTATAATTTTTTAATGTTTAATTTTTTGACTGTAAATGAATATTGAATGTGAATTAGAACTCTTGGAACTAAAATAAGTGTGTTTAGAGTCATTTTAATGCCTGAAATTGGTCAAAATAGAAGCTTCTGAGTAGGAGAAAAGGTCTATAAAAATGGCAATTTTGGTCCCATTGAAGCTATAAAAATTAGTTATTCAACATGAGGCACAATCCAAATGACATTTTGAATACATTTTTCTACAGTCCAAAAAAACAATTTTCTGATGAAAAACGATGACCCGTGACCTGTTGAACAGTCTCCAAATGGTCAGAAATTATAATTTTTTAATGTTTAATTTTTTGACTGTAAATGAATATTGAATGTGAATTAGAACTCTTGGAACTAAAATAAGTGTGTTTAGAGTCATTTTAATGCCTGAAATTGGTCGAAATAGAAGCTTCTGAGTAGGAGAAAAAGTCTGTAAAAATGGCAATTTTGGTCACATTGAGGCTGTAAAAAGTAGTTATTCAACATGAGGCACAATCCAAATGACATTTTGAATCAATTTTTACACAGTCAAAAAAATCAATTTTCTGATGAAAAACGATGACCGGTGACCTGTCGAACTTTCTCTAAATGGTCAGAAATTATAATTTTTTAACGTTTAATTTTTTGACTAAATGAATATTGAATGTGAATTAGAACTCTTGGAACTAAAATAAGTGTGTTTAGGGTCATTTTAATGCCTGAAATTGGTCGAAAAAGAAGCTTCTGAGTAGGAGAAAAAGTCTGTAAAAATGGCAATTTTGGTCACATTGAGGATATAAAAAGTAGTTATTCAACATGAGGCACAATCCAAATGACATTTTGAATACATTTTTCTACAGTCCAAAAAATCAATTTTCTGATGAAAAACGATGACCGGTGACCTGTCGATCTTTCTCTAAATGGTCAGAAATTATAATTTTTTAACGTTTAATTTTTTGACTAAATGAATATTGAATGTGAATTAGAACTCTTGGAACTAAAATAAGTGTGTTTAGAGTCATTTTAATGCCTGAAATTGGTCGAAATAGAAGCTTCTGAGTAGGACAAAAAGTCTGTAAAAATGGCAATTTTGGTCACATTGAGGCTGTAAAAAGTAGTTATTCAACATGAGGCACAATCCTAATGACATTTTGAATCAATTTTTACACAGTCAAAAAAATCAATTTTCTGATGAAAAACGATGACCCTTAACCTGTCGAACTTTCTCCAAATGGTCAGAAATTATAATTTTTTAACGTTTAATTTTTTGACTGTAAATGAATATTGAATGTGAATTAGAACTCTTGGAACTAAAATAAGTGTGTTTAGGGTCATTTTAATGCCTGAAATTGGTCGAAATAGAAGCTTCTGAGTAGGAGAAAAAGTCTGTAAAAATGGCAATTTTGGTCACATTGAGGCTGTAAAAAGTAGTTATTCAACATGAGGCACAATCCAAATGACATTTTGAATCAATTTTTACACAGTCCAAAAAATCAATTTTCTGATGAAAAGCGATGACCCGTGACCTGTCGAACTTTCTCCAAATGGTCAGAAATTATAATTTTTTAACTTTTAATTTTTTGACTGTAAATGAATATTGAATGTGAATTAGAACTCTTGGAACTAAAATAAGTGTGTTTAGGGTCATTTTAATGCCTGAAATTGGTCGAAATAGAAGCTTCTGAGTAGGAAAAAAAGTCTGTAACAATGGCAATTTTGGTCACATTGAGGATATAAAAAGTAGTTATTCAACATGAGGCACAATCCAAATGACATTTTGAATCAATTTTTACACAGTCAAAAAAATCAATTTTCTGATGAAAAACGATGACCCGTGACCTGTCGAACAGTCTCCAAATGGTCAGAAATTATAATTTTTGAATGTTTAATTTTTTGACTGTAAATGAATATTGAATGTGAATTAGAACTCTTGGAACTAAAATAAGTGTGTTTAGAGTCATTTTAATGCCTGAAATTGGTCGAAATAGAAGCTTCTGAGTAGGAGAAAAAGTCTGTAAAAATGGCAATTTTGGTCACATTGAGGCTGTAAAAAGTAGTTATTCAACATGAGGCACAATCCTAATGACATTTTGAATCAATTTTTACACAGTCAAAAAAATCAATTTTCTGATGAAAAACAATGACCCGTGACCTGTCGAACTTTCTCTAAATGGTCAGAAATTATAATTTTTTAACGTTTAAGATTTTTGACTGTAAATGAATATTGAATGTGAATTAGAACTCTTGGAACTAAAATAAGTGTGTTTAGAGTCATTTTAATGCCTGAAATTGGTCCGAAATAGAAGCTTCTGAGTAGGAGAAAAAGTCTGTAAAAATGGCAATTTTGGTCGCATTGAGGATATAATAAGTAGTTATTCAACATGAGGCACAATCCAAATGACATTTTGAATAAATTTTTCTACAGTCCAAAAAAATCAATTTTCTGATGAAAAACGATGACCCATGACCTGTCGAACTTTCTCCAAATGGTCAGAAATGATAATTTTTTAATGTTTAATTTTTTGACTGTAAATGAATATTGAATGTGAATTAGAACTCTTGGAACTAAAATAAGTGTTTTTAGAGTCATTTTAATGCCTGAAATTGGTCGAAATAGAAGCTTCTGAGTAGGGGAAAAAGTCTGTAAAAATGTCAATTTTGGTCACATTGAGGCTTTAAAAAGTAGTTATTCAACATGAGGCACAATCCAAATGACATTTTGAATAAATTTTTCTACAGTCCAAAAAATCAATTTTCTGATAAAAAACGATGACCCGTGACCTGTCGAACAGTCTTCAAATGGTCAGAAATTATAATTTTTTAATGTTTAATTTTTTGACTGTAAATGAATATTGAATGTGAATTAGAACTCTTGGAACTAAAATAAGTGTGTTTAGAGTCATTTTAATGCCTGAAATTGGTCAAAATAGAAGCTTCTGAGTAGGAGAAAAAGTCTATAAAAATGGCAATTTTGGTCCCATTGAGGCTATAAAAATTAGTTACTCAACATGAGGCACAATCCAAATGACATTTTGAATACATTTTTCTACAGTCCAAAAAAACAATTTTCTGATGAAAAACGATGACCCGTGACCTGTTGAACAGTCTCCAAATGGTCAGAAATTATAATTTTTTAATGTTTAATTTTTTGACTGTAAATGAATATTGAATGTGAATTAGAACTCTTGGAACTAAAATAAGTGTGTTTAGAGTCATTTTAATGCCTGAAATTGGTCGAAATAGAAGCTTCTGAGTAGGAGAAAAAGTCTGTAAAAATGGCAATTTTGGTCACATTGAGGCTGTAAAAAGTAGTTATTCAACATGAGGCACAATCCAAATGACATTTTGAATCAATTTTTACACAGTCAAAAAAATCAATTTTCTGATGAAAAACGATGACCCGTGACCTGTCGAACTTTCTCCAAATGGTCAGAAATTATAATTTTTTAACGTTTAATTTTTTGACTAAATGAATATTGAATGTGAATTAGAACTCTTGGAACTAAAATAAGTGTGTTTAGGGTCATTTTAATGCCTGAAATTGGTCGAAAAAGAAGCTTCTGAGTAGGAGAAAAAGTCTGTAAAAATGGCAATTTTGGTCACATTGAGGATATAAAAAGTAGTTATTCAACATGAGGCACAATCCAAATGACATTTTGAATACATTTTTCTACAGTCCAAAAAAATCAATTTTCTGATGAAAAACGATGACCCGTGACCTGTCGAACTGTCTCCAAATGGTCAGAAATTATAATTTTTTAATGTTTAGTTTTTTGACTGTAAATGAATATTGAATGTGAATTAGAACTCTTGGAACTAAAATAAGTGTGTTTAGAGTCATTTTAATGCCTGAAATTGGTCGAAATAGAAGCTTCTGAGTAGGAGAAAAAGTCTGTAAAAATGGCAATTTTGGTCACATTGAGGCTGTAAAAAGTAGTTATTCAACATGAGGCACAATCCAAATGACATTTTGAATCAATTTTTACACAGTCAAAAAAATCAATTTTCTGATGAAAAACGATGACCCTTAACCTGTCGAACTTTCTCCAAATGGTCAGAAATTATAATTTTTTAACGTTTAATTTTTTGACTGTAAATGAATATTGAATGTGAATTAGAACTCTTGGAACTAAAATAAGTGTGTTTAGGGTCATTTTAATGCCTGAAATTGGTCGAAATAGAAGCTTCTGAGTAGGAGAAAAAGTCTGTAAAAATGGCAATTTTGGTCACATTGAGGCTGTAAAAAGTAGTTATTCAACATGAGGCACAATCCAAATGACATTTTGAATCAATTTTTACACAGTCAAAAAAATCAATTTTCTGATGAAAAACGATGACCCGTGACCTGTCGAACTTTCTCCAAATGGTCAGAAATTATAATTTTTTAACTTTTAATTTTTTGACTGTAAATGAATATTGAATGTGAATTAGAACTCTTGGAACTAAAATAAGTGTGTTTAGGGTCATTTTAATGCCTGAAATTGGTCGAAATAGAAGCTTCTGAGTAGGAAAAAAAGTCTGTAACAATGGCAATTTTGGTCACATTGAGGATATAAAAAGTAGTTATTCAACATGAGGCACAATCCAAATGACATTTTGAATCAATTTTTACACAGTCAAAAAAATCAATTTTCTGATGAAAAACGATGACCCGTGACCTGTCGAACAGTCTCCAAATGGTCAGAAATTATAATTTTTGAATGTTTAATTTTTTGACTGTAAATGAATATTGAATGTGAATTAGAACTCTTGGAACTAAAATAAGTGTGTTTAGAGTCATTTTAATGCCTGAAATTGGTCGAAATAGAAGCTTCTGAGTAGGAGAAAAAGTCTGTAAAAATGGCAATTTTGGTCACATTGAGGCTGTAAAAAGTAGTTATTCAACATGAGGCACAATCCTAATGACATTTTGAATCAATTTTTACACAGTCAAAAAAATCAATTTTCTGATGAAAAACAATGACCCGTGACCTGTCGAACTTTCTCTAAATGGTCAGAAATTATAATTTTTTAACGTTTAAGATTTTTGACTGTAAATGAATATTGAATGTGAATTAGAACTCTTGGAACTAAAATAAGTGTGTTTAGAGTCATTTTAATGCCTGAAATTGGTCCGAAATAGAAGCTTCTGAGTAGGAGAAAAAGTCTGTAAAAATGGCAATTTTGGTCGCATTGAGGATATAATAAGTAGTTATTCAACATGAGGCACAATCCAAATGACATTTTGAATAAATTTTTCTACAGTCCAAAAAAATCAATTTTCTGATGAAAAACGATGACCCATGACCTGTCGAACTTTCTCCAAATGGTCAGAAATGATAATTTTTTAATGTTTAATTTTTTGACTGTAAATGAATATTGAATGTGAATTAGAACTCTTGGAACTAAAATAAGTGTTTTTAGAGTCATTTTAATGCCTGAAATTGGTCGAAATAGAAGCTTCTGAGTAGGGGAAAAAGTCTGTAAAAATGTCAATTTTGGTCACATTGAGGCTTTAAAAAGTAGTTATTCAACATGAGGCACAATCCAAATGACATTTTGAATAAATTTTTCTACAGTCCAAAAAATCAATTTTCTGATAAAAAACGATGACCCGTGACCTGTCGAACAGTCTTCAAATGGTCAGAAATTATAATTTTTTAATGTTTAATTTTTTGACTGTAAATGAATATTGAATGTGAATTAGAACTCTTGGAACTAAAATAAGTGTGTTTAGAGTCATTTTAATGCCTGAAATTGGTCAAAATAGAAGCTTCTGAGTAGGAGAAAAAGTCTATAAAAATGGCAATTTTGGTCCCATTGAGGCTATAAAAATTAGTTACTCAACATGAGGCACAATCCAAATGACATTTTGAATACATTTTTCTACAGTCCAAAAAAACAATTTTCTGATGAAAAACGATGACCCGTGACCTGTTGAACAGTCTCCAAATGGTCAGAAATTATAATTTTTTAATGTTTAATTTTTTGACTGTAAATGAATATTGAATGTGAATTAGAACTCTTGGAACTAAAATAAGTGTGTTTAGAGTCATTTTAATGCCTGAAATTGGTCGAAATAGAAGCTTCTGAGTAGGAGAAAAAGTCTGTAAAAATGGCAATTTTGGTCACATTGAGGCTGTAAAAAGTAGTTATTCAACATGAGGCACAATCCAAATGACATTTTGAATCAATTTTTACACAGTCAAAAAAATCAATTTTCTGATGAAAAACGATGACCCGTGACCTGTCGAACTTTCTCCAAATGGTCAGAAATTATAATTTTTTAACGTTTAATTTTTTGACTAAATGAATATTGAATGTGAATTAGAACTCTTGGAACTAAAATAAGTGTGTTTAGGGTCATTTTAATGCCTGAAATTGGTCGAAAAAGAAGCTTCTGAGTAGGAGAAAAAGTCTGTAAAAATGGCAATTTTGGTCACATTGAGGATATAAAAAGTAGTTATTCAACATGAGGCACAATCCAAATGACATTTTGAATACATTTTTCTACAGTCCAAAAAAATCAATTTTCTGATGAAAAACGATGACCCGTGACCTGTCGAACTGTCTCCAAATGGTCAGAAATTATAATTTTTTAATGTTTAGTTTTTTGACTGTAAATGAATATTGAATGTGAATTAGAACTCTTGGAACTAAAATAAGTGTGTTTAGAGTCATTTTAATGCCTGAAATTGGTCGAAATAGAAGCTTCTGAGTAGGAGAAAAAGTCTGTAAAAATGGCAATTTTGGTCACATTGAGGCTGTAAAAAGTAGTTATTCAACATGAGGCACAATCCAAATGACATTTTGAATCAATTTTTACACAGTCAAAAAAATCAATTTTCTGATGAAAAACGATGACCCTTAACCTGTCGAACTTTCTCCAAATGGTCAGAAATTATAATTTTTTAACGTTTAATTTTTTGACTGTAAATGAATATTGAATGTGAATTAGAACTCTTGGAACTAAAATAAGTGTGTTTAGGGTCATTTTAATGCCTGAAATTGGTCGAAATAGAAGCTTCTGAGTAGGAGAAAAAGTCTGTAAAAATGGCAATTTTGGTCACATTGAGGCTGTAAAAAGTAGTTATTCAACATGAGGCACAATCCAAATGACATTTTGAATCAATTTTTACACAGTCAAAAAAATCAATTTTCTGATGAAAAACGATGACCCTTAACCTGTCGAACTTTCTCCAAAGGGTCAGAAATTATAATTTTTTAACGTTTAATTTTTTGACTGTAAATGAATATTGAATGTGAATTAGAACTCTTGGAACTAAAATAAGTGTGTTTAGGGTCATTTTAATGCCTGAAATTGGTCGAAATAGAAGCTTCTGAGTAGGAGAAAAAGTCTGTAAAAATGGCAATTTTGGTCACATTGAGGCTGTAAAAAGTAGTTATTCAACATGAGGCACAATCCAAATGACATTTTGAATCAATTTTTACACAGTCCAAAAAATCAATTTTCTGATGAAAAACGATGACCCGTGACCTGTCGAACTTTCTCCAAATGGTCAGAAATTATAATTTTTTAACTTTTAATTTTTTGACTGTAAATGAATATTGAATGTGAATTAGAACTCTTGGAACTAAAATAAGTGTGTTTAGGGTCATTTTAATGCCTGAAATTGGTCGAAATAGAAGCTTCTGAGTAGGAAAAAAAGTCTGTAACAATGGCAATTTTGGTCACATTGAGGATATAAAAAGTAGTTATTCAACATGAGGCACAATCCAAATGACATTTTGAATCAATTTTTACACAGTCAAAAAAATCAATTTTCTGATGAAAAACGATGACCCGTGACCTGTCGAACAGTCTCCAAATGGTCAGAAATTATAATTTTTGAATGTTTAATTTTTTGACTGTAAATGAATATTGAATGTGAATTAGAACTCTTGGAACTAAAATAAGTGTGTTTAGAGTCATTTTAATGCCTGAAATTGGTCGAAATAGAAGCTTCTGAGTAGGAGAAAAAGTCTGTAAAAATGGCAATTTTGGTCACATTGAGGCTGTAAAAAGTAGTTATTCAACATGAGGCACAATCCTAATGACATTTTGAATCAATTTTTACACAGTCAAAAAAATCAATTTTCTGATGAAAAACAATGACCCGTGACCTGTCGAACTTTCTCTAAATGGTCAGAAATTATAATTTTTTAACGTTTAAGATTTTTGACTGTAAATGAATATTGAATGTGAATTAGAACTCTTGGAACTAAAATAAGTGTGTTTAGAGTAATTTTAATGCCTGAAATTGGTCCGAAATAGAAGCTTCTGAGTAGGAGAAAAAGTCTGTAAAAATGGCAATTTTGGTCGCATTGAGGATATAATAAGTAGTTATTCAACATGAGGCACAATCCAAATGACATTTTGAATAAATTTTTCTACAGTCCATAAAAATCAATTTTCTGATGAAAAACGATGACCCGTGACCTGTCGAACTTTCTCCAAATGGTCAGAAATGATAATTTTTTAATGTTTAATTTTTTGACTGTAAATGAATATTGAATGTGAATTAGAACTCTTGGAACTAAAATAAGTGTGTTTAGAGTCATTTTAATGCCTGAAATTGGTCGAAATAGAAGCTTCTGAGTAGGAGAAAAAGTCTGTAAAAATGGCAATTTTGGTCACATTGACGCTATAAAAAGTAGTTATTCAACATGAGGCACAATCCAAATGACATTTTGAATCAATTTTTCTACAGTCAAAAAAAACAATTTTCTGATGAAAAACGATGACCCGTGACCTGTCGAACTTTCTCCAAATGGTCAGAAATTATAATTTTTTAACGTTTAATTTTTTTACTGTAAATGAATATTGAATGTGAATTAGAACTCTTGGAACTAAAATAAGTGTGTTTAGGGTCATTTTAATGCCTGAAATTGGTCGAAATAGAAGCTTCTGAGTAGGAGAAAAAGTCTGTAAAAATGGCAATTTTTGTCACATTGAGGATATAAAAAGTAGTTATTCAACATGAGGCACAATCCAAATGACATTTTGAATCAATTTTTCTACAGTCCAAAAAAATCAATTTTCTGATGAAAAACGATGACCCGTACCTGTCGAACAGTCTCTAAATGGTCAGAAATTATAATTTTTTAATGTTTATTTTTTTGACTGTAAATGAATATTGAATGTGAATTAGAACTCTTGGAACTAAAATAAGTGTGTTTAGAGTCCTTTTAATGCCTGAAATTGGTCGAAATAGAAGCTTCTGAGTAGGAGAAAAAGTCTGTAAAAATGGCAATTTTGGTCACATTGAGGCTGTAAAAAGTAGTTATTCAACATGAGGCACAATCCAAATGACATTTTGAATACATTTTTCTACAGTCCAAAAAAATCAATTTTCTGATGAAAAACGATGACCCGTGACCTGTCGAACTGTCTCCAAATGGTCAGAAATTATAATTTTTTAATGTTTAGTTTTTTGACTGTAAATGAATATTGAATGTGAATTAGAACTCTTGGAACTAAAATAAGTGTGTTTAGAGTCATTTTAATGCCTGAAATTGGTCGAAATAGAAGCTTCTGAGTAGGAGAAAAAGTCTGTAAAAATGGCAATTTTGGTCACATTGAGGCTGTAAAAAGTAGTTATTCAACATGAGGCACAATCCAAATGACATTTTGAATCAATTTTTACACAGTCAAAAAAATCAATTTTCTGATGAAAAACGATGACCCTTAACCTGTCGAACTTTCTCCAAATGGTCAGAAATTATAATTTTTTAACGTTTAATTTTTTGACTGTAAATGAATATTGAATGTGAATTAGAACTCTTGGAACTAAAATAAGTGTGTTTAGGGTCATTTTAATGCCTGAAATTGGTCGAAATAGAAGCTTCTGAGTAGGAGAAAAAGTCTGTAAAAATGGCAATTTTGGTCACATTGAGGCTGTAAAAAGTAGTTATTCAACATGAGGCACAATCCAAATGACATTTTGAATCAATTTTTACACAGTCAAAAAAATCAATTTTCTGATGAAAAACGATGACCCTTAACCTGTCGAACTTTCTCCAAATGGTCAGAAATTATAATTTTTTAACGTTTAATTTTTTGACTGTAAATGAATATTGAATGTGAATTAGAACTCTTGGAACTAAAATAAGTGTGTTTAGGGTCATTTTAATGCCTGAAATTGGTCGAAATAGAAGCTTCTGAGTAGGAGAAAAAGTCTGTAAAAATGGCAATTTTGGTCACATTGAGGCTGTAAAAAGTAGTTATTCAACATGAGGCACAATCCAAATGACATTTTGAATCAATTTTTACACAGTCAAAAAAATCTATTTTCTGATGAAAAACGATGACCCTTAACCTGTCGAACTTTCTCCAAAGGGTCAGAAATTATAATTTTTTAACGTTTAATTTTTTGACTGTAAATGAATATTGAATGTGAATTAGAACTCTTGGAACTAAAATAAGTGTGTTTAGGGTCATTTTAATGCCTGAAATTGGTCGAAATAGAAGCTTCTGAGTAGGAGAAAAAGTCTGTAAAAATGGCAATTTTGGTCACATTGAGGCTGTAAAAAGTAGTTATTCAACATGAGGCACAATCCAAATGACATTTTGAATCAATTTTTACACAGTCCAAAAAATCAATTTTCTGATGAAAAACGATGACCCGTGACCTGTCGAACTTTCTCCAAATGGTCAGAAATTATAATTTTTTAACTTTTAATTTTTTGACTGTAAATGAATATTGAATGTGAATTAGAACTCTTGGAACTAAAATAAGTGTGTTTAGGGTCATTTTAATGCCTGAAATTGGTCGAAATAGAAGCTTCTGAGTAGGAAAAAAAGTCTGTAACAATGGCAATTTTGGTCACATTGAGGATATAAAAAGTAGTTATTCAACATGAGGCACAATCCAAATGACATTTTGAATCAATTTTTACACAGTCAAAAAAATCAATTTTCTGATGAAAAACGATGACCCGTGACTTGTCGAACAGTCTCCAAATGGTCAGAAATTATAATTTTTGAATGTTTAATTTTTTGACTGTAAATGAATATTGAATGTGAATTAGAACTCTTGGAACTAAAATAAGTGTGTTTAGAGTCATTTTAATGCCTGAAATTGGTCGAAATAGAAGCTTCTGAGTAGGAGAAAAAGTCTGTAAAAATGGCAATTTTGGTCACATTGAGGCTGTAAAAAGTAGTTATTCAACATGAGGCACAATCCTAATGACATTTTGAATCAATTTTTACACAGTCAAAAAAATCAATTTTCTGATGAAAAACAATGACCCGTGACCTGTCGAACTTTCTCTAAATGGTCAGAAATTATAATTTTTTAACGTTTAAGATTTTTGACTGTAAATGAATATTGAATGTGAATTAGAACTCTTGGAACTAAAATAAGTGTGTTTAGAGTCATTTTAATGCCTGAAATTGGTCCGAAATAGAAGCTTCTGAGTAGGAGAAAAAGTCTGTAAAAATGGCAATTTTGGTCGCATTGAGGATATAATAAGTAGTTATTCAACATGAGGCACAATCCAAATGACATTTTGAATAAATTTTTCTACAGTCCATAAAAATCAATTTTCTGATGAAAAACGATGACCCGTGACCTGTCGAACTTTCTCCAAATGGTCAGAAATGATAATTTTTTAATGTTTAATTTTTTGACTGTAAATGAATATTGAATGTGAATTAGAACTCTTGGAACTAAAATAAGTGTGTTTAGAGTCATTTTAATGCCTGAAATTGGTCGAAATAGAAGCTTCTGAGTAGGGGAAAAAGTCTGTAAAAATGTCAATTTTGGTCACATTGAGGCTTTAAAAAGTAGTTATTCAACATGAGGCACAATTCAAATGACATTTTGAATAAATTTTTCTACAGTCCAAAAAATCAATTTTCTGATAAAAAACGATGACCCGTGACCTGTCGAACAGTCTTCAAATGGTCAGAAATTATAATTTTTTAATGTTTAATTTTTTGACTGTAAATGAATATTGAATGTGAATTAGAACTCTTGGAACTAAAATAAGTGTGTTTAGAGTCATTTTAATGCCTGAAATTGGTCGAAATAGAAGCTTCTGAGTAGGAGAAAAAGTCTGTAAAAATGGCAATTTTGGTCACATTGACGCTATAAAAAGTAGTTATTCAACATGAGGCACAATCCAAATGACATTTTGAATCAATTTTTCTACAGTCAAAAAAAACAATTTTCTGATGAAAAACGATGACCCGTGACCTGTCGAACTTTCTCCAAATGGTCAGAAATTATAATTTTTTAACGTTTAATTTTTTTACTGTAAATGAATATTGAATGTGAATTAGAACTCTTGGAACTAAAATAAGTGTGTTTAGGGTCATTTTAATGCCTGAAATTGGTCGAAATAGAAGCTTCTGAGTAGGAGAAAAAGTCTGTAAAAATGGCAATTTTTGTCACATTGAGGATATAAAAAGTAGTTATTCAACATGAGGCACAATCCAAATGACATTTTGAATAAATTTTTCTACAGTCCAAAAAAATCAATTTTCTGATGAAAAACGATGACCCGTACCTGTCGAACAGTCTCTAAATGGTCAGAAATTATAATTTTTTAATGTTTATTTTTTTGACTGTAAATGAATATTGAATGTGAATTAGAACTCTTGGAACTAAAATAAGTGTGTTTAGAGTCCTTTTAATGCCTGAAATTGGTCGAAATAGAAGCTTCTGAGTAGGAGAAAAAGTCTGTAAAAATGGCAATTTTGGTCACATTGAGGCTGTAAAAAGTAGTTATTCAACATGAGGCACAATCCAAATGACATTTTGAATACATTTTTCTACAGTCCAAAAAAATCAATTTTCTGATGAAAAACGATGACCCGTGACCTGTCGAACTGTCTCCAAATGGTCAGAAATTATAATTTTTTAATGTTTAGTTTTTTGACTGTAAATGAATATTGAATGTGAATTAGAACTCTTGGAACTAAAATAAGTGTGTTTAGAGTCATTTTAATGCCTGAAATTGGTCGAAATAGAAGCTTCTGAGTAGGAGAAAAAGTCTGTAAAAATGGCAATTTTGGTCACATTGAGGCTGTAAAAAGTAGTTATTCAACATGAGGCACAATCCAAATGACATTTTGAATCAATTTTTACACAGTCAAAAAAATCAATTTTCTGATGAAAAACGATGACCCTTAACCTGTCGAACTTTCTCCAAATGGTCAGAAATTATAATTTTTTAACGTTTAATTTTTTGACTGTAAATGAATATTGAATGTGAATTAGAACTCTTGGAACTAAAATAAGTGTGTTTAGGGTCATTTTAATGCCTGAAATTGGTCGAAATAGAAGCTTCTGAGTAGGAGAAAAAGTCTGTAAAAATGGCAATTTTGGTCACATTGAGGCTGTAAAAAGTAGTTATTCAACATGAGGCACAATCCAAATGACATTTTGAATCAATTTTTACACAGTCAAAAAAATCAATTTTCTGATGAAAAACGATGACCCTTAACCTGTCGAACTTTCTCCAAAGGGTCAGAAATTATAATTTTTTAACGTTTAATTTTTTGACTGTAAATGAATATTGAATGTGAATTAGAACTCTTGGAACTAAAATAAGTGTGTTTAGGGTCATTTTAATGCCTGAAATTGGTCGAAATAGAAGCTTCTGAGTAGGAGAAAAAGTCTGTAAAAATGGCAATTTTGGTCACATTGAGGCTGTAAAAAGTAGTTATTCAACATGAGGCACAATCCAAATGACATTTTGAATCAATTTTTACACAGTCCAAAAAATCAATTTTCTGATGAAAAACGATGACCCGTGACCTGTCGAACAGTCTCCAAATGGTCAGAAATTATAATTTTTGAATGTTTAATTTTTTGACTGTAAATGAATATTGAATGTGAATTAGAACTCTTGGAACTAAAATAAGTGTGTTTAGAGTCATTTTAATGCCTGAAATTGGTCGAAATAGAAGCTTCTGAGTAGGAGAAAAAGTCTGTAAAAATGGCAATTTTGGTCACATTGAGGCTGTAAAAAGTAGTTATTCAACATGAGGCACAATCCTAATGACATTTTGAATCAATTTTTACACAGTCAAAAAAATCAATTTTCTGATGAAAAACAATGACCCGTGACCTGTCGAACTTTCTCTAAATGGTCAGAAATTATAATTTTTTAACGTTTAAGATTTTTGACTGTAAATGAATATTGAATGTGAATTAGAACTCTTGGAACTAAAATAAGTGTGTTTAGAGTCATTTTAATGCCTGAAATTGGTCCGAAATAGAAGCTTCTGAGTAGGAGAAAAAGTCTGTAAAAATGGCAATTTTGGTCGCATTGAGGATATAATAAGTAGTTATTCAACATGAGGCACAATCCAAATGACATTTTGAATAAATTTTTCTACAGTCCATAAAAATCAATTTTCTGATGAAAAACGATGACCCGTGACCTGTCGAACTTTCTCCAAATGGTCAGAAATGATAATTTTTTAATGTTTAATTTTTTGACTGTAAATGAATATTGAATGTGAATTAGAACTCTTGGAACTAAAATAAGTGTGTTTAGAGTCATTTTAATGCCTGAAATTGGTCGAAATAGAAGCTTCTGAGTAGGGGAAAAAGTCTGTAAAAATGTCAATTTTGGTCACATTGAGGCTTTAAAAAGTAGTTATTCAACATGAGGCACAATCCAAATGACATTTTGAATACATTTTTCTACAGTCCAAAAAATCAATTTTCTGATAAAAAACGATGACCCGTGACCTGTCGAACAGTCTTCAAATGGTCAGAAATTATAATTTTTTAATGTTTAATTTTTTGACTGTAAATGAATATTGAATGTGAATTAGAACTCTTGGAACTAAAATAAGTGTGTTTAGAGTCATTTTAATGCCTGAAATTGGTCGAAATAGAAGCTTCTGAGTAGGAGAAAAAGTCTGTAAAAATGGCAATTTTGGTCACATTGAGGCTTTAAAAAGTAGTTATTCAACATGAGGCACAATCCAAATGACATTTTGAATAAATTTTTCTACAGTCCAAAAAATCAATTTTCTGATAAAAAACGATGACCCGTGACCTGTCGAACAGTCTTCAAATGGTCAGAAATTATAATTTTTTAATGTTTAATTTTTTGACTGTAAATGAATATTGAATGTGAATTAGAACTCTTGGAACTAAAATAAGTGTGTTTAGAGTCATTTTAATGCCTGAAATTGGTCGAAATAGAAGCTTCTGAGTAGGAGAAAAAGTCTGTAAAAATGGCAATTTTGGTCACATTGACGGTATAAAAATTAGTTATTCAACATGAGGCACAATCCAAATGACATTTTGAATCAATTTTTCTACAGTCAAAAAAAACAATTTTCTGATGAAAAACGATGACCCGTGACCTGTCAAACTTTCTCCAAATGGTCAGAAATTATAATTTTTTAACGTTTAATTTTTTTACTGTAAATGAATATTGAATGTGAATTAGAACTCTTGGAACTAAAATAAGTGTGTTTAGGGTCATTTTAATGCCTGAAATTGGTCGAAATAGAAGCTTCTGAGTAGGAGAAAAAGTCTGTAAAAATGGCAATTTTTGTCACATTGAGGATATAAAAAGTAGTTATTCAACATGAGGCACAATCCAAATGACATTTTGAATAAATTTTTCTACAGTCCAAAAAAATCAATTTTCTGATGAAAAACGATGACCCGTACCTGTCGAACAGTCTCTAAATGGTCAGAAATTATAATTTTTTAATGTTTATTTTTTTGACTGTAAATGAATATTGAATGTGAATTAGAACTCTTGGAACTAAAATAAGTGTGTTTAGAGTCCTTTTAATGCCTGAAATTGGTCGAAATAGAAGCTTCTGAGTAGGAGAAAAAGTCTGTAAAAATGGCAATTTTGGTCACATTGAGGCTGTAAAAAGTAGTTATTCAACATGAGGCACAATCCAAATGACATTTTGAATACATTTTTCTACAGTCCAAAAAAATCAATTTTCTGATGAAAAACGATGACCCGTGAACTGTCGAACTGTCTCCAAATGGTCAGAAATTATAATTTTTTAATGTTTAGTTTTTTGACTGTAAATGAATATTGAATGTGAATTAGAACTCTTGGAACTAAAATAAGTGTGTTTAGAGTCATTTTAATGCCTGAAATTGGTCGAAATAGAAGCTTCTGAGTAGGAGAAAAAGTCTGTAAAAATGGCAATTTTGGTCACATTGAGGCTGTAAAAAGTAGTTATTCAACATGAGGCACAATCCAAATGACATTTTGAATCAATTTTTACACAGTCAAAAAAATCAATTTTCTGATGAAAAACGATGACCCTTAACCTGTCGAACTTTCTCCAAATGGTCAGAAATTATAATTTTTTAACGTTTAATTTTTTGACTGTAAATGAATATTGAATGTGAATTAGAACTCTTGGAACTAAAATAAGTGTGTTTAGGGTCATTTTAATGCCTGAAATTGGTCGAAATAGAAGCTTCTGAGTAGGAGAAAAAGTCTGTAAAAATGGCAATTTTGGTCACATTGAGGCTGTAAAAAGTAGTTATTCAACATGAGGCACAATCCAAATGACATTTTGAATCAATTTTTACACAGTCCAAAAAATCAATTTTCTGATGAAAAACGATGACCCGTGACCTGTCGAACTTTCTCCAAATGGTCAGAAATTATAATTTTTTAACTTTTAATTTTTTGACTGTAAATGAATATTGAATGTGAATTAGAACTCTTGGAACTAAAATAAGTGTGTTTAGGGTCATTTTAATGCCTGAAATTGGTCGAAATAGAAGCTTCTGAGTAGGAAAAAAAGTCTGTAACAATGGCAATTTTGGTCACATTGAGGATATAAAAAGTAGTTATTCAACATGAGGCACAATCCAAATGACATTTTGAATCAATTTTTACACAGTCAAAAAAATCAATTTTCTGATGAAAAACGATGACCCGTGACCTGTCGAACTTTCTCCAAAGGGTCAGAAATTATAATTTTTTAACGTTTAATTTTTTGACTGTAAATGAATATTGAATGTGAATTAGAACTCTTGGAACTAAAATAAGTGTGTTTAGGGTCATTTTAATGCCTGAAATTGGTCGAAATAGAAGCTTCTGAGTAGGAGAAAAAGTCTGTAAAAATGGCAATTTTGGTCGCATTGAGGATATAATAAGTAGTTATTCAACATGAGGCACAATCCAAATGACATTTTGAATAAATTTTTCTACAGTCCATAAAAATCAATTTTCTGATGAAAAACGATGACCCGTGACCTGTCGAACTTTCTCCAAATGGTCAGAAATGATAATTTTTTAATGTTTAATTTTTTGACTGTAAATGAATATTGAATGTGAATTAGAACTCTTGGAACTAAAATAAGTGTGTTTAGAGTCATTTTAATGCCTGAAATTGGTCGAAATAGAAGCTTCTGAGTAGGAGAAAAAGTCTGTAAAAATGGCAATTTTGGTCACATTGAGGCTGTAAAAAGTAGTTATTCAACATGAGGCACAATCCTAATGACATTTTGAATCAATTTTTACACAGTCAAAAAAAACAATTTTCTGATGAAAAACAATGACCCGTGACCTGTCGAACTTTCTCTAAATGGTCAGAAATTATAATTTTTTAACGTTTAAGATTTTTGACTGTAAATGAATATTGAATGTGAATTAGAACTCTTGGAACTAAAATAAGTGTGTTTAGAGTCATTTTAATGCCTGAAATTGGTCCGAAATAGAAGCTTCTGAGTAGGAGAAAAAGTCTGTAAAAATGGCAATTTTGGTCGCATTGAGGATATAATAAGTAGTTATTCAACATGAGGCACAATCCAAATGACATTTTGAATAAATTTTTCTACAGTCCATAAAAATCAATTTTCTGATGAAAAACGATGACCCGTGACCTGTCGAACTTTCTCCAAATGGTCAGAAATGATAATTTTTTAATGTTTAATTTTTTGACTGTAAATGAATATTGAATGTGAATTAGAACTCTTGGAACTAAAATAAGTGTGTTTAGAGTCATTTTAATGCCTGAAATTGGTCGAAATAGAAGCTTCTGAGTAGGGGAAAAAGTCTGTAAAAATGTCAATTTTGGTCACATTGAGGCTTTAAAAAGTAGTTATTCAACATGAGGCACAATCCAAATGACATTTTGAATAAATTTTTCTACAGTCCAAAAAATCAATTTTCTGATAAAAAACGATGACCCGTGACCTGTCGAACAGTCTTCAAATGGTCAGAAATTATAATTTTTTAATGTTTAATTTTTTGACTGTAAATGAATATTGAATGTGAATTAGAACTCTTGGAACTAAAATAAGTGTGTTTAGAGTCATTTTAATGCCTGAAATTGGTCGAAATAGAAGCTTCTGAGTAGGAGAAAAAGTCTGTAAAAATGGCAATTTTGGTCACATTGACGCTATAAAAAGTAGTTATTCAACATGAGGCACAATCCAAATGACATTTTGAATCAATTTTTCTACAGTCAAAAAAAACAATTTTCTGATGAAAAACGATGACCCGTGACCTGTCGAACTTTCTCCAAATGGTCAGAAATTATAATTTTTTAACGTTTAATTTTTTTACTGTAAATGAATATTGAATGTGAATTAGAACTCTTGGAACTAAAATAAGTGTGTTTAGGGTCATTTTAATGCCTGAAATTGGTCGAAATAGAAGCTTCTGAGTAGGAGAAAAAGTCTGTAAAAATGGCAATTTTTGTCACATTGAGGATATAAAAAGTAGTTATTCAACATGAGGCACAATCCAAATGACATTTTGAATAAATTTTTCTACAGTCCAAAAAAATCAATTTTCTGATGAAAAACGATGACCCGTACCTGTCGAACAGTCTCTAAATGGTCAGAAATTATAATTTTTTAATGTTTATTTTTTTGACTGTAAATGAATATTGAATGTGAATTAGAACTCTTGGAACTAAAATAAGTGTGTTTAGAGTCCTTTTAATGCCTGAAATTGTTCGAAATAGAAGCTTCTGAGTAGGAGAAAAAGTCTGTAAAAATGGCAATTTTGGTCACATTGAGGCTGTAAAAAGTAGTTATTCAACATGAGGCACAATCCAAATGACATTTTGAATACATTTTTCTACAGTCCCAAAAATCAATTTTCTGATGAAAAACGATGACCCGTGACCTGTCGAACTGTCTCCAAATGGTCAGAAATTATAATTTTTTAATGTTTAATTTTTTGACTGTAAATGAATATTGAATGTGAATTAGAACTCTTGGAACTAAAATAAGTGTGTTTAGAGTCATTTTAATGCCTGAAATTGGTCGAAATAGAAGCTTCTGAGTAGGAGAAAAAGTCTGTAAAAATGGCAATTTTGGTCACATTGAGGCTGTAAAAAGTAGTTATTCAACATGAGGCACAATCCAAATGACATTTTGAATCAATTTTTACACAGTCAAAAAAATCAATTTTCTGATGAAAAACGATGACCCGTGACCTGTCGAACTTTCTCCAAATGGTCAGAAATTATAATTTTTTAACGTTTAATTTTTTGACTAAATGAATATTGAATGTGAATTAGAACTCTTGGAACTAAAATAAGTGTGTTTAGGGTCATTTTAATGCCTGAAATTGGTCGAAAAAGAAGCTTCTGAGTAGGAGAAAAAGTCTGTAAAAATGGCAATTTTGGTCACATTGAGGATATAAAAAGTAGTTATTCAACATGAGGCACAATCCAAATGACATTTTGAATACATTTTTCTACAGTCCAAAAAATCAATTTTCTGATGAAAAACGATGACCCGTGACCTGTCGAACTGTCTCCAAATGGTCAGAAATTATAATTTTTTAACTTTTAATTTTTTGACTGTAAATGAATATTGAATGTGAATTAGAACTCTTGGAACTAAAATAAGTGTGTTTAGGGTCATTTTAATGCCTGAAATTGGTCGAAATAGAAGCTTCTGAGTAGGAAAAAAAGTCTGTAACAATGGCAATTTTGGTCACATTGAGGATATAAAAAGTAGTTATTCAACATGAGGCACAATCCAAATGACATTTTGAATCAATTTTTACACAGTCAAAAAAATCAATTTTCTGATGAAAAACGATGACCCGTGACCTGTCGAACAGTCTCCAAATGGTCAGAAATTATAATTTTTGAATGTTTAATTTTTTGACTGTAAATGAATATTGAATGTGAATTAGAACTCTTGGAACTAAAATAAGTGTGTTTAGAGTCATTTTAATGCCTGAAATTGGTCGAAATAGAAGCTTCTGAGTAGGAGAAAAAGTCTGTAAAAATGGCAATTTTGGTCACATTGAGGCTGTAAAAAGTAGTTATTCAACATGAGGCACAATCCTAATGACATTTTGAATCAATTTTTACACAGTCAAAAAAATCAATTTTCTGATGAAAAACAATGACCCGTGACCTGTCGAACTTTCTCTAAATGGTCAGAAATTATAATTTTTTAACGTTTAAGATTTTTGACTGTAAATGAATATTGAATGTGAATTAGAACTCTTGGAACTAAAATAAGTGTGTTTAGAGTAATTTTAATGCCTGAAATTGGTCCGAAATAGAAGCTTCTGAGTAGGAGAAAAAGTCTGTAAAAATGGCAATTTTGGTCGCATTGAGGATATAATAAGTAGTTATTCAACATGAGGCACAATCCAAATGACATTTTGAATAAATTTTTCTACAGTCCATAAAAATCAATTTTCTGATGAAAAACGATGACCCGTGACCTGTCGAACTTTCTCCAAATGGTCAGAAATGATAATTTTTTAATGTTTAATTTTTTGACTGTAAATGAATATTGAATGTGAATTAGAACTCTTGGAACTAAAATAAGTGTGTTTAGAGTCATTTTAATGCCTGAAATTGGTCGAAATAGAAGCTTCTGAGTAGGAGAAAAAGTCTGTAAAAATGGCAATTTTGGTCACATTGACGCTATAAAAAGTAGTTATTCAACATGAGGCACAATCCAAATGACATTTTGAATCAATTTTTCTACAGTCAAAAAAAACAATTTTCTGATGAAAAACGATGACCCGTGACCTGTCGAACTTTCTCCAAATGGTCAGAAATTATAATTTTTTAACGTTTAATTTTTTTACTGTAAATGAATATTGAATGTGAATTAGAACTCTTGGAACTAAAATAAGTGTGTTTAGGGTCATTTTAATGCCTGAAATTGGTCGAAATAGAAGCTTCTGAGTAGGAGAAAAAGTCTGTAAAAATGGCAATTTTTGTCACATTGAGGATATAAAAAGTAGTTATTCAACATGAGGCACAATCCAAATGACATTTTGAATCAATTTTTCTACAGTCCAAAAAAATCAATTTTCTGATGAAAAACGATGACCCGTACCTGTCGAACAGTCTCTAAATGGTCAGAAATTATAATTTTTTAATGTTTATTTTTTTGACTGTAAATGAATATTGAATGTGAATTAGAACTCTTGGAACTAAAATAAGTGTGTTTAGAGTCCTTTTAATGCCTGAAATTGGTCGAAATAGAAGCTTCTGAGTAGGAGAAAAAGTCTGTAAAAATGGCAATTTTGGTCACATTGAGGCTGTAAAAAGTAGTTATTCAACATGAGGCACAATCCAAATGACATTTTGAATACATTTTTCTACAGTCCAAAAAAATCAATTTTCTGATGAAAAACGATGACCCGTGACCTGTCGAACTGTCTCCAAATGGTCAGAAATTATAATTTTTTAATGTTTAGTTTTTTGACTGTAAATGAATATTGAATGTGAATTAGAACTCTTGGAACTAAAATAAGTGTGTTTAGAGTCATTTTAATGCCTGAAATTGGTCGAAATAGAAGCTTCTGAGTAGGAGAAAAAGTCTGTAAAAATGGCAATTTTGGTCACATTGAGGCTGTAAAAAGTAGTTATTCAACATGAGGCACAATCCAAATGACATTTTGAATCAATTTTTACACAGTCAAAAAAATCAATTTTCTGATGAAAAACGATGACCCTTAACCTGTCGAACTTTCTCCAAATGGTCAGAAATTATAATTTTTTAACGTTTAATTTTTTGACTGTAAATGAATATTGAATGTGAATTAGAACTCTTGGAACTAAAATAAGTGTGTTTAGGGTCATTTTAATGCCTGAAATTGGTCGAAATAGAAGCTTCTGAGTAGGAGAAAAAGTCTGTAAAAATGGCAATTTTGGTCACATTGAGGCTGTAAAAAGTAGTTATTCAACATGAGGCACAATCCAAATGACATTTTGAATCAATTTTTACACAGTCAAAAAAATCAATTTTCTGATGAAAAACGATGACCCTTAACCTGTCGAACTTTCTCCAAATGGTCAGAAATTATAATTTTTTAACGTTTAATTTTTTGACTGTAAATGAATATTGAATGTGAATTAGAACTCTTGGAACTAAAATAAGTGTGTTTAGGGTCATTTTAATGCCTGAAATTGGTCGAAATAGAAGCTTCTGAGTAGGAGAAAAAGTCTGTAAAAATGGCAATTTTGGTCACATTGAGGCTGTAAAAAGTAGTTATTCAACATGAGGCACAATCCAAATGACATTTTGAATCAATTTTTACACAGTCAAAAAAATCTATTTTCTGATGAAAAACGATGACCCTTAACCTGTCGAACTTTCTCCAAAGGGTCAGAAATTATAATTTTTTAACGTTTAATTTTTTGACTGTAAATGAATATTGAATGTGAATTAGAACTCTTGGAACTAAAATAAGTGTGTTTAGGGTCATTTTAATGCCTGAAATTGGTCGAAATAGAAGCTTCTGAGTAGGAGAAAAAGTCTGTAAAAATGGCAATTTTGGTCACATTGAGGCTGTAAAAAGTAGTTATTCAACATGAGGCACAATCCAAATGACATTTTGAATCAATTTTTACACAGTCCAAAAAATCAATTTTCTGATGAAAAACGATGACCCGTGACCTGTCGAACTTTCTCCAAATGGTCAGAAATTATAATTTTTTAACTTTTAATTTTTTGACTGTAAATGAATATTGAATGTGAATTAGAACTCTTGGAACTAAAATAAGTGTGTTTAGGGTCATTTTAATGCCTGAAATTGGTCGAAATAGAAGCTTCTGAGTAGGAAAAAAAGTCTGTAACAATGGCAATTTTGGTCACATTGAGGATATAAAAAGTAGTTATTCAACATGAGGCACAATCCAAATGACATTTTGAATCAATTTTTACACAGTCAAAAAAATCAATTTTCTGATGAAAAACGATGACCCGTGACTTGTCGAACAGTCTCCAAATGGTCAGAAATTATAATTTTTGAATGTTTAATTTTTTGACTGTAAATGAATATTGAATGTGAATTAGAACTCTTGGAACTAAAATAAGTGTGTTTAGAGTCATTTTAATGCCTGAAATTGGTCGAAATAGAAGCTTCTGAGTAGGAGAAAAAGTCTGTAAAAATGGCAATTTTGGTCACATTGAGGCTGTAAAAAGTAGTTATTCAACATGAGGCACAATCCTAATGACATTTTGAATCAATTTTTACACAGTCAAAAAAATCAATTTTCTGATGAAAAACAATGACCCGTGACCTGTCGAACTTTCTCTAAATGGTCAGAAATTATAATTTTTTAACGTTTAAGATTTTTGACTGTAAATGAATATTGAATGTGAATTAGAACTCTTGGAACTAAAATAAGTGTGTTTAGAGTCATTTTAATGCCTGAAATTGGTCCGAAATAGAAGCTTCTGAGTAGGAGAAAAAGTCTGTAAAAATGGCAATTTTGGTCGCATTGAGGATATAATAAGTAGTTATTCAACATGAGGCACAATCCAAATGACATTTTGAATAAATTTTTCTACAGTCCATAAAAATCAATTTTCTGATGAAAAACGATGACCCGTGACCTGTCGAACTTTCTCCAAATGGTCAGAAATGATAATTTTTTAATGTTTAATTTTTTGACTGTAAATGAATATTGAATGTGAATTAGAACTCTTGGAACTAAAATAAGTGTGTTTAGAGTCATTTTAATGCCTGAAATTGGTCGAAATAGAAGCTTCTGAGTAGGGGAAAAAGTCTGTAAAAATGTCAATTTTGGTCACATTGAGGCTTTAAAAAGTAGTTATTCAACATGAGGCACAATTCAAATGACATTTTGAATAAATTTTTCTACAGTCCAAAAAATCAATTTTCTGATAAAAAACGATGACCCGTGACCTGTCGAACAGTCTTCAAATGGTCAGAAATTATAATTTTTTAATGTTTAATTTTTTGACTGTAAATGAATATTGAATGTGAATTAGAACTCTTGGAACTAAAATAAGTGTGTTTAGAGTCATTTTAATGCCTGAAATTGGTCGAAATAGAAGCTTCTGAGTAGGAGAAAAAGTCTGTAAAAATGGCAATTTTGGTCACATTGACGCTATAAAAAGTAGTTATTCAACATGAGGCACAATCCAAATGACATTTTGAATCAATTTTTCTACAGTCAAAAAAAACAATTTTCTGATGAAAAACGATGACCCGTGACCTGTCGAACTTTCTCCAAATGGTCAGAAATTATAATTTTTTAACGTTTAATTTTTTTACTGTAAATGAATATTGAATGTGAATTAGAACTCTTGGAACTAAAATAAGTGTGTTTAGGGTCATTTTAATGCCTGAAATTGGTCGAAATAGAAGCTTCTGAGTAGGAGAAAAAGTCTGTAAAAATGGCAATTTTTGTCACATTGAGGATATAAAAAGTAGTTATTCAACATGAGGCACAATCCAAATGACATTTTGAATAAATTTTTCTACAGTCCAAAAAAATCAATTTTCTGATGAAAAACGATGACCCGTACCTGTCGAACAGTCTCTAAATGGTCAGAAATTATAATTTTTTAATGTTTATTTTTTTGACTGTAAATGAATATTGAATGTGAATTAGAACTCTTGGAACTAAAATAAGTGTGTTTAGAGTCCTTTTAATGCCTGAAATTGGTCGAAATAGAAGCTTCTGAGTAGGAGAAAAAGTCTGTAAAAATGGCAATTTTGGTCACATTGAGGCTGTAAAAAGTAGTTATTCAACATGAGGCACAATCCAAATGACATTTTGAATACATTTTTCTACAGTCCAAAAAAATCAATTTTCTGATGAAAAACGATGACCCGTGACCTGTCGAACTGTCTCCAAATGGTCAGAAATTATAATTTTTTAATGTTTAGTTTTTTGACTGTAAATGAATATTGAATGTGAATTAGAACTCTTGGAACTAAAATAAGTGTGTTTAGAGTCATTTTAATGCCTGAAATTGGTCGAAATAGAAGCTTCTGAGTAGGAGAAAAAGTCTGTAAAAATGGCAATTTTGGTCACATTGAGGCTGTAAAAAGTAGTTATTCAACATGAGGCACAATCCAAATGACATTTTGAATCAATTTTTACACAGTCAAAAAAATCAATTTTCTGATGAAAAACGATGACCCTTAACCTGTCGAACTTTCTCCAAATGGTCAGAAATTATAATTTTTTAACGTTTAATTTTTTGACTGTAAATGAATATTGAATGTGAATTAGAACTCTTGGAACTAAAATAAGTGTGTTTAGGGTCATTTTAATGCCTGAAATTGGTCGAAATAGAAGCTTCTGAGTAGGAGAAAAAGTCTGTAAAAATGGCAATTTTGGTCACATTGAGGCTGTAAAAAGTAGTTATTCAACATGAGGCACAATCCAAATGACATTTTGAATCAATTTTTACACAGTCA
This sequence comes from Triturus cristatus, assembly GCF_964204655.1. Taxonomy (NCBI): domain Eukaryota; kingdom Metazoa; phylum Chordata; class Amphibia; order Caudata; family Salamandridae; genus Triturus; species Triturus cristatus. The sequence goes on from NC_140592.1 coordinate 471,081,731, forward strand.
AAAAAATCAATTTTCTGATGAAAAACGATGACCCTTAACCTGTCGAACTTTCTCCAAAGGGTCAGAAATTATAATTTTTTAACGTTTAATTTTTTGACTGTAAATGAATATTGAATGTGAATTAGAACTCTTGGAACTAAAATAAGTGTGTTTAGGGTCATTTTAATGCCTGAAATTGGTCGAAATAGAAGCTTCTGAGTAGGAGAAAAAGTCTGTAAAAATGGCAATTTTGGTCACATTGAGGCTGTAAAAAGTAGTTATTCAACATGAGGCACAATCCAAATGACATTTTGAATCAATTTTTACACAGTCCAAAAAATCAATTTTCTGATGAAAAACGATGACCCGTGACCTGTCGAACAGTCTCCAAATGGTCAGAAATTATAATTTTTGAATGTTTAATTTTTTGACTGTAAATGAATATTGAATGTGAATTAGAACTCTTGGAACTAAAATAAGTGTGTTTAGAGTCATTTTAATGCCTGAAATTGGTCGAAATAGAAGCTTCTGAGTAGGAGAAAAAGTCTGTAAAAATGGCAATTTTGGTCACATTGAGGCTGTAAAAAGTAGTTATTCAACATGAGGCACAATCCTAATGACATTTTGAATCAATTTTTACACAGTCAAAAAAATCAATTTTCTGATGAAAAACAATGACCCGTGACCTGTCGAACTTTCTCTAAATGGTCAGAAATTATAATTTTTTAACGTTTAAGATTTTTGACTGTAAATGAATATTGAATGTGAATTAGAACTCTTGGAACTAAAATAAGTGTGTTTAGAGTCATTTTAATGCCTGAAATTGGTCCGAAATAGAAGCTTCTGAGTAGGAGAAAAAGTCTGTAAAAATGGCAATTTTGGTCGCATTGAGGATATAATAAGTAGTTATTCAACATGAGGCACAATCCAAATGACATTTTGAATAAATTTTTCTACAGTCCATAAAAATCAATTTTCTGATGAAAAACGATGACCCGTGACCTGTCGAACTTTCTCCAAATGGTCAGAAATGATAATTTTTTAATGTTTAATTTTTTGACTGTAAATGAATATTGAATGTGAATTAGAACTCTTGGAACTAAAATAAGTGTGTTTAGAGTCATTTTAATGCCTGAAATTGGTCGAAATAGAAGCTTCTGAGTAGGGGAAAAAGTCTGTAAAAATGTCAATTTTGGTCACATTGAGGCTTTAAAAAGTAGTTATTCAACATGAGGCACAATCCAAATGACATTTTGAATACATTTTTCTACAGTCCAAAAAATCAATTTTCTGATAAAAAACGATGACCCGTGACCTGTCGAACAGTCTTCAAATGGTCAGAAATTATAATTTTTTAATGTTTAATTTTTTGACTGTAAATGAATATTGAATGTGAATTAGAACTCTTGGAACTAAAATAAGTGTGTTTAGAGTCATTTTAATGCCTGAAATTGGTCGAAATAGAAGCTTCTGAGTAGGAGAAAAAGTCTGTAAAAATGGCAATTTTGGTCACATTGAGGCTTTAAAAAGTAGTTATTCAACATGAGGCACAATCCAAATGACATTTTGAATAAATTTTTCTACAGTCCAAAAAATCAATTTTCTGATAAAAAACGATGACCCGTGACCTGTCGAACAGTCTTCAAATGGTCAGAAATTATAATTTTTTAATGTTTAATTTTTTGACTGTAAATGAATATTGAATGTGAATTAGAACTCTTGGAACTAAAATAAGTGTGTTTAGAGTCATTTTAATGCCTGAAATTGGTCGAAATAGAAGCTTCTGAGTAGGAGAAAAAGTCTGTAAAAATGGCAATTTTGGTCACATTGACGGTATAAAAATTAGTTATTCAACATGAGGCACAATCCAAATGACATTTTGAATCAATTTTTCTACAGTCAAAAAAAACAATTTTCTGATGAAAAACGATGACCCGTGACCTGTCAAACTTTCTCCAAATGGTCAGAAATTATAATTTTTTAACGTTTAATTTTTTTACTGTAAATGAATATTGAATGTGAATTAGAACTCTTGGAACTAAAATAAGTGTGTTTAGGGTCATTTTAATGCCTGAAATTGGTCGAAATAGAAGCTTCTGAGTAGGAGAAAAAGTCTGTAAAAATGGCAATTTTTGTCACATTGAGGATATAAAAAGTAGTTATTCAACATGAGGCACAATCCAAATGACATTTTGAATAAATTTTTCTACAGTCCAAAAAAATCAATTTTCTGATGAAAAACGATGACCCGTACCTGTCGAACAGTCTCTAAATGGTCAGAAATTATAATTTTTTAATGTTTATTTTTTTGACTGTAAATGAATATTGAATGTGAATTAGAACTCTTGGAACTAAAATAAGTGTGTTTAGAGTCCTTTTAATGCCTGAAATTGGTCGAAATAGAAGCTTCTGAGTAGGAGAAAAAGTCTGTAAAAATGGCAATTTTGGTCACATTGAGGCTGTAAAAAGTAGTTATTCAACATGAGGCACAATCCAAATGACATTTTGAATACATTTTTCTACAGTCCAAAAAAATCAATTTTCTGATGAAAAACGATGACCCGTGAACTGTCGAACTGTCTCCAAATGGTCAGAAATTATAATTTTTTAATGTTTAGTTTTTTGACTGTAAATGAATATTGAATGTGAATTAGAACTCTTGGAACTAAAATAAGTGTGTTTAGAGTCATTTTAATGCCTGAAATTGGTCGAAATAGAAGCTTCTGAGTAGGAGAAAAAGTCTGTAAAAATGGCAATTTTGGTCACATTGAGGCTGTAAAAAGTAGTTATTCAACATGAGGCACAATCCAAATGACATTTTGAATCAATTTTTACACAGTCAAAAAAATCAATTTTCTGATGAAAAACGATGACCCTTAACCTGTCGAACTTTCTCCAAATGGTCAGAAATTATAATTTTTTAACGTTTAATTTTTTGACTGTAAATGAATATTGAATGTGAATTAGAACTCTTGGAACTAAAATAAGTGTGTTTAGGGTCATTTTAATGCCTGAAATTGGTCGAAATAGAAGCTTCTGAGTAGGAGAAAAAGTCTGTAAAAATGGCAATTTTGGTCACATTGAGGCTGTAAAAAGTAGTTATTCAACATGAGGCACAATCCAAATGACATTTTGAATCAATTTTTACACAGTCCAAAAAATCAATTTTCTGATGAAAAACGATGACCCGTGACCTGTCGAACTTTCTCCAAATGGTCAGAAATTATAATTTTTTAACTTTTAATTTTTTGACTGTAAATGAATATTGAATGTGAATTAGAACTCTTGGAACTAAAATAAGTGTGTTTAGGGTCATTTTAATGCCTGAAATTGGTCGAAATAGAAGCTTCTGAGTAGGAAAAAAAGTCTGTAACAATGGCAATTTTGGTCACATTGAGGATATAAAAAGTAGTTATTCAACATGAGGCACAATCCAAATGACATTTTGAATCAATTTTTACACAGTCAAAAAAATCAATTTTCTGATGAAAAACGATGACCCGTGACCTGTCGAACTTTCTCCAAAGGGTCAGAAATTATAATTTTTTAACGTTTAATTTTTTGACTGTAAATGAATATTGAATGTGAATTAGAACTCTTGGAACTAAAATAAGTGTGTTTAGGGTCATTTTAATGCCTGAAATTGGTCGAAATAGAAGCTTCTGAGTAGGAGAAAAAGTCTGTAAAAATGGCAATTTTGGTCGCATTGAGGATATAATAAGTAGTTATTCAACATGAGGCACAATCCAAATGACATTTTGAATAAATTTTTCTACAGTCCATAAAAATCAATTTTCTGATGAAAAACGATGACCCGTGACCTGTCGAACTTTCTCCAAATGGTCAGAAATGATAATTTTTTAATGTTTAATTTTTTGACTGTAAATGAATATTGAATGTGAATTAGAACTCTTGGAACTAAAATAAGTGTGTTTAGAGTCATTTTAATGCCTGAAATTGGTCGAAATAGAAGCTTCTGAGTAGGAGAAAAAGTCTGTAAAAATGGCAATTTTGGTCACATTGAGGCTGTAAAAAGTAGTTATTCAACATGAGGCACAATCCTAATGACATTTTGAATCAATTTTTACACAGTCAAAAAAAACAATTTTCTGATGAAAAACAATGACCCGTGACCTGTCGAACTTTCTCTAAATGGTCAGAAATTATAATTTTTTAACGTTTAAGATTTTTGACTGTAAATGAATATTGAATGTGAATTAGAACTCTTGGAACTAAAATAAGTGTGTTTAGAGTCATTTTAATGCCTGAAATTGGTCCGAAATAGAAGCTTCTGAGTAGGAGAAAAAGTCTGTAAAAATGGCAATTTTGGTCGCATTGAGGATATAATAAGTAGTTATTCAACATGAGGCACAATCCAAATGACATTTTGAATAAATTTTTCTACAGTCCATAAAAATCAATTTTCTGATGAAAAACGATGACCCGTGACCTGTCGAACTTTCTCCAAATGGTCAGAAATGATAATTTTTTAATGTTTAATTTTTTGACTGTAAATGAATATTGAATGTGAATTAGAACTCTTGGAACTAAAATAAGTGTGTTTAGAGTCATTTTAATGCCTGAAATTGGTCGAAATAGAAGCTTCTGAGTAGGGGAAAAAGTCTGTAAAAATGTCAATTTTGGTCACATTGAGGCTTTAAAAAGTAGTTATTCAACATGAGGCACAATCCAAATGACATTTTGAATAAATTTTTCTACAGTCCAAAAAATCAATTTTCTGATAAAAAACGATGACCCGTGACCTGTCGAACAGTCTTCAAATGGTCAGAAATTATAATTTTTTAATGTTTAATTTTTTGACTGTAAATGAATATTGAATGTGAATTAGAACTCTTGGAACTAAAATAAGTGTGTTTAGAGTCATTTTAATGCCTGAAATTGGTCGAAATAGAAGCTTCTGAGTAGGAGAAAAAGTCTGTAAAAATGGCAATTTTGGTCACATTGACGCTATAAAAAGTAGTTATTCAACATGAGGCACAATCCAAATGACATTTTGAATCAATTTTTCTACAGTCAAAAAAAACAATTTTCTGATGAAAAACGATGACCCGTGACCTGTCGAACTTTCTCCAAATGGTCAGAAATTATAATTTTTTAACGTTTAATTTTTTTACTGTAAATGAATATTGAATGTGAATTAGAACTCTTGGAACTAAAATAAGTGTGTTTAGGGTCATTTTAATGCCTGAAATTGGTCGAAATAGAAGCTTCTGAGTAGGAGAAAAAGTCTGTAAAAATGGCAATTTTTGTCACATTGAGGATATAAAAAGTAGTTATTCAACATGAGGCACAATCCAAATGACATTTTGAATAAATTTTTCTACAGTCCAAAAAAATCAATTTTCTGATGAAAAACGATGACCCGTACCTGTCGAACAGTCTCTAAATGGTCAGAAATTATAATTTTTTAATGTTTATTTTTTTGACTGTAAATGAATATTGAATGTGAATTAGAACTCTTGGAACTAAAATAAGTGTGTTTAGAGTCCTTTTAATGCCTGAAATTGTTCGAAATAGAAGCTTCTGAGTAGGAGAAAAAGTCTGTAAAAATGGCAATTTTGGTCACATTGAGGCTGTAAAAAGTAGTTATTCAACATGAGGCACAATCCAAATGACATTTTGAATACATTTTTCTACAGTCCCAAAAATCAATTTTCTGATGAAAAACGATGACCCGTGACCTGTCGAACTGTCTCCAAATGGTCAGAAATTATAATTTTTTAATGTTTAATTTTTTGACTGTAAATGAATATTGAATGTGAATTAGAACTCTTGGAACTAAAATAAGTGTGTTTAGAGTCATTTTAATGCCTGAAATTGGTCGAAATAGAAGCTTCTGAGTAGGAGAAAAAGTCTGTAAAAATGGCAATTTTGGTCACATTGAGGCTGTAAAAAGTAGTTATTCAACATGAGGCACAATCCAAATGACATTTTGAATCAATTTTTACACAGTCAAAAAAATCAATTTTCTGATGAAAAACGATGACCCGTGACCTGTCGAACTTTCTCCAAATGGTCAGAAATTATAATTTTTTAACGTTTAATTTTTTGACTAAATGAATATTGAATGTGAATTAGAACTCTTGGAACTAAAATAAGTGTGTTTAGGGTCATTTTAATGCCTGAAATTGGTCGAAAAAGAAGCTTCTGAGTAGGAGAAAAAGTCTGTAAAAATGGCAATTTTGGTCACATTGAGGATATAAAAAGTAGTTATTCAACATGAGGCACAATCCAAATGACATTTTGAATACATTTTTCTACAGTCCAAAAAATCAATTTTCTGATGAAAAACGATGACCCGTGACCTGTCGAACTGTCTCCAAATGGTCAGAAATTATAATTTTTTAATGTTTAGTTTTTTGACTGTAAATGAATATTGAATGTGAATTAGAACTCTTGGAACTAAAATAAGTGTGTTTAGAGTCATTTTAATGCCTGAAATTGGTCGAAATAGAAGCTTCTGAGTAGGAGAAAAAGTCTGTAAAAATGGCAATTTTGGTCACATTGAGGCTGTAAAAAGTAGTTATTCAACATGAGGCACAATCCAAATGACATTTTGAATCAATTTTTACACAGTCAAAAAAATCAATTTTCTGATGAAAAACGATGACCCTTGACCTGTCGAACAGTCTCCAAATGGTCAGAAATTATAATTTTTGAATGTTTAATTTTTTGACTGTAAATGAATGTTGAATGTGAATTAGAACTCTTGGAACTAAAATAAGTGTGTTTAGAGTCATTTTAATGCCTGAAATTGGTCGAAATAGAAGCTTCTGAGTAGGAGAAAAAGTCTGTAAAAATGGCAATTTTGGTCACATTGAGGCTGTAAAAAGTAGTTATTCAACATGAGGCACAATCCTAATGACATTTTGAATCAATTTTTACACAGTCAAAAAAAACAATTTTCTGATGAAAAACAATGACCCGTGACCTGTCGAACTTTCTCTAAATGGTCAGAAATTATAATTTTTTAACGTTTAAGATTTTTGACTGTAAATGAATATTGAATGTGAATTAGAACTCTTGGAACTAAAATAAGTGTGTTTAGAGTCATTTTAATGCCTGAAATTGGTCCGAAATAGAAGCTTCTGAGTAGGAGAAAAAGTCTGTAAAAATGGCAATTTTGGTCGCATTGAGGATATAATAAGTAGTTATTCAACATGAGGCACAATCCAAATGACATTTTGAATAAATTTTTCTACAGTCCAAAAAAATCAATTTTCTGATGAAAAACGATGACCCGTGACCTGTCGAACTTTCTCCAAATGGTCAGAAATGATAATTTTTTAATGTTTAATTTTTTGACTGTAAATGAATATTGAATGTGAATTAGAACTCTTGGAACTAAAATAAGTGTGTTTAGAGTCATTTTAATGCCTGAAATTGGTCGAAATAGAAGCTTCTGAGTAGGGGAAAAAGTCTGTAAAAATGTCAATTTTGGTCACATTGAGGCTTTAAAAAGTAGTTATTCAACATGAGGCACAATCCAAATGACATTTTGAAAAAAAAAATTCTACAGTCCAAAAAATCAATATTCTGATAAAAAACGATGACCCGTGACCTGTCGAACAGTCTTCAAATGGTCAGAAATTATAATTTTTTAATGTTTAATTTTTTGACTGTAAATGAATATTGAATGTGAATTAAAACTCTTGGAACTAAAATAAGTGTGTTTAGAGTCATTTTAATGCCTGAAATTGGTCGAAATAGAAGCTTCTGAGTAGGAGAAAAAGTCTGTAAAAATGGTAATTTTGGTCACATTGACGCTATAAAAAGTAGTTATTCAACATGAGGCACAATCCAAATGACATTTTGAATCAATTTTTCTACAGTCAAAAAAAACAATTTTCTGATGAAAAACGATGACCCGTGACCTGTCGAACTTTCTCCAAATGGTCAGAAATTATAATTTTTTAACGTTTAATTTTTTTACTGTAAATGAATATTGAATGTGAATTAGAACTCTTGGAACTAAAATAAGTGTGTTTAGAGTCATTTTAATGCCTGAAATTGGTCGAAATAGAAGCTTCTGAGTAGGAGAAAAAGTCTGTAAAAATGGTAATTTTGGTCACATTGACGCTATAAAAAGTAGTTATTCAACATGAGGCACAATCCAAATGACATTTTGAATCAATTTTTCTACAGTCAAAAAAAACAATTTTCTGATGAAAAACGATGACCCGTGACCTGTTGAACTTTCTCCAAATGGTCAGAAATTATAATTTTTTAACGTTTAATTTTTTTACTGTAAATGAATATTGAATGTGAATTAGAACTCTTGGAACTAAAATAAGTGTGTTTAGGGTCATTTTAATGCCTGAAATTGGTCGAAATAGAAGCTTCTGAGTAGGAGAAAAAGTCTGTAAAAATGGCAATTTTTGTCACATTGAGGATATAAAAAGTAGTTATTCAACATGAGGCACAATCCAAATGACATTTTAAATAAATTTTTCTACAGTCCAAAAAATCAATTTTCTGATGAAAAACGATGACCCGTACCTGTCGAACAGTCTCCAAATGGTCAGAAATTATAATTTTTTAATGTTTATTTTTTTGACTGTAAATGAATATTGAATGTGAATTAGAACTCTTGGAACTAAAATAAGTGTGTTTAGAGTCATTTTAATGCCTGAAATTGGTCGAAATAGAAGCTTCTGAGTAGGAGAAAAAGTCTGTAAAAATGGCAATTTTGGTCACATTGAGGCTATAAAAAGTAGTTATTCAACATGAGGCACAATCCAAATGTCATTTTGAATACATTTTTCTACAGTCCAAAAAATCAATTTTCTGATGAAAAACGATGACCCGTGACCTGTCGAACTGTCTCCAAATGGTCAGAAATTATAATTTTTTAATGTTTAATTTTTTGACTGTAAATGAATATTGAATGTGAATTAGAACTCTTGGAACTAAAATAAGTGTGTTTAGAGTCATTTTAATGCCTGAAATTGGTCAAAATAGAAGCTTCTGAGTAGGAGAAAAAGTCTATAAAAATGGCAATTTTGGTCCCATTGAGGCTATAAAAATTAGTTATTCAACATGAGGCACAATCCAAATGACATTTTGAATCAATTTTTACACAGTCAAAAAAAATCAATTTTCTGATGAAAAACGATGACCCGTGACCTGTCGAACAGTCTCCAAATGGTCAGAAATTATAATTTTTGAATGTTTAATTTTTTGACTGTAAATGAATATTGAATGTGAATTAGAACTCTTGGAACTAAAATAAGTGTGTTTAGAGTCATTTTAATGCCTGAAATTGGTCGAAATAGAAGCTTCTGAGTAGGAGAAAAAGTCTGTAAAAATGGCAATTTTGGTCACATTGAGGCTGTAAAAAGTAGTTATTCAACATGAGGCACAATCCTAATGACATTTTGAATCAATATTTACACAGTCAAAAAAATCAATTTTCTGATGAAAAACAATGACCCGTGACCTGTCGAACTTTCTCTAAATGGTCAGAAATTATAATTTTTTAACGTTTAAGATTTTTGACTGTAAATGAATATTGAATGTGAATTAGAACTCTTGGAACTAAAATAAGTGTGTTTAGAGTCATTTTAATGCCTGAAATTGGTCCGAAATAGAAGCTTCTGAGTAGGAGAAAAAGTCTGTAAAAATGGCAATTTTGGTCGCATTGAGGATATAATAAGTAGTTATTCAACATGAGGCACAATCCAAATGACATTTTGAATACATTTTTCTACAGTCCAAAAAAATAAATTTTCTGATGAAAAACGATGACCCGTGACCTGTCGAACTTTCTCCAAATGGTCAGAAATGATAATTTTTTAATGTTTAATTTTTTGACTGTAAATGAATATTGAATGTGAATTAGAACTCTTGGAACTAAAATAAGTGTGTTTAGAGTCATTTTAATGCCTGAAATTGGTCGAAATAGAAGCTTCTGAGTAGGGGAAAAAGTCTGTAAAAATGTCAATTTTGGTCACATTGAGGCTTTAAAAAGTAGTTATTCAACATGAGGCACAATCCAAATGACATTTTGAATAAATTTTTCTACAGTCCAAAAAATCAATTTTCTGATAAAAAACGATGACCCGTGACCTGTCGAACAGTCTTCAAATGGTCAGAAATTATAATTTTTTAATGTTTAATTTTTTGACTGTAAATGAATATTGAATGTGAATTAGAACTCTTGGAACTAAAATAAGTGTGTTTAGAGTCATTTTAATGCCTGAAATTGGTCGAAATAGAAGCTTCTGAGTAGGAGAAAAAGTCTGTAAAAATGGCAATTTTGGTCACATTGACGCTATAAAAAGTAGTTATTCAACATGAGGCACAATCCAAATGACATTTTGAATCAATTTTTCTACAGTCAAAAAAAACAATTTTCTGATGAAAAACGATGACCCGTGACCTGTCGAACTTTCTCCAAATGGTCAGAAATTATAATTTTTTAACGTTTAATTTTTTTACTGTAAATGAATATTGAATGTGAATTAGAACTCTTGGAACTAAAATAAGTGTGTTTTGAGTCCTTTTAATGCCTGAAATTGGTTGAAATAGAAGCTTCTGAGTAGGAGAAAAAGTCTGTAAAAATGGCAATTTTGGTCACATTGAGGCTGTAAAAAGTAGTTATTCAACATGAGGCACAATCCAAATGACATTTTGAATACATTTTTCTACAGTCCAAAAAATCAATTTTCTGATGAAAAACGATGACCCGTGACCTGTCGAACTGTCTCCAAATGGTCAGAAATTATAATTTTTTAATGTTTAATTTTTTGACTGTAAATGAATATTGAATGTGAATTAGAACTCTTGGAACTAAAATAAGTGTGTTTAGAGTCATTTTAATGCCTGAAATTGGTCAAAATAGAAGCTTCTGAGTAGGAGAAAAAGTCTATAAAAATGGCAATTTTGGTCCCATTGAGGCTATAAAAATTAGTTATTCAACATGAGGCACAATCCAAATGACATTTTGAATACATTTTTCTACAGTCCAAAAAACAATTTTCTGATGAAAAACGATGACCCGTGACCTGTTGAACAGTCTCCAAATGGTCAGAAATTATAATTTTTTAATGTTTAATTTTTTGACTGTAAATGAATATTGAATGTGAATTAGAACTCTTGGAACTAAAATAAGTGTGTTTAGAGTCATTTTAATGCCTGAAATTGGTCGAAATAGAAGCTTCTGAGTAGGAGAAAAAGTCTGTAAAAATGGCAATTTTGGTCACATTGAGGCTGTAAAAAGTAGTTATTCAACATGAGGCACAATCCAAATGACATTTTGAATCAATTTTTACACAGTCAAAAAAATCAATTTTCTGATGAAAAACGATGACCCGTGACCTGTCGAACTTTCTCCAAATGGTCAGAAATTATAATTTTTTAACGTTTAATTTTTTGACTTAATCAATATTGAATGTGAATTAGAACTCTTGGAACTAAAATAAGTGTGTTTAGGGTCATTTTAATGCCTGAAATTGGTCGAAAAAGAAGCTTCTGAGTAGGAGAAAAAGTCTGTAAAAATGGCAATTTTGGTCACATTGAGGATATAAAAAGTAGTTATTCAACATGAGGCACAATCCAAATGACATTTTGAATACATTTTTCTACAGTCCAAAAAATCAATTTTCTGATGAAAAACGATGACCCGTGACCTGTCGAACTGTCTCCAAATGGTCAGAAATTATAATTTTTTAATGTTTAGTTTTTTGACTGTAAATGAATATTGAATGTGAATTAGAACTCTTGGAACTAAAATAAGTGTGTTTAGAGTCATTTTAATGCCTGAAATTGGTCGAAATAGAAGCTTCTGAGTAGGAGAAAAAGTCTGTAAAAATGGCAATTTTGGTCACATTGAGGCTGTAAAAAGTAGTTATTCAACATGAGGCACAATCCAAATGACATTTTGAATCAATTTTTACACAGTCAAAAAAATCAATTTTCTGATGAAAAACGATGACCCTTAACCTGTCGAACTTTCTCCAAATGGTCAGAAATTATAATTTTTTAACGTTTAATTTTTTGACTGTAAATGAATATTGAATGTGAATTAGAACTCTTGGAACTAAAATAAGTGTGTTTAGGGTCATTTTAATGCCTGAAATTGGTCGAAATAGAAGCTTCTGAGTAGGAGAAAAAGTCTGTAAAAATGGCAATTTTGGTCACATTGAGGCTGTAAAAAGTAGTTATTCAACATGAGGCACAATCCAAATGACATTTTGAATCAATTTTTACACAGTCCAAAAAATCGATTTTCTGATGAAAAACGATGACCCGTGACCTGTCGAACTTTCTCCAAATGGTCAGAAATTATAATTTTTTAACTTTTAATTTTTTGACTGTAAATGAATATTGAATGTGAATTAGAACTCTTGGAACTAAAATAAGTGTGTTTAGGGTCATTTTAATGCCTGAAATTGGTCGAAATAGAAGCTTCTGAGTAGGAAAAAAAGTCTGTAACAATGGCAATTTTGGTCACATTGAGGATATAAAAAGTAGTTATTCAACATGAGGCACAATCCAAATGACATTTTGAATCAATTTTTACACAGTCAAAAAAATCAATTTTCTGATGAAAAACGATGACCCGTGACCTGTCGAACAGTCTCCAAATGGTCAGAAATTATAATTTTTGAATGTTTAATTTTTTGACTGTAAATGAATATTGAATGTGAATTAGAACTCTTGGAACTAAAATAAGTGTGTTTAGAGTCATTTTAATGCCTGAAATTGGTCGAAATAGAAGCTTCTGAGTAGGAGAAAAAGTCTGTAAAAATGGCAATTTTGGTCACATTGAGGCTGTAAAAAGTAGTTATTCAACATGAGGCACAATCCTAATGACATTTTGAATCAATTTTTACACAGTCAAAGAAATCAATTTTCTGATGAAAAACAATGACCCGTGACCTGTCGAACTTTCTCTAAATGGTCAGAAATTATAATTTTTTAACGTTTAAGATTTTTGACTGTAAATGAATATTGAATGTGAATTAGAACTCTTGGAACTAAAATAAGTGTGTTTAGAGTCATTTTAATGCCTGAAATTGGTCCGAAATAGAAGCTTCTGAGTAGGAGAAAAAGTCTGTAAAAATGGCAATTTTGGTCGCATTGAGGATATAATAAGTAGTTATTCAACATGAGGCACAATCCAAATGACATTTTGAATAAATTTTTCTACAGTCCAAAAAATCAATTTTCTGATGAAAAACGATGACCCGTACCTGTCGAACAGTCTCTAAATGGTCAGAAATTATAATTTTTTAATGTTTATTTTTTTGACTGTAAATTAATATTGAATGTGAATTAGAACTCTTGGAACTAAAATAAGTGTGTTTAGAGTCCTTTTAATGCCTGAAATTGGTCGAAATAGAAGCTTCTGAGTAGGAGAAAAAGTCTGTAAAAATGGCAATTTTGGTCACATTGAGGCTGTAAAAAGTAGTTATTCAACATGAGGCACAATCCAAATGACATTTTGAATCAATTTTTACACAGTCAAAAAAATCAATTTTCTGATGAAAAACGATGACCCTTAACCTGTCGAACTTTCTCCAAATGGTCAGAAATTATAATTTTTTAACGTTTAATTTTTTGACTGTAAATGAATATTGAATGTGAATTAGAACTCTTGGAACTAAAATAAGTGTGTTTAGGGTCATTTTAATGCCTGAAATTGGTCGAAATAGAAGCTTCTGAGTAGGAGAAAAAGTCTGTAAAAATGGCAATTTTGGTCACATTGAGGCTGTAAAAAGTAGTTATTCAACATGAGGCACAATCCAAATGACATTTTGAATCAATTTTTACACAGTCCAAAAAATCGATTTTCTGATGAAAAACGATGACCCGTGACCTGTCGAACAGTCTCCAAATGGTCAGAAATTATAATTTTTGAATGTTTAATTTTTTGACTGTAAATGAATATTGAATGTGAATTAGAACTCTTGGAACTAAAATAAGTGTGTTTAGAGTCATTTTAATGCCTGAAATTGGTCGAAATAGAAGCTTCTGAGTAGGAGAAAAAGTCTGTAAAAATGGCAATTTTGGTCACATTGAGGCTGTAAAAAGTAGTTATTCAACATGAGGCACAATCCTAATGACATTTTGAATCAATTTTTACACAGTCAAAAAAATCAATTTTCTGATGAAAAACAATGACCCGTGACCTGTCGAACTTTCTCTAAATGGTCAGAAATTATAATTTTTTAACGTTTAAGATTTTTGACTGTAAATGAATATTGAATGTGAATTAGAACTCTTGGAACTAAAATAAGTGTGTTTAGAGTCATTTTAATGCCTGAAATTGGTCCGAAATAGAAGCTTCTGAGTAGGAGAAAAAGTCTGTAAAAATGGCAATTTTGGTCGCATTGAGGATATAATAAGTAGTTATTCAACATGAGGCACAATCCAAATGACATTTTGAATAAATTTTTCTACAGTCCAAAAAAATCAATTTTCTGATGAAAAACGATGACCCGTGACCTGTCGAACTTTCTCCAAATGGTCAGAAATGATAATTTTTTAATGTTTAATTTTTTGACTGTAAATTAATATTGAATGTGAATTAGAACTCTTGGAACTAAAATAAGTGTGTTTAGGGTCATTTTAATGCCTGAAATTGGTCGAAATAGAAGCTTCTGAGTAGGAGAAAAAGTCTGTAAAAATGGCAATTTTTGTCACATTGAGGATATAAAAAGTAGTTATTCAACATGAGGCACAATCCAAATGACATTTTGAATAAATTTTTCTACAGTCCAAAAAATCAATTTTCTGATGAAAAACGATGACCCGTACCTGTCGAACAGTCTCTAAATGGTCAGAAATTATAATTTTTTAATGTTTATTTTTTTGACTGTAAATTAATATTGAATGTGAATTAGAACTCTTGGAACTAAAATAAGTGTGTTTAGAGTCCTTTTAATGCCTGAAATTGGTCGAAATAGAAGCTTCTGAGTAGGAGAAAAAGTCTGTAAAAATGGCAATTTTGGTCACATTGAGGCTGTAAAAAGTAGTTATTCAACATGAGGCACAATCCAAATGACATTTTGAATACATTTTTCTACAGTCCCAAAAATCAATTTTCTGATGAAAAACGATGACCCGTGACCTGTCGAACTGTCTCCAAATGGTCAGAAATTATAATTTTTTAATGTTTAATTTTTTGACTGTAAATGAATATTGAATGTGAATTAGAACTCTTGGAACTAAAATAAGTGTGTTTAGAGTCATTTTAATGCCTGAAATTGGTCGAAATAGAAGCTTCTGAGTAGGAGAAAAAGTCTGTAAAAATGGCAATTTTGGTCACATTGAGGCTGTAAAAAGTAGTTATTCAACATGAGGCACAATCCAAATGACATTTTGAATCAATTTTTACACAGTCAAAAAAATCAATTTTCTGATGAAAAACGATGACCCGTGACCTGTCGAACTTTCTCCAAATGGTCAGAAATTATAATTTTTTAACTTTTAATTTTTTGACTGTAAATGAATATTGAATGTCAATTAGAACTCTTGGAACTAAAATAAGTGTGTTTAGGGTCATTTTAATGCCTGAAATTGGTCGAAATAGAAGCTTCTGAGTAGGAAAAAAAGTTTGTAACAATGGCAATTTTGGTCACATTGAGGATATAAAAAGTAGTTATTCAACATGAGGCACAATCCAAATGACATTTTGAATCAATTTTTACACAGTCAAAAAAATCAATTTTCTGATGAAAAACGATGACCCGTGACCTGTCGAACAGTCTCCAAATGGTCAGAAATTATAATTTTTGAATGTTTAATTTTTTGACTGTAAATGAATATTGAATGTGAATTAGAACTCTTGGAACTAAAATAAGTGTGTTTAGAGTCATTTTAATGCCTGAAATTGGTCGAAATAGAAGCTTCTGAGTAGGAGAAAAAGTCTGTAAAAATGGCAATTTTGGTCACATTGAGGCTGTAAAAAGTAGTTATTCAACATGAGGCACAATCCTAATGACATTTTGAATCAATTTTTACACAGTCAAAAAAATCAATTTTCTGATGAAAAACAATGACCCGTGACCTGTCGATCTTTCTCTAAATGGTCAGAAATTATAATTTTTTAACGTTTAAGATTTTTGACTGTAAATGAATATTGAATGTGAATTAGAACTCTTGGAACTAAAATAAGTGTGTTTAGAGTCATTTTAATGCCTGAAATTGGTCCGAAATAGAAGCTTCTGAGTAGGAGAAAAAGTCTGTAAAAATGGCAATTTTGGTCGCATTGAGGATATAATAAGTAGTTATTCAACATGAGGCACAATCCAAATGACATTTTGAATAAATTTTTCTACAGTCCAAAAAAATCAATTTTCTGATGAAAAACGATGACCCGTGACCTGTCGAACTTTCTCCAAATGGTCAGAAATGATAATTTTTTAATGTTTAATTTTTTGACTGTAAATGAATATTGAATGTGAATTAGAACTCTTGGAACTAAAATAAGTGTGTTTAGAGTCATTTTAATGCCTGAAATTGGTCGAAATAGAAGCTTCTGAGTAGGGGAAAAAGTCTGTAAAAATGTCAATTTTGGTCACATTGAGGCTTTAAAAAGTAGTTATTCAACATGAGGCACAATCCAAATG
The DNA here is from genome assembly GCF_964204655.1 of Triturus cristatus. Lineage (NCBI taxonomy): Eukaryota > Metazoa > Chordata > Amphibia > Caudata > Salamandridae > Triturus > Triturus cristatus. Next base: position 471,098,308 of record NC_140592.1, read on the forward strand.
ACATTTTGAAAAAAAATTTCTACAGTCCAAAAAATCAATATTCTGATAAAAAACGATGACCCGTGACCTGTCGAACAGTCTTCAAATGGTCAGAAATTATAATTTTTTAATGTTTAATTTTTTGACTGTAAATGAATATTGAATGTGAATTAGAACTCTTGGAACTAAAATAAGTGTGTTTAGAGTCATTTTAATGCCTGAAATTGGTCGAAATAGAAGCTTCTGAGTAGGAGAAAAAGTCTGTAAAAATGGCAATTTTGGTCACATTGACGCTATAAAAAGTAGTTATTCAACATGAGGCACAATCCAAATGACATTTTGAATCAATTTTTCTACAGTCAAAAAAAACAATTTTCTGATGAAAAACGATGACCCGTGACCTGTCGAACTTTCTCCAAATGGTCAGAAATTATAATTTTTTAACGTTTAATTTTTTTACTGTAAATGAATATTGAATGTGAATTAGAACTCTTGGAACTAAAATAAGTGTGTTTAGGGTCATTTTAATGCCTGAAATTGGTCGAAATAGAAGCTTCTGAGTAGGAGAAAAAGTCTGTAAAAATGGCAATTTTTGTCACATTGAGGATATAAAAAGTAGTTATTCAACATGAGGCACAATCCAAATGACATTTTAAATAAATTTTTCTACAGTCCAAAAAATCAATTTTCTGATGAAAAACGATGACCCGTACCTGTCGAACAGTCTCCAAATGGTCAGAAATTATAATTTTTTAATGTTTATTTTTTTGACTGTAAATGAATATTGAATGTGAATTAGAACTCTTGGAACTAAAATAAGTGTGTTTAGAGTCCTTTTAATGCCTGAAATTGGTCGAAATAGAAGCTTCTGAGTAGGAGAAAAAGTCTGTAAAAATGGCAATTTTGGTCACATTGAGGCTATAAAAAGTAGTTATTCAACATGAGGCACAATCCAAATGACATTTTGAATACATTTTTCTACAGTCCAAAAAAACAATTTTCTGATGAAAAACGATGACCCGTGACCTGTTGAACAGTCTCCAAATGGTCAGAAATTATAATTTTTTAATGTTTAATTTTTTGACTATAAATGAATATTGAATGTGAATTAGAACTCTTGGAACTAAAATAAGTGTGTTTAGAGTCATTTTAATGCCTGAAATTGGTCGAAATAGAAGCTTCTGAGTAGGAGAAAAAGTCTGTAAAAATGGCAATTTTGGTCACATTGAGGCTGTAAAAAGTAGTTATTCAACATGAGGCACAATCCAAATGACATTTTGAATACATTTTTCTACAGTCCCAAAAATCAATTTTCTGATGAAAAACGATGACCCGTGACCTGTCGAACTGTCTCCAAATGGTCAGAAATTATAATTTTTTAATGTTTAATTTTTTGACTGTAAATGAATATTGAATGTGAATTAGAACTCTTGGAACTAAAATAAGTGTGTTTAGAGTCATTTTAATGCCTGAAATTGGTCGAAATAGAAGCTTCTGAGTAGGAGAAAAAGTCTGTAAAAATGGCAATTTTGGTCACATTGAGGCTGTAAAAAGTAGTTATTCAACATGAGGCACAATCCAAATGACATTTTGAATCAATTTTTACACAGTCAAAAAAATCAATTTTCTGATGAAAAACGATGACCCGTGACCTGTCGAACTTTCTCCAAATGGTCAGAAATTATAATTTTTTAACGTTTAATTTTTTGACTAAATGAATATTGAATGTGAATTAGAACTCTTGGAACTAAAATAAGTGTGTTTAGGGTCATTTTAATGCCTGAAATTGGTCGAAAAAGAAGCTTCTGAGTAGGAGAAAAAGTCTGTAAAAATGGCAATTTTGGTCACATTGAGGATATAAAAAGTAGTTATTCAACATGAGGCACAATCCAAATGACATTTTGAATACATTTTTCTACAGTCCAAAAAATCAATTTTCTGATGAAAAACGATGACCCGTGACCTGTCGAACTGTCTCCAAATGGTCAGAAATTATAATTTTTTAATGTTTAGTTTTTTGACTGTAAATGAATATTGAATGTGAATTAGAACTCTTGGAACTAAAATAAGTGTGTTTAGAGTCATTTTAATGCCTGAAATTGGTCGAAATAGAAGCTTCTGAGTAGGAGAAAAAGTCTGTAAAAATGGCAATTTTGGTCACATTGAGGCTGTAAAAAGTAGTTATTCAACATGAGGCACAATCCAAATGACATTTTGAATCAATTTTTACACAGTCAAAAAAATCAATTTTCTGATGAAAAACGATGACCCGTGACCTGTCGAACTTTCTCCAAATGGTCAGAAATTATAATTTTTTAACTTTTAATTTTTTGACTGTAAATGAATATTGAATGTGAATTAGAACTCTTGGAACTAAAATAAGTGTGTTTAGGGTCATTTTAATGCCTGAAATTGGTCGAAATAGAAGCTTCTGAGTAGGAAAAAAAGTCTGTAACAATGGCAATTTTGGTCACATTGAGGATATAAAAAGTAGTTATTCAACATGAGGCACAATCCAAATGACATTTTGAATCAATTTTTACACAGTCAAAAAAATCAATTTTCTGATGAAAAACGATGACCCGTGACCTGTCGAACAGTCTCCAAATGGTCAGAAATTATAATTTTTGAATGTTTAATTTTTTGACTGTAAATGAATATTGAATGTGAATTAGAACTCTTGGAACTAAAATAAGTGTGTTTAGAGTCATTTTAATGCCTGAAATTGGTCGAAATAGAAGCTTCTGAGTAGGAGAAAAAGTCTGTAAAAATGGCAATTTTGGTCACATTGAGGCTGTAAAAAGTAGTTATTCAACATGAGGCACAATCCTAATGACATTTTGAATCAATTTTTACACAGTCAAAAAAATCAATTTTCTGATGAAAAACAATGACCCGTGACCTGTCGAACTTTCTCTAAATGGTCAGAAATTATAATTTTTTAACGTTTAAGATTTTTGACTGTAAATGAATATTGAATGTGAATTAGAACTCTTAGAACTAAAATAAGTGTGTTTAGAGTCATTTTAATGCCTGAAATTGGTCCGAAATAGAAGCTTCTGAGTAGGAGAAAAAGTCTGTAAAAATGGCAATTTTGGTCGCATTGAGGATATAATAAGTAGTTATTCAACATGAGGCACAATCCAAATGACATTTTGAATAAATTTTTCTACAGTCCAAAAAAATCAATTTTCTGATGAAAAACGATGACCCGTGACCTGTCGAACTTTCTCCAAATGGTCAGAAATGATAATTTTTTAATGTTTAATTTTTTGACTGTAAATGAATATTGAATGTGAATTAGAACTCTTGGAACTAAAATAAGTGTGTTTAGAGTCATTTTAATGCCTGAAATTGGTCGAAATAGAAGCTTCTGAGTAGGGGAAAAAGTCTGTAAAAATGTCAATTTTGGTCACATTGAGGCTTTAAAAAGTAGTTATTCAACATGAGGCACAATCCAAATGACATTTTGAAAAAAAAATTCTACAGTCCAAAAAATCAATTTTCTGATAAAAAACGATGACCCGTGACCTGTCGAACAGTCTTCAAATGGTCAGAAATTATAATTTTTTAATGTTTATTTTTTTGACTGTAAATGAATATTGAATGTGAATTAGAACTCTTGGAACTAAAATAAGTGTGTTTAGGGTCATTTTAATGCCTGAAATTGGTCGAAATAGAAGCTTCTGAGTAGGAGAAAAAGTCTGTAAAAATGGCAATTTTGGTCACATTGAGGCTGTAAAAAGTAGTTATTCAACATGAGGCACAATCCTAATGACATTTTGAATCAATTTTTACACAGTCAAAAAAATCAATTTTCTGATGAAAAACAATGACCCGTACCTGTCGAACTGTCTCCAAATGGTCAGAAATTATAATTTTTTAATGTTTAATTTTTTGACTGTAAATGAATATTGAATGTGAATTAGAACTCTTGGAACTAAAATAAGTGTGTTTAGAGTCATTTTAATGCCTGAAATTGGTCAAAATAGAAGCTTCTGAGTAGGAGAAAAAGTCTATAAAAATGGCAATTTTGGTCCCATTGAGGCTATAAAAATTAGTTATTCAACATGAGGCACAATCCAAATGACATTTTGAATACATTTTTCTCCAGTCCAAAAAAACAATTTTCTGATGAAAAACGATGACCCGTGACCTGTTGAACAGTCTCCAATGGTCAGAAATTATAATTTTTTAATGTTTACTTTTTTGACTGTAAATGAATATTGAATGTGAATTAGAACTCTTGGAACTAAAATAAGTGTGTTTAGAGTCATTTTAATGCCTGAAATTGGTCGAAATAGAAGCTTCTGAGTAGGAGAAAAAGTCTGTAAAAATGGCAATTTTGGTCACATTGAGGCTGTAAAAAGTAGTTATTCAACATGAGGCACAATCCAAATGACATTTTGAATCAATTTTTACACAGTCAAAAAAATCAATTTTCTGATGAAAAACGATGACCCGTGACCTGTCGAACTTTCTCCAAATGGTCAGAAATTATAATTTTTTAACTTTTAATTTTTTGACTGTAAATGAATATTGAATGTGAATTAGAACTCTTGGAACTAAAATAAGTGTGTTTAGGGTCATTTTAATGCCTGAAATTGGTCGAAATAGAAGCTTCTGAGTAGGAAAAAAAGTCTGTAACAATGGCAATTTTGGTCACATTGAGGATATAAAAAGTAGTTATTCAACATGAGGCACAATCCAAATGACATTTTGAATCAATTTTTACACAGTCAAAAAAATCAATTTTCTGATGAAAAACGATGACCCGTGACCTGTCGAACAGTCTCCAAATGGTCAGAAATTATAATTTTTGAATGTTTAATTTTTTGACTGTAAATGAATATTGAATGTGAATTAGAACTCTTGGAACTAAAATAAGTGTGTTTAGAGTCATTTTAATGCCTGAAATTGGTCGAAATAGAAGCTTCTGAGTAGGAGAAAAAGTCTGTAAAAATGGCAATTTTGGTCACATTGAGGCTGTAAAAAGTAGTTATTCAACATGAGGCACAATCCAAATGACATTTTGAATCAATTTTTACACAGTCAAAAAAATCAATTTTCTGATGAAAAACGATGACCCGTGACCTGTCGAACTTTCTCCAAATGGTCAGAAATTATAATTTTTTAACGTTTAATTTTTTGACTAAATGAATATTGAATGTGAATTAGAACTCTTGGAACTAAAATAAGTGTGTTTAGGGTCATTTTAATGCCTGAAATTGGTCGAAAAAGAAGCTTCTGAGTAGGAGAAAAAGTCTGTAAAAATGGCAATTTTGGTCACATTGAGGATATAAAAAGTAGTTATTCAACATGAGGCACAATCCAAATGACATTTTGAATCAATTTTTACACAGTCAAAAAAATCAATTTTCTGATGAAAAACGATGACCCGTGACCTGTCGAACTTTCTCCAAATGGTCAGAAATTATAATTTTTTAACTTTTAATTTTTTGACTGTAAATGAATATTGAATGTGAATTAGAACTCTTGGAACTAAAATAAGTGTGTTTAGGGTCATTTTAATGCCTGAAATTGGTCGAAATAGAAGCTTCTGAGTAGGAAAAAAAGTCTGTAACAATGGCAATTTTGGTCACATTGAGGATATAAAAAGTACCACTCCTGAGGCGGAAGCCGGGAGTTAGGCTTTCTTTTAAATATCGTTGATACTGTGTTTTAACTTACACCTATCTTTAACAACTGCACAAAGCGGGGTAACGCCAGTTGCTTTCGTCATCAGCCCCTGATCGGCGCCGCGCTCGGCCCGCAGGCCACGCCCCCTTGGAGGCCACGCCCCCCGCCCTGACTACTTAAGAGACGCTGATCCACGAGCGCCACCTTTTTGATGCACCACTCCTGAGGCGGAAGCCGGGAGTTAGGCTTTCTTTTAAATATCGTTGATACTGTGTTTTAACTTACATCTACCTTTAACAACTGCACAAAGCGGGGTAACGCCAGTTGCTTTCGTCATCAGCCCCTGATCGGCGCCGCGCTCGGCCCGAAGGCCACGCCCCCTTGGAGGCCACGCCCCCCGCCCTGACTACTTAAGAGACGCTGATCCACGAGCGCCACCTTTTTGATGCACCACTCCTGAGGCGGAAGCCGGGAGTTAGGCTTTCTTTTAAATATCGTTGATACTGTGTTTTAACTTACACCTACCTTTAACAACTGCACAAAGCGGGGTAACGCCAGTTGCTTTCGTCATCAGCCCCTGATCGGTGCCGCGCTCGGCCCGCAGGCCACGCCCCCTTGGAGGCCACGCCCCCCGCCCTGACTCACATGTGTATATACCATGTGCTTCTTCAGGAAGCGCAGCGGACGAGCGCAGCGGGCGCGACGATTGCGCGCCGAAGGCGCGCATAAGGCAAGCACGTCTGCGCTCGTCCGCGCCGAGACCGGGCACAGGGCCACCCCCCCTGATCCATCACTCTCCCACCCCGGCATCAGTTCTTCACTAATAACGTATACTTCGGACCAACTGCTCAGCATCAAGCAAACAAGTAGGTTGTCCCATTTCTTACCTAAATTCTACTACAACAATCCCAGGATCGGACCTCTTAAGTGTCCTACCTGTACTGAGACGCCATCTACCCCTCACCCTACACCTCCGCCTCTAGTGTCAGCAGCACTTATAAATGTAAGATCACTGCCGAAACACAAATTTGAAATCGCAGATTTCATAGAATCGCAACATTTAGATATTTTATTCATCACCGAGACGTGGGGAGACGAAGCCTCTGGCCCGGACTTCAGAGACGCCACGCCTAACAATTTCTGCGTGTGTAAGTTAGACAGACCGATAAGGAGGGGTGGAGGAGTCGCAATCATTTACAAAAATCACCTTACAATAACTACAGTAGACACAACATATCCTGAATGCGAGGCCCTTCTCTTTTCAATAGGCTTATCCAGTAAAGCCACTTTCAAAGGTATGTTGATCTACCGCCCCCCAGGATCCAGAGCCAAATTCCTAGCACGCTTGGATCATATAATCGAGACATCAATTGGATCACCACAGTTTACCATCTTAGGTGATCTAAACTTTCATCTCGAAGTTTTAGATGACCCAGACACCATAATGCTCCTGGGAGACTTAGAGACAGCCGGACTCACACAAATTGTTAAAAAACCCACGCACAAAGCAGGACATACGTTGGATGGATTATTCACCAACCACCCTGAAATCTCCATCACCGAGGTCTTCCCTTTAATCTGGACAGACCACTCAGCAATATGCTTCTCTATTCCTACTAAACCCACTTCCCCGTGCTTGCCTCTTCCCCCCCCCACCAAATTCAGAGACTGGAAAAACTTAAATCTTGAACGTCTCACTCAGATGATACAGGACAGCCCATTATCTAATGAGCATGATCCCATAGCAGCATCAGATACCTACATGGACAATCTGACTGAAGCCTGCGATAAATTAGCACCTTTCAAATCATCCCATCGGAGTAGAAAACTTCCTTCAGCCCCTTGGTTCTCTGAATCACTCAGACTCCAGCGCCAGCACTGCAGAAACCTCGAACGGCAGTGGCGTCGTAACTTTAATACGTCTGATAAGATCACTTACAAAAGCGCTCTCTCTAACTATAAAAAAATCATTAAAATAGAGAAAACCACGTATTACACAAATCAAATTAATCAGGCTAAAAATTCCTCAGGGAAACTATTCCAAGTAGTAACTTATCTGTCTAGCCCACCTGCCCCCCAGTCAGAGGGATCCCAAGCCCTCTCTGATTCATTGGCAAAATTCTTTGAGGACAAGGTCAGAGCCATTTTTAATACGTTTACACCTGACGTAGTGCGCTCTCCCCCTCAATCGATTGCCGATACTGGCCCCACATTTGCAGCTTTTGAACCTACCACCTGCGAAATCACCCTTCCCCTAATCGCCCGAACCAAATCTGGTTCACCTTTGGACCCTTGCCCTCCAAGTATCCTTAACCTCATCCCGGAAGTCATTGCTCCACCTCTAACCATCATATGCAATGCAATGTTTGCATCAGGTGTCTATCCCTCAGTATGGAAAAAAGCAATAATCAAACCCCTACTCAAAAAACCCAGCCTAGACCCTCTCCTGCCTGCCAGCTACAGGCCCATTGCCTGCCTCCCATTCCCTGCAAAAATCTTTGAAAAGATTATGAACACCCAGCTGTCACACTATATTCACCATAACAATTTACTAGATGACACCCAATTTGGGTTTCGACAAGGCCACGGAACGGAGACGGCTTTACTAAAAGCTGCAGATGAGATTAGGGCTACGATGGATAACGGAGGAGCTGCAGTACTGATACTCCTCGATCTATCCGCGGCCTTTGACACGGTCGACCATGCCACCTTGATCGACCGTGTCGAGGCCATAGGAATCACAGACAAAGCCAAAAACCTCTTGGCCTCATTTATGGCAAACCGTCCGCAAACTGTAAAGCTAGGCAATTTTACATCCCAGACCTTCTCCCTGCCATGTGGAGTACCGCAGGGATCCTCGCTAAGTCCGACACTATTCAACATCTATGTGTCGGACCTGGCGAGGGTCATAAAATCCTGCGGAATCTCCCTGACTACTTATGCCGACGACACCCAATTGGTGCTGTCAATACACAACGATGGAATCTCGGTGGCAGCCAACTTCCAAATGGGAATGATGGCAATAAGCTCCTGGATGTCATCCAACTGTCTTAAACTCAATTCTGATAAGACAGAAGTGATGACATTCGGGAGGCTCCAACCTACCTGGTCCCCACAATGGTGGCCCCACCAGATGGGACAACCCCCAGAACCTGTAACGAAGGTACGCAACCTGGGCGTTATCTTCGACAACAAGCTGTCATTTCAGCAACATGCTAATGCAGTGGTTTCTTCTTCCTTCCACACACTAAAAAGGATAAAAAAATTAATCCCATATCTTCCTCCTCATGCAGGCAAAACCCTGGTCAGTACTTTGGTATTCTCCAAAACTGACTACTGCAACGCACTGTTCCTCAATGCACAACAAAAGGTCCTCAATAAACTGCAAACAGTGCAGAATGCAGCCGCCAGGATACTGCTATCTATCCCTAAGTTTGCATCGGTCTCCCCCTACATCCGACAGCTGCACTGGCTACCGGTGAGGAGCCGGATCAAATTTAAAGCATTATGCATAGCATATAAGGCTATCCATGATCACGGACCCCTATTCTTAAGAAGAGCCTTCCGACCGCTTGAACACACAAGAACCTTGCGGTCATCCTCAGCACATTTACTCATGGTCCCCCGTACAAGAAGGGCCAACTGGGGCGACAAACGCTTCTCAGTGGCCACAGCCATTTTGTGGAACACACTCCCTCTACACATCAAGTGTGCCCCGACCCTTCTGAATTTCAGAAAGAAACTAAAAACCTGGTTGTTCCCTGCCTAAACCTTCCTACCCCCCCCCCCATGAGAGTTCTGCATCTACAGCGCCGAGACACCCAAGGGTATTTGCGCGCTCTAAAAATCGCCAAAATAAATAAATAGTTATTCAACATGAGGCACAATCCAAATGACATTTTGAATCAATTTTTACACAGTCAAAAAAATCAATTTTCTGATGAAAAACGATGACCCGTGACCTGTCGAACAGTCTCCAAATGGTCAGAAATTATAATTTTTGAATGTTTAATTTTTTGACTGTAAATGAATATTGAATGTGAATTAGAACTCTTGGAACTAAAATAAGTGTGTTTAGAGTCATTTTAATGCCTGAAATTGGTCGAAATAGAAGCTTCTGAGTAGGAGAAAAAGTCTGTAAAAATGGCAATTTTGGTCACATTGAGGCTGTAAAAAGTAGTTATTCAACATGAGGCACAATCCTAATGACATTTTGAATCAATTTTTACACAGTCAAAAAAATCAATTTTCTGATGAAAAACAATGACCCGTGACCTGTCGAACTTTCTCTAAATGGTCAGAAATTATAATTTTTTAACGTTTAAGATTTTTGACTGTAAATGAATATTGAATGTGAATTAGAACTCTTGGAACTAAAATAAGTGTGTTTAGAGTCATTTTAATGCCTGAAATTGGTCCGAAATAGAAGCTTCTGAGTAGGAGAAAAAGTCTGTAAAAATGGCAATTTTGGTCGCATTGAGGATATAATAAGTAGTTATTCAACATGAGGCACAATCCAAATGACATTTTGAATAAATTTTTCTACAGTCCAAAAAAATCAATTTTCTGATGAAAAACGATGACCCGTGACCTGTCGAACTTTCTCCAAATGGTCAGAAATGATAATTTTTTAATGTTTAATTTTTTGACTGTAAATGAATATTGAATGTGAATTAGAACTCTTGGAACTAAAATAAGTGTGTTTAGAGTCATTTTAATGCCTGAAATTGGTCGAAATAGAAGCTTCTGAGTAGGGGAAAAAGTCTGTAAAAATGTCAATTTTGGTCACATTGAGGCTTTAAAAAGTAGTTATTCAACATGAGGCACAATCCAAATGACATTTTGAAAAAAAATTTCTACAGTCCAAAAAATCAATTTTCTGATAAAAAACGATGACCCGTGACCTGTCGAACAGTCTTCAAATGGTCAGAAATTATAATTTTTTAATGTTTAATTTTTTGACTGTAAATGAATATTGAATGTGAATTAGAACTCTTGGAACTAAAATAAGTGTGTTTAGAGTCATTTTAATGCCTGAAATTGGTCGAAATAGAAGCTTCTGAGTAGGAGAAAAAGTCTGTAAAAATGGCAATTTTGGTCACATTGACGCTATAAAAAGTAGTTATTCAACATGAGGCACAATCCAAATGACATTTTAAATAAATTTTTCTACAGTCCAAAAAATCAATTTTCTGATGAAAAACGATGACCCGTACCTGTCGAACAGTCTCCAAATGGTCAGAAATTATAATTTTTTAATGTTTATTTTTTTGACTGTAAATGAATATTGAATGTGAATTAGAACTCTTGGAACTAAAATAAGTGTGTTTAGAGTCCTTTTAATGCCTGAAATTGGTCGAAATAGAAGCTTCTGAGTAGGAGAAAAAGTCTGTAAAAATGGCAATTTTGGTCACATTGAGGCTATAAAAAGTAGTTATTCAACATGAGGCACAATCCAAATGTCATTTTGAATACATTTTTCTACAGTCCAAAAAATCAATTTTCTGATGAAAAACGATGACCCGTGACCTGTCGAACTGTCTCCAAATGGTCAGAAATTATAATTTTTTAATGTTTAATTTTTTGACTGTAAATGAATATTGAATGTGAATTAGAACTCTTGGAACTAAAATAAGTGTGTTTAGAGTCATTTTAATGCCTGAAATTGGTCAAAATAGAAGCTTCTGAGTAGGAGAAAAAGTCTATAAAAATGGCAATTTTGGTCCCATTGAGGCTATAAAAATTAGTTATTCAACATGAGGCACAATCCAAATGACATTTTGAATACATTTTTCTCCAGTCCAAAAAAACAATTTTCTGATGAAAAACGATGACCCGTGACCTGTTGAACAGTCTCCAATGGTCAGAAATTATAATTTTTTAATGTTTAATTTTTTGACTGTAAATGAATATTGAATGTGAATTAGAACTCTTGGAACTAAAATAAGTGTGTTTAGAGTCATTTTAATGCCTGAAATTGGTCGAAATAGAAGCTTCTGAGTAGGAGAAAAAGTCTGTAAAAATGGCAATTTTGGTCACATTGAGGCTGTAAAAAGTAGTTATTCAACATGAGGCACAATCCAAATGACATTTTGAATCAATTTTTACACAGTCAAAAAAATCAATTTTCTGATGAAAAACGATGACCCGTGACCTGTCGAACTTTCTCCAAATGGTCAGAAATTATAATTTTTTAACGTTTAATTTTTGGACTAAATGAATATTGAATGTGAATTAGAACTCTTGGAACTAAAATAAGTGTGTTTAGAGTCATTTTAATGCCTGAAATTGGTCGAAATAGAAGCTTCTGAGTAGGAGAAAAAGTCTGTAAAAATGGCAATTTTGGTCACATTGAGGCTGTAAAAAGTAGTTATTCAACATGAGGCACAATCCAAATGACATTTTGAATCAATTTTTACACAGTCCAAAAAATCGATTTTCTGATGAAAAACGATGACCCGTGACCTGTCGAACTGTCTCCAAATGGTCAGAAATTATAATTTTTTAATGTTTAATTTTTTGACTGTAAATGAATATTGAATGTGAATTAGAACTCTTGGAACTAAAATAAGTGTGTTTAGAGTCATTTTAATGCCTGAAATTGGTCGAAATAGAAGCTTCTGAGTAGGAGAAAAAGTCTATAAAAATGGCAATTTTGGTCACATTGAGGCTATAAAAATTAGTTATTCAACATGAGGCACAATCCAAATGACATTTTGAATACATTTTTCTACAGTCCAAAAAATCAATTTTCTGATGAAAAACGATGACCCGTGACCTGTTGAACAGTCTCCAAATGGTCAGAAATTATAATTTTTTAATGTTTAATTTTTTGACTGTAAATGAATATTGAATGTGAATTAGAACTCTTGGAACTAAAATAAGTGTGTTTAGGGTCATTTTATTGCCTGAAATTGGGTGAAATAGAAGCTTCTGAGTAGGAGAAAAAGTCTGTAAAAATGGCAATTTTGGTCACATTGAGGATATAAAAAGTAGTTATTCAACATGAGGCACAATCCAAATGACATTTTGAATAAATTTTTACACAGTAAAAAAAATCAATTTTCCGATGAAAAACGATGACCCGTACCTGTCGAACAGTCTCCAAATGGTCAGAAATTATAATTTTTTAATGTTTAATTTTTTGACTGTAAATGAATATTGAATGTGAATTAGAACTCTTGGAACTAAAATAAGTGTGTTTAGAGTCATTTTAATGCCTGGAATTGGTCGAAATAGAAGCTTCTGAGTAGGATAAAAAGTCTGTAAAAATGGCAATTTTGGTCACATTGAGGCTATAAAAATTAGTTATTCAACATGAGGCACAATCCAAATGACATTTTGAATACATTTTTCTACAGTCCAAAAAATCAATTTTCTGATGAAAAACGATGAACCGTGACCTGTCGAACTGTCTCCAAATGGTCAGAAATTATAATTTTTTAATGTTTAATTTTTTGACTGTAAATGAATATTGAATGTGAATTAGAACTCTTGGAACTAAAATAAGTGTGTTTAGAGTCATTTTAATGCCTGAAATTGGTCGAAATAGAAGCTTCTGAGTAGGAGAAAAAGTCTGTAAAAATGGCAATTTTGGTCACATTGAGGATATAAAAAGTAGTTATTCAACATGAGGCACAATCCAAATGACATTTTGAATACATTTTTCTACAGTCCAAAAAATCAATTTTCTGATGAAAAACGATGACCCGTGACCTGTCGAACAGTCTCCAAATGGTCAGAAATTATAATTTTTTAATGTTTAATTTTTTGACTGTAAATGAATATTGAATGTGAATTAGAACTCTTGGAACTAAAATAAGTGTGTTTAGAGTCCTTTTAATGCCTGAAATTGGTCGAAATAGAAGCTTCTGAGTAGGAGAAAAAGTCTGTAAAAATGGCACTTTTGGTCACATTGAGGCTGTAAAAAGTAGTTATTCAACATGAGGCACAATCCAAATGACATTTTGAATACATTTTTCTACAGTCCAAAAAAATCAATTTTCTGATGAAAAACGATGACCCGTGACCTGTCGAACTTTCTCCAAATGGTCAGAAATTATAATTTTTTAACGTTTAATTTTTTGACTGTAAATGAATATTGAATGTGAATTAGAACTCTTGGAACTAAAATAAGTGTGTTTAGAGTCATTTTAATGCCTGAAATTGGTCGAAATAGAAGCTTCTGAGTAGGAGAAAAAGTCTGTAAAAATGGCAATTTTGGTCACATTGAGGATATAAAAAGTAGTTATTCAACATGAGGCACAATCCAAATGACATTTTGAATACATTTTTCTACAGTCCAAAAAATCAATTTTCTGATGAAAAACGATGACCCGTGACCTGTCGAACAGTCTCCAAATGGTCAGAAATTATAATTTTTTAATGTTTAATTTTTTGACTGTAAATGAATATTGAATGTGAATTAGAACTCTTGGAACTAAAATAAGTGTGTTTAGAGTCCTTTTAATGCCTGAAATTGGTCGACATAGAAGCTTCTGAGTAGGAGAAAAAGTCTGTAAAAATGGCACTTTTGGTCACATTGAGGCTGTAAAAAGTAGTTATTCAACATGAGGCACAATCCAAATGACATTTTGAATACATTTTTCTACAGTCCAAAAAATCAATTTTCTGATGAAAAACGATGAACCGTGACCTGTCGAACTGTCTCCAAATGGTCAGAAATTATAATTTTTTAATGTTTAATTTTTTGACTGTAAATGAATATTGAATGTGAATTAGAACTCTTGGAACTAAAATAAGTGTGTTTAGAGTCATTTTAATGCCTGAAATTGGTCGAAATAGAAGCTTCTGAGTAGGAGAAAAAGTCTGTAAAAATGGCAATTTTGGTCACATTGAGGATATAAAAAGTAGTTATTCAACATGAGGCACAATCCAAATGACATTTTGAATACATTTTTCTACAGTCCAAAAAATCAATTTTCTGATGAAAAACGATGACCCGTGACCTGTCGAACAGTCTCCAAATGGTCAGAAATTATAATTTTTTAATGTTTAATTTTTTGACTGTAAATGAATATTGAATGTAAATTAGAACTCTTGGAACTAAAATAAGTGTGTTTAGAGTCCTTTTAATGCCTGAAATTGGTCGAAATAGAAGCTTCTGAGTAGGAGAAAAAGTCTGTAAAAATGGCACTTTTGGTCACATTGAGGCTGTAAAAAGTAGTTATTCAACATGAGGCACAATCCAAATGACATTTTGAATACATTTTTCTACAGTCCAAAAAATCAATTTTCTGATGAAAAACGATGACCCGTGACCTGTCGAACTTTCTCCAAATGGTCAGAAATTATAATTTTTTAACGTTTAATTTTTTGACTGTAAATGAATATTGAATGTGAATTAGAACTCTTGGAACTAAAATAAGTGTGTTTAGAGTCATTTTAATGCCTGAAATTGGTCGAAATAGAAGCTTCTGAGTAGGAGAAAAAGTCTGTAAAAATGGCAATTTTGGTCACATTGAGGATATAAAAAGTAGTTATTCAACATGAGGCACAATCCAAATGACATTTTGAATACATTTTTCTACAGTCCAAAAAATCAATTTTCTGATGAAAAACGATGACCCGTGACCTGTCGAACAGTCTCCAAATGGTCAGAAATTATAATTTTTTAATGTTTAATTTTTTGACTGTAAATGAATATTGAATGTGAATTAGAACTCTTGGAACTAAAATAAGTGTGTTTAGAGTCCTTTTAATGCCTGAAATTGGTCAAAATAGAAGCTTCTGAGTAGGAGAAAAAGTCTGTAAAAATGGCACTTTTGGTCACATTGAGGCTGTAAAAAGTAGTTATTCAACATGAGGCACAATCCAAATGACATTTTGAATACATTTTTCTACAGTCCAAAAAATCAATTTTCTGATGAAAAACGATGACCCGTGACCTGTCGAACTTTCTCCAAATGGTCAGAAATTATAATTTTTTAACGTTTAATTTTTTGACTGTAAATGAATATTGAATGTGAATTAGAACTCTTGGAACTAAAATAAGTGTGTTTAGAGTCATTTTAATGCCTGAAATTGGTCGAAATAGAAGCTTCTGAGTAGGAGAAAAAGTCTGTAAAAATGGCAATTTTGGTCACATTGAGGCTGTAAAAAGTAGTTATTCAACATGAGGCACAATCCAAATGACATTTTGAATCAATTTTTACACATTCAAAAAAATCAATTTTCTGATGAAAAAAGATGACCCGTGACCTGTCGAACTTTCTCCAAATGGTCAGAAATTATAATTTTTTAACGTTTAATTTTTTGACTGTAAATGAATATTGAATGTGAATTAGAACTCCTGGAACTAAAATAGGTGTGTTTAGGGTCATTTTAATGCCTGAAATTGGTCAAAATAGAAGCTTCTGAGTAGGAGAAAAAGTCTGTAAAAATGGCAATTTTGATCGCATTGCGGATATAATAAGTAGTTATTCAACATGAGGCACAATCCAAATGACATTTTGAATACATTTTTCTACAGTCCAAAAAAATTAATTTTCTGATGAAAAACGATGACCCGTGACCTGTCGAACTTTCTCCAAATGGTCAGAAATGATAATTTTTTAATGTTTAATATTTTGACTGTAAATGAATATTGAATGTGAATTAGAACTCTTGGAACTAAAATAAGTGTGTTTAGAGTCATATTAATGCCTGAAATTGGTCGAAATAGAAGCTTCTGAGTAGGAGAAAAAGTCTGTAAAAATGGCAATTTTGGTCACATTGAGGCTATAAAAAGTAGTTATTCAACATGAGGCACAATCCAAATGACATTTTGAATCAATTTTCCTACAGTCAAAAAAAACAATTTTCTGATGAAAAACGATGACCCGTGACCTGTCGAACTTTCTCCAAATGGTCATAAATTATAATTTTTTAACGTTTAAATTTTTTACTGTAAATGAATATTGAATGTGAATTAGAACTCTTGGAACTAAAATAAGTGTGTTTAGGGTCATTTTAATGCCTGAAATTGGTCGAAATAGAAGCTTCTGAGTAGGAGAAAAAGTCTGTAAAAATGGCAATTTTTGTCACATTGAGGATATAAAAAGTAGTTATTCAACATGAGGCACAATCCAAATGACATTTTGAATAAATTTTTCTACAGTCCAAAAAATCAATTTTCTGATGAAAAACGATGACCCGTACCTGTCAAACAGTCTCCAAATGGTCAGAAATTATAATTTTTTAATGTTTATTTTTTTGACTGTAAATTAATATTGAATGTGAATTAGAACTCTTGGAACTAAAATAAGTGTGTTTAGAGTCCTTTTAATGCCTGAAATTGGTCGAAATAGAAGCTTCTGATTAGGAGAAAAAGTCTGTAAAAATGGCAATTTTGGTCACATTGAGGCTGTAAAAAGTAGTTATTCAACATGAGGCACAATCCAAATGACATTTTGAATACATTTTTCTACAGTCCCAAAAATCAATTTTCTGATGAAAAACGATGACCCGTGACCTGTCAAACTGTCTCCAAATGGTCAGAAATTATAATTTTTTAATGTTTAATTTTTTGACTGTAAATGAATATTGAATGTGAATTAGAACTCTTGGAACTAAAATAAGTGTGTTTAGAGTCATTTTAATGCCTGAAATTGGTCAAAATAGAAGCTTCTGAGTAGGAGAAAAAGTCTATAAAAATGGCAATTTTGGTCCCATTGAGGCTATAAAAATTAGTTATTCAACATGAGGCACAATCCAAATGACATTTGGAATAAATTTTTCTACAGTCCAAAAAAACAATTTTCTGATGAAAAACGATGACCCGTGACCTGTTGAACAGTCTCCAAATGGTCAGAAATTATAATTTTTTAATGTTTAATTTTTTGACTGTAAATGAATATTGAATGTGAATTAGAACTCTTGGAACTAAAATAAGTGTGTTTAGAGTCATTTTAATGCCTGAAATTGGTCGAAATAGAAGCTTCTGAGTAGGAGAAAAAGTCTGTAAAAATGGCAATTTTGGTCACATTGAGGCTGTAAAAAGTAGTTATTCAACATGAGGCACAATCCAAATGACATTTTGAATCAATTTTTACACAGTCAAAAAAATCAATTTTCTGATGAAAAACGATGACCCGTGACCTGTCGAACTTTCTCCAAATGGTCAGAAATTATTATTTTTTTAACGTTTAATTTTTTGACTAAATGAATATTGAATGTGAATTAGAACTCTTGGAACTAAAATAAGTGTGTTTAGGGTCATTTTAATGCCTGAAATTGGTCGAAAAAGAAGCTTCTGAGTAGGAGAAAAAGTCTGTAAAAATGGCAATTTTGGTCACATTGAGGATATAAAAAGTAGTTATTCAACATGAGGCACAATCCAAATGACATTTTGAATACATTTTTCTACAGTCCAAAAAATCCATTTTCTGATGAAAAACGATGACCCGTGACCTGTCGAACTGTCTCCAAATGGTCAGAAATTATAATTTTTTAATGTTTAGTTTTTTGACTGTAAATGAATATTGAATGTGAATTAGAACTCTTGAAACTAAAATAAGTGTGTTTAGAGTCATTTTAATGCCTGAAATTGGTCGAAATAGAAGCTTCTAAGTAGGAGAAAAAGTCTGTAAAAATGGCAATTTTGGTCACATTGAGGCTGTAAAAAGTAGTTATTCAACATGAGGCACAATCCAAATGACATTTTGAATCAATTTTTACACAGTCAAAAAAATCAATATTCTGATGAAAAACGATGACCCTTAACCTGTCGAACTTTCTCCAAATGGTCAGAAATTATAATTTTTTAACGTTTAATTTTTTGACTGTAAATGAATATTGAATGTGAATTAGAACTCTTGGAACTAAAATAAGTGTGTTTAGGGTCATTTTAATGCCTGAAATTGGTCGAAATAGAAGCTTCTGAGTAGGAGAAAAAGTCTGTAAAAATGGCAATTTTGGTCACATTGAGGATATAAAAAGTAGTTATTCAACATGAGGCACAATCCAAATGACATTTTGAATACATTTTTCTACAGTCCAAAAAATCAATTTTCTGATGAAAAACGATGAACCGTGACCTGTCGAACTGTCTCCAAATGGTCAGAAATTATAATTTTTTAATGTTTAATTTTTTGACTGTAAATGAATATTGAATGTGAATTAGAACTCTTGGAACTAAAATAAGTGTGTTTAGAGTCATTTTAATGCCTGAAATTGGTCGAAATAGAAGCTTCTGAGTAGGAGAAAAAGTCTATAAAAATGGCAATTTTGGTCACATTGAGGCTATAAAAATTAGTTATTCAACATGAGGCACAATCCAAATGACATTTTGAATCAATTTTTACACAGTCAAAAAAATCAATTTTCTGATGAAAAACGATGACCCTTAACCTGTCGAACTTTCTCCAAATGGTCAGAAATTATAATTTTTTAACGTTTAATTTTTTGACTGTAAATGAATATTGAATGTGAATTAGAACTCTTGGAACTAAAATAAGTGTGTTTAGAGTCATTTTAATGCCTGAAATTGGTCGAAATAGAAGCTTCTGAGTAGGAGAAAAAGTCTATAAAAATGGCAATTTTGGTCACATTGAGGCTATAAAAATTAGTTATTCAACATGAGGCACAATCCAAATGACATTTTGAATACATTTTTCTACAGTCCAAAAAATCAATTTTCTGATGAAAAACGATGACCCGTGACCTGTTGAACAGTCTCCAAATGGTCAGAAATTATAATTTTTTAATGTTTAATTTTTTGACTGTAAATGAATATTGAATGTGAATTAGAACTCTTGGAACTAAAATAAGTGTGTTTAGGGTCATTTTATTGCCTGAAATTGGGTGAAATAGAAGCTTCTGAGTAGGAGAAAAAGTCTGTAAAAATGGCAATTTTGGTCACATTGAGGATATAAAAAGTAGTTATTCAACATGAGGCACAATCCAAATGACATTTTGAATAAATTTTTACACAGTAAAAAAAATCAATTTTCTGATGAAAAACGATGACCCGTACCTGTCGAACAGTCTCCAAATGGTCAGAAATTATAATTTTTTAATGTGTAATTTTTTGACTGTAAATGAATATTGAATGTGAATTAGAACTCTTGGAACTAAAATAAGTGTGTTTAGAGTCATTTTAATGCCTGGAATTGGTTGAAATAGAAGCTTCTGAGTAGGATAAAAAGTCTGTAAAAATGGCAATTTTGGTCACATTGAGGCTGTAAAAAGTAGTTATTCAACATGAGGCACAATCCAAATGACATTTTGAATCAATTTTTACACAGTCAAAAAAATCAATTTTCTGATGAAAAACGATGACCCGTGACCTGTCGAACTTTCTCCAAATGGTCAGAAATTATAATTTTTTAACGTTTAATTTTTTGACTGTAAATGAATATTGAATGTGAATTAGAACTCTTGGAACTAAAATAAGTGTGTTTAGGGTCATTTTAATGCCTGAAATTGGTCGAAATAGAAGCTTCTGAGTAGGAGAAAAAGTCTGTAAAAATGGCAATTTTGGTCACATTGAGGATATAAAAAGTAGTTATTCAACATGAGGCACA
Source organism: Triturus cristatus (assembly GCF_964204655.1). Taxonomy (NCBI): domain Eukaryota; kingdom Metazoa; phylum Chordata; class Amphibia; order Caudata; family Salamandridae; genus Triturus; species Triturus cristatus. The sequence continues at coordinate 471,118,452 of NC_140592.1, forward strand.
ATCCAAATGACATTTTGAATACATTTTTCTACAGTCCAAAAAATCAATTTTCTGATGAAAAACGATGACCCGTGACCTGTCGAACAGTCTCCAAATGGTCAGAAATTATAATTTTTTAATGTTTAATTTTTTGACTGTAAATGAATATTGAATGTGAATTAGAACTCTTGGAACTAAAATAAGTGTGTTTAGAGTCCTTTTAATGCCTGAAATTGGTCGAAATAGAAGCTTCTGAGTAGGAGAAAAAGTCTGTAAAAATGGCACTTTTGGTCACATTGAGGCTGTAAAAAGTAGTTATTCAACATGAGGCACAATCCAAATGACATTTTGAATACATTTTTCTACAGTCCAAAAAATCAATTTTCTGATGAAAAACGATGACCCGTGACCTGTCGAACTTTCTCCAAATGGTCAGAAATTATAATTTTTTAACGTTTAATTTTTTGACTGTAAATGAATATTGAATGTGAATTAGAACTCTTGGAACTAAAATAAGTGTGTTTAGAGTCATTTTAATGCCTGAAATTGGTCGAAATAGAAGCTTCTGAGTAGGAGAAAAAGTCTATAAAAATGGCAATTTTGGTCACATTGAGGCTATAAAAATTAGTTATTCAACATGAGGCACAATCCAAATGACATTTTGAATACATTTTTCTACAGTCCAAAAAATCAATTTTCTGATGAAAAACGATGACCCGTGACCTGTTGAACAGTCTCCAAATGGTCAGAAATTATAATTTTTTAATGTTTAATTTTTTGACTGTAAATGAATATTGAATGTGAATTAGAACTCTTGGAACTAAAATAAGTGTGTTTAGGGTCATTTTATTGCCTGAAATTGGGTGAAATAGAAGCTTCTGAGTAGGAGAAAAAGTCTGTAAAAATGGCAATTTTGGTCACATTGAGGATATAAAAAGTAGTTATTCAACATGAGGCACAATCCAAATGACATTTTGAATAAATTTTTACACAGTAAAAAAAATCAATTTTCTGATGAAAAACGATGACCCGTACCTGTCGAACAGTCTCCAAATGGTCAGAAATTATAATTTTTTAATGTGTAATTTTTTGACTGTAAATGAATATTGAATGTGAATTAGAACTCTTGGAACTAAAATAAGTGTGTTTAGAGTCATTTTAATGCCTGGAATTGGTTGAAATAGAAGCTTCTGAGTAGGATAAAAAGTCTGTAAAAATGGCAATTTTGGTCACATTGAGGCTGTAAAAAGTAGTTATTCAACATGAGGCACAATCCAAATGACATTTTGAATCAATTTTTACACAGTCAAAAAAATCAATTTTCTGATGAAAAACGATGACCCGTGACCTGTCGAACTTTCTCCAAATGGTCAGAAATTATAATTTTTTAACGTTTAATTTTTTGACTGTAAATGAATATTGAATGTGAATTAGAACTCTTGGAACTAAAATAAGTGTGTTTAGGGTCATTTTAATGCCTGAAATTGGTCGAAATAGAAGCTTCTGAGTAGGAGAAAAAGTCTGTAAAAATGGCAATTTTGGTCACATTGAGGATATAAAAAGTAGTTATTCAACATGAGGCACAATCCAAATGACATTTTGAATACATTTTTCTACAGTCCAAAAAATCAATTTTCTGATGAAAAACGATGACCCGTGACCTGTCGAACAGTCTCCAAATGGTCAGAAATTATAATTTTTTAATGTTTAATTTTTTGACTGTAAATGAATATTGAATGTGAATTAGAACTCTTGGAACTAAAATAAGTGTGTTTAGAGTCCTTTTAATGCCTGAAATTGGTCGAAATAGAAGCTTCTGAGTAGGAGAAAAAGTCTGTAAAAATGGCACTTTTGGTCACATTGAGGCTGTAAAAAGTAGTTATTCAACATGAGGCACAATCCAAATGACATTTTGAATACATTTTTCTACAGTCCAAAAAATCAATTTTCTGATGAAAAACGATGACCCGTGACCTGTCGAACTTTCTCCAAATGGTCAGAAATTATAATTTTTTAACGTTTAATTTTTTGACTGTAAATGAATATTGAATGTGAATTAGAACTCTTGGAACTAAAATAAGTGTGTTTAGAGTCATTTTAATGCCTGAAATTGGTCAAAATAGAAGCTTCTGAGTAGGAGAAAAAGTCTATAAAAATGGCAATTTTGGTCACATTGAGGCTATAAAAATTAGTTATTCAACATGAGGCACAATCCAAATGACATTTTGAATACATTTTTCTACAGTCCAAAAAATCAATTTTCTGATGAAAAACGATGACCCGTGACCTGTTGAACAGTCTCCAAATGGTCAGAAATTATAATTTTTTAATGTTTAATTTTTTGACTGTAAATGAATATTGAATGAGAATTAGAACTCTTGGAACTAAAATAAGTGTGTTTAGGGTCATTTTATTGCCTGAAATTGGGTGAAATAGAAGCTTCTGAGTAGGAGAAAAAGTCTGTAAAAATGGCAATTTTGGTCACATTGAGGATATAAAAAGTAGTTATTCAACATGAGGCACAATCCAAATGACATTTTGAATACATTTTTACACAGTAAAAAAAATCAATTTTCTGATGAAAAACGATGACCCGTACCTGTCGAACAGTCTCCAAATGGTCAGAAATTATAATTTTTTAATGTTTAATTTTTTGACTGTAAATGAATATTGAATGTGAATTAGAACTCTTGGAACTAAAATAAGTGTGTTTAGAGTCATTTTAATGCCTGGAATTGGTTGAAATAGAAGCTTCTGAGTAGGATAAAAAGTCTGTAAAAATGGCAATTTTGGTCACATTGAGGCTGTAAAAAGTAGTTATTCAACATGAGGCACAATCCAAATGACATTTTGAATCAATTTTTACACAGTCAAAAAAATCAATTTTCTGATGAAAAACGATGACCCGTGACCTGTCGAACTTTCTCCAAATGGTCAGAAATTATAATTTTTTAACGTTTAATTTTTTGACTGTAAATGAATATTGAATGTGAATTAGAACTCTTGGAACTAAAATAAGTGTGTTTAGGGTCATTTTAATGCCTGAAATTGGTCGAAATAGAAGCTTCTGAGTAGGAGAAAAAGTCTGTAAAAATGGCAATTTTGGTCACATTGAGGATATAAAAAGTAGTTATTCAACATGAGGCACAATCCAAATGACATTTTGAATACATTTTTCTACAGTCCAAAAAATCAATTTTCTGATGAAAAACGATGACCCGTGACCTGTCGAACAGTCTCCAAATGGTCAGAAATTATAATTTTTTAATGTTTAATTTTTTGACTGTAAATGAATATTGAATGTGAATTAGAACTCTTGGAACTAAAATAAGTGTGTTTAGAGTCCTTTTAATGCCTGAAATTGGTCGAAATAGAAGCTTCTGAGTAGGAGAAAAAGTCTGTAAAAATGGCACTTTTGGTCACATTGAGGCTGTAAAAAGTAGTTATTCAACATGAGGCACAATCCAAATGACATTTTGAATACATTTTTCTACAGTCCAAAAAATCAATTTTCTGATGAAAAACGATGACCCGTGACCTGTCGAACTTTCTCCAAATGGTCAGAAATTATAATTTTTTAACGTTTAATTTTTTGACTGTAAATGAATATTGAATGTGAATTAGAACTCTTGGAACTAAAATAAGTGTGTTTAGAGTCATTTTAATGCCTGAAATTGGTCGAAATAGAAGCTTCTGAGTAGGAGAAAAAGTCTGTAAAAATGGCAATTTTGGTCACATTGAGGCTGTAAAAAGTAGTTATTCAACATGAGGCACAATCCAAATGACATTTTGAATCAATTTTTACACATTCAAAAAAATCAATTTTCTGATGAAAAACGATGACCCGTGACCTGTCGAACTTTCTCCAAATGGTCAGAAATTATAATTTTTTAACGTTTATTTTTTGACTGTAAATGAATATTGAATGTGAATTAGAACTCCTGGAACTAAAATAGGTGTGTTTAGGGTCATTTTAATGCCTGAAATTGGTCAAAATAGAAGCTTCTGAGTAGGAGAAAAAGTCTGTAAAAATGGCAATTTTGGTCGCATTGCGGATATAATAAGTAGTTATTCAACATGAGGCACAATCCAAATGACATTTTGAATAAATTTTTCTACAGTCCAAAAAAATTAATTTTCTGATGAAAAACGATGACCCGTGACCTGTCGAACTTTCTCCAAATGGTCAGAAATGATAATTTTTTAATGTTTAATATTTTGACTGTAAATGGATATTGAATGTGAATTAGAACTCTTGGAACTAAAATAAGTGTGTTTAGAGTCATATTAATGCCTGAAATTGGTCGAAATAGAAGCTTCTGAGTAGGAGAAAAAGTCTGTAAAAATGGCAATTTTGGTCACATTGAGGCTATAAAAAGTAGTTATTCAACATGAGGCACAATCCAAATGACATTTTGAATCAATTTTCCTACAGTCAAAAAAAACAATTTTCTGATGAAAAACGATGACCCGTGACCTGTCGAACTTTCTCCAAATGGTCATCAATTATAATTTTTTAACGTTTAAATTTTTTACTGTAAATGAATATTGAATGTGAATTAGAACTCTTGGAACTAAAATAAGTGTGTTTAGGGTCATTTTAATGCCTGAAATTGGTCGAAATAGAAGCTTCTGAGTAGGAGAAAAAGTCTGTAAAAATGGCAATTTTGGTCACATTGAGGCTGTAAAAAGTAGTTATTCAACATGAGGCACAATCCAAATGACATTTTGAATCAATTTTTACACAGTCAAAAAAATCAATTTTCTGATGAAAAACGATGACCCGTGACCTGTCGAACTTTCTCCAAATGGTCAGAAATTATAATTTTTTAACGTTTAATTTTTTGACTAAATGAATATTGAATGTGAATTAGAACTCTTGGAACTAAAATAAGTGTGTTTAGGGTCATTTTAATGCCTGAAATTGGTCGAAAAAGAAGCTTCTGAGTAGGAGAAAAAGTCTGTAAAAATGGCAATTTTGGTCACATTGAGGTTTTAAAAAGAAGTTATTCAACATGAGGCACAATCCAAATGACATTTTGAATACATTTTTCTACAGTCCAAAAAATCCATTTTCTGATGAAAAACGATGACCCGTGACCTGTCGAACTGTCTCCAAATGGTCAGAAATTATAATTTTTTAATGTTTAGTTTTTTGACTGTAAATGAATATTGAATGTGAATTAGAACTCTTGGAACTAAAATAAGTGTGTTTAGAGTCATTTTAATGCCTGAAATTGGTCGAAATAGAAGCTTCTGAGTAGGAGAAAAAGTCTGTAAAAATGGCAATTTTGGTCACATTGAGGCTGTAAAAAGTAGTTATTCAACATGAGGCACAATCCAAATGACATTTTGAATCAATTTTTACACAGTCAAAAAAATCAATTTTCTGATGAAAAACGATGACCCTTAACCTGTCGAACTTTCTCCAAATGGTCAGAAATTATAATTTTTTAACGTTTAATTTTTTGACTGTAAATGAATATTGAATGTGAATTAGAACTCTTGGAACTAAAATAAGTGTGTTTAGGATCATTTTAATGCCTGAAATTGGTCGAAATAGAAGCTTCTGAGTAGGAGAAAAAGTCTGTAAAAATGGCAATTTTGGTCACATTGAGGCTGTAAAAAGTAGTTATTCAACATGAGGCACAATCCAAATGACAATTTGAATCAATTTTTACACAGTCCAAAAAATCAATTTTCTGATGAAAAACGATGACCCGTGACCTGTCGAACTTTCTCCAAATGGTCAGAAATTATAATTTTTTAACTTTTAATTTTTTGACTGTAAATGAATATTGAATGTGAATTAGAACTCTTGGAACTAAAATAAGTGTGTTTAGGGTCATTTTAATGCCTGAAATTGGTCGAAATAGAAGCTTCTGAGTAGGAAAAAAAGTCTGTAACAATGGCAATTTTGGTCACATTGAGGATATAATAAGTAGTTATTCAACATGAGGCACAATCCAAATGACATTTTGAATAAATTTTTCTACAGTCCATAAAAATCAATTTTCTGATGAAAAACGATGACCCGTGACCTGTCGAACTTTCTCCAAATGGTCAGAAATGATAATTTTTTAATGTTTAATTTTTTGACTGTAAATGAATATTGAATGTGAATTAGAACTCTTGGAACTAAAATAAGTGTGTTTAGAGTCATTTTAATGCCTGAAATTGGTCGAAATAGAAGCTTCTGAGTAGGGGAAAAAGTCTGTAAAAATGTCAATTTTGGTCACATTGAGGCTTTAAAAAGTAGTTATTCAACATGAGGCACAATCCAAATGACATTTTGAATCAATTTTTCTACAGTCCAAAAAATCAATTTTCTGATAAAAAACGATGACCCGTGACCTGTCGAACAGTCTTCAAATGGTCAGAAATTATAATTTTTTAATGTTTAATTTTTTTACTGTAAATGAATATTGAATGTGAATTAGAACTCTTGGAACTAAAATAAGTGTGTTTAGAGTCATTTTAATGCCTGAAATTGGTCGAAATAGAAGCTTCTGAGTAGGAGAAAAAGTCTGTAAAAATGGCAATTTTGGTCACATTGACGCTATAAAAAGTAGTTATTCAACATGAGGCACAATCCAAATGACATTTTGAATCAATTTTTCTACAGTCAAAAAAAACAATTTTCTGATGAAAAACGATGACCCGTGACCTGTCGAACTTTCTCCAAATGGTCAGAAATTATAATTTTTTAACGTTTAATTTTTTTACTGTAAATGAATATTGAATGTGAATTAGAACTCTTGGAACTCAAATAAGTGTGTTTAGGGTCATTTTAATGCCTGAAATTGGTCGAAATAGAAGCTTCTGAGTAGGAGAAAAAGTCTGTAAAAATGGCAATTTTTGTCACATTGAGGATATAAAAAGTAGTTATTTAACATGAGGCACAATCCAAATGACATTTTGAATAAATTTTTCTACAGTCCAAAAAATCAATTTTCTGATGAAAAACGATGACCCGTACCTGTCGAACAGTCTCCAAATGGTCAGAAATTATAATTTTTTAATGTTTATTTTTTTGACTGTAAATGAATATTGAATGTGAATTAGAACTCTTGGAACTAAAATAAGTGTGTTTAGAGTCCTTTTAATGCCTGAAATTGGTCGAAATAGAAGCTTCTGAGTAGGAGAAAAAGTCTGTAAAAATGGCAATTTTGGTCACATTGAGGCTATAAAAAGTAGTTATTCAACATGAGGCACAATCCAAATGACATTTTGAATACATTTTTCTACAGTCCAAAAAAACAATTTTCTGATGAAAAACGATGACCCGTGACCTGTTGAACAGTCTCCAAATGGTCAGAAATTATAATTTTTTAATGTTTAATTTTTTGACTGTAAATGAATATTGAATGTGAATTAGAACTCTTGGAACTAAAATAAGTGTGTTTAGAGTCATTTTAATGCCTGAAATTGGTCGAAATAGAAGCTTCTGAGTAGGAGAAAAAGTCTGTAAAAATGGCAATTTTGGTCACATTGAGGCTGTAAAAAGTAGTTATTCAACATGAGGCACAATCCAAATGACATTTTGAATCAATTTTTACAAAGTCAAAAAAATCAATTTTCTGATGAAAAACGATGACTCGTGACCTGTCGAACTTTCTCCAAATGGTCAGAAATTATAATTTTTAAACGTTTAATTTTTTGACTAAATGAATATTGAATGTGAATTAGAACTCTTGGAACTAAAATAAGTGTGTTTAGGGTCATTTTAATGCCTGAAATTGGTCGAAAAAGAAGCTTCTGAGTAGGAGAAAAAGTCTGTAAAAATGGCAATTTTGGTCACATTGAGGATATAAAAAGTAGTTATCAACATGAGGCACAATCCAAATGACATTTTGAATACATTTTTCTACAGTCCAAAAAATCAATTTTCTGATGAAAAACGATGACCCGTGACCTGTCGAACTGTCTCCAAATGGTCAGAAATTATAATTTTTTAATGTTTAGTTTTTTGACTGTAAATGAATATTGAATGTGAATTAGAACTCTTGGAACTAAAATAAGTGTGTTTAGAGTCATTTTAATGCCTGAAATTGGTCGAAATAGAAGCTTCTGAGTAGGAGAAAAAGTCTGTAAAAATGGCAATTTTGGTCACATTGAGGCTATAAAAATTAGTTATTCAACATGAGGCACAATCCAAATGACATTTTGAATACATTTTTCTACAGTCCAAAAAATCAATTTTCTTGATGAAAAACGATGACCCGTGACCTGTTGAACAGTCTCCAAATGGTCAGAAATTATAATTTTTTAACGTTTAATTTTTTGACTGTAAATGAATATTGAATGTGAATTAGAACTCTTGGAACTAAAATAAGTGTGTTTAGGGTCATTTTATTGCCTGAAATTGGGTGAAATAGAAGCTTCTGAGTAGGAGAAAAAGTCTGTAAAAATGGCAATTTTGGTCACATTGAGGATATAAAAAATAGTTATTCAACATGAGGCACAATCCAAATGACATTTTGAATAAATTTTTACACAGTAAAAAAAATCAATTTTCTGATGAAAAACGATGACCCGTACCTGTCGAACAGTCTCCAAATGGTCAGAAATTATAATTTTTTAATGTTTAATTTTTTGACTGTAAATGAATATTGAATGTGAATTAGAACTCTTGGAACTAAAATAAGTGTGTTTAGAGTCCTTTTAATGCCTGGAATTGGTCGAAATAGAAGCTTCTGAGTAGGATAAAAAGTCTGTAAAAATGGCAATTTTGGTCACATTGAGGCTGTAAAAAGTAGTTATTCAACATGAGGCACAATCCAAATGACATTTTGAATCAATTTTTACACAGTCAAAAAAATCAATTTTCTGATGAAAAACGGTGACCCGTGACCTGTTGAACTGTCTCCAAATGGTCAGAAATTATAATTTTTTAACGTTTAATTTTTTGACTGTAAATGAATATTGAATGTGAATTAGAACTCTTGGAACTAAAATAAGTGTGTTTAGAGTCATTTTAATGCCTGAAATTGGTCGAAATAGAAGCTTCTGAGTAGGAGAAAAAGTCTGTAAAAATGGCAATTTTGGTCACATTGAGGCTGTAAAAAGTAGTTATTCAACATGAGGCACAATCCAAATGACATTTTGAATACATTTTTCTACAGTCCAAAAAATCAATTTTCTGATGAAAAACGATGACCCGTGACCTGTCGAACAGTCTCCAAATGGTCAGAAATTATAATTTTTTAACGTTTAATTTTTTGACTGTAAATGAATATTGAATGTGAATTAGAACTCTTGGAACTAAAATAAGTGTGTTTAGAGTCCTTTTAATGCCTGAAATTGGTCGAAATAGAAGCTTCTGAGTAGGAGAAAAAGTCTGTAAAAATGGCACTTTTGGTCACATTGAGGATATAAAAAGTAGTTATTCAACATGAGGCACAATCTAAATGACATTTTGAATACATTTTTCCACAGTCCAAAAAATCAATTTTCTGATGAAAAACGATGACCCGTGACCTGTCGAACTGTCTCCAAATGGTCAGAAATTATAATTTTTTAATGTTTAATTTTTTGACTGTAAATGAATATTGAATGTGAATTAGAACTCTTGGAACTAAAATAAGTGTGTTTAGAGTCATTTTAATGCCTGAAATTGGTCGAAATAGAAGCTTCTGAGTAGGAGAAAAAGTCTGTAAAAATGGCAATTTTGGTCGCATTGCGGATATAATAAGTAGTTATTCAACATGAGGCACAATCCAAATGACATTTTGAATACATTTTTCTACAGTCCAAAAAATCAATTTTCTGATGAAAAACGATGAACCGTGACCTGTCGAACTGTCTCCAAATGGTCAGAAATTATAATTTTTTAATGTTTAATTTTTTGACTGTAAATGAATATTGAATGTGAATTAGAACTCTTGGAACTAAAATAAGTGTGTTTAGAGTCATTTTAATGCCTGAAATTGGTCGAAATAGAAGCTTCTGAGTAGGAGAAAAAGTCTATAAAAATGGCAATTTTGGTCACATTGAGGCTATAAAAATTAGTTATTCAACATGAGGCACAATCCAAATGACATTTTGAATCAATTTTTACACAGTCAAAAAAATCAATTTTCTGATGAAAAACGATGACCCTTAACCTGTCGAACTTTCTCCAAATGGTCAGAAATGATAATTTTTTAACGTTTAATTTTTTGACTGTAAATGAATATTGAATGTGAATTAGAACTCTTGGAACTAAAATAAGTGTGTTTAGAGTCATTTTAATGCCTGAAATTGGTCGAAATAGAAGCTTCTGAGTAGGAGAAAAAGTCTATAAAAATGGCAATTTTGGTCACATTGAGGCTATAAAAATTAGTTATTCAACATGAGGCACAATCCAAATGACATTTTGAATACATTTTTCTACAGTCCAAAAAATCAATTTTCTGATGAAAAACGATGACCCGTGACCTGTTGAACAGTCTCCAAATGGTCGAAAATTATAATTTTTTAATGTTTAATTTTTTGACTGTAAATGAATATTGAATGTGAATTAGAACTCTTGGAACTAAAATAAGTGTGTTTAGGGTCATTTTATTGCCTGAAATTGGTCGAAATAGAAGCTTCTGAGTAGGAGAAAAAGTCTGTAAAAATGGCAATTTTGGTCACATTGAGGATATAAAAAGTAGTTATTCAACATGAGGCACAATCCAAATGACATTTTGAATACATTTTTCTACAGTCCAAAAAATCAATTTTCTGATGAAAAACGATGAACCGTGACCTGTCGAACTGTCTCCAAATGGTCAGAAATTATAATTTTTTAATGTTTAATTTTTTGACTGTAAATGAATATTGAATGTGAATTAGAACTCTTGGAACTAAAATAAGTGTGTTAGAGTCATTTTAATGCCTGAAATTGGTCGAAATAGAAGCTTCTGAGTAGGAGAAAAAGTCTATAAAAATGGCAATTTTGGTCACATTGAGGCTATAAAAATTAGTTATTCAACATGAGGCACAATCCAAATGACATTTTGAATCAATTTTTACACAGTCAAAAAAATCAATTTTCTGATGAAAAACGATGACCCTTAACCTGTCGAACTTTCTCCAAATGGTCAGAAATGATAATTTTTTAACGTTTAATTTTTTGACTGTAAATAAATATTGAATGTGAATTAGAACTCTTGGAACTAAAATAAGTGTGTTTAGAGTCATTTTAATGCCTGAAATTGGTCGAAATAGAAGCTTCTGAGTAGGAGAAAAAGTCTATAAAAATGGCAATTTTGGTCACATTGAGGCTATAAAAATTAGTTATTCAACATGAGGCACAATCCAAATGACATTTTGAATACATTTTTCTACAGTCCAAAAAATCAATTTTCTGATGAAAAACGATGACCCGTGACCTGTTGAACAGTCTCCAAATGGTCGAAAATTATAATTTTTTAATGTTTAATTTTTTGACTGTAAATGAATATTGAATGTGAATTAGAACTCTTGGAACTAAAATAAGTGTGTTTAGGGTCATTTTATTGCCTGAAATTGGGTGAAATAGAAGCTTCTGAGTAGGAGAAAAAGTCTGTAAAAATGGCAATTTTGGTCACATTGAGGATATAAAAAGTAGTTATTCAACATGAGGCACAATCCAAATGACATTTTGAATAAATTTTTACACAGTAAAAAAAATCAATTTTCTGATGAAAAACGATGACCCGTACCTGTCGAACAGTCTCCAAATGGTCAGAAATTATAATTTTTTAATGTTTAATTTTTTGACTGTAAATGAATATTGAATGTGAATTAGAACTCTTGGAACTAAAATAAGTGTGTTTAGAGTCATTTTAATGCCTGGAATTGGTCGAAATAGAAGCTTCTGAGTAGGATAAAAAGTCTGTAAAAATGGCAATTTTGGTCACATTGAGGCTGTAAAAAGTAGTTATTCAACATGAGGCACAATCCAAATGACATTTTGAATCAATTTTTACACAGTCAAAAAAATCAATTTTCTGATGAAAAACGATGACCCGTGACCTGTCGAACTTTCTCCAAATGGTCAGAAATTATAATTTTTTAACGTTTAATTTTTTGACTGTAAATGAATATTGAATGTGAATTAGAACTCTTGGAACTAAAATAAGTGTGTTTAGGGTCATTTTAATGCATGAAATTGGTCGAAATAGAAGCTTCTGAGTAGGAGAAAAAGTCTGTAAAAATGGCAATTTTGGTCACATTGAGGATATCAAAAGTAGTTATTCAACATGAGGCACAATCCAAATGACATTTTGAATACATTTTTCTACAGTCCAAAAAATCAATTTTCTGATGAAAAACTATGACCCGTGACCTGTCGAACAGTCTCCAAATGGTCAGAAATTATAATTTTTTAATGTTTAATTTTTTGACTGTAAATGAATATTGAATGTGAATTAGAACTCTGGGAACTAAAATAAGTGTGTTTAGAGTCCTTTTAATGCCTGAAATTGGTCGAAATAGAAGCTTCTGAGTAGGAGAAAAAGTCTGTAAAAATGGCAATTTTGGTCACATTGAGGCTGTAAAAAGTAGTTATTCAACATGAGGCACAATCCAAATGACATTTTGAATCAATTTTTACACATTCAAAAAAATCAATTTTCTGATGAAAAACGATGACCCGTGACCTGTCGAACTTTCTCCAAATGGTCAGAAATTATAATTTTTTAACGTTTAATTTTTTGACTGTAAATGAATATTGAATGTGAATTAGAACTCCTGGAACTAAAATAGGAGTGTTTAGGGTCATTTTAATGCCTGAAATTGGTCAAAATAGAAGCTTCTGAGTAGGAGAAAAAGTCTGTAAAAATGGCAATTTTGGTCGCATTGCGGATATAATAAGTAGTTATTCAACATGAGGCACAATCCAAATGACATTTTGAATAAATTTTTCTACAGCCCAAAAAAATTAATTTTCTGATGAAAAACGATGACCCGTGACCTGTCGAACTTTCTCCAAATGGTCAGAAATGATAATTTTTTAATGTTTAATATTTTGACTGTAAATGAATATTGAATGTGAATTAGAACTCTTGGAACTAAAATAAGTGTGTTTAGAGTCATATTAATGCCTGAAATCGGTCGAAATAGAAGCTTCTGAGTAGGAGAAAAAGTCTGTAAAAATGGCAATTTTGGTCACATTGAGGCTATAAAAAGTAGTTATTCAACATGAGGCACAATCCAAATGACATTTTGAATCAATTTTCCTACAGTCAAAAAAAACAATTTTCTGATGAAAAACGATGACCCGTGACCTGTCGAACTTTCTCCAAATGGTCATAAATTATAATTTTTTAACGTTTAAATTTTTTACTGTAAATGAATATTGAATGTGAATTAGAACTCTTGGAACTGAAATAAGTGTGTTTAGGGTAATTTTAATGCCTGAAATTGGTCGAAATAGAAGCTTCTGAGTAGGAGAAAAAGTCTGTAAAAATGGCAATTTTTGTCACATTGAGGATATAAAAAGTAGTTATTCAACATGAGGCACAATCCAAATGACATTTTGAATAAATTTTTCTACAGTCCAAAAAATCAATTTTCTGATGAAAAATGATGACCCGTACCTGTCGAACAGTCTCCAAATGGTCAGAAATTATAATTTTTTAATGTTTATTTTTTTGACTGTAAATGAATATTGAATGTGAATTAGAACTCTTGGAACTAAAATAAGTGTGTTTAGAGTCCTTTTAATGCCTGAAATTGGTCGAAATAGAAGCTTCTGAGTAGGAGAAAAAGTCTGTAAAAATGGCAATTTTGGTCACATTGAGGCTGTAAAAAGTAGTTATTCAACATGAGGCACAATCCAAATGACAGTTTGAATACATTTTTCTACAGTCCCAAAAATCAATTTTCTGATGAAAAACGATGACCCGTGACCTGTCAAACTGTCTCCAAATGGTCAGAAATTATAATTTTTTAATGTTTAATTTTTTGACTGTAAATGAATATTGAATGTGAATTAGAACTCTTGGAACTAAAATAAGTGTGTTTAGAGTCATTTTAATGCCTGAAATTGGTCAAAATAGAAGCTTCTGAGTAGGAGAAAAAGTCTATAAAAATGGCAATTTTGGTCCCATTGAGGCTATAAAAATTAGTTATTCAACATGAGGCACAATCCAAATGACATTTTGAATACATTTTTCTACAGTCCAAAAAAACAATTTTCTGATGAAAAACGATGACCCGTGACCTGTTGAACAGTCTCCAAATGGTCAGAAATTATTATTTTTTAATGTTTAATTTTTTGACTGTAAATGAATATTGAATGTGAATTAGAACTCTTGGAACTAAAATAAGTGTGTTTAGAGTCATTTTAATGCCTGAAATTGGTCGAAATAGAAGCTTCTGAGTAGGAGAAAAAGTCTGTAAAAATGGCAATTTTGGTCACATTGAGGCTGTAAAAAGTAGTTATTCAACATGAGGCACAATCCAAATGACATTTTGAATCAATTTTTACAAAGTCAAAAAAATCAATTTTCTGATGAAAAACGATGACCCGTGACCTGTCGAACTTTCTCCAAATGGTCAGAAATTATAATTTTTTAACGTTTAATTTTTTGACTAAATGAATATTGAATGTGAATTAGAACTCTTGGAACTAAAATAAGTGTGTTTAGGGTCATTTTAATGCCTGAAATTGGTCGAAAAAGAAGCTTCTGAGTAGGAGAAAAAGTCTGTAAAAATGGCAATTTTGGTCACATTGAGGATATAAAAAGTAGTTATTCAACATGAGGCACAATCCAAATGACATTTTGAATACATTTTTCTACAGTCCAAAAAATCAATTTTCTGATGAAAAACGATGACCCGTGACCTGTCGAACTGTCTCCAAATGGTCAGAAATTATAATTTTTTAATGTTTAGTTTTTTGACTGTAAATGAATATTGAATGTGAATTAGAACTCTTGGAACTAAAATAAGTGTGTTTAGAGTCATTTTAATGCCTGAAATTGGTCGAAATAGAAGCTTCTGTGTAGGAGAAAAAGTCTGTAAAAATGGCAATTTTGGTCACATTGAGGCTGTAAAAAGTAGATATTCAACATGAGGCACAATCCAAATGACATTTTGAATCAATTTTTACACAGTCAAAAAAATCAATTTTCTGATGAAAAACGATGACCCTTAACCTGTCGAACTTTCTCCAAATGGTCAGAAATTATAATTTTTTAACGTTTAATTTTTTGACTGTAAATGAATATTGAATGTGAATTAGAACTCTTGGAACTAAAATAAGTGTGTTTAGGGTCATTTTAATGCCTGAAATTGGTCGAAATAGAAGCTTCTGAGTAGGAGAAAAAGTCTGTAAAAATGGCAATTTTGGTCACATTGAGGATATAAAAAGTAGTTATTCAACATGAGGCACAATCCAAATGACATTTTGAATACATTTTTCTACAGTCCAAAAAATCAATTTTCTGATGAAAAACGATGAACCGTGACCTGTCGAACTGTCTCCAAATGGTCAGAAATTATAATTTTTTAATGTTTAGTTTTTTGACTGTAAATGAATATTGAATGTGAATTAGAACTCTTGGAACTAAAATAAGTGTGTTTAGAGTCATTTTAATGCCTGAAATTGGTCGAAATAGAAGCTTCTGTGTAGGAGAAAAAGTCTGTAAAAATGGCAATTTTGGTCACATTGAGGCTGTAAAAAGTAGTTATTCAACATGAGGCACAATCCAAATGACATTTTGAATCAATTTTTACACAGTCAAAAAAATCAATTTTCTGATGAAAAACGATGACCCTTAACCTGTCGAACTTTCTCCAAATGGTCAGAAATTATAATTTTTTAACGTTTAATTTTTTGACTGTAAATGAATATTGAATGTGAATTAGAACTCTTGGAACTAAAATAAGTGTGTTTAGGGTCATTTTAATGCCTGAAATTGGTCGAAATAGAAGCTTCTGAGTAGGAGAAAAAGTCTGTAAAAATGGCAATTTTGGTCACATTGAGGATATAAAAAGTAGTTATTCAACATGAGGCACAATCCAAATGACATTTTGAATACATTTTTCTACAGTCCAAAAAATCAATTTTCTGATGAAAAACGATGAACCGTGACCTGTCGAACTGTCTCCAAATGGTCAGAAATTATAATTTTTTAATGTTTAGTTTTTTGACTGTAAATGAATATTGAATGTGAATTAGAACTCTTGGAACTAAAATAAGTGTGTTTAGAGTCATTTTAATGCCTGAAATTGGTCGAAATAGAAGCTTCTGTGTAGGAGAAAAAGTCTGTAAAAATGGCAATTTTGGTCACATTGAGGCTGTAAAAAGTAGTTATTCAACATGAGGCACAATCCAAATGACATTTTGAATCAATTTTTACACAGTCAAAAAAATCAATTTTCTGATGAAAAACGATGACCCTTAACCTGTCGAACTTTCTCCAAATGGTCAGAAATTATAATTTTTTAACGTTTAATTTTTTGACTGTAAATGAATATTGAATGTGAATTAGAACTCTTGGAACTAAAATAAGTGTGTTTAGGGTCATTTTAATGCCTGAAATTGGTCGAAATAGAAGCTTCTGAGTAGGAGAAAAAGTCTGTAAAAATGGCAATTTTGGTCACATTGAGGATATAAAAAGTAGTTATTCAACATGAGGCACAATCCAAATGACATTTTGAATACATTTTTCTACAGTCCAAAAAATCAATTTTCTGATGAAAAACGATGAACCGTGACCTGTCGAACTGTCTCCAAATGGTCAGAAATTATAATTTTTTAATGTTTAATTTTTTGACTGTAAATGAATATTGAATGTGAATTAGAACTCTTGGAACTAAAATAAGTGTGTTTAGAGTCATTTTAATGCCTGAAATTGGTCGAAATAGAAGCTTCTGAGTAGGAGAAAAAGTCTATAAAAATGGCAATTTTGGTCACATTGAGGCTATAAAAATTAGTTATTCAACATGAGGCACAATCCAAATGACATTTTGAATCAATTTTTACACAGTCAAAAAAATCAATTTTCTGATGAAAAACGATGACCCTTAACCTGTCGAACTTTCTCCAAATGGTCAGAAATTATAATTTTTTAACGTTTAAGTTTTTTGACTGTAAATGAATATTGAATGTGAATTAGAACTCTTGGAACTAAAATAAGTGTGTTTAGAGTCATTTTAATGCCTGAAATTGGTCGAAATAGAAGCTTCTGAGTAGGAGAAAAAGTCTATAAAAATGGCAATTTTGGTCACATTGAGGCTATAAAAATTAGTTATTCAACATGAGGCACAATCCAAATGACATTTTGAATACATTTTTCTACAGTCCAAAAAATCAATTTTCTGATGAAAAACGATGACCCGTGACCTGTTGAACAGTCTCCAAATGGTCAGAAATTATAATTTTTTAATGTTTAATTTTTTGACTGTAAATGAATATTGAATGTGAATTAGAACTCTTGGAACTAAAATAAGTGTGTTTAGGGTCATTTTATTGCCTGAAATTGGGTGAAATAGAAGCTTCTGAGTAGGAGAAAAAGTCTGTAAAAATGGCAATTTTGGTCACATTGAGGATATAAAAAGTAGTTATTCAACATGAGGCACAATCCAAATGACATTTTGAATAAATTTTTACACAGTAAAAAAAATCAATTTTCTGATGAAAAACGATGACCCGTACCTGTCGAACAGTCTCCAAATGGTCAGAAATTATAATTTTTTAATGTTTAATTTTTTGACTGTAAATGAATATTGAATGTGAATTAGAACTCTTGGAACTAAAATAAGTGTGTTTAGAGTCATTTTAATGCGTGGAATTGGTCGAAATAGAAGCTTCTGAGTAGGATAAAAAGTCTGTAAAAATGGCACTTTTGGTCACATTGAGGCTGTAAAAAGTAGTTATTCAACATGAGGCACAATCCAAATGACATTTTGAATCAATTTTTACACAGTCAAAAAAATAAATTTTCTGATGAAAAACGATGACCCGTGACCTGTCGAACTTTCTCCAAATGGTCAGAAATTATAATTTTTTAACGTTTAATTTTTTGACTGTAAATGAATATTGAATGTGAATTAGAACTCTTGGAACTAAAATAAGTGTGTTTAGGGTCATTTTAATGCCTGAAATTGGTCGAAATAGAAGCTTCTGAGTAGGAGAAAAAGTCTGTAAAAATGGCAATTTTGGTCACATTGAGGATATAAAAAGTAGTTATTCAACATGAGGCACAATCCAAATGACATTTTGAATACATTTTTCTACAGTCCAAAAAATCAATTTTCTGATGAAAAACGATGACCCGTGACCTGTCGAACAGTCTCCAAATGGTCAGAAATTATAATTTTTTAATGTTTAATTTTTTGACTGTAAATGAATATTGAATGTGAATTAGAACTCTTGGAACTAAAATAAGTGTGTTTAGAGTCCTTTTAATGCCTGAAATTGGTCGAAATAGAAGCTTCTGAGTAGGAGAAAAAGTCTGTAAAAATGGCACTTTTGGTCACATTGAGGATATAAAAAGTAGTTATTCAACATGAGGCACAATCTAAATGACATTTTGAATACATTTTTCCACAGTCCAAAAAATCAATTTTCTGATGAAAAACGATGACCCGTGACCTGTTGAACTGTCTCCAAATGGTCAGAAATTATAATTTTTTAACGTTTAATTTTTTTACTGTAAATGAATATTGAATGTGAATTAGAACTCTTGGAACTAAAATAAGTGTGTTTAGAGTCATTTTAATGCCTGAAATTGGTCGAAATAGAAGCTTCTGAGTAGGAGAAAAAGTCTGTAAAAATGGCAATTTTGGTCACATTGAGGCTGTAAAAAGTAGTTATTCAACATGAGGCACAATCCAAATGACATTTTGAATCAATTTTTACACATTCAAAAAAATCAATTTTCTGATGAAAAACGATGACCCGTGACCTGTCGAACTTTCTCCAAATGGTCAGAAATTATAATTTTTTAACGTTTAATTTTTTGACTGTAAATGAATATTGAATGTGAATTAGAACTCCTGGAACTAAAATAGGTGTGTTTAGGGTAATTTTAATGCCTGAAATTGGTCAAAATAGAAGCTTCTGAGTAGGAGAAAAAGTCTGTAAAAATGGCAATTTTGGTCGCATTGCGGATATAATAAGTAGTTAATCAACATGAGGCACAATCCAAATGACATTTTGAATAAATTTTTCTACAGTCCAAAAAAATCAATTTTCTGATGAAAAACGATGACCCGTGACCTGTCGAACTTTCTCCAAATGGTCAGAAATGATAATTTTTTAATGTTTAATATTTTGACTGTAAATGAATATTGAATGTGAATTAGAACTCTTGGAACTAAAATAAGTGTGTTTAGAGTCATATTAATGCCTGAAATTGGTCGAAATAGAAGCTTCTGAGTAGGAGAAAAAGTCTGTAAAAATGGCAATTTTGGTCACATTGAGGCTATACAAAGTAGTTATTCAACATGAGGCACAATCCAAAGGACATTTTGAATCAATTTTCCTAGAGTCAAAAAAAACAATTTTCTGATGAAAAACGATGACCCGTGACCTGTCGAACTTTCTCCAAATGGTCATAAATTATAATTTTTTAACGTTTAATTTTTTGACTGTAAATGAATATTGAATGTGAATTAGAACTCTTGGAACTAAAATAGGTGTGTTTAGGGTCATTTTAATGCCTGTAATTGGTCGAAATAGAAGCTTCTGAGTAGGAGAAAAAGTCTGTAAAAATGGCAATTTTGGTCACATTGAGGATATAAAAAGTAGTTATTCAACATGAGGCACAATCCAAATGACATTTTGAATACATTTTTCTACAGTCCAAAAAATCAATTTTCTGATGAAAAACGATGACCCGTGACCTGTTGAACTGTCTCCAAATGGTCAGAAATTATAATTTTTTAACGTTTAATTTTTTTACTGTAAATGAATATTGAATGTGAATTAGAACTCTTGGAACTAAAATAAGTGTGTTTAGAGTCATTTTAATGCCTGAAATTGGTCGAAATAGAAGCTTCTGAGTAGGAGAAAAAGTCTGTAAAAATGGCAATTTTGGTCACATTGAGGCTGTAAAAAGTAGTTATTCAACATGAGGCACAATCCAAATGACATTTTGAATCAATTTTTCTACCCTCAAAAAAAACAATTTTCTGATGAAAAATGATGACCCGTGACCTGTCGAACTTTCTCCAAATGGTCAGAAATTATAATTTTTTAATCTTTAATTTTTTGACTGTAAATGAATATTGAATGTGAATTAGAACTCTTGGAACTAAAATAAGTGTGTTTAGAGTCATTTTAATGCCTGAAATTGGTCGAAATAGAAGCTTCTGAGTAGGAGAAAAAGTCTATAAAAATGGCAATTTTGGTCACATTGAGGCTATAAAAATTAGTTATTCAACATGAGGCACAATCCAAATGACATTTTCAATACATTTTTCTACAGTCCAAAAAATCAATTTTCTGATGAAAAACGATGACCCGTGACCTGTCGAACAGTCTCCAAATGGTCAGAAATTATAATTTGTTAATGTTTAATTTTTTTACTGTAAATGAATATTGAATGTGAATTAGAACTCTTGGAACTAAAATAAGTGTGTTTAGAGTCATATTAATGCCTGAAATTGGTCGAAATAGAAGCTTCTGAGTAGGAGAAAAAGTCTGTAAAAATGGCAATTTTGGTCACATTGAGGCTATAAAAAGTAGTTATTCAACATGAGGCACAATCCAAATGACATTTTGAATCAATTTTTCTACAGTCAAAAAAAACAATTTTCTGATGAAAAACGATGACCCGTGACCTGTCGAACTTTCTCCAAATGGTCAGAAATTATAATTTTTTAACGTTTAAATTTTTTACTGTAAATGAATATTGAATGTGAATTAGAACTCTTGGAACTAAAATAAGTGTGTTTAGGGTCATTTTAATGCCTGAAATTGGTCGAAATAGAAGCTTCTGAGTAGGAGAAAAAGTCTGTAAAAATGGCAGTTTTGGTCACATTGAGGATATAAAAAGTAGTTATTCAACATGAGGCACAATCCAAATGACATTTTGAATACATTTTTCTACAGTCCAAAAAATCAATTTTCTGATGAAAAACGATGACCCGTGACTTGTCGAACTTTCTCCAAATGGTCAGAAAGGATATTTTTTAATGTTTAATTTTTTGACTGTAAATGAATATTGAATGTGAATTAGAATTCTTGGAACTAAAATAAGTGTGTTTAGAGTCATTTTAATGCCTGAAATTGGTCGAAATAAAAACTTCTGAGTAGGAGAAAAAGTCTGTAAAAATGGCAATTTTGGTCACATTGAGGCTGTAAAAAGTAGTTATTCAACATGAGGCACAATCCAAATGACATTTTGAATCAATTTTTCTACACTCAAAAAAAACAATTTTCTGATGAAAAACGATGACCCGTGACCTGTCGAACTTTCTCCAAATGGTCAGAAATTATAATTTTTTAATCTTTAATTTTTTGACTGTAAATGAATATTGAATGTGAATTAGAACTCTTGGAACTAAAATAAGTGTGTTTAGAGTCATTTTAATGCCTGAAATTGGTCGAAATAGAAGCTTCTGAGTAGGAGAAAAAGTCTAAAAAAATGGCAATTTTGGTCACATTGAGGCTATAAAAATTAGTTATTCAACATGAGGCACAATCCAAATGACATTTTGAATAAATTTTTCTACAGTCCAAAAAATCAATTTTCTGATGAAAAACGATGACCCGTACCTGTCGAACAGTCTCCAAATGGTCAGAAATTATAATTTTTTAACGTTTAATTTTTTTACTGTAAATGAATATTGAATGTGAATTAGAACTCTTGGAACTAAAATAAGTGTGTTTAGAGTCATTTTAATGCCTGAAATTGGTCGAAATAGAAGCTTCTGAGTAGGAGAAAAAGTCTGTAAAAATGGCAATTTTGGTCACATTGAGGCTGTAAAAAGTAGTTATTCAACATGAGGCACAATCCAAATGACATTTTGAATCAATTTTTACACATTCAAAAAAATCAATTTTCTGATGAAAAACGATGACCCGTGACCTGTCGAACTTTCTCCAAATGGTCAGAAATTATAATTTTTTAACGTTTAATTTTTTGACTGTAAATGAATATTGAATGTGACTTAGAACTCCTGGAACTAAAATAGGTGTGTTTAGGGTAATTTTAATGCCTGAAATTGGTCAAAATAGAAGCTTCTGAGTAGGAGAAAAAGTCTGTAAAAATGGCAATTTTGGTCGCATTGCGGATATAATAAGTAGTTAATCAACATGAGGCACAATCCAAATGACATTTTGAATAAATTTTTCTACAGTCCAAAAAAATCAATTTTCTGATGAAAAACGATGACCCGTGACCTGTCGAACTTTCTCCAAATGGTCAGAAATGATAATTTTTTAATGTTTAATATTTTGACTGTAAATGAATATTGAATGTGAATTAGAACTCTTGGAACTAAAATAAGTGTGTTTAGAGTCATATTAATGCCTGAAATTGGTCGAAATAGAAGCTTCTGAGTAGGAGAAAAAGTCTGTAAAAATGGCAATTTTGGTCACATTGAGGCTATAAAAAGTAGTTATTCAACATGAGGCACAATCCAAATGACATTTTGAATCAATTTTCCTACAGTCAAAAAAAACAATTTTCTGATGAAAAACGATGACCCGTGACCTGTCGAACTTTCTCCAAATGGTCATAAATTATAATTTTTTAACGTTTAATTTTTTGACTGTAAATGAATATTGAATGTGAATTAGAACTCTTGGAACTAAAATAGGTGTGTTTAGGGTCATTTTAATGCCTGTGATTGGTCGAAATAGAAGCTTCTGAGTAGGAGAAAAAGTCTGTAAAAATGGCAATTTTGGTCACATTGAGGATATAAAAAGTAGTTATTCAACATGAGGCACAATCCAAATGACATTTTGAATACATTTTTCTACAGTCCAAAAAATCAATTTTCTGATGAAAAACGATGACCCGTGACCTGTTGAACTGTCTCCAAATGGTCAGAAATTATAATTTTTTAACGTTTAATTTTTTTACTGTAAATGAATATTGAATGTGAATTAGAACTCTTGGAACTAAAATAAGTGTGTTTAGAGTCATTTTAATGCCTGAAATTGGTCGAAATAGAAGCTTCTGAGTAGGAGAAAAAGTCTGTAAAAATGGCAATTTTGGTCACATTGAGGCTGTAAAAAGTAGTTATTCAACATGAGGCACAATCCAAATGACATTTTGAATCAATTTTTCTACCCTAAAAAAAAACAATTTTCTGATGAAAAATGATGACCCGTGACCTGTCGAACTTTCTCCAAATGGTCAGAAATTATAATTTTTTAATCTTTAATTTTTTGACTGTAAATGAATATTGAATGTGAATTAGAACTCTTGGAACTAAAATAAGTGTGTTTAGAGTCATTTTAATGCCTGAAATTGGTCGAAATAGAAGCTTCTGAGTAGGAGAAAAAGTCTATAAAAATGGCAATTTTGGTCACATTGAGGCTATAAAAATTAGTTATTCAACATGAGGCACAATCCAAATGACATTTTCAATACATTTTTCTACAGTCCAAAAAATCAATTTTCTGATGAAAAACGATGACCCGTGACCTGTCGAACAGTCTCCAAATGGTCAGAAATTATAATTTGTTAATGTTTAATTTTTTTACTGTAAATGAATATTGAATGTGAATTAGAACTCTTGGAACTAAAATAAGTGTGTTTAGAGTCATATTAATGCCTGAAATTGGTCGAAATAGAAGCTTCTGAGTAGGAGAAAAAGTCTGTAAAAATGGCAATTTTGGTCACATTGAGGCTATAAAAAGTAGTTATTCAACATGAGGCACAATCCAAATGACATTTTGAATCAATTTTTCTACAGTCAAAAAAAACAATTTTCTGATGAAAAACGATGACCCGTGACCTGTCGAACTTTCTCCAAATGGTCAGAAATTATAATTTTTTAACGTTTAAATTTTTTACTGTAAATGAATATTGAATGTGAATTAGAACTCTTGGAACTAAAATAAGTGTGTTTAGGGTCATTTTAATGCCTGAAATTGGTCGAAATAGAAGCTTCTGAGTAGGAGAAAAAGTCTGTAAAAATGGCAATTTTGGTCACATTGAGGATATAAAAAGTAGTTATTCAACATGAGGCACAATCCAAATGACATTTTGAATACATTTTTCTACAGTCCAAAAAATCAATTTTCTGATGAAAAACGATGACCCGTGACCTGTTGAACTGTCTCCAAATGGTCAGAAATTATAATTTTTTAACGTTTAATTTTTTTACTGTAAATGAATATTGAATGTGAATTAGAACTCTTGGAACTAAAATAAGTGTGTTTAGAGTCATTTTAATGCCTGAAATTGGTCGAAATAGAAGCTTCTGAGTAGGAGAAAAAGTCTGTAAAAATGGCAATTTTGGTCACATTGAGGCTGTAAAAAGTAGTTATTCAACATGAGGCACAATCCAAATGACATTTTGAATCAATTTTTCTACACTCAAAAAAAACAATTTTCTGATGAAAAACGATGACCCGTGACCTGTCGAACTTTCTCCAAATGGTCAGAAATTATAATTTTTTAATCTTTAATTTTTTGACTGTAAATGAATATTGAATGTGAATTAGAACTCTTGGAACTAAAATAAGTGTGTTTAGAGTCATTTTAATGCCTGAAATTGGTCGAAATAGAAGCTTCTGAGTAGGAGAAAAAGTCTATAAAAATGGCAATTTTGGTCACATTGAGGCTATAAAAATTAGTTATTCAACATGAGGCACAATCCAAATGACATTTTGAATACATTTTTCTACAGTCCAAAAAATCAATTTTCTGATGAAAAAGGATGACCCGTGACCTGTCGAACAGTCTCCAAATGGTCAGAAATTATAATTTTTTAATGTTTAATTTTTTTTCTGTAAATGAATATTGAATGTGAATTAGAACTCTTGGAACTAAAATAAGTGTGTTTAGAGTCATTTTAATGCCTGAAATTGGTCGAAATAGAAGCTTCTGAGTAGGAGAAAAAGTCTGTAAAAATGGCAATTTTGGTCACACATTGAGGCTGAAAAAAGTAGTTATTAAACATGAGGCACAATCCAAATGACATTTTGAATCAATTTTTACACAGTCAAAAAAATTAATTTTCTGATGATAAACGATGACCCGTGACCTGTCGAACTGTCTCCACATGGTCCGAAATTATAATTTTTTAATGTTAAATTTTTTGACTGTAAATGAATATTGAATGTGAATCAGAACTCTTGGAACTAAAATAAGTGTGTTTAGAGTCATTTTAATGCCTGATATTCGTCGAAATAGAAGCTTCTGAGTAGGAGAAAAAGTCTGTAAAAATGGCAATTTTGGTCACATTGAGGATATAAAAAGTAGTTATTCAACATGAGGCACAATCCAAATGACATTTTGAATAAATTTTTACACAGTAAAAAAAGATCAATTTTCTGATGAAAAACGATGACCCGTACCTGTCGAACAGTCTCCAAATGGTCAGAAATTATAATTTTTTAATGTTTAATTTTTTGACTGTAAATGAATATTGAATGTGAATTAGAACTCTTGGAACTAAAATAAGTGTGTTTAGAGTCATTTTAATGCCTGGAATTGGTCGAAATAGAAGCTTCTGAGTAGGATAAAAAGTCTGTAAAAATGGCAATTTTGGTCACATTGAGGATATAAAAAGTAGTTATTCAACATGAGGCACAATCCAAATGACATTTTGAATACATTTTTCTACAGTCCAAAAAATCAATTTTCTGATGAAAAACGATGACCCGTGACCTGTCGAACAGTCTCCAAATGGTCAGAAATTATAATTTTTTAATGTTTAATTTTTTGACTGTAAATGAATATTGAATGTGAATTAGAACTCTTGGAACTAAAATAAGTGTGTTTAGAGTCCTTTTAATGCCTGAAATTGGTCGAAATAGAAGCTTCTGAGTAGGAGAAAAAGTCTGTAAAAATGGCACTTTTGGTCACATTGAGGATATAAAAAGTAGTTATTCAACATGAGGCACAATCTAAATGACATTTTGAATACATTTTTCCACAGTCCAAAAAATCAATTTTCTGATGAAAAACGATGACCCGTGACCTGTTGAACTGTCTCCAGATGGTCAGAAATTATAATTTTTTAACGTTTAATTTTTTTACTGTAAATGAATATTGAATGTGAATTAGAACTCTTGGAACTAAAATAAGTGTGTTTAGAGTCATTTTAATGCCTGAAATTGGTCGAAATAGAAGCTTCTGAGTAGGAGAAAAAGTCTGTAAAAATGGCAATTTTGGTCACATTGAGGCTGTAAAAAGTAGTTATTCAACATGAGGCACAATCCAAATGACATTTTGAATCAATTTTTACACATTCAAAAAAATCAATTTTCTGATGAAAAACGATGACCCGTGACCTGTCGAACTTTCTCCAAATGGTCAGAAATTATAATTTTTTAACGTTTAATTTTTTGACTGTAAATGAATATTGAATGTGAATTAGAACTCCTGGAACTAAAATAGGTGTGTTTAGGGTAATTTTAATGCCTGAAATTGGTCAAAATAGAAGCTTCTGAGTAGGAGAAAAAGTCTGTAAAAATGGCAATTTTGGTCGCATTGCGGATATAATAAGTAGTTAATCAACATGAGGCACAATCCAAATGACATTTTGAATAAATTTTTCTACAGTCCAAAAAAATCAATTTTCTGATGAAAAACGATGACCCGTGACCTGTCGAACTTTCTCCAAATGGTCAGAAATGATAATGTTTTAATGTTTAATATTTTGACTGTAAATGAATATTGAATGTGAATTAGAACTCTTGGAACTAAAATAAGTGTGTTTAGAGTCATATTAATGCCTGAAATTGGTCGAAATAGAAGCTTCTGAGTAGGAGAAAAAGTCTGTAAAAATGGCAATTTTGGTCACATTGAGGCTATAAAAAGTAGTTATTCAACATGAGGCACAATCCAAATGACATTTTGAATCAATTTTCCTACAGTCAAAAAAAACAATTTTCTGATGAAAAACGATGACCCGTGACCTGTCGAACTTTCTCCAAATGGTCATAAATTATAATTTTTTAACGTTTAATTTTTTGACTGTAAATGAATATTGAATGTGAATTAGAACTCTTGGAACTAAAATAGGTGTGTTTAGGGTCATTTTAATGCCTGTAATTGGTCGAAATAGAAGCTTCTGAGTAGGAGAAAAAGTCTGTAAAAATGGCAATTTTGGTCACATTGAGGATATAAAAAGTAGTTATTCAACATGAGGCACAATCCAAATGACATTTTGAATACATTTTTCTACAGTCCAAAAAATCAATTTTCTGATGAAAAACGATGACCCGTGACCTGTTGAACTGTCTCCAAATGGTCAGAAATTATAATTTTTTAACGTTTAATTTTTTTACTGTAAATGAATATTGAATGTGAATTAGAACTCTTAGAACTAAAATAAGTGTGTTTAGAGTCATTTTAATGCCTGAAATTGGTCGAAATAGAAGCTTCTGAGTAGGAGAAAAAGTCTGTAAAAATGGCAATTTTGGTCACATTGAGGCTGTAAAAAGTAGTTATTCAACATGAGGCACAATCCAAATGACATTTTGAATCAATTTTTCTACCCTCAAAAAAAACAATTTTCTGATGAAAAATGATGACCCGTGACCTGTCGAACTTTCTCCAAATGGTCAGAAATTATAATTTTTTAATCTTTAAGTTTTTTGACTGTAAATGAATATTGAATGTGAATTAGAACTCTTGGAACTAAAATAAGTGTGTTTAGAGTCATTTTAATGCCTGAAATTGGTCGAAATAGAAGCTTCTGAGTAGGAGAAAAAGTCTATAAAAATGGCAATTTTGGTCACATTGAGGCTATAAAAATTAGTTATTCAACATGAGGCACAATCCAAATGACATTTTGAATACATTTTTCTACAGTCCAAAAAATCAATTTTCTGATGAAAAACGATGACCCGTGACCTGTCGAACAGTCTCCAAATGGTCAGAAATTATAATTTGTTAATGTTTAATTTTTTTACTGTAAATGAATATTGAATGTGAATTAGAACTCTTGGAACTAAAATAAGTGTGTTTAGAGTCATATTAATGCCTGAAATTGGTCGAAATAGAAGCTTCTGAGTAGGAGAAAAAGTCTGTAAAAATGGCAATTTTGGTCTTATTGAGGCTATAAAAAGTAGTTATTCAACATGAGGCACAATCCAAATGACATTTTGAATCAATTTTTCTACAGTCAAAAAAAACAATTTTCTGATGAAAAACGATGACCCGTGACCTGTCGAACTTTCTCCAAATGGTCAGAAATTATAATTTTTTAACGTTTAAATTTTTTACTGTAAATGAATATTGAATGTGAATTAGAACTCTTGGAACTAAAATAAGTGTGTTTAGGGTCATTTTAATGCCTGAAATTGGTCGAAATAGAAGCTTCTGAGTAGGAGAAAAAGTCTGTAAAAATGGCAATTTTGGTCACATTGAGGATATAAAAAGTAGTTATTCAACATGAGGCACAATCCAAATGACATTTTGAATAAATTTTTCTACAGTCCAAAAAATCAATTTTCTGATGAAAAACGATGACCCGTACCTGTCGAACAGTCTCCAAATGGTCAGAAATTATCATTTTTTGACTGTAAATGAATATTGAATGTGAATTAGAACTCTTGGAACTAAAATAAGTGTGTTTAGGGTCATTTTAATGCCTGAAATTGGTCGAAATAGAAGCTTCTGAGTAGGAGAAAAAGTCTGTAAAAATGGCAATTTTGGTCACATTGAGGATATAAAAAGTAGTTATTCAACATGAGGCACAATCCAAATGACATTTTGAATACATTTTTCTACAGTCCAAAAAATCAATTTTCTGATGAAAAACGATGACCCGTGACCTGTCGAACTTTCTCCAAATGGTCAGAAATTATAATTTTTTAATCTTTAATTTTTTGACTGTAAATGAATATTGAATGTGAATTAGAACTCTTGGAACTAAAATAAGTGTGTTTAGAGTCATTTTAATGCCTGAAATTGGTCGAAATAGAAGCTTCTGAGTAGGAGAAAAAGTCTATAAAAATGGCAATTTTGGTCACATTGAGGCTATAAAAATTAGTTATTCAACATGAGGCACAATCCAAATGACATTTTGAATACATTTTTCTACAGTCCAAAAAATCAATTTTCTGATGAAAAACGATGACCCGTGACCTGTCGAACAGTCTCCAAATGGTCAGAAATTATAATTTTTTAATGTTTAATTTTTTTACTGTAAATGAATATTGAATGTGAATTAGAACTCTTGGAACTAAAATAAGTGTGTTTAGAGTCATTTTAATGCCTGAAATTGGTCGAAATAGAAGCTTCTGAGTAGGAGAAAAAGTCTGTAAAAATGGCAATTTTGGTCACATTGAGGCTGTAAAAAGTAGTTATTCAACATGAGGCACAATCCAAATGACATTTTGAATCAATTTTTACACAGTCAAAAAAATTAATTTTCTGATGAAAAACGATGACCCGTGACCTGTCGAACTTTCTCCAAATGGTCAGAAATTATATTTTTTTAACGTTTAATTTTTTGACTGTAAATGAATATTGAATGTGAATTAGAACTCTTGGAACTAAAATAAGTGTGTTTAGGGTCATTTTAATGCCTGAAATTGGTCGAAATAGAAGCTTCTGAGTAGGAGAAAAAGTCTGTAAAAATGGCAATTTTGGTCACATTGAGGATATAAAAAGTAGTTATTCAACATGAGGCACAATCCAAATGACATTTTGAATAAATTTTTCTACAGTCCAAAAAATCAATTTTCTGATGAAAAACGATGACCCGTACCTGTCGAACAGTCTCCAAATGGTCAGAAATTATAATTTTTTAATGTTTAATTTTTCGACTGTAAATGAATATTGAATGTGAATTAGAACTCTTGGAACTAAAATAAGTGTGTTTAGAGTCATTTTAATGCCTGAAATTGGTCGAAATAGAAGCTTCTGAGGAGGAGAAAAAGTCTGTAAAAATGGCAATTTTGGTCACATTGAGGCTGTAAAAAGTAGTTATTCAACTTGAGGCACAATCCAAATGACATTTTGAATCAATTTTTCTACACTCAAAAAAAACAATTTTCTGATGAAAAACGATGACCCGTGACCTGTCGAACTTTCCCCAAATGGTCAGAAATTATAATTTTTTAATCTTTAATTTTTTGACTGTAAATGAATATTGAATGTGAATTTGAACTCTTGGAACTAAAATAAGTGTGTTTAGAGTCATTTTAATGCCTGAAATTGGTCGAAATAGAAGCTTCTGAGTAGGAGAAAAAGTCTATAAAAATGGCAATTTTGGTCACATTGAGGCTATAAAAATTAGTTATTCAACATGAGGCACAATCCAAATGACATTTTGAATACATTTTTCTACAGTCCAAAAAATCAATTTTCTGATGAAAAAGGATGACCCGTGACCTGTCGAACAGTCTCCAAATGGTCAGAAATTATAATTTTTTAATGTTTAATTTTTTTACTGTAAATGAATATTGAATGTGAATTAGAACTCTTGGAACTAAAATAAGTGTGTTTAGAGTCATTTTAATGCCTGAAATTGGTCGAAATAGAAGCTTCTGAGTAGGAGAAAAAGTCTGTAAAAATGGCAATTTTGGTCACACATTGAGGCTGTAAAAAGTAGTTATTAAACATGAGGCACAATCCAAATGACATTTTGAATCAATTTTTACACAGTCAAAAAAATTAATTTTCTGATGATAAACGATGACCCGTGACCTGTCGAACTGTCTCCACATGGTCCGAAAT
Source organism: Triturus cristatus (assembly GCF_964204655.1). Lineage (NCBI taxonomy): Eukaryota > Metazoa > Chordata > Amphibia > Caudata > Salamandridae > Triturus > Triturus cristatus. The sequence continues at coordinate 471,149,210 of NC_140592.1, forward strand.
TATAATTTTTTAATGTTAAATTTTTTGACTGTAAATGAATATTGAATGTGAATCAGAACTCTTGGAACTAAAATAAGTGTGTTTAGAGTCATTTTAATGCCTGATATTCGTCGAAATAGAAGCTTCTGAGTAGGAGAAAAAGTCTGTAAAAATGGCAATTTTGGTCACATTGAGGATATAAAAAGTAGTTATTCAACATGAGGCACAATCCAAATGACATTTTGAATAAATTTTTACACAGTAAAAAAAGATCAATTTTCTGATGAAAAACGATGACCCGTACCTGTCGAACAGTCTCCAAATGGTCAGAAATTATAATTTTTTAATGTTTAATTTTTTGACTGTAAATGAATATTGAATGTGAATTAGAACTCTTGGAACTAAAATAAGTGTGTTTAGAGTCATTTTAATGCCTGGAATTGGTCGAAATAGAAGCTTCTGAGTAGGATAAAAAGTCTGTAAAAATGGCACTTTTGGTCACATTGAGGCTGTAAAAAGTAGTTATTCAACATGAGGCACAATCCAAATGACATTTTGAATCAATTTTTACACAGTCAAAAAAATAAATTTTCTGATGAAAAACGATGACCCGTGACCTGTCGAACTTTCTCCAAATGGTCAGAAATTATAATTTTTTAACGTTTAATTTTTTGACTGTAAATGAATATTGAATGTGAATTAGAACTCTTGGAACTAAAATAAGTGTGTTTAGGGTCATTTTAATGCCTGAAATTGGTCGAAATAGAAGCTTCTGAGTAGGAGAAAAAGTCTGTAAAAATGGCAATTTTGGTCACATTGAGGATATAAAAAGTAGTTATTCAACATGAGGCACAATCCAAATGACATTTTGAATACATTTTTCTACAGTCCAAAAAATCAATTTTCTGATGAAAAACGATGACCCGTGACCTGTCGAACAGTCTCCAAATGGTCAGAAATTATAATTTTTTAATGTTTAATTTTTTGACTGTAAATGAATATTGAATGTGAATTAGAACTCTTGGAACTAAAATAAGTGTGTTTAGAGTCCTTTTAATGCCTGAAATTGGTCGAAATAGAAGCTTCTGAGTAGGAGAAAAAGTCTGTAAAAATGGCACTTTTGGTCACATTGAGGATATAAAAAGTAGTTATTCAACATGAGGCACAATCTAAATGACATTTTGAATACATTTTTCCACAGTCCAAAAAATCAATTTTCTGATGAAAAACGATGACCCGTGACCTGTTGAACTGTCTCCAAATGGTCAGAAATTATAATTTTTTAACGTTTAATTTTTTTACTGTAAATGAATATTGAATGTGAATTAGAACTCTTGGAACTAAAATAAGTGTGTTTAGAGTCATTTTAATGCCTGAAATTGGTCGAAATAGAAGCTTCTGAGTAGGAGAAAAAGTCTGTAAAAATGGCAATTTTGGTCACATTGAGGCTGTAAAAAGTAGTTATTCAACATGAGGCACAATCCAAATGACATTTTGAATCAATTTTTACACATTCAAAAAAATCAATTTTCTGATGAAAAACGATGACCCGTGACCTGTCGAACTTTCTCCAAATGGTCAGAAATTATAATTTTTTAACGTTTAATTTTTTGACTGTAAATGAATATTGAATGTGAATTAGAACTCCTGGAACTAAAATAGGTGTGTTTAGGGTAATTTTAATGCCTGAAATTGGTCAAAATAGAAGCTTCTGAGTTGGAGAAAAAGTCTGTAAAAATGGCAATTTTGGTCACATTGAGGCTATAAAAAGTAGTTATTCAACATGAGGCACAATCCAAATGACATTTTGAATCAATTTTCCTACAGTCAAAAAAAACAATTTTCTGATGAAAAACGATGACCCGTGACCTGTCGAACTTTCTCCAAATGGTCATAAATTATAATTTTTTAACGTTTAATTTTTTGACTGTAAATGAATATTGAATGTGAATTAGAACTCTTGGAACTAAAATAGGTGTGTTTAGAGTCATTTTAATGCCTGAAATTGGTCGAAATAGAAGCTTCTGAGTAGGAGAAAAAGTCTATAAAAATGGCAATTTTGGTCACATTGAGGCTATAAAAATTAGTTATTCAACATGAGGCACAATCCAAATGACATTTTGAATACATTTTTCTACAGTCCAAAAAATCAATTTTCTGATGAAAAACGATGACCCGTGACCTGTCGAACAGTCTCCAAATGGTCAGAAATTATAATTTGTTAATGTTTAATTTTTTTACTGTAAATGAATATTGAATGTGAATTAGAACTCTTGGAACTAAAATAAGTGTGTTTAGAGTCATATTAATGCCTGAAATTGGTCGAAATAGAAGCTTCTGAGTAGGAGAAAAAGTCTGTAAAAATGGCAATTTTGGTCACATTGAGGCTATAAAAAGTAGTTATTCAACATGAGGCACAATCCAAATGACATTTTGAATCAATTTTTCTACAGTCAAAAAAAACAATTTTCTGATGAAAAACGATGACCCGTGACCTGTCGAACTTTCTCCAAATGGTCAGAAATTATAATTTTTTAACGTTTAAATTTTTTACTGTAAATGAATATTGAATGTGAATTAGAACTCTTGGAACTAAAATAAGTGTGTTTAGGGTCATTTTAATGCCTGAAATTGGTCGAAATAGAAGCTTCTGAGTAGGAGAAAAAGTCTGTAAAAATGGCAATTTTGGTCACATTGAGGATATAAAAAGTAGTTATTCAACATGAGGCACAATCCAAATGACATTTTGAATACATTTTTCTACAGTCCAAAAAATCAATTTTCTGATGAAAAACGATGACCCGTGACCTGTTGAACTGTCTCCAAATGGTCAGAAATTATAATTTTTTAACGTTTAATTTTTTTACTGTAAATGAATATTGAATGTGAATTAGAACTCTTGGAACTAAAATAAGTGTGTTTAGAGTCATTTTAATGCCTGAAATTGGTCGAAATAGAAGCTTCTGAGTAGGAGAAAAAGTCTGTAAAAATGGCAATTTTGGTCACATTGAGGCTGTAAAAAGTAGTTATTCAACATGAGGCACAATCCAAATGACATTTTGAATCAATTTTTCTACCCTAAAAAAAAACAATTTTCTGATGAAAAATGATGACCCGTGACCTGTCGAACTTTCTCCAAATGGTCAGAAATTATAATTTTTTAATCTTTAATTTTTTGACTGTAAATGAATATTGAATGTGAATTAGAACTCTTGGAACTAAAATAAGTGTGTTTAGAGTCATTTTAATGCCTGAAATTGGTCGAAATAGAAGCTTCTGAGTAGGAGAAAAAGTCTATAAAAATGGCAATTTTGGTCACATTGAGGCTATAAAAATTAGTTATTCAACATGAGGCACAATCCAAATGACATTTTCAATACATTTTTCTACAGTCCAAAAAATCAATTTTCTGATGAAAAACGATGACCCGTGACCTGTCGAACAGTCTCCAAATGGTCAGAAATTATAATTTGTTAATGTTTAATTTTTTTACTGTAAATGAATATTGAATGTGAATTAGAACTCTTGGAACTAAAATAAGTGTGTTTAGAGTCATATTAATGCCTGAAATTGGTCGAAATAGAAGCTTCTGAGTAGGAGAAAAAGTCTGTAAAAATGGCAATTTTGGTCACATTGAGGCTATAAAAAGTAGTTATTCAACATGAGGCACAATCCAAATGACATTTTGAATCAATTTTTCTACAGTCAAAAAAAACAATTTTCTGATGAAAAACGATGACCCGTGACCTGTCGAACTTTCTCCAAATGGTCAGAAATTATAATTTTTTAACGTTTAAATTTTTTACTGTAAATGAATATTGAATGTGAATTAGAACTCTTGGAACTAAAATAAGTGTGTTTAGGGTCATTTTAATGCCTGAAATTGGTCGAAATAGAAGCTTCTGAGTAGGAGAAAAAGTCTGTAAAAATGGCAATTTTGGTCACATTGAGGATATAAAAAGTAGTTATTCAACATGAGGCACAATCCAAATGACATTTTGAATACATTTTTCTACAGTCCAAAAAATCAATTTTCTGATGAAAAACGATGACCCGTGACCTGTTGAACTGTCTCCAAATGGTCAGAAATTATAATTTTTTAACGTTTAATTTTTTTACTGTAAATGAATATTGAATGTGAATTAGAACTCTTGGAACTAAAATAAGTGTGTTTAGAGTCATTTTAATGCCTGAAATTGGTCGAAATAGAAGCTTCTGAGTAGGAGAAAAAGTCTGTAAAAATGGCAATTTTGGTCACATTGAGGCTGTAAAAAGTAGTTATTCAACATGAGGCACAATCCAAATGACATTTTGAATCAATTTTTCTACACTCAAAAAAAACAATTTTCTGATGAAAAACGATGACCCGTGACCTGTCGAACTTTCTCCAAATGGTCAGAAATTATAATTTTTTAATCTTTAATTTTTTGACTGTAAATGAATATTGAATGTGAATTAGAACTCTTGGAACTAAAATAAGTGTGTTTAGAGTCATTTTAATGCCTGAAATTGGTCGAAATAGAAGCTTCTGAGTAGGAGAAAAAGTCTATAAAAATGGCAATTTTGGTCACATTGAGGCTATAAAAATTAGTTATTCAACATGAGGCACAATCCAAATGACATTTTGAATACATTTTTCTACAGTCCAAAAAATCAATTTTCTGATGAAAAAGGATGACCCGTGACCTGTCGAACAGTCTCCAAATGGTCAGAAATTATAATTTTTTAATGTTTAATTTTTTTTCTGTAAATGAATATTGAATGTGAATTAGAACTCTTGGAACTAAAATAAGTGTGTTTAGAGTCATTTTAATGCCTGAAATTGGTCGAAATAGAAGCTTCTGAGTAGGAGAAAAAGTCTGTAAAAATGGCAATTTTGGTCACACATTGAGGCTGAAAAAAGTAGTTATTAAACATGAGGCACAATCCAAATGACATTTTGAATCAATTTTTACACAGTCAAAAAAATTAATTTTCTGATGATAAACGATGACCCGTGACCTGTCGAACTGTCTCCACATGGTCCGAAATTATAATTTTTTAATGTTAAATTTTTTGACTGTAAATGAATATTGAATGTGAATCAGAACTCTTGGAACTAAAATAAGTGTGTTTAGAGTCATTTTAATGCCTGATATTCGTCGAAATAGAAGCTTCTGAGTAGGAGAAAAAGTCTGTAAAAATGGCAATTTTGGTCACATTGAGGATATAAAAAGTAGTTATTCAACATGAGGCACAATCCAAATGACATTTTGAATAAATTTTTACACAGTAAAAAAAGATCAATTTTCTGATGAAAAACGATGACCCGTACCTGTCGAACAGTCTCCAAATGGTCAGAAATTATAATTTTTTAATGTTTAATTTTTTGACTGTAAATGAATATTGAATGTGAATTAGAACTCTTGGAACTAAAATAAGTGTGTTTAGAGTCATTTTAATGCCTGGAATTGGTCGAAATAGAAGCTTCTGAGTAGGATAAAAAGTCTGTAAAAATGGCAATTTTGGTCACATTGAGGATATAAAAAGTAGTTATTCAACATGAGGCACAATCCAAATGACATTTTGAATACATTTTTCTACAGTCCAAAAAATCAATTTTCTGATGAAAAACGATGACCCGTGACCTGTCGAACAGTCTCCAAATGGTCAGAAATTATAATTTTTTAATGTTTAATTTTTTGACTGTAAATGAATATTGAATGTGAATTAGAACTCTTGGAACTAAAATAAGTGTGTTTAGAGTCCTTTTAATGCCTGAAATTGGTCGAAATAGAAGCTTCTGAGTAGGAGAAAAAGTCTGTAAAAATGGCACTTTTGGTCACATTGAGGATATAAAAAGTAGTTATTCAACATGAGGCACAATCTAAATGACATTTTGAATACATTTTTCCACAGTCCAAAAAATCAATTTTCTGATGAAAAACGATGACCCGTGACCTGTTGAACTGTCTCCAGATGGTCAGAAATTATAATTTTTTAACGTTTAATTTTTTTACTGTAAATGAATATTGAATGTGAATTAGAACTCTTGGAACTAAAATAAGTGTGTTTAGAGTCATTTTAATGCCTGAAATTGGTCGAAATAGAAGCTTCTGAGTAGGAGAAAAAGTCTGTAAAAATGGCAATTTTGGTCACATTGAGGCTGTAAAAAGTAGTTATTCAACATGAGGCACAATCCAAATGACATTTTGAATCAATTTTTACACATTCAAAAAAATCAATTTTCTGATGAAAAACGATGACCCGTGACCTGTCGAACTTTCTCCAAATGGTCAGAAATTATAATTTTTTAACGTTTAATTTTTTGACTGTAAATGAATATTGAATGTGAATTAGAACTCCTGGAACTAAAATAGGTGTGTTTAGGGTAATTTTAATGCCTGAAATTGGTCAAAATAGAAGCTTCTGAGTAGGAGAAAAAGTCTGTAAAAATGGCAATTTTGGTCGCATTGCGGATATAATAAGTAGTTAATCAACATGAGGCACAATCCAAATGACATTTTGAATAAATTTTTCTACAGTCCAAAAAAATCAATTTTCTGATGAAAAACGATGACCCGTGACCTGTCGAACTTTCTCCAAATGGTCAGAAATGATAATGTTTTAATGTTTAATATTTTGACTGTAAATGAATATTGAATGTGAATTAGAACTCTTGGAACTAAAATAAGTGTGTTTAGAGTCATATTAATGCCTGAAATTGGTCGAAATAGAAGCTTCTGAGTAGGAGAAAAAGTCTGTAAAAATGGCAATTTTGGTCACATTGAGGCTATAAAAAGTAGTTATTCAACATGAGGCACAATCCAAATGACATTTTGAATCAATTTTCCTACAGTCAAAAAAAACAATTTTCTGATGAAAAACGATGACCCGTGACCTGTCGAACTTTCTCCAAATGGTCATAAATTATAATTTTTTAACGTTTAATTTTTTGACTGTAAATGAATATTGAATGTGAATTAGAACTCTTGGAACTAAAATAGGTGTGTTTAGGGTCATTTTAATGCCTGTAATTGGTCGAAATAGAAGCTTCTGAGTAGGAGAAAAAGTCTGTAAAAATGGCAATTTTGGTCACATTGAGGATATAAAAAGTAGTTATTCAACATGAGGCACAATCCAAATGACATTTTGAATACATTTTTCTACAGTCCAAAAAATCAATTTTCTGATGAAAAACGATGACCCGTGACCTGTTGAACTGTCTCCAAATGGTCAGAAATTATAATTTTTTAACGTTTAATTTTTTTACTGTAAATGAATATTGAATGTGAATTAGAACTCTTAGAACTAAAATAAGTGTGTTTAGAGTCATTTTAATGCCTGAAATTGGTCGAAATAGAAGCTTCTGAGTAGGAGAAAAAGTCTGTAAAAATGGCAATTTTGGTCACATTGAGGCTGTAAAAAGTAGTTATTCAACATGAGGCACAATCCAAATGACATTTTGAATCAATTTTTCTACCCTCAAAAAAAACAATTTTCTGATGAAAAATGATGACCCGTGACCTGTCGAACTTTCTCCAAATGGTCAGAAATTATAATTTTTTAATCTTTAAGTTTTTTGACTGTAAATGAATATTGAATGTGAATTAGAACTCTTGGAACTAAAATAAGTGTGTTTAGAGTCATTTTAATGCCTGAAATTGGTCGAAATAGAAGCTTCTGAGTAGGAGAAAAAGTCTATAAAAATGGCAATTTTGGTCACATTGAGGCTATAAAAATTAGTTATTCAACATGAGGCACAATCCAAATGACATTTTGAATACATTTTTCTACAGTCCAAAAAATCAATTTTCTGATGAAAAACGATGACCCGTGACCTGTCGAACAGTCTCCAAATGGTCAGAAATTATAATTTGTTAATGTTTAATTTTTTTACTGTAAATGAATATTGAATGTGAATTAGAACTCTTGGAACTAAAATAAGTGTGTTTAGAGTCATATTAATGCCTGAAATTGGTCGAAATAGAAGCTTCTGAGTAGGAGAAAAAGTCTGTAAAAATGGCAATTTTGGTCTTATTGAGGCTATAAAAAGTAGTTATTCAACATGAGGCACAATCCAAATGACATTTTGAATCAATTTTTCTACAGTCAAAAAAAACAATTTTCTGATGAAAAACGATGACCCGTGACCTGTCGAACTTTCTCCAAATGGTCAGAAATTATAATTTTTTAACGTTTAAATTTTTTACTGTAAATGAATATTGAATGTGAATTAGAACTCTTGGAACTAAAATAAGTGTGTTTAGGGTCATTTTAATGCCTGAAATTGGTCGAAATAGAAGCTTCTGAGTAGGAGAAAAAGTCTGTAAAAATGGCAATTTTGGTCACATTGAGGATATAAAAAGTAGTTATTCAACATGAGGCACAATCCAAATGACATTTTGAATAAATTTTTCTACAGTCCAAAAAATCAATTTTCTGATGAAAAACGATGACCCGTACCTGTCGAACAGTCTCCAAATGGTCAGAAATTATCATTTTTTGACTGTAAATGAATATTGAATGTGAATTAGAACTCTTGGAACTAAAATAAGTGTGTTTAGGGTCATTTTAATGCCTGAAATTGGTCGAAATAGAAGCTTCTGAGTAGGAGAAAAAGTCTGTAAAAATGGCAATTTTGGTCACATTGAGGATATAAAAAGTAGTTATTCAACATGAGGCACAATCCAAATGACATTTTGAATACATTTTTCTACAGTCCAAAAAATCAATTTTCTGATGAAAAACGATGACCCGTGACCTGTCGAACTTTCTCCAAATGGTCAGAAATTATAATTTTTTAATCTTTAATTTTTTGACTGTAAATGAATATTGAATGTGAATTAGAACTCTTGGAACTAAAATAAGTGTGTTTAGAGTCATTTTAATGCCTGAAATTGGTCGAAATAGAAGCTTCTGAGTAGGAGAAAAAGTCTATAAAAATGGCAATTTTGGTCACATTGAGGCTATAAAAATTAGTTATTCAACATGAGGCACAATCCAAATGACATTTTGAATACATTTTTCTACAGTCCAAAAAATCAATTTTCTGATGAAAAACGATGACCCGTGACCTGTCGAACAGTCTCCAAATGGTCAGAAATTATAATTTTTTAATGTTTAATTTTTTTACTGTAAATGAATATTGAATGTGAATTAGAACTCTTGGAACTAAAATAAGTGTGTTTAGAGTCATTTTAATGCCTGAAATTGGTCGAAATAGAAGCTTCTGAGTAGGAGAAAAAGTCTGTAAAAATGGCAATTTTGGTCACATTGAGGCTGTAAAAAGTAGTTATTCAACATGAGGCACAATCCAAATGACATTTTGAATCAATTTTTACACAGTCAAAAAAATTAATTTTCTGATGAAAAACGATGACCCGTGACCTGTCGAACTTTCTCCAAATGGTCAGAAATTATATTTTTTTAACGTTTAATTTTTTGACTGTAAATGAATATTGAATGTGAATTAGAACTCTTGGAACTAAAATAAGTGTGTTTAGGGTCATTTTAATGCCTGAAATTGGTCGAAATAGAAGCTTCTGAGTAGGAGAAAAAGTCTGTAAAAATGGCAATTTTGGTCACATTGAGGATATAAAAAGTAGTTATTCAACATGAGGCACAATCCAAATGACATTTTGAATAAATTTTTCTACAGTCCAAAAAATCAATTTTCTGATGAAAAACGATGACCCGTACCTGTCGAACAGTCTCCAAATGGTCAGAAATTATAATTTTTTAATGTTTAATTTTTCGACTGTAAATGAATATTGAATGTGAATTAGAACTCTTGGAACTAAAATAAGTGTGTTTAGAGTCATTTTAATGCCTGAAATTGGTCGAAATAGAAGCTTCTGAGGAGGAGAAAAAGTCTGTAAAAATGGCAATTTTGGTCACATTGAGGCTGTAAAAAGTAGTTATTCAACTTGAGGCACAATCCAAATGACATTTTGAATCAATTTTTCTACACTCAAAAAAAACAATTTTCTGATGAAAAACGATGACCCGTGACCTGTCGAACTTTCCCCAAATGGTCAGAAATTATAATTTTTTAATCTTTAATTTTTTGACTGTAAATGAATATTGAATGTGAATTTGAACTCTTGGAACTAAAATAAGTGTGTTTAGAGTCATTTTAATGCCTTAAATTGGTCGAAATAGAAGCTTCTGAGTAGGAGAAAAAGTCTATAAAAATGGCAATTTTGGTCACATTGAGGCTATAAAAATTAGTTATTCAACATGAGGCACAATCCAAATGACATTTTGAATACATTTTTCTACAGTCCAAAAAATCAATTTTCTGATGAAAAAGGATGACCCGTGACCTGTCGAACAGTCTCCAAATGGTCAGAAATTATAATTTTTTAATGTTTAATTTTTTTACTGTAAATGAATATTGAATGTGAATTAGAACTCTTGGAACTAAAATAAGTGTGTTTAGAGTCATTTTAATGCCTGAAATTGGTCGAAATAGAAGCTTCTGAGTAGGAGAAAAAGTCTGTAAAAATGGCAATTTTGGTCACACATTGAGGCTGTAAAAAGTAGTTATTAAACATGAGGCACAATCCAAATGACATTTTGAATCAATTTTTACACAGTCAAAAAAATTAATTTTCTGATGATAAACGATGACCCGTGACCTGTCGAACTGTCTCCACATGGTCCGAAATTATAATTTTTTAATGTTAAATTTTTTGACTGTAAATGAATATTGAATGTGAATCAGAACTCTTGGAACTAAAATAAGTGTGTTTAGAGTCATTTTAATGCCTGATATTCGTCGAAATAGAAGCTTCTGAGTAGGAGAAAAAGTCTGTAAAAATGGCAATTTTGGTCACATTGAGGATATAAAAAGTAGTTATTCAACATGAGGCACAATCCAAATGACATTTTGAATAAATTTTTACACAGTAAAAAAAGATCAATTTTCTGATGAAAAACGATGACCCGTACCTGTCGAACAGTCTCCAAATGGTCAGAAATTATAATTTTTTAATGTTTAATTTTTTGACTGTAAATGAATATTGAATGTGAATTAGAACTCTTGGAACTAAAATAAGTGTGTTTAGAGTCATTTTAATGCCTGGAATTGGTCGAAATAGAAGCTTCTGAGTAGGATAAAAAGTCTGTAAAAATGGCACTTTTGGTCACATTGAGGCTGTAAAAAGTAGTTATTCAACATGAGGCACAATCCAAATGACATTTTGAATCAATTTTTACACAGTCAAAAAAATAAATTTTCTGATGAAAAACGATGACCCGTGACCTGTCGAACTTTCTCCAAATGGTCAGAAATTATAATTTTTTAACGTTTAATTTTTTGACTGTAAATGAATATTGAATGTGAATTAGAACTCTTGGAACTAAAATAAGTGTGTTTAGGGTCATTTTAATGCCTGAAATTGGTCGAAATAGAAGCTTCTGAGTAGGAGAAAAAGTCTGTAAAAATGGCAATTTTGGTCACATTGAGGATATAAAAAGTAGTTATTCAACATGAGGCACAATCCAAATGACATTTTGAATACATTTTTCTACAGTCCAAAAAATCAATTTTCTGATGAAAAACGATGACCCGTGACCTGTCGAACAGTCTCCAAATGGTCAGAAATTATAATTTTTTAATGTTTAATTTTTTGACTGTAAATGAATATTGAATGTGAATTAGAACTCTTGGAACTAAAATAAGTGTGTTTAGAGTCCTTTTAATGCCTGAAATTGGTCGAAATAGAAGCTTCTGAGTAGGAGAAAAAGTCTGTAAAAATGGCACTTTTGGTCACATTGAGGATATAAAAAGTAGTTATTCAACATGAGGCACAATCTAAATGACATTTTGAATACATTTTTCCACAGTCCAAAAAATCAATTTTCTGATGAAAAACGATGACCCGTGACCTGTTGAACTGTCTCCAAATGGTCAGAAATTATAATTTTTTAACGTTTAATTTTTTTACTGTAAATGAATATTGAATGTGAATTAGAACTCTTGGAACTAAAATAAGTGTGTTTAGAGTCATTTTAATGCCTGAAATTGGTCGAAATAGAAGCTTCTGAGTAGGAGAAAAAGTCTGTAAAAATGGCAATTTTGGTCACATTGAGGCTGTAAAAAGTAGTTATTCAACATGAGGCACAATCCAAATGACATTTTGAATCAATTTTTACACATTCAAAAAAATCAATTTTCTGATGAAAAACGATGACCCGTGACCTGTCGAACTTTCTCCAAATGGTCAGAAATTATAATTTTTTAACGTTTAATTTTTTGACTGTAAATGAATATTGAATGTGAATTAGAACTCCTGGAACTAAAATAGGTGTGTTTAGGGTAATTTTAATGCCTGAAATTGGTCAAAATAGAAGCTTCTGAGTTGGAGAAAAAGTCTGTAAAAATGGCAATTTTGGTCACATTGAGGCTATAAAAAGTAGTTATTCAACATGAGGCACAATCCAAATGACATTTTGAATCAATTTTCCTACAGTCAAAAAAAACAATTTTCTGATGAAAAACGATGACCCGTGACCTGTCGAACTTTCTCCAAATGGTCATAAATTATAATTTTTTAACGTTTAATTTTTTGACTGTAAATGAATATTGAATGTGAATTAGAACTCTTGGAACTAAAATAGGTGTGTTTAGAGTCATTTTAATGCCTGAAATTGGTCGAAATAGAAGCTTCTGAGTAGGAGAAAAAGTCTATAAAAATGGCAATTTTGGTCACATTGAGGCTATAAAAATTAGTTATTCAACATGAGGCACAATCCAAATGACATTTTGAATACATTTTTCTACAGTCCAAAAAATCAATTTTCTGATGAAAAACGATGACCCGTGACCTGTCGAACAGTCTCCAAATGGTCAGAAATTATAATTTGTTAATGTTTAATTTTTTTACTGTAAATGAATATTGAATGTGAATTAGAACTCTTGGAACTAAAATAAGTGTGTTTAGAGTCATATTAATGCCTGAAATTGGTCGAAATAGAAGCTTCTGAGTAGGAGAAAAAGTCTGTAAAAATGGCAATTTTGGTCACATTGAGGCTATAAAAAGTAGTTATTCAACATGAGGCACAATCCAAATGACATTTTGAATCAATTTTTCTACAGTCAAAAAAAACAATTTTCTGATGAAAAACGATGACCCGTGACCTGTCGAACTTTCTCCAAATGGTCAGAAATTATAATTTTTTAACGTTTAAATTTTTTACTGTAAATGAATATTGAATGTGAATTAGAACTCTTGGAACTAAAATAAGTGTGTTTAGGGTCATTTTAATGCCTGAAATTGGTCGAAATAGAAGCTTCTGAGTAGGAGAAAAAGTCTGTAAAAATGGCAATTTTGGTCACATTGAGGATATAAAAAGTAGTTATTCAACATGAGGCACAATCCAAATGACATTTTGAATACATTTTTCTACAGTCCAAAAAATCAATTTTCTGATGAAAAACGATGACCCGTACCTGTCGAACAGTCTCCAAATGGTCAGAAATTATAATTTTTTGACTGTAAATGAATATTGAATGTGAATTAGAACTCTTGGAACTAAAATAAGTGTGTTTAGGGTCATTTTAATGCCTGAAATTGGTCGAAATAGAAGCTTCTGAGTAGGAGAAAAAGTCTGTAAAAATGGCAATTTTGGTCACATTGAGGATATAAAAAGTAGTTATTCAACATGAGGCACAATCCAAATGACATTTTGAATACATTTTTCTACAGTCCAAAAAATCAATTTTCTGATGAAAAACGATGACCCGTGACCTGTTGAACTGTCTCCAAATGGTCAGAAATTATAATTTTTTAACGTTTAATTTTTTTACTGTAAATGAATATTGAATGTGAATTAGAACTCTTGGAACTAAAATAAGTGTGTTTAGAGTCATTTTAATGCCTGAAATTGGTCGAAATAGAAGCTTCTGAGTAGGAGAAAAAGTCTGTAAAAATGGCAATTTTGGTCACATTGAGGCTGTAAAAAGTAGTTATTCAACATGAGGCACAATCCAAATGACATTTTGAATCAATTTTTCTACACTCAAAAAAAACAATTTTCTGATGAAAAACGATGACCCGTGACCTGTCGAACTTTCTCCAAATGGTCAGAAATTATAATTTTTTAATCTTTAATTTTTTGACTGTAAATGAATATTGAATGTGAATTAGAACTCTTGGAACTAAAATAAGTGTGTTTAGAGTCATTTTAATGCCTGAAATTGGTCGAAATAGAAGCTTCTGAGTAGGAGAAAAAGTCTATAAAAATGGCAATTTTGGTCACATTGAGGCTATAAAAATTAGTTATTCAACATGAGGCACAATCCAAATGACATTTTGAATACATTTTTCTACAGTCCAAAAAATCAATTTTCTGATGAAAAACGATGACCCGTGACCTGTCGAACAGTCTCCAAATGGTCAGAAATTATAATTTTTTAATGTTTAATTTTTTTACTGTAAATGAATATTGAATGTGAATTAGAACTCTTGGAACTAAAATAATTGTGTTTAGAGTCATTTTAATGCCTGAAATTGGTCGAAATAGAAGCTTCTGAGTAGGAGAAAAAGTCTGTAAAAATGGCAATTTTGGTCACATTGAGGCTGTAAAAAGTAGTTATTCAACATGAGGCACAATCCAAATGACATTTTGAATCAATTTTTACACAGTCAAAAAAATTAATTTTCTGATGATAAACGATGACCCGTGACCTGTCGAACTGTCTCCACATGGTCAGAAATGATAATTTTTTAATGTTTAATTTTTTGACTGTAAATGAATATTGAATGTGAATTAGAATTCTTGGAACTAAAATAAGTGTGTTTTGAGTCATTTTAATGCCTAAAATTGGTTGAAATAGAAAAATCTGAGTAGGAGAAAAAGTCTGTAAAAATGGCAATTTTGGTCACTTTGAGGCTATAAAAAGTAGTTATTCAACATGAGGCACAATCCAAATGACATTTTGAATCAATTTTTACACAGTCAAAAAAATTAATTTTCTGATGATAAACGATGACCCGTGACCTGTCGAACTGTCTCCACATGGTCCGAAATTATAATTTTTTAATGTTAAATTTTTTGACTGTAAATGAATATTGAATGTGAATCAGAACTCTTGGAACTAAAATAAGTGTGTTTAGAGTCATTTTAATGCCTGATATTCGTCGAAATAGAAGCTTCTGAGTAGGAGAAAAAGTCTGTAAAAATGGCAATTTTGGTCACATTGAGGATATAAAAAGTAGTTATTCAACATGAGGCACAATCCAAATGACATTTTGAATAAATTTTTACACAGTAAAAAAAATCAATTTTCTGATGAAAAACGATGACCCGTACCTGTCGAACAGTCTCCAAATGGTCAGAAATTATAATTTTTTAATGTTTAATTTTTTGACTGTAAATGAATATTGAATGTGAATTAGAACTCTTGGAACTAAAATAAGTGTGTTTAGCGTCATTTTAATGCCTGGAATTGGTCGAAATAGAAGCTTCTGAGTAGGATAAAAAGTCTGTAAAAATGGCACTTTTGGTCACATTGAGGCTGTAAAAAGTAGTTATTCAACATGAGGCACAATCCAAATGACATTTTGAATCAATTTTTACACAGTCAAAAAAATAAATTTTCTGATGAAAAACGATGACCCGTGACCTGTCGAACTTTCTCCAAATGGTCAGAAATTATAATTTTTTAACGTTTAATTTTTTGACTGTAAATGAATATTGAATGTGAATTAGAACTCCTGGAACTAAAATAGGTGTGTTTAGGGTAATTTTAATGCCTGAAATTGGTCAAAATAGAAGCTTCTGAGTAGGAGAAAAAGTCTGTAAAAATGGCAATTTTGGTCGCATTGCGGATATAATAAGTAGTTAATCAACATGAGGCACAATCCAAATGACATTTTGAATAAATTTTTCTACAGTCCAAAAAAATCAATTTTCTGATGAAAAACGATGACCCGTGACCTGTCGAACTTTCTCCAAATGGTCAGAAATGATAATTTTTTAATGTTTAATATTTTGACTGTAAATGAATATTGAATGTGAATTAGAACTCTTGGAACTAAAATAAGTGTGTTTAGAGTCATATTAATGCCTGAAATTGGTCGAAATAGAAGCTTCTGAGTAGGAGAAAAAGTCTGTAAAAATGGCAATTTTGGTCACATTGAGGCTATAAAAAGTAGTTATTCAACATGAGGCACAATCCAAATGACATTTTGAATCAATTTTCCTACAGTCAAAAAAAACAATTTTCTGATGAAAAACGATGACCCGTGACCTGTCGAACTTTCTCCAAATGGTCAGAAATTATAATTTTTTAATCTTTAATTTTTTGACTGTAAATGAATATTGAATGTGAATTAGAACTCTTGGAACTAAAATAAGTGTGTTTAGAGTCCTTTTAATGCCTGAAATTGGTCGAAATAGAAGCTTCTGAGTAGGAGAAAAAGTCTGTAAAAATGGCACTTTTGGTCACATTGAGGCTGTAAAAAGTAGTTATTCAACATGAGGCACAATCCAAATGACATTTTGAATACATTTTTCTACAGTCCAAAAAATCAATTTTCTGATGAAAAACGATGACCCGTGACCTGTCGAACTTTCCCCAAATGGTCAGAAATTATAATTTTTTAATCTTTAATTTTTTGACTGTAAATGAATATTGAATGTGAATTAGAACTCTTGGAACTAAAATAAGTGTGTTTAGAGTCATTTTAATGCCTGAAATTGGTCGAAATAGAAGCTTCTGAGTAGGAGAAAAAGTCTATAAAAATGGCAATTTTGGTCACATTGAGGCTATAAAAATTAGTTATTCAACATGAGGCACAATCCAAATGACATTTTGAATACATTTTTCTACAGTCCAAAAAATCAATTTTCTGATGAAAAAGGATGACCCGTGACCTGTCGAACAGTCTCCAAATGGTCAGAAATTATAATTTTTTAATGTTTAATTTTTTTACTGTAAATGAATATTGAATGTGAATTAGAACTCTTGGAACTAAAATAAGTGTGTTTAGAGTCATTTTAATGCCTGAAATTGGTCGAAATAGAAGCTTCTGAGTAGGAGAAAAAGTCTGTAAAAATGGCAATTTTGGTCACACATTGAGGCTGTAAAAAGTAGTTATTAAACATGAGGCACAATCCAAATGACATTTTGAATCAATTTTTACACAGTCAAAAAAATTAATTTTCTGATGATAAACGATGACCCGTGACCTGTCGAACTGTCTCCACATGGTCCGAAATTATAATTTTTTAATGTTAAATTTTTTGACTGTAAATGAATATTGAATGTGAATCAGAACTCTTGGAACTAAAATAAGTGTGTTTAGAGTCATTTTAATGCCTGATATTCGTCGAAATAGAAGCTTCTGAGTAGGAGAAAAAGTCTGTAAAAATGGCAATTTTGGTCACATTGAGGATATAAAAAGTAGTTATTCAACATGAGGCACAATCCAAATGACATTTTGAATAAATTTTTACACAGTAAAAAAAATCAATTTTCTGATGAAAAATGATGACCCGTACCTGTCGAACAGTCTCCAAATGGTCAGAAATTATAATTTTTTAATGTTTAATTTTTTGACTGTAAATGAATATTGAATGTGAATTAGAACTCTTGGAACTAAAATAAGTGTGTTTAGAGTCATTTTAATGCCTGGAATTGGTCGAAATAGAAGCTTCTGAGTAGGATAAAAAGTCTGTAAAAATGGCACTTTTGGTCACATTGAGGCTGTAAAAAGTAGTTATTCAACATGAGGCACAATCCAAATGACATTTTGAATCAATTTTTACACAGTCAAAAAAATAAATTTTCTGATGAAAAACGATGACCCGTGACCTGTCGAACTTTCCCCAAATGGTCAGAAATTATAATTTTTTAATCTTTAATTTTTTGACTGTAAATGAATATTGAATGTGAATTAGAACTCTTGGAACTAAAATAAGTGTGTTTAGAGTCATTTTAATGCCTGAAATTGGTCGAAATAGAAGCTTCTGAGTAGGAGAAAAAGTCTATAAAAATGGCAATTTTGGTCACATTGAGGCTATAAAAATTAGTTATTCAACATGAGGCACAATCCAAATGACATTTTGAATACATTTTTCTACAGTCCAAAAAATCAATTTTCTGATGAAAAAGGATGACCCGTGACCTGTCGAACAGTCTCCAAATGGTCAGAAATTATAATTTTTTAATGTTTAATTTTTTTACTGTAAATGAATATTGAATGTGAATTAGAACTCTTGGAACTAAAATAAGTGTGTTTAGAGTCATTTTAATGCCTGAAATTGGTCGAAATAGAAGCTTCTGAGTAGGAGAAAAAGTCTGTAAAAATGGCAATTTTGGTCACACATTGAGGCTGTAAAAAGTAGTTATTAAACATGAGGCACAATCCAAATGACATTTTGAATCAATTTTTACACAGTCAAAAAAATTAATTTTCTGATGATAAACGATGACCCGTGACCTGTCGAACTGTCTCCACATGGTCCGAAATTATAATTTTTTAATGTTAAATTTTTTGACTGTAAATGAATATTGAATGTGAATCAGAACTCTTGGAACTAAAATAAGTGTGTTTAGAGTCATTTTAATGCCTGATATTCGTCGAAATAGAAGCTTCTGAGTAGGAGAAAAAGTCTGTAAAAATGGCAATTTTGGTCACATTGAGGATATAAAAAGTAGTTATTCAACATGAGGCACAATCCAAATGACATTTTGAATAAATTTTTACACAGTAAAAAAAATCAATTTTCTGATGAAAAATGATGACCCGTACCTGTCGAACAGTCTCCAAATGGTCAGAAATTATAATTTTTTAATGTTTAATTTTTTGACTGTAAATGAATATTGAATGTGAATTAGAACTCTTGGAACTAAAATAAGTGTGTTTAGAGTCATTTTAATGCCTGGAATTGGTCGAAATAGAAGCTTCTGAGTAGGATAAAAAGTCTGTAAAAATGGCACTTTTGGTCACATTGAGGCTGTAAAAAGTAGTTATTCAACATGAGGCACAATCCAAATGACATTTTGAATCAATTTTTACACAGTCAAAAAAATAAATTTTCTGATGAAAAACGATGACCCGTGACCTGTCGAACTTTCTCCAAATGGTCAGAAATTATAATTTTTTAACGTTTAATTTTTTGACTGTAAATGAATATTGAATGTGAATTAGAACTCTTGGAACTAAAATAAGTGTGTTTAGGGTCATTTTAATGCCTGAAATTGGTCGAAATAGAAGCTTCTGAGTAGGAGAAAAAGTCTGTAAAAATGGCAATTTTGGTCACATTGAGGATATAAAAAGTAGTTATTCAACATGAGGCACAATCCAAATGACATTTTGAATACATTTTTCTACAGTCCAAAAAATCAATTTTCTGATGAAAAACGATGACCCGTGACCTGTCGAACAGTCTCCAAATGGTCAGAAATTATAATTTTTTAATGTTTAATTTTTTGACTGTAAATGAATATTGAATGTGAATTAGAACTCTTGGAACTAAAATAAGTGTGTTTAGAGTCCTTTTAATGCCTGAAATTGGTCGAAATAGAAGCTTCTGAGTAGGAGAAAAAGTCTGTAAAAATGGCACTTTTGGTCACATTGAGGATATAAAAAGTAGTTATTCAACATGAGGCACAATCTAAATGACATTTTGAATACATTTTTCCACAGTCCAAAAAATCAATTTTCTGATGAAAAACGATGACCCGTGACCTGTTGAACTGTCTCCAAATGGTCAGAAATTATAATTTTTTAACGTTTAATTTTTTTACTGTAAATGAATATTGAATGTGAATTAGAACTCTTGGAACTAAAATAAGTGTGTTTAGAGTCATTTTAATGCCTGAAATTGGTCGAAATAGAAGCTTCTGAGTAGGAGAAAAAGTCTGTAAAAATGGCAATTTTGGTCACATTGAGGCTGTAAAAAGTAGTTATTCAACATGAGGCACAATCCAAATGACATTTTGAATCAATTTTTACACATTCAAAAAAATCAATTTTCTGATGAAAAACGATGACCCGTGACCTGTCGAACTTTCTCCAAATGGTCAGAAATTATAATTTTTTAACGTTTAATTTTTTGACTGTAAATGAATATTGAATGTGAATTAGAACTCCTGGAACTAAAATAGGTGTGTTTAGGGTAATTTTAATGCCTGAAATTGGTCAAAATAGAAGCTTCTGAGTAGGAGAAAAAGTCTGTAAAAATGGCAATTTTGGTCGCATTGCGGATATAATAAGTAGTTAATCAACATGAGGCACAATCCAAATGACATTTTGAATAAATTTTTCTACAGTCCAAAAAAATCAATTTTCTGATGAAAAACGATGACCCGTGACCTGTCGAACTTTCTCCAAATGGTCAGAAATGATAATTTTTTAATGTTTAATATTTTGACTGTAAATGAATATTGAATGTGAATTAGAACTCTTGGAACTAAAATAAGTGTGTTTAGAGTCATATTAATGCCTGAAATTGGTCGAAACAGAAGCTTCTGAGTAGGAGAAAAAGTCTGTAAAAATGGCAATTTTGGTCACATTGAGGCTATAAAAAGTAGTTATTCAACATGAGGCACAATCCAAATGACATTTTGAATCAATTTTCCTACAGTCAAAAAAAACAATTTTCTGAGGAAAAACGATGACCCGTGACCTGTCGAACTTTCTCCAAATGGTCATAAATTATAATTTTTTAACGTTTAATTTTTTTACTGTAAATGAATATTGAATGTGAATTAGAACTCTTGGAACTAAAATAAGTGTGTTTAGAGTCATTTTAATGCCTGAAATTGGTCGAAATAGAAGCTTCTGAGTAGGAGAAAAAGTCTGTAAAAATGGCAATTTTGGT
Source organism: Triturus cristatus (assembly GCF_964204655.1). NCBI lineage: Eukaryota > Metazoa > Chordata > Amphibia > Caudata > Salamandridae > Triturus > Triturus cristatus. Next base: position 471,170,009 of record NC_140592.1, read on the forward strand.
CACATTGAGGCTGTAAAAAGTAGTTATTCAACATGAGGCACAATCCAAATGACATTTTGAATCAATTTTTCTACCCTCAAAAAAAACAATTTTCTGATGAAAAATGATGACCCGTGACCTGTCGAACTTTCTCCAAATGGTCAGAAATTATAATTTTTTAATCTTTAATTTTTTGACTGTAAATGAATATTGAATGTGAATTAGAACTCTTGGAACTAAAATAAGTGTGTTTAGAGTCATTTTAATGCCTGAAATTGGTCGAAATAGAAGCTTCTGAGTAGGAGAAAAAGTCTATAAAAATGGCAATTTTGGTCACATTGAGGCTATAAAAATTAGTTATTCAACATGAGGCACAATCCAAATGACATTTTGAATACATTTTTCTACAGTCCAAAAAATCAATTTTCTGATGAAAAACGATGACCCGTGACCTGTCAAACAGTCTCCAAATGGTCAGAAATTATAATTTTTTAATGTTTAATTTTTTTACTGTAAATGAATATTGAATGTGAATTAGAACTCTTGGAACTAAAATAAGTGTGTTTAGAGTCATATTAATGCCTGAAATTGGTCGAAATAGAAGCTTCTGAGTAGGAGAAAAAGTCTGTAAAAATGGCAATTTTGGTCACATTGAGGCTATAAAAAGTAGTTATTCAACATGAGGCACAATCCAAATGACATTTTGAATCAATTTTTCTACAGTCAAAAAAAACAATTTTCTGATGAAAAACGATGACCCGTGACCTGTCGAACTTTCTCCAAATGGTCAGAAATTATAATTTTTTAACGTTTAAATTTTTTACTGTAAATGAATATTGAATGTGAATTAGAACTCTTGGAACTAAAATAAGTGTGTTTAGGGTCATTTTAATGCCTGAAATTGGTCGAAATAGAAGCTTCTGAGTAGGAGAAAAAGTCTGTAAAAATGGCAATTTTGGACACATTGAGGATATAAAAAGTAGTTATTCAACATGAGGCACAATCCAAATGACATTTTGAATAAATTTTTCTACAGTCCAAAAAATCAATTTTCTGATGAAAAACGATGACCCGTACCTGTCGAACAGTCTCCAAATGGTCAGAAATTAGAATTTTTTAATGTTTAATTTTTCGACTGTAAATGAATATTGAATGTGAATTAGAACTCTTGGAACTAAAATAAGTGTGTTTAGAGTCATTTTAATGCCTGAAATTGGTCGAAATAGAAGCTTCTGAGTAGGAGAAAAAGTCTGTAAAAATGGCAATTTTGGTCACATTGAGGCTGTAAAAAGTAGTTATTCAACTTGAGGCACAATCCAAATGACATTTTGAATCAATTTTTCTACACTCAAAAAAAACAATTTTCTGATGAAAAACGATGACCCGTGACCTGTCGAACTTTCTCCAAATGGTCAGAAATTATAATTTTTTAATCTTTAATTTTTTGACTGTAAATGAATATTGAATGTGAATTAGAACTCTTGGAACTAAAATAAGTGTGTTTAGAGTCATTTTAATGCCTGAAATTGGTCGAAATAGAAGCTTCTGAGTAGGAGAAAAAGTCTATAAAAATGGCAATTTTGGTCACATTGAGGCTATAAAAATTAGTTATTCAACATGAGGCACAATCCAAATGACATTTTGAATACATTTTTCTACAGTCCAAAAAATCAATTTTCTGATGAAAAAGGATGACCCGTGACCTGTCGAACAGTCTCCAAATGGTCAGAAATTATAATTTTTTAATGTTTAATTTTTTTACTGTAAATGAATATTGAATGTGAATTAGAACTCTTGGAACTAAAATAAGTGTGTTTAGAGTCATTTTAATGCCTGAAATTGGTCGAAATAGAAGCTTCTGAGTAGGAGAAAAAGTCTGTAAAAATGGCAATTTTGGTCACACATTGAGGCTGTAAAAAGTAGTTATTCAACATGAGGCACAATCCAAATGACATTTTGAATCAATTTTTACACAGTCAAAAAAATTAATTTTCTGATGATAAACGATGACCCGTGACCTGTCGAACTTTCTCCAAATGGTCAGAAATTATAATTTTTTAACGTTCAATTTTTTGACTGTAAATGAATATTGAATGTGAATTAAAACTCTTGGAACTAAAATAAGTGTGTTTAGGGTCATTTTAATGCCTGAAATTGGTTGAAATAGAAGCTTCTTAGTAGGAGAAAAAGTCTGTAAAAATTGCAATTTTGGTCACTTTGAGGATATAAAAAGTAGTTATTCAACATGAGGCTCAATCCAAATGACATTTTGAATACATTTTTCTACAGTCCAAAAAATCAATTTTCTGATGAAAAACGATGACCCGTGACCTGTCGAACTGTCTCCACATGGTCCGAAATTATAATTTTTTAATGTTAAATTTTTTGACTGTAAATGAATATTGAATGTGAATCAGAACTCTTGGAACTAAAATAAGTGTGTTTAGAGTCATTTTAATGCCTGATATTCGTCGAAATAGAAGCTTCTGAGTAGGAGAAAAAGTCTGTAAAAATGGCAATTTTGGTCACATTGAGGATAAAAAAAGTAGTTATTCAACATGAGGCACAATCCAAATGACATTTTGAATACATTTTTCTACAGTCCAAAAAATCAATTTTCTGATGAAAAACGATGACCCGTACCTGTCGAACAGTCTCCAAATGGTCAGAAATTATAATTTTTTAATGCTTAATTTTTTGACTGTAAATGAATATTGAATGTGAATCAGAACTCTGGGAACTAAAATAAGTGTGTTTAGATTCCTTTTAATGCCTGAAATTGGTCGAAATAGAAGCTTCTGAGTAGGAGAAAAAGTCTGTAAAAATGGCAATTTTGGTCACATTGAGGCTGTAAAAAGTAGTTATTCAACATGAGGCACAATCCAAATGACATTTTGAATCAATTTTTACACAGTCAAAAAAATCAATTTTCTGATGAAAAACGATGACCCGTGACCTGTCGAACTTTCTCCAAATGGTCAGAAATTATAATTTTTTAACGTTTAATTTTTTGACTGTAAATGAATATTGAATGTGAATTAGAACTCTTGGAACTAAAATAAGTGTGTTTAGAGTCATTTTAATGCCTGAAATTGGTCCGAAATAGCAGCTTCTGAATAGGAGAAAAAGTCTGTAAAAATTGCAATTTTGGTCGCATTGAGGATATAATAAGTAGTTATTTAACATGAGGCACAATCCAAATGACATTTTGAATAAATTTTTCTACAGTCCAAAAAAATCAATTTTCTGATGAAAAACGATGACCCGTGACCTGTCGAACTTTCTCCAAATGGTCAGAAATGATAATTTTTTAATGTTTAATTTTTTGACTGTAAATGAATATTGAATGTGAATTAGAACTCTTGGAACTAAAATAAGTGTGTTTAGAGTCATATTAATGCCTGAAATTGGTTGAAATAGAAGCTTCTGAGTAGGAGAAAAAGTCTGTAAAAATGGCAATTTTGGTCACATTGAGGCTGTAAAAAGTAGTTATTCAACATGAGGCACAATCCAAATGACATTTTGAATCAATTTTTACACATTCAAAAAAATCAATTTTCTGATGAAAAACGATGACCCGTGACCTGTCGAACTTTCTCCAAATGGTCAGAAATTATAATTTTTTAACGTTTAATTTTTTGACTGTAAATGAATATTGAATGTGAATTAGAACTCCTGGAACTAAAATAGGTGTGTTTAGGGTCATTTTAATGCCTGAAATTGGTCAAAATAGAAGCTTCTGAGTAGGAGAAAAAGTCTGTAAAAATGGCAATTTTGGTCGCATTGCGGATATAATAAGTAGTTATTCAACATGAGGCACAATCCAAATGACATTTTGAATAAATTTTTCTACAGTCCAAAAAATCAATTTTCTGATGAAAAACGATGACCCGTACCTGTCGAACAGTCTCCAAATGGTCAGAAATTAGAATTTTTTAATGTTTAATTTTTCGACTGTAAATGAATATTGAATGTGAATTAGAACTCTTGGAACTAAAATAAGTGTGTTTAGAGTCATTTTAATGCCTGAAATTGGTCGAAATAGAAGCTTCTGAGTAGGAGAAAAAGTCTGTAAAAATGGCAATTTTGGTCACATTGAGGCTGTAAAAAGTAGTTATTCAACTTGAGGCACAATCCAAATGACATTTTGAATCAATTTTTCTACACTCAAAAAAAACAATTTTCTGATGAAAAACGATGACCCGTGACCTGTCGAACTTTCTCCAAATGGTCAGAAATTATAATTTTTTAATCTTTAATTTTTTGACTGTAAATGAATATTGAATGTGAATTAGAACTCTTGGAACTAAAATAAGTGTGTTTAGAGTCATTTTAATGCCTGAAATTGGTCGAAATAGAAGCTTCTGAGTAGGAGAAAAAGTCTGTAAAAATGGCAATTTTGGTCACACATTGAGGCTGTAAAAAGTAGTTATTCAACATGAGGCACAATCCAAATGACATTTTGAATCAATTTTTACACAGTCAAAAAAATTAATTTTCTGATGATAAACGATGACCCGTGACCTGTCGAACTTTCTCCAAATGGTCAGAAATTATAATTTTTTAACGTTTAATTTTTTGACTGTAAATGAATATTGAATGTGAATTAAAACTCTTGGAACTAAAATAAGTGTGTTTAGGGTCATTTTAATGCCTGAAATTGGTTGAAATAGAAGCTTCTTAGTAGGAGAAAAAGTCTGTAAAAATTGCAATTTTGGTCACTTTGAGGATATAAAAAGTAGTTATTCAACATGAGGCTCAATCCAAATGACATTTTGAATACATTTTTCTACAGTCCAAAAAATAAATTTTCTGATGAAAAACGATGACCCGTGACCTGTCGAACTGTCTCCACATGGTCCGAAATTATAATTTTTTAATGTTAAATTTTTTGACTGTAAATGAATATTGAATGTGAATCAGAACTCTTGGAACTAAAATAAGTGTGTTTAGAGTCATTTTAATGCCTGATATTCGTCGAAATAGAAGCTTCTGAGTAGGAGAAAAAGTCTGTAAAAATGGCAATTTTGGTCACATTGAGGATAAAAAAAGTAGTTATTCAACATGAGGCACAATCCAAATGACATTTTGAATACATTTTTCTACAGTCCAAAAAATCAATTTTCTGATGAAAAACGATGACCCGTACCTGTCGAACAGTCTCCAAATGGTCAGAAATTATAATTTTTTAATGCTTAATTTTTTGACTGTAAATGAATATTGAATGTGAATTAGAACTCTGGGAACTAAAATAAGTGTGTTTAGATTCCTTTTAATGCCTGAAATTGGTCGAAATAGAAGCTTCTGAGTAGGAGAAAAAGTCTGTAAAAATGGCAATTTTGGTCACATTGAGGCTGTAAAAAGTAGTTATTCAACATGAGGCACAATCCAAATGACATTTTGAATCAATTTTTACACAGTCAAAAAAAAATCAATTTTCTGATGAAAAACGATGACCCGTGACCTGTCGAACTTTCTCCAAATGGTCAGAAATTATAATTTTTTAACGTTTAATTTTTTGACTGTAAATGAATATTGAATGTGAATTAGAACTCTTGGAACTAAAATAAGTGTGTTTAGGGTCATTTTAATGCCTGAAATTGGTTCAAATAGAAGCTTCTGAGTAGGAGAAAAAGTCTGTAAAAATGGCAATTTTGGTCACATTGAGGCTGTAAAAAGTAGTTATTCAACATGAGGCACAATCCAAATGACATTTTGAATCAATTTTTACACAGTCAAAAAAATCAATTTTCTGATGAAAAACGATGACCCGTGACCTGTCGAACTTTCTCCAAATGGTCAGAAATTTTAATTTTTTAACGTTTAATTTTTTGACTGTAAATGAATATTGAATGTGAATTAGAACTCTTGGAACTAAAATAAGTGTGTTTAGAGTCATTTTAATGCCTGAAATTGGTCCGAAATAGAAGCTTCTGAATAGGAGAAAAAGTCTGTAAAAATTGCAATTTTGGTCGCATTGAGGATATAATAAGTAGTTATTTAACATGAGGCACAATCCAAATGACATTTTGAATAAATTTTTCTACAGTCCAAAAAATCAATTTTCTGATGAAAAACGATGACCCGTACCTGTCGAACAGTCTCCAAATGGTCAGAAATTAGAATTTTTTAATGTTTAATTTTTCGACTGTAAATGAATATTGAATTAGAATTAGAACTCTTGGAACTAAAATAAGTGTGTTTAGAGTCATTTTAATGCCTGAAATTGGTCGAAATAGAAGCTTCTGAGTAGGAGAAAAAGTCTGTAAAAATGGCAATTTTGGTCACATTGAGGCTGTAAAAAGTAGTTATTCAACTTGAGGCACAATCCAAATGACATTTTGAATCAATTTTTCTACACTCAAAAAAACAATTTTCTGATGAAAAACGATGACCCGTGACCTGTCGAACTTTCTCCAAATGGTCAGAAATTATAATTTTTTAATCTTTAATTTTTTGACTGTAAATGAATATTGAATGTGAATTAGAACTCTTGGAACTAAAATAAGTGTGTTTAGAGTCATTTTAATGCCTGAAATTGGTCGAAATAGAAGCTTCTGAGTAGGAGAAAAAGTCTATAAAAATGGCAATTTTGGTCACATTGAGGCTATAAAAATTAGTTATTCAACATGAGGCACAATCCAAATGACATTTTGAATACATTTTTCTACAGTCCAAAAAATCAATTTTCTGATGAAAAAGGATGACCCGTGACCTGTCGAACAGTCTCCAAATGGTCAGAAATTATAATTTTTTAATGTTTAATTTTTTTACTGTAAATGAATATTGAATGTGAATTAGAACTCTTGGAACTAAAATAAGTGTGTTTAGAGTCATTTTAATGCCTGAAATTGGTCGAAATAGAAGCTTCTGAGAAGGAGAAAAAGTCTGTAAAAATGGCAATTTTGGTCACACATTGAGGCTGTAAAAAGTAGTTATTCAACATGAGGCACAATCCAAATGACATTTTGAATCAATTTTTACACAGTCAAAAAAATTAATTTTCTGATGATAAACGATGACCCGTGACCTGTCGAACTTTCTCCAAATGGTCAGAAATTATAATTTTTTAACGTTCAATTTTTTGACTGTAAATGAATATTGAATGTGAATTAAAACTCTTGGAACTAAAATAAGTGTGTTTAGGGTCATTTTAATGCCTGAAATTGGTTGAAATAGAAGCTTCTTAGTAGGAGAAAAAGTCTGTAAAAATTGCAATTTTGGTCACTTTGAGGATATAAAAAGTAGTTATTCAACATGAGGCTCAATCCAAATGACATTTTGAATACATTTTTCTACAGTCCAAAAAATCAATTTTCTGATGAAAAACGATGACCCGTGACCTGTCGAACTGTCTCCACATGGTCCGAAATTATAATTTTTTAATGTTAAATTTTTTGACTGTAAATGAATATTGAATGTGAATCAGAACTCTTGGAACTAAAATAAGTGTGTTTAGAGTCATTTTAATGCCTGATATTCGTCGAAATAGAAGCTTCTGAGTAGGAGAAAAAGTCTGTAAAAATGGCAATTTTGGTCACATTGAGGATAAAAAAAGTAGTTATTCAACATGAGGCACAATCCAAATGACATTTTGAATACATTTTTCTACAGTCCAAAAAATCAATTTTCTGATGAAAAACGATGACCCGTACCTGTCGAACAGTCTCCAAATGGTCAGAAATTATAATTTTTTAATGCTTAATTTTTTGACTGTAAATGAATATTGAATGTGAATTAGAACTCTGGGAACTAAAATAAGTGTGTTTAGATTCCTTTTAATGCCTGAAATTGGTCGAAATAGAAGCTTCTGAGTAGGAGAAAAAGTCTGTAAAAATGGCAATTTTGGTCACATTGAGGCTGTAAAAAGTAGTTATTCAACATGAGGCACAATCCAAATGACATTTTGAATCAATTTTTACACAGTCAAAAAAAAATCAATTTTCTGATGAAAAACGATGACCCGTGACCTGTCGAACTTTCTCCAAATGGTCAGAAATTTTAATTTTTTAACGTTTAATTTTTTGACTGTAAATGAATATTGAATGTGAATTAGAACTCTTGGAACTAAAATAAGTGTGTTTAGAGTCATTTTAATGCCTGAAATTGGTCCGAAATAGAAGCTTCTGAATAGGAGAAAAAGTCTGTAAAAATTGCAATTTTGGTCGCATTGAGGATATAATAAGTAGTTATTTAACATGAGGCACAATCCAAATGACATTTTGAATCAATTTTTCTACAGTCCAAAAAAATCAATTTTCTGATGAAAAACGATGACCCGTGACCTGTCGAACTTTCTCCAAATGGTCAGAAATGATAATTTTTTAATGTTTAATTTTTTGACTGTAAATGAATATTGAATGTGAATTAGAACTCTTGGAACTAAAATAAGTGTGTTTAGAGTCATATTAATGCCTGAAATTGGTTGAAATAGAAGCTTCTGAGTAGGAGAAAAAGTCTGTAAAAATGGCAATTTTGGTCACATTGAGGCTGTAAAAAGTAGTTATTCAACATGAGGCACAATCCAAATGACATTTTGAATCAATTTTTACACATTCAAAAAAATCAATTTTCTGATGAAAAACGATGACCCGTGACCTGTCGAACTTTCTCCAAATGGTCAGAAATTATAATTTTTTAACGTTTAATTTTTTGACTGTAAATGAATATTGAATGTGAATTAGAACTCCTGGAACTAAAATAGGTGTGTTTAGGGTCATTTTAATGCCTGAAATTGGTCAAAATAGAAGCTTCTGAGTAGGAGAAAAAGTCTGTAAAAATGGCAATTTTGGTCGCATTGCGGATATAATAAGTAGTTATTCAACATGAGGCACAATCCAAATGACATTTTGAATAAATTTTTCTACAGTCCAAAAAATCAATTTTCTGATGAAAAACGATGACCCGTACCTGTCGAACAGTCTCCAAATGGTCAGAAATTAGAATTTTTTAATGTTTAATTTTTCGACTGTAAATGAATATTGAATGTGAATTAGAACTCTTGGAACTAAAATAGGTGTGTTTAGAGTCATTTTAATGCCTGAAATTGGTCGAAATAGAAGCTTCTGAGTAGGAGAAAAAGTCTGTAAAAATGGCAATTTTGGTCACATTGAGGCTGTAAAAAGTAGTTATTCAACTTGAGGCACAATCCAAATGACATTTTGAATCAATTTTTCTACACTCAAAAAAAACAATTTTCTGATGAAAAACGATGACCCGTGACCTGTCGAACTTTCTCCAAATGGTCAGAAATTATAATTTTTTAATCTTTAATTTTTTGACTGTAAATGAATATTGAATGTGAATTAGAACTCTTGGAACTAAAATAAGTGTGTTTAGAGTCATTTTAATGCCTGAAATTGGTCGAAATAGAAGCTTCTGAGTAGGAGAAAAAGTCTGTAAAAATGGCAATTTTGGTCACACATTGAGGCTGTAAAAAGTAGTTATTCAACATGAGGCACAATCCAAATGACATTTTGAATCAATTTTTACACAGTCAAAAAAATTAATTTTCTGATGATAAACGATGACCCGTGACCTGTCGAACTTTCTCCAAATGGTCAGAAATTATAATTTTTTAACGTTTAATTTTTTGACTGTAAATGAATATTGAATGTGAATTAAAACTCTTGGAACTAAAATAAGTGTGTTTAGGGTCATTTTAATGCCTGAAATTGGTTGAAATAGAAGCTTCTTAGTAGGAGAAAAAGTCTGTAAAAATTGCAATTTTGGTCACTTTGAGGATATAAAAAGTAGTTATTCAACATGAGGCTCAATCCAAATGACATTTTGAATACATTTTTCTACAGTCCAAAAAATCAATTTTCTGATGAAAAACGATGACCCGTGACCTGTCGAACTGTCTCCACATGGTCCGAAATTATAATTTTTTAATGTTAAATTTTTTGACTGTAAATGAATATTGAATGTGAATCAGAACTCTTGGAACTAAAATAAGTGTGTTTAGAGTCATTTTAATGCCTGATATTCGTCGAAATAGAAGCTTCTGAGTAGGAGAAAAAGTCTGTAAAAATGGCAATTTTGGTCACATTGAGGATAAAAAAAGTAGTTATTCAACATGAGGCACAATCCAAATGACATTTTGAATACATTTTTCTACAGTCCAAAAAATCAATTTTCTGATGAAAAACGATGACCCGTACCTGTCGAACAGTCTCCAAATGGTCAGAAATTATAATTTTTTAATGCTTAATTTTTTGACTGTAAATGAATATTGAATGTGAATTAGAACTCTGGGAACTAAAATAAGTGTGTTTAGATTCCTTTTAATGCCTGAAATTGGTCGAAATAGAAGCTTCTGAGTAGGAGAAAAAGTCTGTAAAAATGGCAATTTTGGTCACATTGAGGCTGTAAAAAGTAGTTATTCAACATGAGGCACAATCCAAATGACATTTTGAATCAATTTTTACACAGTCAAAAAAAAATCAATTTTCTGATGAAAAACGATGACCCGTGACCTGTCGAACTTTCTCCAAATGGTCAGAAATTATAATTTTTTAACGTTTAATTTTTTGACTGTAAATGAATATTGAATGTGAATTAGAACTCTTGGAACTAAAATAAGTGTGTTTAGGGTCATTTTAATGCCTGAAATTGGTTCAAATAGAAGCTTCTGAGTAGGAGAAAAAGTCTGTAAAAATGGCAATTTTGGTCACATTGAGGCTGTAAAAAGTAGTTATTCAACATGAGGCACAATCCAAATGACATTTTGAATCAATTTTTACACAGTCAAAAAAATCAATTTTCTGATGAAAAACGATGACCCGTGACCTGTCGAACTTTCTCCAAATGGTCAGAAATTTTAATTTTTTAACGTTTAATTTTTTGACTGTAAATGAATATTGAATGTGAATTAGAACTCTTGGAACTAAAATAAGTGTGTTTAGAGTCATTTTAATGCCTGAAATTGGTCCGAAATAGAAGCTTCTGAATAGGAGAAAAAGTCTGTAAAAATTGCAATTTTGGTCGCATTGAGGATATAATAAGTAGTTATTTAACATGAGGCACAATCCAAATGACATTTTGAATAAATTTTTCTACAGTCCAAAAAAATCTATTTTCTGATGAAAAACGATGACCCGTGACCTGTCGAACTTTCTCCAAATGGTCAGAAATGATAATTTTTTAATGTTTAATTTTTTGACTGTAAATGAATATTGAATGTGAATTAGAACTCTTGGAACTAAAATAAGTGTGTTTAGAGTCATATTAATGCCTGAAATTGGTTGAAATAGAAGCTTCTGAGTAGGAGAAAAAGTCTGTAAAAATGGCAATTTTGGTCACATTGAGGCTGTAAAAAGTAGTTATTCAACATGAGGCACAATCCAAATGACATTTTGAATCAATTTTTACACATTCAAAAAAATCAATTTTCTGATGAAAAACGATGACCCGTGACCTGTCGAACTTTCTCCAAATGGTCAGAAATTATAATTTTTTAACGTTTAATTTTTTGACTGTAAATGAATATTGAATGTGAATTAGAACTCCTGGAACTAAAATAGGTGTGTTTAGGGTCATTTTAATGCCTGAAATTGGTCAAAATAGAAGCTTCTGAGTAGGAGAAAAAGTCTGTAAAAATGGCAATTTTGGTCGCATTGCGGATATAATAAGTAGTTATTCAACATGAGGCACAATCCAAATGACATTTTGAATAAATTTTTCTACAGTCCAAAAAATCAATTTTCTGATGAAAAACGATGACCCGTACCTGTCGAACAGTCTCCAAATGGTCAGAAATTAGAATTTTTTAATGTTTAATTTTTCGACTGTAAATGAATATTGAATGTGAATTAGAACTCTTGGAACTAAAATAGGTGTGTTTAGAGTCATTTTAATGCCTGAAATTGGTCGAAATAGAAGCTTCTGAGTAGGAGAAAAAGTCTGTAAAAATGGCAATTTTGGTCACATTGAGGCTGTAAAAAGTAGTTATTCAACTTGAGGCACAATCCAAATGACATTTTGAATCAATTTTTCTACACTCAAAAAAAACAATTTTCTGATGAAAAACGATGACCCGTGACCTGTCGAACTTTCTCCAAATGGTCAGAAATTATAATTTTTTAATCTTTAATTTTTTGACTGTAAATGAATATTGAATGTGAATTAGAACTCTTGGAACTAAAATAAGTGTGTTTAGAGTCATTTTAATGCCTGAAATTGGTCGAAATAGAAGCTTCTGAGTAGGAGAAAAAGTCTGTAAAAATGGCAATTTTGGTCACACATTGAGGCTGTAAAAAGTAGTTATTCAACATGAGGCACAATCCAAATGACATTTTGAATCAATTTTTACACAGTCAAAAAAATTAATTTTCTGATGATAAACGATGACCCGTGACCTGTCGAACTTTCTCCAAATGGTCAGAAATTATAATTTTTTAACGTTTAATTTTTTGACTGTAAATGAATATTGAATGTGAATTAAAACTCTTGGAACTAAAATAAGTGTGTTTAGGGTCATTTTAATGCCTGAAATTGGTTGAAATAGAAGCTTCTTAGTAGGAGAAAAAGTCTGTAAAAATTGCAATTTTGGTCACTTTGAGGATATAAAAAGTAGTTATTCAACATGAGGCTCAATCCAAATGACATTTTGAATACATTTTTCTACAGTCCAAAAAATCAATTTTCTGATGAAAAACGATGACCCGTGACCTGTCGAACTGTCTCCACATGGTCCGAAATTATAATTTTTTAATGTTAAATTTTTTGACTGTAAATGAATATTGAATGTGAATCAGAACTCTTGGAACTAAAATAAGTGTGTTTAGAGTCATTTTAATGCCTGATATTCGTCGAAATAGAAGCTTCTGAGTAGGAGAAAAAGTCTGTAAAAATGGCAATTTTGGTCACATTGAGGATAAAAAAAGTAGTTATTCAACATGAGGCACAATCCAAATGACATTTTGAATACATTTTTCTACAGTCCAAAAAATCAATTTTCTGATGAAAAACGATGACCCGTACCTGTCGAACAGTCTCCAAATGGTCAGAAATTATAATTTTTTAATGCTTAATTTTTTGACTGTAAATGAATATTGAATGTGAATTAGAACTCTGGGAACTAAAATAAGTGTGTTTAGATTCCTTTTAATGCCTGAAATTGGTCGAAATAGAAGCTTCTGAGTAGGAGAAAAAGTCTGTAAAAATGGCAATTTTGGTCACATTGAGGCTGTAAAAAGTAGTTATTCAACATGAGGCACAATCCAAATGACATTTTGAATCAATTTTTACACAGTCAAAAAAAAATCAATTTTCTGATGAAAAACGATGACCCGTGACCTGTCGAACTTTCTCCAAATGGTCAGAAATTATAATTTTTTAACGTTTAATTTTTTGACTGTAAATGAATATTGAATGTGAATTAGAACTCTTGGAACTAAAATAAGTGTGTTTAGGGTCATTTTAATGCCTGAAATTGGTTCAAATAGAAGCTTCTGAGTAGGAGAAAAAGTCTGTAAAAATGGCAATTTTGGTCACATTGAGGCTGTAAAAAGTAGTTATTCAACATGAGGCACAATCCAAATGACATTTTGAATCAATTTTTACACAGTCAAAAAAATCAATTTTCTGATGAAAAACGATGACCCGTGACCTGTCGAACTTTCTCCAAATGGTCAGAAATTTTAATTTTTTAACGTTTAATTTTTTGACTGTAAATGAATATTGAATGTGAATTAGAACTCTTGGAACTAAAATAAGTGTGTTTAGAGTCATTTTAATGCCTGAAATTGGTCCGAAATAGAAGCTTCTGAATAGGAGAAAAAGTCTGTAAAAATTGCAATTTTGGTCGCATTGAGGATATAATAAGTAGTTATTTAACATGAGGCACAATCCAAATGACATTTTGAATAAATTTTTCTACAGTCCAAAAAAATCTATTTTCTGATGAAAAACGATGACCCGTGACCTGTCGAACTTTCTCCAAATGGTCAGAAATGATAATTTTTTAATGTTTAATTTTTTGACTGTAAATGAATATTGAATGTGAATTAGAACTCTTGGAACTAAAATAAGTGTGTTTAGAGTCATATTAATGCCTGAAATTGGTTGAAATAGAAGCTTCTGAGTAGGAGAAAAAGTCTGTAAAAATGGCAATTTTGGTCACATTGAGGCTGTAAAAAGTAGTTATTCAACATGAGGCACAATCCAAATGACATTTTGAATCAATTTTTACACATTCAAAAAAATCAATTTTCTGATGAAAAACGATGACCCGTGACCTGTCGAACTTTCTCCAAATGGTCAGAAATTATAATTTTTTAACGTTTAATTTTTTGACTGTAAATGAATATTGAATGTGAATTAGAACTCCTGGAACTAAAATAGGTGTGTTTAGGGTCATTTTAATGCCTGAAATTGGTCAAAATAGAAGCTTCTGAGTAGGAGAAAAAGTCTGTAAAAATGGCAATTTTGGTCGCATTGCGGATATAATAAGTAGTTATTCAACATGAGGCACAATCCAAATGACATTTTGAATAAATTTTTCTACAGTCCAAAAAAATCAATTTTCTGATGAAAAACGATGACCCGTGACCTGTCGAACTTTCTCCAAATGGTCAGAAATGATAATTTTTTAATGTTTAATATTTTGACTGTAAATGAATATTGAATGTGAATTAGAACTCTTGGAACTAAAATAAGTGTGTTTAGAGTCATATTAATGCCTGAAATTGGTCGAAATAGAAGCTTCTGAGTAGGAGAAAAAGTCTGTAAAAATGGCAATTTTGGTCACATTGAGGCTATAAAAAGTAGTTATTCAACATGAGGCACAATCCAAATGACATTTTGAATCAATTTTCCTACAGTCAAAAAAAACAATTTTCTGATGAAAAACGATGACCCGTGACCTGTCGATCTTTCTCCAAATGGTCATAAATTATAATTTTTTAACGTTTACATTTTTTACTGTAAATGAATATTGAATGTGAATTAGAACTCTTGGAACTAAAATAAGTGTGTTTAGGGTCATTTTAATGCCTGAAATTGGTCGAAATAGAAGCTTCTGAGTAGGAGAAAAAGTCTGTAAAAATGGCAGTTTTTGTCACATTGAGGATATAAAAAGTAGTTATTCAACATGAGGCACAATCCAAATGACATTTTGAATAAATTTTTCTACATTCCAAAAAATCAATTTTCTGATGAAAAACGATGACCCGTACCTGTCGAACAGTCTCCAAATGGTCAGAAATTTTAATTTTTTAATGTTTATTTTTTTGACTGTAAATGAATATTGAATGTGAATTAGAACTCTTGGAACTAAAATAAGTGTGTTTAGAGTCATTTTAATGCCTGAAATTGGTCAAAATAGAAGCTTCTGAGTAGGAGAAAAAGTCTATAAAAATGGCAATTTTGGTCCCATTGAGGCTATAAAAAGTAGTTATTCAACATGAGGCACAATCCAAATGACATTTTGAATCAATTTTCCTACAGTCAAAAAAAACAATTTTCTGATGAAAAACGATGACCCGTGACCTGTCGAACTTTCTCCAAATGGTCATAAATTATAATTTTTTAACGTTTAATTTTTTGACAGTAAATGAATATTGAATGTGAATTAGAACTCTTGGAACTAAAATAAGTGTGTTTAGAGTCATTTTAATGCCTGAAATTGGTCGAAATAGAAGCTTCTGAGTAGGAGAAAAAGTCTGTAAAAATGGCAATTTTGGTCACATTGAGGCTGTAAAAAGTAGTTATTCAACATGAGGCACAATCCAAATGACATTTTGAATCAATTTTTCTACACTCAAAAAAAACAATTTTCTGATGAAAAACGATGACCCGTGACCTGTCGAACTTTCTCCAAATGGTCAGAAATTATAATTTTTTAATCTTTAATTTTTTGACTGTAAATGAATATTGAATGTGAATTAGAACTCTTGGAACTAAAATAAGTGTGTTTAGAGTCATTTTAATGCCTGAAATAGGTCGAAATAGAAGCTTCTGAGTAGGAGAAAAAGTCTATAAAAATGGCAATTTTGGTCACATTGAGGCTATAAAAATTAGTTATTCAACATGAGGCACAATCCAAATGACATTTTGAATACATTTTTCTACAGTCCAAAAAATCAATTTTCTGATGAAAAACGATGACCCGTGACCTGTCGAACAGTCTCCAAATGGTCAGAAATTATAATTTTTTAATGTTTAATTTTTTTACTGTAAATGAATATTGAATGTGAATTAGAACTCTTGGAACTAAAATAAGTGTGTTTAGAGTCATTTTAATGCCTGAAATTGGTCGAAATAGAAGCTTCTGAGTAGGAGAAAAAGTCTGTAAAAATGGCAATTTTGGTCACATTGAGGCTGTAAAAAGTAGTTATTCAACATGAGGCACAATCCAAATGACATTTTGAATCAATTTTTACACAGTCAAAAAAATTAATTTTCTGATGAAAAACGATGACCCGTGACCTGTCGAACTTTCTCCAAATGGTCAGAAATTATAATTTTTTAACGTTTAATTTTTTGACTGTAAATGAATATTGAATGTGAATTAGAACTCTTGGAACTAAAATAAGTGTGTTTAGGGTCATTTTAATGCCTGAAATTGGTCGAAATAGAAGCTTCTGAGTAGGAGAAAAAGTCTGTAAAAATGGCAATTTTGGTCACATTGAGGATATAAAAAGTAGTTATTCAACATGAGGCACAATCCAAATGACATTTTGAATAAATTTTTCTACAGTCCAAAAAATCAATTTTCTGATGAAAAACGATGACCCGTACCTGTCGAACAGTCTCCAAATGGTCAGAAATTATAATTTTTTAATGTTTATTTTTTCGACTGTAAATGAATATTGAATGTGAATTAGAACTCTTGGAACTAAAATAAGTGTGTTTAGAGTCATTTTAATGCCTGAAATTGGTCGAAATAGAAGCTTCTGAGTAGGAGAAAAAGTCTGTAAAAATGGCAATTTTGGTCACATTGAGGCTGTAAAAAGTAGTTATTCAACTTGAGGCACAATCCAAATGACATTTTGAATCAATTTTTCTACACTCAAAAAAAACAATTTTCTGATGAAAAACGATGACCCGTGACCTGTCGAACTTTCCCCAAATGGTCAGAAATTATAATTTTTTAATCTTTAATTTTTTGACTGTAAATGAATATTGAATGTGAATTAGAACTCTTGGAACTAAAATAAGTGTGTTTAGAGTCATTTTAATGCCTGAAATTGGTCGAAATAGAAGCTTCTGAGTAGGAGAAAAAGTCTATAAAAATGGCAATTTTGGTCACATTGAGGCTATAAAAATTAGTTATTCAACATGAGGCACAATCCAAATGACATTTTGAATACATTTTTCTACAGTCCAAAAAATCAATTTTCTGATGAAAAAGGATGACCCGTGACCTGTCGAACAGTCTCCAAATGGTCAGAAATTATAATTTTTTAATGTTTAATTTTTTTACTGTAAATGAATATTGAATGTGAATTAGAACTCTTGGAACTAAAATAAGTGTGTTTAGAGTCATTTTAATGCCTGAAATTGGTCGAAATAGAAGCTACTGAGTAGGAGAAAAAGTCTGTAAAAATGGCAATTTTGGTCACACATTGAGGCTGTAAAAAGTAGTTATTAAACATGAGGCACAATCCAAATGACATTTTGAATCAATTTTTACACAGTCAAAAAAATTAATTTTCTGATGATAAACGATGACCCGTGACCTGTCGAACTGTCTCCACATGGTCCGAAATTATAATTTTTTAATGTTACATTTTTTGACTGTAAATGAATATTGAATGTGAATCAGAACTCTTGGAACTAAAATAAGTGTGTTTAGAGTCATTTTAATGCCTGATATTCGTCGAAATAGAAGCTTCTGAGTAGGAGAAAAAGTCTGTAAAAATGGCAATTTTGGTCACATTGAGGATATAAAAAGTAGTTATTCAACATGAGGCACAATCCAAATGACATTTTGAATAAATTTTTACACAGTAAAAAAAATAAATTTTCTGATGAAAAACGATGACCCGTGACCTGTCGAACTTTCTCCAAATGGTCAGAAATTATAATTTTTTAACGTTTAATTTTTTGACTGTAAATGAATATTGAATGTGAATTAGAACTCTTGGAACTAAAATAAGTGTGTTTAGGGTCATTTTAATGCCTGAAATTGGTCGAAATAGAAGCTTCTGAGTAGGAGAAAAAGTCTGTAAAAATGGCAATTTTGGTCACATTGAGGATATAAAAAGTAGTTATTCAACATGAGGCACAATCCAAATGACATTTTGAATACATTTTTCTACAGTCCAAAAAATCAATTTTCTGATGAAAAACGATGACCCGTGACCTGTCGAACAGTCTCCAAATGGTCAGAAATTATAATTTTTTAATGTTTAATTTTTTGACTGTAAATGAATATTGAATGTGAATTAGAACTCTTGGAACTAAAATAAGTGTGTTTAGAGTCCTTTTAATGCCTGAAATTGGTCGAAATAGAAGCTTCTGAGTAGGAGAAAAAGTCTGTAAAAATAGCACTTTTGGTCACATTGAGGATATAAAAAGTAGTTATTCAACATGAGGCACAATCTAAATGACATTTTGAATACATTTTTCCACAGTCCAAAAAATCAATTTTCTGATGAAAAACGATGACCCGTGACCTGTTGAACTGTCTCCAAATGGTCAGAAATTATAATTTTTTAACGTTTAATTTTTTTACTGTAAATGAATATTGAATGTGAATTAGAACTCTTGGAACTAAAATAAGTGTGTTTAGAGTCATTTTAATGCCTGAAATTGGTCGAAATAGAAGCTTCTGAGTAGGAGAAAAAGTCTGTAAAAATGGCAATTTTGGTCACATTGAGGCTGTAAAAAGTAGTTATTCAACATGAGGCACAATCCAAATGACATTTTGAATCAATTTTTACACATTCAAAAAAATCAATTTTCTGATGAAAAACGATGACCCGTGACCTGTCGAACTTTCTCCAAATGGTCAGAAATTATAATTTTTTAACGTTTAATTTTTTGACTGTAAATGAATATTGAATGTGAATTAGAACTCCTGGAACTAAAATAGGTGTGTTTAGGGTAATTTTAATGCCTGAAATTGGTCAAAATAGAAGCTTCTGAGTAGGAGAAAAAGTCTGTAAAAATGGCAATTTTGGTCGCATTGCGGATATAATAAGTAGTTAATCAACATGAGGCACAATCCAAATGACATTTTGAATAAATTTTTCTACAGTCCAAAAAAATCAATTTTCTGATGAAAAACGATGACCCGTGACCTGTCGAACTTTCTCCAAATGGTCAGAAATGATAATTTTTTAATGTTTAATATTTTGACTGTAAATGAATATTGAATGTGAATTTGAACTCTTGGAACTAAAATAAGTGTGTTTAGAGTCATATTAATGCCTGAAATTGGTCGAAATAGAAGCTTCTGAGTAGGAGAAAAAGTCTGTAAAAATGGCAATTTTGGTCACATTGAGGCTATAAAAAGTAGTTATTCAACATGAGGCACAATCCAAATGACATTTTGAATCAATTTTCCTACAGTCAAAAAAAACAATTTTCTGATGAAAAACGATGACCCGTGACCTGTCGAACTTTCTCTAAATGGTCAGAAATTATAATTTTTTAATCTTTAATTTTTTGACTGTAAATGAATATTGAATGTGAATTAGAACTCTTGGAACTAAAATAAGTGTGTTTAGAGTCCTTTTAATGCCTGAAATTGGTCGAAATAGAAGCTTCTGAGTAGGAGAAAAAGTCTGTAAAAATGGCACTTTTGGTCACATTGAGGCTGTAAAAAGTAGTTATTCAACATGAGGCACAATCCAAATGACATTTTGAATACATTTTTCTACAGTCCAAAAAATCAATTTTCTGATGAAAAACGATGACCCGTGACCTGTCGAACTTTCCCCAAATGGTCAGAAATTATAATTTTTTAATCTTTAATTTTTTGACTGTAAATGAATATTGAATGTGAATTAGAACTCTTGGAACTAAAATAAGTGTGTTTAGAGTCATTTTAATGCCTGAAATTGGTCGAAATAGAAGCTTCTGAGTAGGAGAAAAAGTCTATAAAAATGGCAATTTTGGTCACATTGAGGCTATAAAAATTAGTTATTCAACATGAGGCACAATCCAAATGACATTTTGAATACATTTTTCTACAGTCCAAAAAATCAATTTTCTGATGAAAAAGGATGACCCGTGACCTGTCGAACAGTCTCCAAATGGTCAGAAATTATAATTTTTTAATGTTTAATTTTTTTACTGTAAATGAATATTGAATGTGAATTAGAACTCTTGGAACTAAAATAAGTGTGTTTAGAGTCATTTTAATGCCTGAAATTGGTCGAAATAGAAGCTTCTGAGTAGGAGAAAAAGTCTGTAAAAATGGCAATTTTGGTCACACATTGAGGCTGTAAAAAGTAGTTATTAAACATGAGGCACAATCCAAATGACATTTTGAATCAATTTTTACACAGTCAAAAAAATTAATTTTCTGATGATAAACGATGACCCGTGACCTGTCGAACTGTCTCCACATGGTCCGAAATTATAATTTTTTAATGTTAAATTTTTTGACTGTAAATGAATATTGAATGTGAATCAGAACTCTTGGAACTAAAATAAGTGTGTTTAGAGTCATTTTAATGCCTGATATTCGTCGAAATAGAAGCTTCTGAGTAGGAGAAAAAGTCTGTAAAAATGGCAATTTTGGTCACATTGAGGATAAAAAAAGTAGTTATTCAACATGAGGCACAATCCAAATGACATTTTGAATACATTTTTCTACAGTCCAAAAAATCAATTTTCTGATGAAAAACGATGACCCATACCTGTCGAACAGTCTCCAAATGGTCAGAAATTATAATTTTTTAATGCTTAATTTTTTTACTGTAAATGAATATTGAATGTGAATTAGAACTCTGGGAACTAAAATAAGTGTGTTTAGATTCCTTTTAGTGCCTGAAATTGGTCGAAATAGAAGCTTCTGAGTAGGAGAAAAAGTCTGTAAAAATAGCAATTTTGGTCACATTGAGGCTGTAAAAAGTAGTTATTCAACATGAGGCACAATCCAAATGACATTTTGAATCAATTTTTACACAGTCAAAAAAAAATCAATTTTCTGATGAAAAACGATGACCCGTGACCTGTCGAACTTTCTCCAAATGGTCAGAAATTATAATTTTTTAACGTTTAATTTTTTGACTGTAAATGAATATTGAATGTGAATTAGAACTCTTGGAACTAAAATAAGTGTATTTAGGGTCATTTTAATGCCTGAAATTGGTTCAAATAGAAGCTTCTGAGTAGGAGAAAAAGTCTGTAAAAATGGCAATTTTGGTCACATTGAGGCTGTAAAAAGTAGTTATTCAACATGAGGCACAATCCAAATGACATTTTGAATCAATTTTTACACAGTCAAAAAAAATCAATTTTCTGATGAAAAACGATGACCCGTGACCTGTCGAACTTTCTCCAAATGGTCAGAAATTTTAATTTTTTAACGTTTAATTTTTTGACTGTAAATGAATATTGAATGTGAATTAGAACTCTTGGAACTAAAATAAGTGTGTTTAGAGTCATTTTAATGCCTGAAATTGGTCCGAAATAGAAGCTTCTGAATAGGAGAAAAAGTCTGTAAAAATTGCAATTTTGGTCGCATTGAGGATATAATAAGTAGTTATTTAACATGAGGCACAATCCAAATGACATTTTGAATAAATTTTTCTACAGTCCAAAAAAATCAATTTTCTGATGAAAAACGATGACCCGTGACCTGTCGAACTTTCTCCAAATGGTCAGAAATGATAATTTTTTAATGTTTAATTTTTTGACTGTAAATGAATATTGAATGTGAATTAGAACTCTTGGAACTAAAATAAGTGTGTTTAGAGTCATATTAATGCCTGAAATTGGTCGAAATAGAAGCTTCTGAGTAGGAGAAAAAGTCTGTAAAAATGGCAATTTTGGTCACATTGAGGCTGTAAAAAGTAGTTATTCAACATGAGGCACAATCCAAATGACATTTTGAATCAATTTTTACACATTCAAAAAAATCAATTTTCTGATGAAAAACGATGACCCGTGACCTGTCGAACTTTCTCCAAATGGTCAGAAATTATAATTTTTTAACGTTTAATTTTTTGACTGTAAATGAATATTGAATGTGAATTAGAACTCCTGGAACTAAAATAGGTGTGTTTAGGGTCATTTTAATGCCTGAAATTGGTCAAAATAGAAGCTTCTGAGTAGGAGAAAAAGTCTGTAAAAATGGCAATTTTGGTCGCATTGCGGATATAATAAGTAGTTATTCAACATGAGGCACAATCCAAATGACATTTTGAATAAATTTTTCTACAGTCCAAAAAAATCAATTTTCTGATGAAAAACGATGACCCGTGACCTGTCGAACTTTCTCCAAATGGTCAGAAATGATAATTTTTTAATGTTTAATATTTTGACTGTAAATGAATATTGAATGTGAATTAGAACTCTTGGAACTAAAATAAGTGTGTTTAGAGTCATATTAATGCCTGAAATTGGTCGAAATAGAAGCTTCTGAGTAGGAGAAAAAGTCTGTAAAAATGGCAATTTTGGTCACATTGAGGCTATAAAAAGTAGTTATTCAACATGAGGCACAATCCAAATGACATTTTGAATCAATTTTCCTACAGTCAAAAAAAACAATTTTCTGATGAAAAACGATGACCCGTGACCTGTCGATCTTTCTCCAAATGGTCATAAATTATAATTTTTTAACGTTTACATTTTTTACTGTAAATGAATATTGAATGTGAATTAGAACTCTTGGAACTAAAATAAGTGTGTTTAGGGTCATTTTAATGCCTGAAATTGGTCGAAATAGAAGCTTCTGAGTAGGAGAAAAAGTCTGTAAAAATGGCAGTTTTTGTCACATTGAGGATATAAAAAGTAGTTATTCAACATGAGGCACAATCCAAATGACATTTTGAATAAATTTTTCTACATTCCAAAAAATCAATTTTCTGATGAAAAACGATGACCCGTACCTGTCGAACAGTCTCCAAATGGTCAGAAATTTTAATTTTTTAATGTTTATTTTTTTGACTGTAAATGAATATTGAATGTGAATTAGAACTCTTGGAACTAAAATAAGTGTGTTTAGAGTCATTTTAATGCCTGAAATTGGTCAAAATAGAAGCTTCTGAGTAGGAGAAAAAGTCTATAAAAATGACAATTTTGGTCCCATTGAGGCTATAAAAATTAGTTATTCAACATGAGGCACAATCCAAATGACATTTTGAATACATTTTTCTACAGTCCAAAAAAACAATTTTCTGATGAAAAACGATGACCCGTGACCTGTTGAACAGTCTCCAAATGGTCAGAAATTATAATTTTTTAATGTTTAATTTTTTGACCTTAAATGAATATTGAATGTGAATTAGAACTCTTGGAACTAAAATAAGTGTGTTTAGAGTCATTTTAATGCCTGAAATTGGTCGAAATAGAAGCTTCTGAGTAGGAGAAAAAGTCTGTAAAAATTGCAATTTTGGTCACATTGAGGCTGTAAAAAGTAGTTATTCAACATGAGGCACAATCCAAATGACATTTTGAATCAATTTTTACACAGTCAAAAAAAACAATTTTCTGATGAAAAACGATGACCCGTGACCTGTCGAACTTTCTCCAAATGGTCAGAAATTTTAATTTTTTAACGTTTAATTTTTTTGACTGTAAATGAATATTGAATGTGAATTAGAACTCTTGGAACTAAAATAAGTGTGTTTAGGATCATTTTAATGCCTGAAATTGGTCGAAATAGAAGCTTCTGAGTAGGAGAAAAAGTCTGTAAAAATGGCAATTTTGGTCACATTGAGGCTGTAAAAAGTAGTTATTCAACATGAGGCACAATCCAAATGACATTTTGAATACATTTTTCTACAGTCCCAAAAATCAATTTTCTGATGAAAAACGATGACCCGTGACCTGTCGAACTGTCTCCAAATGGTCAGAAATTATAATTTTTTAATGTTTAATTTTTTGACTGTAAATGAATATTGAATGTGAATTAGAACTCTTGGAACTAAAATAAGTGTGTTTAGAGTCATTTTAATGCCTGAAATTGGTCAAAATAGAAGCTTCTGAGTAGGAGAAAAAGTCTATAAAAATGGCAATTTTGGTCCCATTGAGGCTATAAAAATTAGTTATTCAACATGAGGCACAATCCAAATGACATTTTGAATACATTTTTCTACAGTCCAAAAAAACAATTTTCTGATGAAAAACGATGACCCGTGACCTGTTGAACAGTCTCCAAATGGTCAGAAATTGTAATTTTTTAATGTTTAATTTTTTGACTGTAAATGAATATTGAATGTGAATTAGAACTCTTGGAACTAAAATAAGTGTGTTTAGAGTCATTTTAATGCCTGAAATTGGTCGAAATAGAAGCTTCTGAGTAGGAGAAAAAGTCTGTAAAAATGGCAATTTTGGTCACATTGAGGCTGTAAAAAGTAGTTATTCAACATGAGGCACAATCCAAATGACATTTTGAATCAATTTTTACACAGTCAAAAAAATCAATTTTCTGATGAAAAACGATGACCCGTGACCTGTCGAACTTTCTCCAAATGGTCAGAAATTTTAATTTTTTAACGTTTAATTTTTTGACTGTAAATGAATATTGAATGTGAATTAGAACTCTTGGAACTAAAATAAGTGTGTTTAGGATCATTTTAATGCCTGAAATTGGTCGAAATAGAAGCTTCTGAGTAGGAGAAAAAGTCTGTAAAAATGGCAATTTTGGTCACATTGAGGCTGTAAAAAGTAGTTATTCAACATGAGGCACAATCCAAATGACATTTTGAATACATTTTTCTACAGTCCCAAAAATCAATTTTCTGATGAAAAACGATGACCCGTGACCTGTCGAACTGTCTCCAAATGGTCAGAAATTATAATTTTTTAATGTTTAATTTTTTGACTGTAAATGAATATTGAATGTGAATTAGAACTCTTGGAACTAAAATAAGTGTGTTTAGAGTCATTTTAATGCCTGAAATTGGTCAAAATAGAAGCTTCTGAGTAGGAGAAAAAGTCTATAAAAATGGCAATTTTGGTCCCATTGAGGCTATAAAAATTAGTTATTCAACATGAGGCACAATCCAAATGACATTTTGAATACATTTTTCTACAGTCCAAAAAAACAATTTTCTGATGAAAAACGATGACCCGTGACCTGTTGAACAGTCTCCAAATGGTCAGAAATTGTAATTTTTTAATGTTTAATTTTTTGACTGTAAATGAATATTGAATGTGAATTAGAACTCTTGGAACTAAAATAAGTGTGTTTAGAGTCATTTTAATGCCTGAAATTGGTCGAAATAGAAGCTTCTGAGTAGGAGAAAAAGTCTGTAAAAATGGCAATTTTGGTCACATTGAGGCTGTAAAAAGTAGTTATTCAACATGAGGCACAATCCAAATGACATTTTGAATCAATTTTTACACAGTCAAAAAAATCAATTTTCTGATGAAAAACGATGACCCGTGACCTGTCGAACTTTCTCCAAATGGTCAGAAATTATAATTTTTTAACGTTTAATTTTTTGACTAAATGAATATTGAATGTGAATTAGAACTCTTGGAACTAAAATAAGTGTGTTTAGGGTCATTTTAATGCCTGAAATTGGTCGAAAAAGAAGCTTCTGAGTAGGAGAAAAAGTCTGTAAAAATGGCAATTTTGGTCACATTGAGGATATAAAAAGTAGTTATTCAACATGAGGCACAATCCAAATGACATTTTGAATACATTTTTCTACAGTCCAAAAAATCCATTTTCTGATGAAAAACGATGACCCGTGACCTGTCGAACTGTCTCCAAATGGTCAGAAATTATGATTTTTTAATGTTTAGTTTTTTGACTGTAAATGAATATTGAATGTGAATTAGAACTCTTGGAACTAAAATAAGTGTGTTTAGAGTCATTTTAATGCCTGAAATTGGTCGAAATAGAAGCTTCTGAGTAGGAGAAAAAGTCTGTAAAAATGGCAATTTTGGTCACATTGAGGCTGTAAAAAGAGTTATTCAAAATGAGGCACAATCCAAATGACATTTTGAATCAATTTTTACACAGTCAAAAAAATCAATTTTCTGATGAAAAACGATGACCCTTAACCTGTCGAACTTTCTCCAAATGGTCAGAAATTATAATTTTTTAACTTTTAATTTTTTGACTGTAAATGAATATTGAATGTGAATTAGAACTCTTTGAACTAAAATAAGTGTGTTTAGAGTCATTTTAATGCCTGAAATTGGTCGAAATAGAAGCTTCTGAGTAGGAGAAAAAGTCTGTAAAAATGGTAATTTTGGTCACATTGAGGATATAAAAAGTAGTTATTCAACATGAGGCACAATCCAAATGACATTTTGAATAAATTTTTCTACAGTCCAAAAAATCAATTTTCTGATGAAAAACGATGACCCGTACCTGTCGAACAGTCTCCAAATGGTCAGAAATTATAATTTTTTAATGTTTAATTTTTCGACTGTAAATGAATATTGAATGTGAATTAGAACTCTTGGAACTAAAATAAGTGTGTTTAGAGTCATTTTAATGCCTGAAATTGGTCGAAATAGAAGCTTCTGAGTAGGAGAAAAAGTCTGTAAAAATTGCAATTTTGGTCACATTGAGGCTGTAAAAAGTAGTTATTCAACTTGAGGCACAATCCAAATGACATTTTGAATCAATTTTTCTACACTCAAAAAAAAACAATTTTCTGATGAAAAACGATGACCCGTGACCTGTCGAACTTTCTCCAAATGGTCAGAAATTATAATTTTGTAATCTTTAATTTTTTGACTGTAAATGAATATTGAATGTGAATTAGAACTCTTGGAACTAAAATAAGTGTGTTTAGAGTCATTTTAATGCCTGAAATTGGTCGAAATAGAAGCTTCTGAGTAGGAGAAAAAGTCTATAAAAATGGCAATTTTGGTCACATTGAGGCTATAAAAATTAGTTATTCAACATGAGGCACAATCCAAATGACATTTTGAATACATTTTTCTACAGTCCAAAAAATCAATTTTCTGATGAAAAACGATGACCCGTGACCTGTCGAACAGTCTCCAAATGGTCAGAAATTATAATTTTTTAATGTTTAATTTTTTTACTGTAAATGAATATTGAATGTGAATTAGAACTCTTGGAACTAAAATAAGTGTGTTTAGAGTCATTTTAATGCCTGAAATTGGTCGAAATAGAAGCTTCTGAGTAGGAGAAAAAGTCTGTAAAAATGGCAATTTTGGTCACACATTGAGGCTGTAAAAAGTAGTTATTCAACATGAGGCACAATCCAAATGACATTTTGAATCAATTTTTACACAGTCAAAAAAATCAATTTTCTGATGAAAAACGATGACCCGTGACCTGTCGAACTTTCTCCAAATGGTCATAAATTATAATTTTTTAACGTTTACATTTTTTACTGTAAATGAATATTGAATGTGAATTAGAACTCTTGGAACTAAAATAAGTGTGTTTAGAGTCATTTTAATGCCTGAAATTGGTCAAAATAGAAGCTTCTGAGTAGGAGAAAAAGTCTATAAAAATGGCAATTTTGGTCCCATTGAGGCTATAAAAATTAGTTATTCAACATGAGGCACAATCCAAATGACATTTTGAATACATTTTTCTACAGTCCAAAAAAACAATTTTCTGATGAAAAACGATGACCCGTGACCTGTTGAACAGTCTCCAAATGGTCAGAAATTATAATTTTTTAATGTTTAATTTTTTGACTGTAAATGAATATTGAATGTGAATTAGAACTCTTGGAACTAAAATAAGTGTGTTTAGAGTCATTTTAATGCCTGAAATTGGTCGAAATAGAAGCTTCTGAGTAGGAGAAAAAGTCTGTAAAAATGGCAATTTTGGTCACATTGAGGCTGTAAAAAGTAGTTATTCAACATGAGGCACAATCCAAATGACATTTTGAATCAATTTTTACACAGTCAAAAAAATCAATTTTCTGATGAAAAACGATGACCCGTGACCTGTCGAACTTTCTCCAAATGGTCAGAAATTTTAATTTTTTAACGTTTAATTTTTTGACTGTAAATGAATATTGAATGTGAATTAGAACTCTTGGAACTAAAATAAGTGTGTTTAGGATCATTTTAATGCCTGAAATTGGTCGAAATAGAAGCTTCTGAGTAGGAGAAAAAGTCTGTAAAAATTGCAATTTTGGTCACATTGAGGCTGTAAAAAGTAGTTATTCAACATGAGGCACAATCCAAATGACATTTTGAATACATTTTTCTACAGTCCCAAAAATCAATTTTCTGATGAAAAACGATGACCCGTGACCTGTCGAACTGTCTCCAAATGGTCAGAAATTATAATTTTTTAATGTTTAATTTTTTGACTGTAAATGAATATTGAATGTGAATTAGAACTCTTGGAACTAAAATAAGTGTGTTTAGAGTCATTTTAATGCCTGAAATTGGTCAAAATAGAAGCTTCTGAGTAGGAGAAAAAGTCTATAAAAATGGCAATTTTGGTCCCATTGAGGCTATAAAAATTAGTTATTCAACATGAGGCACAATCCAAATGACATTTTGAATACATTTTCCTACAGTCCAAAAAAACAATTTTCTGATGAAAAACGATGACCCGTGACCTGTTGAACAGTCTCCAAATGGTCAGAAATTGTAATTTTTTAATGTTTAATTTTTTGACTGTAAATGAATATTGAATGTGAATTAGAACTCTTGGAACTAAAATAAGTGTGTTTAGAGTCATTTTAATGCCTGAAATTGGTCGAAATAGAAGCTTCTGAGTAGGAGAAAAAGTCTGTAAAAATGGCAATTTTGGTCACATTGAGGCTGTAAAAAGTAGTTATTCAACATGAGGCACAATCCAAATGACATTTTGAATCAATTTTTACACAGTCAAAAAAATCAATTTTCTGATGAAAAACGATGACCCGTGACCTGTCGAACTTTCTCCAAATGGTCAGAAATTATAATTTTTTAACGTTTAATTTTTTGACTAAATGAATATTGAATGTGAATTAGAACTCTTGGAACTAAAATAAGTGTGTTTAGGGTCATTTTAATGCCTGAAATTGGTTGAAAAAGAAGCTTCTGAGTAGGAGAAAAAGTCTGTAAAAATGGCAATTTTGGTCACATTGAGGATATAAAAAGTAGTTATTCAACATGAGGCACAATCCAAATGACATTTTGAATACATTTTTCTACAGTCCAAAAAATCCATTTTCTGATGAAAAACGATGACCCGTGACCTGTCGAACAGTCTCCAAATGGTCAGAAATTATAATTTTTTAATGTTTAATTTTTTGACTGTAAATGAATATTGAATGTGAATTAGAACTCTTGGAACTAAAATAAGTGTGTTTAGAGTCATTTTAATGCCTGAAATTGGTCGAAATAGAAGCTTCTGAGTAGGAGAAAAAGTCTGTAAAAATGGCAATTTTGGTCACATTGAGGCTGTAAAAAGTAGTTATTCAACATGAGGCACAATCCAAATGACATTTTGAATCAATTTTTACACAGTCAAAAAAATCAATTTTCTGATGAAAAACGATGACCCGTGACCTGTCCAACTTTCTCCAAATGGTCAGAAATTTTAATTTTTTAACGTTTAATTTTTTGACTGTAAATGAATATTGAATGTGAATTAGAACTCTTGGAACTAAAATAAGTGTGTTTAGGATCATTTTAATGCCTGAAATTGGTCGAAATAGAAGCTTCTGAGTAGGAGAAAAAGTCTGTAAAAATGGCAATTTTGGTCACATTGAGGCTGTAAAAAGTAGTTATTCAACATGAGGCACAATCCAAATGACATTTTGAATACATTTTTCTACAGTCCCAAAAATCAATTTTCTGATGAAAAACGATGACCCGTGACCTGTCGAACTGTCTCCAAATGGTCAGAAATTATAATTTTTTAATGTTTAATTTTTTGACTGTAAATGAATATTGAATGTGAATTAGAACTCTTGGAACTAAAATAAGTGTGTTTAGAGTCATTTTAATGCCTGAAATTGGTCAAAATAGAAGCTTCTGAGTAGGAGAAAAAGTCTATAAAAATGGCAATTTTGGTCCCATTGAGGCTATAAAAATTAGTTATTCAACATGAGGCACAATCCAAATGACATTTTGAATACATTTTTCTACAGTCCAAAAAAACAATTTTCTGATGAAAAACGATGACCCGTGACCTGTTGAACAGTCTCCAAATGGTCAGAAATTGTAATTTTTTAATGTTTAATTTTTTGACTGTAAATGAATATTGAATGTGAATTAGAACTCTTGGAACTAAAATAAGTGTGTTTAGAGTCATTTTAATGCCTGAAATTGGTCGAAATAGAAGCTTCTGAGTAGGAGAAAAAGTCTGTAAAAATGGCAATTTTGGTCACATTGAGGCTGTAAAAAGTAGTTATTCAACATGAGGCACAATCCAAATGACATTTTGAATCAATTTTTACACAGTCAAAAAAATCAATTTTCTGATGAAAAACGATGACCCGTGACCTGTCGAACTTTCTCCAAATGGTCAGAAATTTTAATTTTTTAACGTTTAATTTTTTGACTGTAAATGAATATTGAATGTGAATTAGAACTCTTGGAACTAAAATAAGTGTGTTTAGGATCATTTTAATGCCTGAAATTGGTCGAAATAGAAGCTTCTGAGTAGGAGAAAAAGTCTGTAAAAATGGCAATTTTGGTCACATTGAGGCTGTAAAAAGTAGTTATTCAACATGAGGCACAATCCAAATGACATTTTGAATACATTTTTCTACAGTCCCAAAAATCAATTTTCTGATGAAAAACGATGACCCGTGACCTGTCGAACTGTCTCCAAATGGTCAGAAATTATAATTTTTTAATGTTTAATTTTTTGACTGTAAATGAATATTGAATGTGAATTAGAACTCTTGGAACTAAAATAAGTGTGTTTAGAGTCATTTTAATGCCTGAAATTGGTCAAAATAGAAGCTTCTGAGTAGGAGAAAAAGTCTATAAAAATGGCAATTTTGGTCCCATTGAGGCTATAAAAATTAGTTATTCAACATGAGGCACAATCCAAATGACATTTTGAATACATTTTCCTACAGTCCAAAAAAACAATTTTCTGATGAAAAACGATGACCCGTGACCTGTTGAACAGTCTCCAAATGGTCAGAAATTGTAATTTTTTAATGTTTAATTTTTTGACTGTAAATGAATATTGAATGTGAATTAGAACTCTTGGAACTAAAATAAGTGTGTTTAGAGTCATTTTAATGCCTGAAATTGGTCGAAATAGAAGCTTCTGAGTAGGAGAAAAAGTCTGTAAAAATGGCAATTTTGGTCACATTGAGGCTGTAAAAAGTAGTTATTCAACATGAGGCACAATCCAAATGACATTTTGAATCAATTTTTACACAGTCAAAAAAATCAATTTTCTGATGAAAAACGATGACCCGTGACCTGTCGAACTTTCTCCAAATGGTCAGAAATTTTAATTTTTTAACGTTTAATTTTTTGACTGTAAATGAATATTGAATGTGAATTAGAACTCTTGGAACTAAAATAAGTGTGTTTAGGATCATTTTAATGCCTGAAATTGGTCGAAATAGAAGCTTCTGAGTAGGAGAAAAAGTCTGTAAAAATGGCAATTTTGGTCACATTGAGGCTGTAAAAAGTAGTTATTCAACATGAGGCACAATCCAAATGACATTTTGAATACATTTTTCTACAGTCCCAAAAATCAATTTTCTGGTGAAAAACGATGACCCGTGACCTGTCGAACTGTCTCCAAATGGTCAGAAATTATAATTTTTTAATGTTTAATTTTTTGACTGTAAATGAATATTGAATGTGAATTAGAACTCTTGGAACTAAAATAAGTGTGTTTAGAGTCATTTTAATGCCTGAAATTGGTCAAAATAGAAGCTTCTGAGTAGGAGAAAAAGTCTATAAAAATGGCAATTTTGGTCCCATTGAGGCTATAAAAATTAGTTATTCAACATGAGGCACAATCCAAATGACATTTTGAATACATTTTTCTACAGTCCAAAAAAACAATTTTCTGATGAAAAACGATGACCCGTGACCTGTTGAACAGTCTCCAAATGGTCAGAAATTGTAATTTTTTAATGTTTAATTTTTTGACTGTAAATGAATATTGAATGTGAATTAGAACTCTTGGAACTAAAATAAGTGTGTTTAGAGTCATTTTAATGCCTGAAATTGGTCGAAATAGAAGCTTCTGAGTAGGAGAAAAAGTCTGTAAAAATGGCAATTTTGGTCACATTGAGGCTGTAAAAAGTAGTTATTCAACATGAGGCACAATCCAAATGACATTTTGAATCAATTTTTACACAGTCAAAAAAATCAATTTTCTGATGAAAAACGATGACCCGTGACCTGTCGAACTTTCTCCAAATGGTCAGAAATTATAATTTTTTAACGTTTAATTTTTTGACTAAATGAATATTGAATGTGAATTAGAACTCTTGGAACTAAAATAAGTGTGTTTAGGGTCATTTTAATGCCTGA
This sequence comes from Triturus cristatus, assembly GCF_964204655.1. NCBI lineage: Eukaryota > Metazoa > Chordata > Amphibia > Caudata > Salamandridae > Triturus > Triturus cristatus. The sequence goes on from NC_140592.1 coordinate 471,202,520, forward strand.
AATTGGTTGAAAAAGAAGCTTCTGAGTAGGAGAAAAAGTCTGTAAAAATGGCAATTTTGGTCACATTGAGGATATAAAAAGTAGTTATTCAACATGAGGCACAATCCAAATGACATTTTGAATACATTTTTCTACAGTCCAAAAAATCCATTTTCTGATGAAAAACGATGACCCGTGACCTGTCGAACAGTCTCCAAATGGTCAGAAATTATAATTTTTTAATGTTTAATTTTTTGACTGTAAATGAATATTGAATGTGAATTAGAACTCTTGGAACTAAAATAAGTGTGTTTAGAGTCATTTTAATGCCTGAAATTGGTCGAAATAGAAGCTTCTGAGTAGGAGAAAAAGTCTGTAAAAATGGCAATTTTGGTCACATTGAGGCTGTAAAAAGTAGTTATTCAACATGAGGCACAATCCAAATGACATTTTGAATCAATTTTTACACAGTCAAAAAAATCAATTTTCTGATGAAAAACGATGACCCGTGACCTGTCCAACTTTCTCCAAATGGTCAGAAATTTTAATTTTTTAACGTTTAATTTTTTGACTGTAAATGAATATTGAATGTGAATTAGAACTCTTGGAACTAAAATAAGTGTGTTTAGGATCATTTTAATGCCTGAAATTGGTCGAAATAGAAGCTTCTGAGTAGGAGAAAAAGTCTGTAAAAATGGCAATTTTGGTCACATTGAGGCTGTAAAAAGTAGTTATTCAACATGAGGCACAATCCAAATGACATTTTGAATACATTTTTCTACAGTCCCAAAAATCAATTTTCTGATGAAAAACGATGACCCGTGACCTGTCGAACTGTCTCCAAATGGTCAGAAATTATAATTTTTTAATGTTTAATTTTTTGACTGTAAATGAATATTGAATGTGAATTAGAACTCTTGGAACTAAAATAAGTGTGTTTAGAGTCATTTTAATGCCTGAAATTGGTCAAAATAGAAGCTTCTGAGTAGGAGAAAAAGTCTATAAAAATGGCAATTTTGGTCCCATTGAGGCTATAAAAATTAGTTATTCAACATGAGGCACAATCCAAATGACATTTTGAATACATTTTTCTACAGTCCAAAAAAACAATTTTCTGATGAAAAACGATGACCCGTGACCTGTTGAACAGTCTCCAAATGGTCAGAAATTGTAATTTTTTAATGTTTAATTTTTTGACTGTAAATGAATATTGAATGTGAATTAGAACTCTTGGAACTAAAATAAGTGTGTTTAGAGTCATTTTAATGCCTGAAATTGGTCGAAATAGAAGCTTCTGAGTAGGAGAAAAAGTCTGTAAAAATGGCAATTTTGGTCACATTGAGGCTGTAAAAAGTAGTTATTCAACATGAGGCACAATCCAAATGACATTTTGAATCAATTTTTACACAGTCAAAAAAATCAATTTTCTGATGAAAAACGATGACCCGTGACCTGTCGAACTTTCTCCAAATGGTCAGAAATTTTAATTTTTTAACGTTTAATTTTTTGACTGTAAATGAATATTGAATGTGAATTAGAACTCTTGGAACTAAAATAAGTGTGTTTAGGATCATTTTAATGCCTGAAATTGGTCGAAATAGAAGCTTCTGAGTAGGAGAAAAAGTCTGTAAAAATGGCAATTTTGGTCACATTGAGGCTGTAAAAAGTAGTTATTCAACATGAGGCACAATCCAAATGACATTTTGAATACATTTTTCTACAGTCCCAAAAATCAATTTTCTGATGAAAAACGATGACCCGTGACCTGTCGAACTGTCTCCAAATGGTCAGAAATTATAATTTTTTAATGTTTAATTTTTTGACTGTAAATGAATATTGAATGTGAATTAGAACTCTTGGAACTAAAATAAGTGTGTTTAGAGTCATTTTAATGCCTGAAATTGGTCAAAATAGAAGCTTCTGAGTAGGAGAAAAAGTCTATAAAAATGGCAATTTTGGTCCCATTGAGGCTATAAAAATTAGTTATTCAACATGAGGCACAATCCAAATGACATTTTGAATACATTTTTCTACAGTCCAAAAAAACAATTTTCTGATGAAAAACGATGACCCGTGACCTGTTGAACAGTCTCCAAATGGTCAGAAATTGTAATTTTTTAATGTTTAATTTTTTGACTGTAAATGAATATTGAATGTGAATTAGAACTCTTGGAACTAAAATAAGTGTGTTTAGAGTCATTTTAATGCCTGAAATTGGTCGAAATAGAAGCTTCTGAGTAGGAGAAAAAGTCTGTAAAAATGGCAATTTTGGTCACATTGAGGCTGTAAAAAGTAGTTATTCAACATGAGGCACAATCCAAATGACATTTTGAATCAATTTTTACACAGTCAAAAAAATCAATTTTCTGATGAAAAACGATGACCCGTGACCTGTCGAACTTTCTCCAAATGGTCAGAAATTATAATTTTTTAACGTTTAATTTTTTGACTAAATGAATATTGAATGTGAATTAGAACTCTTGGAACTAAAATAAGTGTGTTTAGGGTCATTTTAATGCCTGAAATTGGTTGAAAAAGAAGCTTCTGAGTAGGAGAAAAAGTCTGTAAAAATGGCAATTTTGGTCACATTGAGGATATAAAAAGTAGTTATTCAACATGAGGCACAATCCAAATGACATTTTGAATACATTTTTCTACAGTCCAAAAAATCCATTTTCTGATGAAAAACGATGACCCGTGACCTGTCGAACTGTCTCCAAATGGTCAGAAATTATAATTTTTTAATGTTTAGTTTTTTGACTGTAAATGAATATTGAATGTGAATTAGAACTCTTGGAACTAAAATAAGTGTGTTTAGAGTCATTTTAATGCCTGAAATTGGTCGAAATAGAAGCTTCTGAGTAGGAGAAAAAGTCTGTAAAAATGGCAATTTTGGTCACATTGAGGCTGTAAAAAGAGTTATTCAACATGAGGCACAATCCAAATGACATTTTGAATCAATTTTTACACAGTCAAAAAAATCAATTTTCTGATGAAAAACGATGACCCTTAACCTGTCGAACTTTCTCCAAATGGTCAGAAATTATAATTTTTTAACTTTTAATTTTTTGACTGTAAATGAATATTGAATGTGAATTAGAACTCTTGGAACTAAAATAAGTGTGTTTAGAGTCATTTTAATGCCTGAAATTGGTCGAAATAGAAGCTTCTGAGTAGGAGAAAAAGTCTGTAAAAATGGCAATTTTGGTCACATTGAGGCTGTAAAAAGTAGTTATTCAACATGAGGCACAATCCAAATGACATTTTGAATCAATTTTTACACAGTCAAAAAAATCAATTTTCTGATGAAAAACGATGACCCGTGACCTGTCGAACTTTCTCCAAATGGTCAGAAATGATAATTTTTTAATGTTTAATATTTTGACTGTAAATGAATATTGAATGTGAATTAGAACTCTTGGAACTAAAATAAGTGTGTTTAGAGTCATATTAATGCCTGAAATTGGTCGAAATAGAAGCTTCTGAGTAGGAGAAAAAGTCTGTAAAAATGGCAATTTTGGTCACATTGAGGCTATAAAAAGTAGTTATTCAACATGAGGCACAATCCAAATGACATTTTGAATCAATTTTCCTACAGTCAAAAAAAACAATTTTCTGATGAAAAACGATGACCCGTGACCTGTCGAACTTTCTCCAAATGGTCAGAAATTATAATTTTTTAATCTTTAATTTTTTGACTGTAAATGAATATTGAATGTTAATTAGAACTCTTGGAACTAAAATAAGTGTGTTTAGAGTCCTTTTAATGCCTGAAATTGGTCGAAATAGAAGCTTCTGAGTAGGAGAAAAAGTCTGTAAAAATGGCACTTTTGGTCACATTGAGGCTGTAAAAAGTAGTTATTCAACATGAGGCACAATCCAAATGACATTTTGAATACATTTTTCTACAGTCCAAAAAATCAATTTTCTGATGAAAAACGATGACCCGTGACCTGTCGAACTTTCCCCAAATGGTCAGAAATTATAATTTTTTAATCTTTAATTTTTTGACTGTAAATGAATATTGAATGTGAATTAGAACTCTTGGAACTAAAATAAGTGTGTTTAGAGTCATTTTAATGCCTGAAATTGGTCGAAATAGAAGCTTCTGAGTAGGAGAAAAAGTCTATAAAAATGGCAATTTTGGTCACATTGAGGCTATAAAAATTAGTTATTCAACATGAGGCACAATCCAAATGACATTTTGAATACATTTTTCTACAGTCCAAAAAATCAATTTTCTGATGAAAAAGGATGACCCGTGACCTGTCGAACAGTCTCCAAATGGTCAGAAATTATAATTTTTTAATGTTTAATTTTTTTACTGTAAATGAATATTGAATGTGAATTAGAACTCTTGGAACTAAAATAAGTGTGTTTAGAGTCATTTTAATGCCTGAAATTGGTCGAAATAGAAGCTTCTGAGTAGGAGAAAAAGTCTGTAAAAATGGCAATTTTGGTCACACATTGAGGCTGTAAAAAGTAGTTATTAAACATGAGGCACAATCCAAATGACATTTTGAATCAATTTTTACACAGTCAAAAAAATTAATTTTCTGATGATAAACGATGACCCGTGACCTGTCGAACTGTCTCCACATGGTCCGAAATTATAATTTTTTAATGTTAAATTTTTTGACTGTAAATGAATATTGAATGTGAATCAGAACTCTTGGAACTAAAATAAGTGTGTTTAGAGTCATTTTAATGCCTGATATTCGTCGAAATAGAAGCTTCTGAGTAGGAGAAAAAGTCTGTAAAAATGGCAATTTTGGTCACATTGAGGATAAAAAAAGTAGTTATTCAACATGAGGCACAATCCAAATGACATTTTGAATACATTTTTCTACAGTCCAAAAAATCAATTTTCTGATGAAAAACGATGACCCATACCTGTCGAACAGTCTCCAAATGGTCAGAAATTATAATTTTTTAATGCTTAATTTTTTTACTGTAAATGAATATTGAATGTGAATTAGAACTCTGGGAACTAAAATAAGTGTGTTTAGATTCCTTTTAGTGCCTGAAATTGGTCGAAATAGAAGCTTCTGAGTAGGAGAAAAAGTCTGTAAAAATAGCAATTTTGGTCACATTGAGGCTGTAAAAAGTAGTTATTCAACATGAGGCACAATCCAAATGACATTTTGAATCAATTTTTACACAGTCAAAAAAAAATCAATTTTCTGATGAAAAACGATGACCCGTGACCTGTCGAACTTTCTCCAAATGGTCAGAAATTATAATTTTTTAACGTTTAATTTTTTGACTGTAAATGAATATTGAATGTGAATTAGAACTCTTGGAACTAAAATAAGTGTATTTAGGGTCATTTTAATGCCTGAAATTGGTTCAAATAGAAGCTTCTGAGTAGGAGAAAAAGTCTGTAAAAATGGCAATTTTGGTCACATTGAGGCTGTAAAAAGTAGTTATTCGACATGAGGCACAATCCAAATGACATTTTGAATCAATTTTTACACAGTCAAAAAAATCAATTTTCTGATGAAAAACGATGACCCGTGACCTGTCGAACTTTCTCCAAATGGTCAGAAATTTTAATTTTTTAACGTTTAATTTTTTGACTGTAAATGAATATTGAATGTGAATTAGAACTCTTGGAACTAAAATAAGTGTGTTTAGAGTCATTTTAATGCCTGAAATTGGTCCGAAATAGAAGCTTCTGAATAGGAGAAAAAGTCTGTAAAAATTGCAATTTTGGTCGCATTGAGGATATAATAAGTAGTTATTTAACATGAGGCACAATCCAAATGACATTTTGAATAAATTTTTCTACAGTCCAAAAAAATCAATTTTCTGATGAAAAACGATGACCCGTGACCTGTCGAACTTTCTCCAAATGGTCAGAAATGATAATTTTTTAATGTTTAATTTTTTGACTGTAAATGAATATTGAATGTGAATTAGAACTCTTGGAACTAAAATAAGTGTGTTTAGAGTCATATTAATGCCTGAAATTGGTCGAAATAGAAGCTTCTGAGTAGGAGAAAAAGTCTGTAAAAATGGCAATTTTGGTCACATTGAGGCTGTAAAAAGTAGTTATTCAACATGAGGCACAATCCAAATGACATTTTGAATCAATTTTTACACATTCAAAAAAATCAATTTTCTGATGAAAAACGATGACCCGTGACCTGTCGAACTTTCTCCAAATGGTCAGAAATTATAATTTTTTAACGTTTAATTTTTTGACTGTAAATGAATATTGAATGTGAATTAGAACTCCTGGAACTAAAATAGGTGTGTTTAGGGTCATTTTAATGCCTGAAATTGGTCAAAATAGAAGCTTCTGAGTAGGAGAAAAAGTCTGTAAAAATGGCAATTTTGGTCGCATTGCGGATATAATAAGTAGTTATTCAACATGAGGCACAATCCAAATGACATTTTGAATAAATTTTTCTACAGTCCAAAAAAATCAATTTTCTGATGAAAAACGATGACCCGTGACCTGTCGAACTTTCTCCAAATGGTCAGAAATGATAATTTTTTAATGTTTAATATTTTGACTGTAAATGAATATTGAATGTGAATTAGAACTCTTGGAACTAAAATAAGTGTGTTTAGAGTCATATTAATGCCTGAAATTGGTCGAAATAGAAGCTTCTGAGTAGGAGAAAAAGTCTGTAAAAATGGCAATTTTGGTCACATTGAGGCTATAAAAAGTAGTTATTCAACATGAGGCACAATCCAAATGACATTTTGAATCAATTTTCCTACAGTCAAAAAAAACAATTTTCTGATGAAAAACGATGACCCGTGACCTGTCGATCTTTCTCCAAATGGTCATAAATTATAATTTTTTAACGTTTACATTTTTTACTGTAAATGAATATTGAATGTGAATTAGAACTCTTGGAACTAAAATAAGTGTGTTTAGGGTCATTTTAATGCCTGAAATTGGTCGAAATAGAAGCTTCTGAGTAGGAGAAAAAGTCTGTAAAAATGGCAGTTTTTGTCACATTGAGGATATAAAAAGTAGTTATTCAACATGAGGCACAATCCAAATGACATTTTGAATAAATTTTTCTACATTCCAAAAAATCAATTTTCTGATGAAAAACGATGACCCGTACCTGTCGAACAGTCTCCAAATGGTCAGAAATTTTAATTTTTTAATGTTTATTTTTTTGACTGTAAATGAATATTGAATGTGAATTAGAACTCTTGGAACTAAAATAAGTGTGTTTAGAGTCATTTTAATGCCTGAAATTGGTCAAAATAGAAGCTTCTGAGTAGGAGAAAAAGTCTATAAAAATGACAATTTTGGTCCCATTGAGGCTATAAAAATTAGTTATTCAACATGAGGCACAATCCAAATGACATTTTGAATACATTTTTCTACAGTCCAAAAAAACAATTTTCTGATGAAAAACGATGACCCGTGACCTGTTGAACAGTCTCCAAATGGTCAGAAATTATAATTTTTTAATGTTTAATTTTTTGACCTTAAATGAATATTGAATGTGAATTAGAACTCTTGGAACTAAAATAAGTGTGTTTAGAGTCATTTTAATGCCTGAAATTGGTCGAAATAGAAGCTTCTGAGTAGGAGAAAAAGTCTGTAAAAATGGCAATTTTGGTCACATTGAGGCTGTAAAAAGTAGTTATTCAACATGAGGCACAATCCAAATGACATTTTGAATCAATTTTTACACAGTCAAAAAAAACAATTTTCTGATGAAAAACGATGACCCGTGACCTGTCGAACTTTCTCCAAATGGTCAGAAATTTTAATTTTTTAACGTTTAATTTTTTGACTGTAAATGAATATTGAATGTGAATTAGAACTCTTGGAACTAAAATAAGTGTGTTTAGGATCATTTTAATGCCTGAAATTGGTCGAAATAGAAGCTTCTGAGTAGGAGAAAAAGTCTGTAAAAATGGCAATTTTGGTCACATTGAGGCTGTAAAAAGTAGTTATTCAACATGAGGCACAATCCAAATGACATTTTGAATACATTTTTCTACAGTCCCAAAAATCAATTTTCTGATGAAAAACGATGACCCGTGACCTGTCGAACTGTCTCCAAATGGTCAGAAATTATAATTTTTTAATGTTTAATTTTTTGACTGTAAATGAATATTGAATGTGAATTAGAACTCTTGGAACTAAAATAAGTGTGTTTAGAGTCATTTTAATGCCTGAAATTGGTCAAAATAGAAGCTTCTGAGTAGGAGAAAAAGTCTATAAAAATGGCAATTTTGGTCCCATTGAGGCTATAAAAATTAGTTATTCAACATGAGGCACAATCCAAATGACATTTTGAATACATTTTTCTACAGTCCAAAAAAACAATTTTCTGATGAAAAACGATGACCCGTGACCTGTTGAACAGTCTCCAAATGGTCAGAAATTGTAATTTTTTAATGTTTAATTTTTTGACTGTAAATGAATATTGAATGTGAATTAGAACTCTTGGAACTAAAATAAGTGTGTTTAGAGTCATTTTAATGCCTGAAATTGGTCGAAATAGAAGCTTCTGAGTAGGAGAAAAAGTCTGTAAAAATGGCAATTTTGGTCACATTGAGGCTGTAAAAAGTAGTTATTCAACATGAGGCACAATCCAAATGACATTTTGAATCAATTTTTACACAGTCAAAAAAATCAATTTTCTGATGAAAAACGATGACCCGTGACCTGTCGAACTTTCTCCAAATGGTCAGAAATTTTAATTTTTTAACGTTTAATTTTTTGACTGTAAATGAATATTGAATGTGAATTAGAACTCTTGGAACTAAAATAAGTGTGTTTAGGATCATTTTAATGCCTGAAATTGGTCGAAATAGAAGCTTCTGAGTAGGAGAAAAAGTCTGTAAAAATGGCAATTTTGGTCACATTGAGGCTGTAAAAAGTAGTTATTCAACATGAGGCACAATCCAAATGACATTTTGAATACATTTTTCTACAGTCCCAAAAATCAATTTTCTGATGAAAAACGATGACCCGTGACCTGTCGAACTGTCTCCAAATGGTCAGAAATTATAATTTTTTAATGTTTAATTTTTTGACTGTAAATGAATATTGAATGTGAATTAGAACTCTTGGAACTAAAATAAGTGTGTTTAGAGTCATTTTAATGCCTGAAATTGGTCAAAATAGAAGCTTCTGAGTAGGAGAAAAAGTCTATAAAAATGGCAATTTTGGTCCCATTGAGGCTATAAAAATTAGTTATTCAACATGAGGCACAATCCAAATGACATTTTGAATACATTTTTCTACAGTCCAAAAAAACAATTTTCTGATGAAAAACGATGACCCGTGACCTGTTGAACAGTCTCCAAATGGTCAGAAATTGTAATTTTTTAATGTTTAATTTTTTGACTGTAAATGAATATTGAATGTGAATTAGAACTCTTGGAACTAAAATAAGTGTGTTTAGAGTCATTTTAATGCCTGAAATTGGTCGAAATAGAAGCTTCTGAGTAGGAGAAAAAGTCTGTAAAAATGGCAATTTTGGTCACATTGAGGCTGTAAAAAGTAGTTATTCAACATGAGGCACAATCCAAATGACATTTTGAATCAATTTTTACACAGTCAAAAAAATCAATTTTCTGATGAAAAACGATGACCCGTGACCTGTCGAACTTTCTCCAAATGGTCAGAAATTATAATTTTTTAACGTTTAATTTTTTGACTAAATGAATATTGAATGTGAATTAGAACTCTTGGAACTAAAATAAGTGTGTTTAGGGTCATTTTAATGCCTGAAATTGGTTGAAAAAGAAGCTTCTGAGTAGGAGAAAAAGTCTGTAAAAATGGCAATTTTGGTCACATTGAGGATATAAAAAGTAGTTATTCAACATGAGGCACAATCCAAATGACATTTTGAATACATTTTTCTACAGTCCAAAAAATCCATTTTCTGATGAAAAACGATGACCCGTGACCTGTCGAACTGTCTCCAAATGGTCAGAAATTATAATTTTTTAATGTTTAGTTTTTTGACTGTAAATGAATATTGAATGTGAATTAGAACTCTTGGAACTAAAATAAGTGTGTTTAGAGTCATTTTAATGCCTGAAATTGGTCGAAATAGAAGCTTCTGAGTAGGAGAAAAAGTCTGTAAAAATGGCAATTTTGGTCACATTGAGGCTGTAAAAAGAGTTATTCAACATGAGGCACAATCCAAATGACATTTTGAATCAATTTTTACACAGTCAAAAAAATAAATTTTCTGATGAAAAACGATGACCCTTAACCTGTCGAACTTTCTCCAAATGGTCAGAAATTATAATTTTTTAATGTTTATTTTTTTGACTGTAAATGAATATTGAATGTGAATTAGAACTCTTGGAACTAAAATAAGTGTGTTTAGGATCATTTTAATGCCTGAAATTGGTCGAAATAGAAGCTTCTGAGTAGGAGAAAAAGTCTGTAAAAATGGCAATTTTGGTCACATTGAGGCTGTAAAAAGTAGTTATTCAACATGAGGCACAATCCAAATGACATTTTGAATACATTTTTCTACAGTCCCAAAAATCAATTTTCTGATGAAAAACGATGACCCGTGACCTGTCGAACTGTCTCCAAATGGTCAGAAATTATAATTTTTTAATGTTTAATTTTTTGACTGTAAATGAATATTGAGTGTGAATTAGAACTCTTGGAACTAAAATAAGTGTGTTTAGAGTCATTTTAATGCCTGAAATTGGTCAAAATAGAAGCTTCTGAGTAGGAGAAAAAGTCTATAAAAATGGCAATTTTGGTCCCATTGAGGCTATAAAAATTAGTTATTCAACATGAGGCACAATCCAAATGACATTTTGAATACATTTTTCTACAGTCCAAAAAAACAATTTTCTGATGAAAAACGATGACCCGTGACCTGTTGAACAGTCTCCAAATGGTCAGAAATTGTAATTTTTTAATGTTTAATTTTTTGACTGTAAATGAATATTGAATGTGAATTAGAACTCTTGGAACTAAAATAAGTGTGTTTAGAGTCATTTTAATGCCTGAAATTGGTCGAAATAGAAGCTTCTGAGTAGGAGAAAAAGTCTGTAAAAATGGCAATTTTGGTCACATTGAGGCTGTAAAAAGTAGTTATTCAACATGAGGCACAATCCAAATGACATTTTGAATCAATTTTTACACAGTCAAAAAAATCAATTTTCTGATGAAAAACGATGACCCGTGACCTGTCGAACTTTCTCCAAATGGTCAGAAATTTTAATTTTTTAACGTTTAATTTTTTGACTGTAAATGAATATTGAATGTGAATTAGAACTCTTGGAACTAAAATAAGTGTGTTTAGGATCATTTTAATGCCTGAAATTGGTCGAAATAGAAGCTTCTGAGTAGGAGAAAAAGTCTATAAAAATCGCAATTTTGGTCCCATTGAGGCTATAAAAATTAGTTATTCAACATGAGGCACAATCCAAATGACATTTTGAATACATTTTTCTACAGTCCAAAAAAACAATTTTCTGATGAAAAACGATGACCCGTGACCTGTTGAACAGTCTCTAAATGGTCAGAAATTGTAATTTTTTAATGTTTAATTTTTTGACTGTAAATGAATATTGAATGTGAATTAGAACTCTTGGAACTAAAATAAGTGTGTTTAGAGTCATTTTAATGCCTGAAATTGGTCGAAATAGAAGCTTCTGAGTAGGAGAAAAAGTCTGTAAAAATGGCAATTTTGGTCACATTGAGGCTGTAAAAAGTAGTTATTCAACATGAGGCACAATCCAAATGACATTTTGAATCAATTTTTACACAGTCAAAAAAATCAATTTTCTGATGAAAAACGATGACCCGTGACCTGTCGAACTTTCTCCAAATGGTCAGAAATTATAATTTTTTAACGTTTAATTTTTTGACTAAATGAATATTGAATGTGAATTAGAACTCTTGGAACTAAAATAAGTGTGTTTAGGGTCATTTTAATGCCTGAAATTGGTCGAAAAAGAAGCTTCTGAGTAGGAGAAAAAGTCTGTAAAAATGGCAATTTTGGTCACATTGAGGATATAAAAAGTAGTTATTCAACATGAGGCACAATCCAAATGACATTTTGAATACATTTTTCTACAGTCCAAAAAATCCATTTTCTGATGAAAAACGATGACCCGTGACCTGTCGAACGGTCTCCAAATGGTCAGAAATTATAATTTTTTAATGTTTAGTTTTTTGACTGTAAATGAATATTGAATGTGAATTAGAACTCTTGGAACTAAAATAAGTGTGTTTAGAGTCATTTTAATGCCTGAAATTGGTCGAAATAGAAGCTTCTGAGTAGGAGAAAAAGTCTGTAAAAATGGCAATTTTGGTCACATTGAGGCTGTAAAAAGTAGTTATTCAACATGAGGCACAATCCAAATGACATTTTGAATCAATTTTTACACAGTCAAAAAAATCAATTTTCTGATGAAAAACGATGACCCTTAACCTGTCGAACTTTCTCCAAATGGTCAGAAATTATAATTTTTTAACGTTTAATTTTTTGACTGTAAATGAATATTGAATGTGAATTAGAACTCTTGGAACTAAAATAAGTGTGTTTAGGGTCATTTTAATGCCTGAAATTGGTCGAAATAGAAGCTTCTGAGTAGGAGAAAAAGTCTGTAAAAATGGCAATTTTGGTCACATTGAGGATATAAAAATTAGTTATTCAACATGAGGCACAATCCAAATGACATTTTGAATCAATTTTTACACAGTCAAAAAAATCAATTTTCTGATGAAAAACGATGACCCTTAACCTGTCGAACTTTCTCCAAATGGTCAGAAATTGTAATTTTTTAATGTTTAATTTTTTGACTGTAAATGAATATTGAATGTGAATTAGAACTCTTGGAACTAAAATAAGTGTGTTTAGAGTCATTTTAATGCCTGAAATTGGTCGAAATAGAAGCTTCTGAGTAGGAGAAAAAGTCTGTAAAAATGGCAATTTTGGTCACATTGAGGCTGTAAAAAGTAGTTATTCAACATGAGGCACAATCCAAATGACATTTTGAATCAATTTTTACACAGTCAAAAAAATCAATTTTCTGATGAAAAACGATGACCCGTGACCTGTCGAACTTTCTCCAAATGGTCAGAAATTTTAATTTTTTAACGTTTAATTTTTTGACTGTAAATGAATATTGAATGTGAATTAGAACTCTTGGAACTAAAATAAGTGTGTTTAGGATCATTTTAATGCCTGAAATTGGTCGAAATAGAAGCTTCTGAGTAGGAGAAAAAGTGTGTAAAAATGGCAATTTTGGTCACATTGAGGCTGTAAAAAGTAGTTATTCAACATGAGGCACAATCCAAATGACATTTTGAATACATTTTTCTACAGTCCCAAAAATCAATTTTCTGATGAAAAACGATGACCCGTGACCTGTCGAACTGTCTCCAAATGGTCAGAAATTATAATTTTTTAATGTTTAAGTTTTTTGACTGTAAATGAATATTGAATGTGAATTAGAACTCTTGGAACTAAAATAAGTGTGTTTAGAGTCATTTTAATGCCTGAAATTGGTCAAAATAGAAGCTTCTGAGTAGGAGAAAAAGTCTATAAAAATCGCAATTTTGGTCCCATTGAGGCTATAAAAATTAGTTATTCAACATGAGGCACAATCCAAATGACATTTTGAATACATTTTTCTACAGTCCAAAAAAACAATTTTCTGATGAAAAACGATGACCCGTGACCTGTTGAACAGTCTCTAAATGGTCAGAAATTGTAATTTTTTAATGTTTAATTTTTTGACTGTAAATGAATATTGAATGTGAATTAGAACTCTTGGAACTAAAATAAGTGTGTTTAGAGTCATTTTAATGCCTGAAATTGGTCGAAATAGAAGCTTCTGAGTAGGAGAAAAAGTCTGTAAAAATGGCAATTTTGGTCACATTGAGGCTGTAAAAAGTAGTTATTCAACATGAGGCACAATCCAAATGACATTTTGAATCAATTTTTACACAGTCAAAAAAATCAATTTTCTGATGAAAAACGATGAACCGTGACCTGTCGAACTTTCTCCAAATGGTCAGAAATTATAATTTTTTAACGTTTAATTTTTTGACTAAATGAATATTGAATGTGAATTAGAACTCTTGGAACTAAAATAAGTGTGTTTAGGGTCATTTTAATGCCTGAAATTGGTCGAAAAAGAAGCTTCTGAGTAGGAGAAAAAGTCTGTAAAAATGGCAATTTTGGTCACATTGAGGATATAAAAAGTAGTTATTCAACATGAGGCACAATCCAAATGACATTTTGAATACATTTTTCTACAGTCCAAAAAATCCATTTTCTGATGAAAAACGATGACCCGTGACCTGTCGAACGGTCTCCAAATGGTCAGAAATTATAATTTTTTAATGTTTAGTTTTTTGACTGTAAATGAATATTGAATGTGAATTAGAACTCTTGGAACTAAAATAAGTGTGTTTAGAGTCATTTTAATGCCTGAAATTGGTCGAAATAGAAGCTTCTGAGTAGGAGAAAAAGTCTGTAAAAATGGCAATTTTGGTCACATTGAGGCTGTAAAAAGTAGTTATTCAACATGAGGCACAATCCAAATGACATTTTGAATCAATTTTTACACAGTCAAAAAAATCAATTTTCTGATGAAAAACGATGACCCTTAACCTGTCGAACTTTCTCCAAATGGTCAGAAATTATAATTTTTTAACGTTTAATTTTTTGACTGTAAATGAATATTGAATGTGAATTAGAACTCTTGGAACTAAAATAAGTGTGTTTAGGGTCATTTTAATGCCTGAAATTGGTCGAAATAGAAGCTTCTGAGTAGGAGAAAAAGTCTGTAAAAATGGCAATTTTGGTCACATTGAGGATATAAAAATTAGTTATTCAACATGAGGCACAATCCAAATGACATTTTGAATCAATTTTTACACAGTCAAAAAAATCAATTTTCTGATGAAAAACGATGACCCTTAACCTGTCGAACTTTCTCCAAATGGTCAGAAATTATAATTTTTTAACGTTTAATTTTTTGACTGTAAATGAATATTGAATGTGAATTAGAACTCTTGGAACTAAAATAAGTGTGTTTAGAGTCATTTTAATGCCTGAAATTGGTCGAAATAGAAGCTTCTGAGTAGGAGAAAAAGTCTATAAAAATGGCAATTTTGGTCACATTGAGGCTATAAAAATTAGTTATTCAACATGAGGCACAATCCAAATGACATTTTGAATACATTTTTCTACAGTCCAAAAAATCAATTTTCTGATGAAAAACGATGACCCGTGACCTGTTGAACAGTCTCCAAATGGTCAGAAATTATAATTTTTTAATGTTTAATTTTTTGACTGTAAATGAATATTGAATGTGAATTAGAACTCTTGGAACTAAAATAAGTGTGTTTAGGGTCATTTTATTGCCTGGAATTGGGTGAAATAGAAGCTTCTGAGTAGGAGAAAAAGTCTGTAAAAATGGCAATTTTGGTCACATTGAGGATATAAAAAGTAGTTATTCAACATGAGGCACAATCCAAATGACATTTTGAATAAATTTTTACACAGTAAAAAAAATCAATTTTCTGATGAAAAACGATGACCCGTACCTGTCGAACAGTCTCCAAATGGTCAGAAATTATAATTTTTTAATGTTTAATTTTTTGACTGTAAATGAATATTGAATGTGAATTAGAACTCTTGGAACTAAAATAAGTGTGTTTAGAGTCATTTTAATGCCTGGAATTGGTCGAAATAGAAGCTTCTGAGTAGGATAAAAAGTCTGTAAAAATGGCAATTTTGGTCACATTGAGGCTGTAAAAAGTAGTTATTCAACATGAGGCACAATCCAAATGACATTTTGAATCAATTTTTACACAGTCAAAAAAATAAATTTTCTGATGAAAAACGATGACCCGTGACCTGTCGAACTTTCTCCAAATGGTCAGAAATTATAATTTTTTAACGTTTAATTTTTTGACTGTAAATGAATATTGAATGTGAATTAGAACTCTTGGAACTAAAATAAGTGTGTTTAGGGTCATTTTAATGCCTGAAATTGGTCGAAATAGAAGCTTCTGAGTAGGAGAAAAAGTCTGTAAAAATGGCAATTTTGGTCACATTGAGGATATAAAAAGTAGTTATTCAACATGAGGCACAATCCAAATGACATTTTGAATACATTTTTCTACAGTCCAAAAAATCAATTTTCTGATGAAAAACGATGACCCGTGACCTGTCGAACAGTCTCCAAATGGTCAGAAATTATAATTTTTTAATGTTTAATTTTTTGACTGTAAATGAATATTGAATGTGAATTAGAACTCTTGGAACTAAAATAAGTGTGTTTAGAGTCCTTTTAATGCCTGAAATTGGTCGAAATAGAAGCTTCTGAGTAGGAGAAAAAGTCTGTAAAAATGGCACTTTTGGTCACATTGAGGCTGTAAAAAGTAGTTATTCAACATGAGGCACAATCCAAATGACATTTTGAATCAATTTTTACACATTCAAAAAAATCAATTTTCTGATGAAAAACGATGACCCGTGACCTGTCGAACTTTCTCCAAATGGTCAGAAATTATAATTTTTTAACGTTTAATTTTTTGACTGTAAATGAATATTGAATGTGAATTAGAACTCCTGGAACTAAAATAGGTGTGTTTAGGGTCATTTTAATGCCTGAAATTGGTCAAAATAGAAGCTTCTGAGTAGGAGAAAAAGTCTGTAAAAATGGCAATTTTGGTCGCATTGCGGATATAATAAGTAGTTATTCAACATGAGGCACAATCCAAATGACATTTTGAATAAATTTTTCTACAGTCCAAAAAAATCAATTTTCTGATGAAAAACGATGACCCGTGACCTGTCGAACTTTCTCCAAATGGTCAGAAATGATAATTTTTTAATGTTTAATATTTTGACTGTAAATGAATATTGAATGTGAATTAGAACTCTTGGAACTAAAATAAGTGTGTTTAGAGTCATATTAATGCCTGAAATTGGTCGAAATAGAAGCTTCTGAGTAGGAGAAAAAGTCTGTAAAAATGGCAATTTTGGTCACATTGAGGCTATAAAAAGTAGTTATTCAACATGAGGCACAATCCAAATGACATTTTGAATCAATTTTCCTACAGTCAAAAAAAACAATTTTCTGATGAAAAACGATGACCCGTGACCTGTCGAACTTTCTCCAAATGGTCAGAAATTATAATTTTTTAATCTTTAATTTTTTGACTGTAAATGAATATTGAATGTTAATTAGAACTCTTGGAACTAAAATAAGTGTGTTTAGAGTCCTTTTAATGCCTGAAATTGGTCGAAATAGAAGCTTCTGAGTAGGAGAAAAAGTCTGTAAAAATGGCACTTTTGGTCACATTGAGGCTGTAAAAAGTAGTTATTCAACATGAGGCACAATCCAAATGACATTTTGAATACATTTTTCTACAGTCCAAAAAATCAATTTTCTGATGAAAAACGATGACCCGTGACCTGTCGAACTTTCCCCAAATGGTCAGAAATTATAATTTTTTAATCTTTAATTTTTTGACTGTAAATGAATATTGAATGTGAATTAGAACTCTTGGAACTAAAATAAGTGTGTTTAGAGTCATTTTAATGCCTGAAATTGGTCGAAATAGAAGCTTCTGAGTAGGAGAAAAAGTCTATAAAAATGGCAATTTTGGTCACATTGAGGCTATAAAAATTAGTTATTCAACATGAGGCACAATCCAAATGACATTTTGAATACATTTTTCTACAGTCCAAAAAATCAATTTTCTGATGAAAAAGGATGACCCGTGACCTGTCGAACAGTCTCCAAATGGTCAGAAATTATAATTTTTTAATGTTTAATTTTTTTACTGTAAATGAATATTGAATGTGAATTAGAACTCTTGGAACTAAAATAAGTGTGTTTAGAGTCATTTTAATGCCTGAAATTGGTCGAAATAGAAGCTTCTGAGTAGGAGAAAAAGTCTGTAAAAATGGCAATTTTGGTCACACATTGAGGCTGTAAAAAGTAGTTATTAAACATGAGGCACAATCCAAATGACATTTTGAATCAATTTTTACACAGTCAAAAAAATTAATTTTCTGATGATAAACGATGACCCGTGACCTGTCGAACTGTCTCCACATGGTCCGAAATTATAATTTTTTAATGTTAAATTTTTTGACTGTAAATGAATATTGAATGTGAATCAGAACTCTTGGAACTAAAATAAGTGTGTTTAGAGTCATTTTAATGCCTGATATTCGTCGAAATAGAAGCTTCTGAGTAGGAGAAAAAGTCTGTAAAAATGGCAATTTTGGTCACATTGAGGATAAAAAAAGTAGTTATTCAACATGAGGCACAATCCAAATGACATTTTGAATACATTTTTCTACAGTCCAAAAAATCAATTTTCTGATGAAAAACGATGACCCATACCTGTCGAACAGTCTCCAAATGGTCAGAAATTATAATTTTTTAATGCTTAATTTTTTTACTGTAAATGAATATTGAATGTGAATTAGAACTCTGGGAACTAAAATAAGTGTGTTTAGATTCCTTTTAGTGCCTGAAATTGGTCGAAATAGAAGCTTCTGAGTAGGAGAAAAAGTCTGTAAAAATAGCAATTTTGGTCACATTGAGGCTGTAAAAAGTAGTTATTCAACATGAGGCACAATCCAAATGACATTTTGAATCAATTTTTACACAGTCAAAAAAAAATCAATTTTCTGATGAAAAACGATGACCCGTGACCTGTCGAACTTTCTCCAAATGGTCAGAAATTATAATTTTTTAACGTTTAATTTTTTGACTGTAAATGAATATTGAATGTGAATTAGAACTCTTGGAACTAAAATAAGTGTATTTAGGGTCATTTTAATGCCTGAAATTGGTTCAAATAGAAGCTTCTGAGTAGGAGAAAAAGTCTGTAAAAATGGCAATTTTGGTCACATTGAGGCTGTAAAAAGTAGTTATTCGACATGAGGCACAATCCAAATGACATTTTGAATCAATTTTTACACAGTCAAAAAAATCAATTTTCTGATGAAAAACGATGACCCGTGACCTGTCGAACTTTCTCCAAATGGTCAGAAATTTTAATTTTTTAACGTTTAATTTTTTGACTGTAAATGAATATTGAATGTGAATTAGAACTCTTGGAACTAAAATAAGTGTGTTTAGAGTCATTTTAATGCCTGAAATTGGTCCGAAATAGAAGCTTCTGAATAGGAGAAAAAGTCTGTAAAAATTGCAATTTTGGTCGCATTGAGGATATAATAAGTAGTTATTTAACATGAGGCACAATCCAAATGACATTTTGAATAAATTTTTCTACAGTCCAAAAAAATCAATTTTCTGATGAAAAACGATGACCCGTGACCTGTCGAACTTTCTCCAAATGGTCAGAAATGATAATTTTTTAATGTTTAATTTTTTGACTGTAAATGAATATTGAATGTGAATTAGAACTCTTGGAACTAAAATAAGTGTGTTTAGAGTCATATTAATGCCTGAAATTGGTCGAAATAGAAGCTTCTGAGTAGGAGAAAAAGTCTGTAAAAATGGCAATTTTGGTCACATTGAGGCTGTAAAAAGTAGTTATTCAACATGAGGCACAATCCAAATGACATTTTGAATCAATTTTTACACATTCAAAAAAATCAATTTTCTGATGAAAAACGATGACCCGTGACCTGTCGAACTTTCTCCAAATGGTCAGAAATTATAATTTTTTAACGTTTAATTTTTTGACTGTAAATGAATATTGAATGTGAATTAGAACTCCTGGAACTAAAATAGGTGTGTTTAGGGTCATTTTAATGCCTGAAATTGGTCAAAATAGAAGCTTCTGAGTAGGAGAAAAAGTCTGTAAAAATGGCAATTTTGGTCGCATTGCGGATATAATAAGTAGTTATTCAACATGAGGCACAATCCAAATGACATTTTGAATAAATTTTTCTACAGTCCAAAAAAATCAATTTTCTGATGAAAAACGATGACCCGTGACCTGTCGAACTTTCTCCAAATGGTCAGAAATGATAATTTTTTAATGTTTAATATTTTGACTGTAAATGAATATTGAATGTGAATTAGAACTCTTGGAACTAAAATAAGTGTGTTTAGAGTCATATTAATGCCTGAAATTGGTCGAAATAGAAGCTTCTGAGTAGGAGAAAAAGTCTGTAAAAATGGCAATTTTGGTCACATTGAGGCTATAAAAAGTAGTTATTCAACATGAGGCACAATCCAAATGACATTTTGAATCAATTTTCCTACAGTCAAAAAAAACAATTTTCTGATGAAAAACGATGACCCGTGACCTGTCGATCTTTCTCCAAATGGTCATAAATTATAATTTTTTAACGTTTACATTTTTTACTGTAAATGAATATTGAATGTGAATTAGAACTCTTGGAACTAAAATAAGTGTGTTTAGGGTCATTTTAATGCCTGAAATTGGTCGAAATAGAAGCTTCTGAGTAGGAGAAAAAGTCTGTAAAAATGGCAGTTTTTGTCACATTGAGGATATAAAAAGTAGTTATTCAACATGAGGCACAATCCAAATGACATTTTGAATAAATTTTTCTACATTCCAAAAAATCAATTTTCTGATGAAAAACGATGACCCGTACCTGTCGAACAGTCTCCAAATGGTCAGAAATTTTAATTTTTTAATGTTTATTTTTTTGACTGTAAATGAATATTGAATGTGAATTAGAACTCTTGGAACTAAAATAAGTGTGTTTAGAGTCATTTTAATGCCTGAAATTGGTCAAAATAGAAGCTTCTGAGTAGGAGAAAAAGTCTATAAAAATGACAATTTTGGTCCCATTGAGGCTATAAAAATTAGTTATTCAACATGAGGCACAATCCAAATGACATTTTGAATACATTTTTCTACAGTCCAAAAAAACAATTTTCTGATGAAAAACGATGACCCGTGACCTGTTGAACAGTCTCCAAATGGTCAGAAATTATAATTTTTTAATGTTTAATTTTTTGACCTTAAATGAATATTGAATGTGAATTAGAACTCTTGGAACTAAAATAAGTGTGTTTAGAGTCATTTTAATGCCTGAAATTGGTCGAAATAGAAGCTTCTGAGTAGGAGAAAAAGTCTGTAAAAATGGCAATTTTGGTCACATTGAGGCTGTAAAAAGTAGTTATTCAACATGAGGCACAATCCAAATGACATTTTGAATCAATTTTTACACAGTCAAAAAAAACAATTTTCTGATGAAAAACGATGACCCGTGACCTGTCGAACTTTCTCCAAATGGTCAGAAATTTTAATTTTTTAACGTTTAATTTTTTGACTGTAAATGAATATTGAATGTGAATTAGAACTCTTGGAACTAAAATAAGTGTGTTTAGGATCATTTTAATGCCTGAAATTGGTCGAAATAGAAGCTTCTGAGTAGGAGAAAAAGTCTGTAAAAATGGCAATTTTGGTCACATTGAGGCTGTAAAAAGTAGTTATTCAACATGAGGCACAATCCAAATGACATTTTGAATACATTTTTCTACAGTCCCAAAAATCAATTTTCTGATGAAAAACGATGACCCGTGACCTGTCGAACTGTCTCCAAATGGTCAGAAATTATAATTTTTTAATGTTTAATTTTTTGACTGTAAATGAATATTGAATGTGAATTAGAACTCTTGGAACTAAAATAAGTGTGTTTAGAGTCATTTTAATGCCTGAAATTGGTCAAAATAGAAGCTTCTGAGTAGGAGAAAAAGTCTATAAAAATGGCAATTTTGGTCCCATTGAGGCTATAAAAATTAGTTATTCAACATGAGGCACAATCCAAATGACATTTTGAATACATTTTTCTACAGTCCAAAAAAACAATTTTCTGATGAAAAACGATGACCCGTGACCTGTTGAACAGTCTCCAAATGGTCAGAAATTGTAATTTTTTAATGTTTAATTTTTTGACTGTAAATGAATATTGAATGTGAATTAGAACTCTTGGAACTAAAATAAGTGTGTTTAGAGTCATTTTAATGCCTGAAATTGGTCGAAATAGAAGCTTCTGAGTAGGAGAAAAAGTCTGTAAAAATGGCAATTTTGGTCACATTGAGGCTGTAAAAAGTAGTTATTCAACATGAGGCACAATCCAAATGACATTTTGAATCAATTTTTACACAGTCAAAAAAATCAATTTTCTGATGAAAAACGATGACCCGTGACCTGTCGAACTTTCTCCAAATGGTCAGAAATTTTAATTTTTTAACGTTTAATTTTTTGACTGTAAATGAATATTGAATGTGAATTAGAACTCTTGGAACTAAAATAAGTGTGTTTAGGATCATTTTAATGCCTGAAATTGGTCGAAATAGAAGCTTCTGAGTAGGAGAAAAAGTCTGTAAAAATGGCAATTTTGGTCACATTGAGGCTGTAAAAAGTAGTTATTCAACATGAGGCACAATCCAAATGACATTTTGAATACATTTTTCTACAGTCCCAAAAATCAATTTTCTGATGAAAAACGATGACCCGTGACCTGTCGAACTGTCTCCAAATGGTCAGAAATTATAATTTTTTAATGTTTAATTTTTTGACTGTAAATGAATATTGAATGTGAATTAGAACTCTTGGAACTAAAATAAGTGTGTTTAGAGTCATTTTAATGCCTGAAATTGGTCAAAATAGAAGCTTCTGAGTAGGAGAAAAAGTCTATAAAAATGGCAATTTTGGTCCCATTGAGGCTATAAAAATTAGTTATTCAACATGAGGCACAATCCAAATGACATTTTGAATACATTTTTCTACAGTCCAAAAAAACAATTTTCTGATGAAAAACGATGACCCGTGACCTGTTGAACAGTCTCCAAATGGTCAGAAATTGTAATTTTTTAATGTTTAATTTTTTGACTGTAAATGAATATTGAATGTGAATTAGAACTCTTGGAACTAAAATAAGTGTGTTTAGAGTCATTTTAATGCCTGAAATTGGTCGAAATAGAAGCTTCTGAGTAGGAGAAAAAGTCTGTAAAAATGGCAATTTTGGTCACATTGAGGCTGTAAAAAGTAGTTATTCAACATGAGGCACAATCCAAATGACATTTTGAATCAATTTTTACACAGTCAAAAAAATCAATTTTCTGATGAAAAACGATGACCCGTGACCTGTCGAACTTTCTCCAAATGGTCAGAAATTATAATTTTTTAACGTTTAATTTTTTGACTAAATGAATATTGAATGTGAATTAGAACTCTTGGAACTAAAATAAGTGTGTTTAGGGTCATTTTAATGCCTGAAATTGGTCGAAAAAGAAGCTTCTGAGTAGGAGAAAAAGTCTGTAAAAATGGCAATTTTGGTCACATTGAGGATATAAAAAGTAGTTATTCAACATGAGGCACAATCCAAATGACATTTTGAATACATTTTTCTACAGTCCAAAAAATCCATTTTCTGATGAAAAACGATGACCCGTGACCTGTCGAACTGTCTCCAAATGGTCAGAAATTATAATTTTTTAATGTTTAGTTTTTTGACTGTAAATGAATATTGAATGTGAATTAGAACTCTTGGAACTAAAATAAGTGTGTTTAGAGTCATTTTAATGCCTGAAATTGGTCGAAATAGAAGCTTCTGAGTAGGAGAAAAAGTCTGTAAAAATGGCAATTTTGGTCACATTGAGGCTGTAAAAAGAGTTATTCAAAATGAGGCACAATCCAAATGACATTTTGAATCAATTTTTACACAGTCAAAAAAAATCAATTTTCTGATGAAAAACGATGACCCTTAACCTGTCGAACTTTCTCCAAATGGTCAGAAATTATAATTTTTTAACTTTTAATTTTTTGACTGTAAATGAATATTGAATGTGAATTAGAACTCTTTGAACTAAAATAAGTGTGTTTAGAGTCATTTTAATGCCTGAAATTGGTCGAAATAGAAGCTTCTGAGTAGGAGAAAAAGTCTGTAAAAATGGCAATTTTGGTCACATTGAGGATATAAAAAGTAGTTATTCAACATGAGGCACAATCCAAATGACATTTTGAATAAATTTTTCTACAGTCCAAAAAATCAATTTTCTGATGAAAAACGATGACCCGTACCTGTCGAACAGTCTCCAAATGGTCAGAAATTATAATTTTTTAATGTTTAATTTTTCGACTGTAAATGAATATTGAATGTGAATTAGAACTCTTGGAACTAAAATAAGTGTGTTTAGAGTCATTTTAATGCCTGAAATTGGTCGAAATAGAAGCTTCTGAGTAGGAGAAAAAGTCTGTAAAAATTGCAATTTTGGTCACATTGAGGCTGTAAAAAGTAGTTATTCAACTTGAGGCACAATCCAAATGACATTTTGAATCAATTTTTCTACACTCAAAAAAAAACAATTTTCTGATGAAAAACGATGACCCGTGACCTGTCGAACTTTCTCCAAATGGTCAGAAATTATAATTTTGTAATCTTTAATTTTTTGACTGTAAATGAATATTGAATGTGAATTAGAACTCTTGGAACTAAAATAAGTGTGTTTAGAGTCATTTTAATGCCTGAAATTGGTCGAAATAGAAGCTTCTGAGTAGGAGAAAAAGTCTGTAAAAATGGCAATTTTGGTCACACATTGAGGCTGTAAAAAGTAGTTATTCAACATGAGGCACAATCCAAATGACATTTTGAATCAATTTTTACACAGTCAAAAAAATCAATTTTCTGATGAAAAACGATGACCCGTGACCTGTCGAACTTTCTCCAAATGGTCATAAATTATAATTTTTTAACGTTTACATTTTTTACTGTAAATGAATATTGAATGTGAATTAGAACTCTTGGAACTAAAATAAGTGTGTTTAGAGTCATTTTAATGCCTGAAATTGGTCAAAATAGAAGCTTCTGAGTAGGAGAAAAAGTCTATAAAAATGGCAATTTTGGTCCCATTGAGGCTATAAAAATTAGTTATTCAACATGAGGCACAATCCAAATGACATTTTGAATACATTTTTCTACAGTCCAAAAAAACAATTTTCTGATGAAAAACGATGACCCGTGACCTGTTGAACAGTCTCCAAATGGTCAGAAATTATAATTTTTTAATGTTTAATTTTTTGACTGTAAATGAATATTGAATGTGAATTAGAACTCTTGGAACTAAAATAAGTGTGTTTAGAGTCATTTTAATGCCTGAAATTGGTCGAAATAGAAGCTTCTGAGTAGGAGAAAAAGTCTGTAAAAATGGCAATTTTGGTCACATTGAGGCTGTAAAAAGTAGTTATTCAACATGAGGCACAATCCAAATGACATTTTGAATCAATTTTTACACAGTCAAAAAAATCAATTTTCTGATGAAAAACGATGACCCGTGACCTGTCGAACTTTCTCCAAATGGTCAGAAATTTTAATTTTTTAACGTTTAATTTTTTGACTGTAAATGAATATTGAATGTGAATTAGAACTCTTGGAACTAAAATAAGTGTGTTTAGGATCATTTTAATGCCTGAAATTGGTCGAAATAGAAGCTTCTGAGTAGGAGAAAAAGTCTGTAAAAATGGCAATTTTGGTCACATTGAGGCTGTAAAAAGTAGTTATTCAACATGAGGCACAATCCAAATGACATTTTGAATACATTTTTCTACAGTCCCAAAAATCAATTTTCTGATGAAAAACGATGACCCGTGACCTGTCGAACTGTCTCCAAATGGTCAGAAATTATAATTTTTTAATGTTTAATTTTTTGACTGTAAATGAATATTGAATGTGAATTAGAACTCTTGGAACTAAAATAAGTGTGTTTAGAGTCATTTTAATGCCTGAAATTGGTCAAAATAGAAGCTTCTGAGTAGGAGAAAAAGTCTATAAAAATGGCAATTTTGGTCCCATTGAGGCTATAAAAATTAGTTATTCAACATGAGGCACAATCCAAATGACATTTTGAATACATTTTCCTACAGTCCAAAAAAACAATTTTCTGATGAAAAACGATGACCCGTGACCTGTTGAACAGTCTCCAAATGGTCAGAAATTGTAATTTTTTAATGTTTAATTTTTTGACTGTAAATGAATATTGAATGTGAATTAGAACTCTTGGAACTAAAATAAGTGTGTTTAGAGTCATTTTAATGCCTGAAATTGGTCGAAATAGAAGCTTCTGAGTAGGAGAAAAAGTCTGTAAAAATGGCAATTTTGGTCACATTGAGGCTGTAAAAAGTAGTTATTCAACATGAGGCACAATCCAAATGACATTTTGAATCAATTTTTACACAGTCAAAAAAATCAATTTTCTGATGAAAAACGATGACCCGTGACCTGTCGAACTTTCTCCAAATGGTCAGAAATTTTAATTTTTTAACGTTTAATTTTTTGACTGTAAATGAATATTGAATGTGAATTAGAACTCTTGGAACTAAAATAAGTGTGTTTAGGATCATTTTAATGCCTGAAATTGGTCGAAATAGAAGCTTCTGAGTAGGAGAAAAAGTCTGTAAAAATGGCAATTTTGGTCACATTGAGGCTGTAAAAAGTAGTTATTCAACATGAGGCACAATCCAAATGACATTTTGAATACATTTTTCTACAGTCCCAAAAATCAATTTTCTGATGAAAAACGATGACCCGTGACCTGTCGAACTGTCTCCAAATGGTCAGAAATTATAATTTTTTAATGTTTAATTTTTTGACTGTAAATGAATATTGAATGTGAATTAGAACTCTTGGAACTAAAATAAGTGTGTTTAGAGTCATTTTAATGCCTGAAATTGGTCAAAATAGAAGCTTCTGAGTAGGAGAAAAAGTCTATAAAAATGGCAATTTTGGTCCCATTGAGGCTATAAAAATTAGTTATTCAACATGAGGCACAATCCAAATGACATTTTGAATACATTTTTCTACAGTCCAAAAA
The DNA here is from genome assembly GCF_964204655.1 of Triturus cristatus. Classification (NCBI taxonomy): domain Eukaryota; kingdom Metazoa; phylum Chordata; class Amphibia; order Caudata; family Salamandridae; genus Triturus; species Triturus cristatus. The sequence continues at coordinate 471,229,271 of NC_140592.1, forward strand.
AACAATTTTCTGATGAAAAACGATGACCCGTGACCTGTTGAACAGTCTCCAAATGGTCAGAAATTGTAATTTTTTAATGTTTAATTTTTTGACTGTAAATGAATATTGAATGTGAATTAGAACTCTTGGAACTAAAATAAGTGTGTTTAGAGTCATTTTAATGCCTGAAATTGGTCGAAATAGAAGCTTCTGAGTAGGAGAAAAAGTCTGTAAAAATGGCAATTTTGGTCACATTGAGGCTGTAAAAAGTAGTTATTCAACATGAGGCACAATCCAAATGACATTTTGAATCAATTTTTACACAGTCAAAAAAATCAATTTTCTGATGAAAAACGATGACCCGTGACCTGTCGAACTTTCTCCAAATGGTCAGAAATTATAATTTTTTAACGTTTAATTTTTTGACTAAATGAATATTGAATGTGAATTAGAACTCTTGGAACTAAAATAAGTGTGTTTAGGGTCATTTTAATGCCTGAAATTGGTTGAAAAAGAAGCTTCTGAGTAGGAGAAAAAGTCTGTAAAAATGGCAATTTTGGTCACATTGAGGATATAAAAAGTAGTTATTCAACATGAGGCACAATCCAAATGACATTTTGAATACATTTTTCTACAGTCCAAAAAATCCATTTTCTGATGAAAAACGATGACCCGTGACCTGTCGAACAGTCTCCAAATGGTCAGAAATTATAATTTTTTAATGTTTAATTTTTTGACTGTAAATGAATATTGAATGTGAATTAGAACTCTTGGAACTAAAATAAGTGTGTTTAGAGTCATTTTAATGCCTGAAATTGGTCGAAATAGAAGCTTCTGAGTAGGAGAAAAAGTCTGTAAAAATGGCAATTTTGGTCACATTGAGGCTGTAAAAAGTAGTTATTCAACATGAGGCACAATCCAAATGACATTTTGAATCAATTTTTACACAGTCAAAAAAATCAATTTTCTGATGAAAAACGATGACCCGTGACCTGTCCAACTTTCTCCAAATGGTCAGAAATTTTAATTTTTTAACGTTTAATTTTTTGACTGTAAATGAATATTGAATGTGAATTAGAACTCTTGGAACTAAAATAAGTGTGTTTAGGATCATTTTAATGCCTGAAATTGGTCGAAATAGAAGCTTCTGAGTAGGAGAAAAAGTCTGTAAAAATGGCAATTTTGGTCACATTGAGGCTGTAAAAAGTAGTTATTCAACATGAGGCACAATCCAAATGACATTTTGAATACATTTTTCTACAGTCCCAAAAATCAATTTTCTGATGAAAAACGATGACCCGTGACCTGTCGAACTGTCTCCAAATGGTCAGAAATTATAATTTTTTAATGTTTAATTTTTTGACTGTAAATGAATATTGAATGTGAATTAGAACTCTTGGAACTAAAATAAGTGTGTTTAGAGTCATTTTAATGCCTGAAATTGGTCAAAATAGAAGCTTCTGAGTAGGAGAAAAAGTCTATAAAAATGGCAATTTTGGTCCCATTGAGGCTATAAAAATTAGTTATTCAACATGAGGCACAATCCAAATGACATTTTGAATACATTTTTCTACAGTCCAAAAAAACAATTTTCTGATGAAAAACGATGACCCGTGACCTGTTGAACAGTCTCCAAATGGTCAGAAATTGTAATTTTTTAATGTTTAATTTTTTGACTGTAAATGAATATTGAATGTGAATTAGAACTCTTGGAACTAAAATAAGTGTGTTTAGAGTCATTTTAATGCCTGAAATTGGTCGAAATAGAAGCTTCTGAGTAGGAGAAAAAGTCTGTAAAAATGGCAATTTTGGTCACATTGAGGCTGTAAAAAGTAGTTATTCAACATGAGGCACAATCCAAATGACATTTTGAATCAATTTTTACACAGTCAAAAAAATCAATTTTCTGATGAAAAACGATGACCCGTGACCTGTCGAACTTTCTCCAAATGGTCAGAAATTTTAATTTTTTAACGTTTAATTTTTTGACTGTAAATGAATATTGAATGTGAATTAGAACTCTTGGAACTAAAATAAGTGTGTTTAGGATCATTTTAATGCCTGAAATTGGTCGAAATAGAAGCTTCTGAGTAGGAGAAAAAGTCTGTAAAAATGGCAATTTTGGTCACATTGAGGCTGTAAAAAGTAGTTATTCAACATGAGGCACAATCCAAATGACATTTTGAATACATTTTTCTACAGTCCCAAAAATCAATTTTCTGATGAAAAACGATGACCCGTGACCTGTCGAACTGTCTCCAAATGGTCAGAAATTATAATTTTTTAATGTTTAATTTTTTGACTGTAAATGAATATTGAATGTGAATTAGAACTCTTGGAACTAAAATAAGTGTGTTTAGAGTCATTTTAATGCCTGAAATTGGTCAAAATAGAAGCTTCTGAGTAGGAGAAAAAGTCTATAAAAATGGCAATTTTGGTCCCATTGAGGCTATAAAAATTAGTTATTCAACATGAGGCACAATCCAAATGACATTTTGAATACATTTTTCTACAGTCCAAAAAAACAATTTTCTGATGAAAAACGATGACCCGTGACCTGTTGAACAGTCTCCAAATGGTCAGAAATTGTAATTTTTTAATGTTTAATTTTTTGACTGTAAATGAATATTGAATGTGAATTAGAACTCTTGGAACTAAAATAAGTGTGTTTAGAGTCATTTTAATGCCTGAAATTGGTCGAAATAGAAGCTTCTGAGTAGGAGAAAAAGTCTGTAAAAATGGCAATTTTGGTCACATTGAGGCTGTAAAAAGTAGTTATTCAACATGAGGCACAATCCAAATGACATTTTGAATCAATTTTTACACAGTCAAAAAAATCAATTTTCTGATGAAAAACGATGACCCGTGACCTGTCGAACTTTCTCCAAATGGTCAGAAATTATAATTTTTTAACGTTTAATTTTTTGACTAAATGAATATTGAATGTGAATTAGAACTCTTGGAACTAAAATAAGTGTGTTTAGGGTCATTTTAATGCCTGAAATTGGTTGAAAAAGAAGCTTCTGAGTAGGAGAAAAAGTCTGTAAAAATGGCAATTTTGGTCACATTGAGGATATAAAAAGTAGTTATTCAACATGAGGCACAATCCAAATGACATTTTGAATACATTTTTCTACAGTCCAAAAAATCCATTTTCTGATGAAAAACGATGACCCGTGACCTGTCGAACTGTCTCCAAATGGTCAGAAATTATAATTTTTTAATGTTTAGTTTTTTGACTGTAAATGAATATTGAATGTGAATTAGAACTCTTGGAACTAAAATAAGTGTGTTTAGAGTCATTTTAATGCCTGAAATTGGTCGAAATAGAAGCTTCTGAGTAGGAGAAAAAGTCTGTAAAAATGGCAATTTTGGTCACATTGAGGCTGTAAAAAGAGTTATTCAACATGAGGCACAATCCAAATGACATTTTGAATCAATTTTTACACAGTCAAAAAAATCAATTTTCTGATGAAAAACGATGACCCTTAACCTGTCGAACTTTCTCCAAATGGTCAGAAATTATAATTTTTTAACTTTTAATTTTTTGACTGTAAATGAATATTGAATGTGAATTAGAACTCTTGGAACTAAAATAAGTGTGTTTAGGATCATTTTAATGCCTGAAATTGGTCGAAATAGAAGCTTCTGAGTAGGAGAAAAAGTCTGTAAAAATGGCAATTTTGGTCACATTGAGGCTGTAAAAAGTAGTTATTCAACATGAGGCACAATCCAAATGACATTTTGAATACATTTTTCTACAGTCCCAAAAATCAATTTTCTGATGAAAAACGATGACCCGTGACCTGTCGAACTGTCTCCAAATGGTCAGAAATTATAATTTTTTAATGTTTAATTTTTTGACTGTAAATGAATATTGAATGTGAATTAGAACTCTTGGAACTAAAATAAGTGTGTTTAGAGTCATTTTAATGCCTGAAATTGGTCAAAATAGAAGCTTCTGAGTAGGAGAAAAAGTCTATAAAAATGGCAATTTTGGTCCCATTGAGGCTATAAAAATTAGTTATTCAACATGAGGCACAATCCAAATGACATTTTGAATACATTTTTCTACAGTCCAAAAAAACAATTTTCTGATGAAAAACGATGACCCGTGACCTGTTGAACAGTCTCCAAATGGTCAGAAATTGTAATTTTTTAATGTTTAATTTTTTGACTGTAAATGAATATTGAATGTGAATTAGAACTCTTGGAACTAAAATAAGTGTGTTTAGAGTCATTTTAATGCCTGAAATTGGTCGAAATAGAAGCTTCTGAGTAGGAGAAAAAGTCTGTAAAAATGGCAATTTTGGTCACATTGAGGCTGTAAAAAGTAGTTATTCAACATGAGGCACAATCCAAATGACATTTTGAATCAATTTTTACACAGTCAAAAAAATCAATTTTCTGATGAAAAACGATGACCCGTGACCTGTCGAACTTTCTCCAAATGGTCAGAAATTTTAATTTTTTAACGTTTAATTTTTTGACTGTAAATGAATATTGAATGTGAATTAGAACTCTTGGAACTAAAATAAGTGTGTTTAGGATCATTTTAATGCCTGAAATTGGTCGAAATAGAAGCTTCTGAGTAGGAGAAAAAGTCTGTAAAAATGGCAATTTTGGTCAAATTGAGGCTGTAAAAAGTAGTTATTCAACATGAGGCACAATCCAAATGACATTTTGAATACATTTTTCTACAGTCCCAAAAATCAATTTTCTGATGAAAAACGATGACCCGTGACCTGTCGAACTGTCTCCAAATGGTCAGAAATTATAATTTTTTAATGTTTAATTTTTTGACTGTAAATGAATATTGAATGTGAATTAGAACTCTTGGAACTAAAATAAGTGTGTTTAGAGTCATTTTAATGCCTGAAATTGGTCAAAATAGAAGCTTCTGAGTAGGAGAAAAAGTCTATAAAAATGGCAATTTTGGTCCCATTGAGGCTATAAAAATTAGTTATTCAACATGAGGCACAATCCAAATGACATTTTGAATACATTTTTCTACAGTCCAAAAAAACAATTTTCTGATGAAAAACGATGACCCGTGACCTGTTGAACAGTCTCCAAATGGTCAGAAATTGTAATTTTTTAATGTTTAATTTTTTGACTGTAAATGAATATTGAATGTGAATTAGAACTCTTGGAACTAAAATAAGTGTGTTTAGAGTCATTTTAATGCCTGAAATTGGTCGAAATAGAAGCTTCTGAGTAGGAGAAAAAGTCTGTAAAAATGGCAATTTTGGTCACATTGAGGCTGTAAAAAGTAGTTATTCAACATGAGGCACAATCCAAATGACATTTTGAATCAATTTTTACACAGTCAAAAAAATCAATTTTCTGATGAAAAACGATGACCCGTGACCTGTCGAACTTTCTCCAAATGGTCAGAAATTATAATTTTTTAACGTTTAATTTTTTGACTAAATGAATATTGAATGTGAATTAGAACTCTTGGAACTAAAATAAGTGTGTTTAGGGTCATTTTAATGCCTGAAATTGGTTGAAAAAGAAGCTTCTGAGTAGGAGAAAAAGTCTGTAAAAATGGCAATTTTGGTCACATTGAGGATATAAAAAGTAGTTATTCAACATGAGGCACAATCCAAATGACATTTTGAATACATTTTTCTACAGTCCAAAAAATCCATTTTCTGATGAAAAACGATGACCCGTGACCTGTCGAACTGTCTCCAAATGGTCAGAAATTATAATTTTTTAATGTTTAGTTTTTTGACTGTAAATGAATATTGAATGTGAATTAGAACTCTTGGAACTAAAATAAGTGTGTTTAGAGTCATTTTAATGCCTGAAATTGGTCGAAATAGAAGCTTCTGAGTAGGAGAAAAAGTCTGTAAAAATGGCAATTTTGGTCACATTGAGGCTGTAAAAAGAGTTATTCAACATGAGGCACAATCCAAATGACATTTTGAATCAATTTTTACACAGTCAAAAAAATCAATTTTCTGATGAAAAACGATGACCCTTAACCTGTCGAACTTTCTCCAAATGGTCAGAAATTATAATTTTTTAATGTTTATTTTTTTGACTGTAAATGAATATTGAATGTGAATTAGAACTCTTGGAACTAAAATAAGTGTGTTTAGGATCATTTTAATGCCTGAAATTGGTCGAAATAGAAGCTTCTGAGTAGGAGAAAAAGTCTGTAAAAATGGCAATTTTGGTCACATTGAGGCTGTAAAAAGTAGTTATTCAACATGAGGCACAATCCAAATGACATTTTGAATACATTTTTCTACAGTCCCAAAAATCAATTTTCTGATGAAAAACGATGACCCGTGACCTGTCGAACTGTCTCCAAATGGTCAGAAATTATAATTTTTTAATGTTTAATTTTTTGACTGTAAATGAATATTGAGTGTGAATTAGAACTCTTGGAACTAAAATAAGTGTGTTTAGAGTCATTTTAATGCCTGAAATTGGTCAAAATAGAAGCTTCTGAGTAGGAGAAAAAGTCTATAAAAATGGCAATTTTGGTCCCATTGAGGCTATAAAAATTAGTTATTCAACATGAGGCACAATCCAAATGACATTTTGAATACATTTTTCTACAGTCCAAAAAAACAATTTTCTGATGAAAAACGATGACCCGTGACCTGTTGAACAGTCTCCAAATGGTCAGAAATTGTAATTTTTTAATGTTTAATTTTTTGACTGTAAATGAATATTGAATGTGAATTAGAACTCTTGGAACTAAAATAAGTGTGTTTAGAGTCATTTTAATGCCTGAAATTGGTCGAAATAGAAGCTTCTGAGTAGGAGAAAAAGTCTGTAAAAATGGCAATTTTGGTCACATTGAGGCTGTAAAAAGTAGTTATTCAACATGAGGCACAATCCAAATGACATTTTGAATCAATTTTTACACAGTCAAAAAAATCAATTTTCTGATGAAAAACGATGACCCGTGACCTGTCGAACTTTCTCCAAATGGTCAGAAATTTTAATTTTTTAACGTTTAATTTTTTGACTGTAAATGAATATTGAATGTGAATTAGAACTCTTGGAACTAAAATAAGTGTGTTTAGGATCATTTTAATGCCTGAAATTGGTCGAAATAGAAGCTTCTGAGTAGGAGAAAAAGTGTGTAAAAATGGCAATTTTGGTCACATTGAGGCTGTAAAAAGTAGTTATTCAACATGAGGCACAATCCAAATGACATTTTGAATACATTTTTCTACAGTCCCAAAAATCAATTTTCTGATGAAAAACGATGACCCGTGACCTGTCGAACTGTCTCCAAATGGTCAGAAATTATAATTTTTTAATGTTTAAGTTTTTTGACTGTAAATGAATATTGAATGTGAATTAGAACTCTTGGAACTAAAATAAGTGTGTTTAGAGTCATTTTAATGCCTGAAATTGGTCAAAATAGAAGCTTCTGAGTAGGAGAAAAAGTCTATAAAAATCGCAATTTTGGTCCCATTGAGGCTATAAAAATTAGTTATTCAACATGAGGCACAATCCAAATGACATTTTGAATACATTTTTCTACAGTCCAAAAAAACAATTTTCTGATGAAAAACGATGACCCGTGACCTGTTGAACAGTCTCTAAATGGTCAGAAATTGTAATTTTTTAATGTTTAATTTTTTGACTGTAAATGAATATTGAATGTGAATTAGAACTCTTGGAACTAAAATAAGTGTGTTTAGAGTCATTTTAATGCCTGAAATTGGTCGAAATAGAAGCTTCTGAGTAGGAGAAAAAGTCTGTAAAAATGGCAATTTTGGTCACATTGAGGCTGTAAAAAGTAGTTATTCAACATGAGGCACAATCCAAATGACATTTTGAATCAATTTTTACACAGTCAAAAAAATCAATTTTCTGATGAAAAACGATGACCCGTGACCTGTCGAACTTTCTCCAAATGGTCAGAAATTATAATTTTTTAACGTTTAATTTTTTGACTAAATGAATATTGAATGTGAATTAGAACTCTTGGAACTAAAATAAGTGTGTTTAGGGTCATTTTAATGCCTGAAATTGGTTGAAAAAGAAGCTTCTGAGTAGGAGAAAAAGTCTGTAAAAATGGCAATTTTGGTCACATTGAGGATATAAAAAGTAGTTATTCAACATGAGGCACAATCCAAATGACATTTTGAATACATTTTTCTACAGTCCAAAAAATCCATTTTCTGATGAAAAACGATGACCCGTGACCTGTCGAACGGTCTCCAAATGGTCAGAAATTATAATTTTTTAATGTTTAGTTTTTTGACTGTAAATGAATATTGAATGTGAATTAGAACTCTTGGAACTAAAATAAGTGTGTTTAGAGTCATTTTAATGCCTGAAATTGGTCGAAATAGAAGCTTCTGAGTAGGAGAAAAAGTCTGTAAAAATGGCAATTTTGGTCACATTGAGGCTGTAAAAAGTAGTTATTCAACATGAGGCACAATCCAAATGACATTTTGAATCAATTTTTACACAGTCAAAAAAATCAATTTTCTGATGAAAAACGATGACCCTTAACCTGTCGAACTTTCTCCAAATGGTCAGAAATTATAATTTTTTAACGTTTAATTTTTTGACTGTAAATGAATATTGAATGTGAATTAGAACTCTTGGAACTAAAATAAGTGTGTTTAGGGTCATTTTAATGCCTGAAATTGGTCGAAATAGAAGCTTCTGAGTAGGAGAAAAAGTCTGTAAAAATGGCAATTTTGGTCACATTGAGGATATAAAAATTAGTTATTCAACATGAGGCACAATCCAAATGACATTTTGAATCAATTTTTACACAGTCAAAAAAATCAATTTTCTGATGAAAAACGATGACCCTTAACCTGTCGAACTTTCTCCAAATGGTCAGAAATTGTAATTTTTTAATGTTTAATTTTTTGACTGTAAATGAATATTGAATGTGAATTAGAACTCTTGGAACTAAAATAAGTGTGTTTAGAGTCATTTTAATGCCTGAAATTGGTCGAAATAGAAGCTTCTGAGTAGGAGAAAAAGTCTGTAAAAATGGCAATTTTGGTCACATTGAGGCTGTAAAAAGTAGTTATTCAACATGAGGCACAATCCAAATGACATTTTGAATCAATTTTTACACAGTCAAAAAAATCAATTTTCTGATGAAAAACGATGACCCGTGACCTGTCGAACTTTCTCCAAATGGTCAGAAATTTTAATTTTTTAACGTTTAATTTTTTGACTGTAAATGAATATTGAATGTGAATTAGAACTCTTGGAACTAAAATAAGTGTGTTTAGGATCATTTTAATGCCTGAAATTGGTCGAAATAGAAGCTTCTGAGTAGGAGAAAAAGTGTGTAAAAATGGCAATTTTGGTCACATTGAGGCTGTAAAAAGTAGTTATTCAACATGAGGCACAATCCAAATGACATTTTGAATACATTTTTCTACAGTCCCAAAAATCAATTTTCTGATGAAAAACGATGACCCGTGACCTGTCGAACTGTCTCCAAATGGTCAGAAATTATAATTTTTTAATGTTTAAGTTTTTTGACTGTAAATGAATATTGAATGTGAATTAGAACTCTTGGAACTAAAATAAGTGTGTTTAGAGTCATTTTAATGCCTGAAATTGGTCAAAATAGAAGCTTCTGAGTAGGAGAAAAAGTCTATAAAAATCGCAATTTTGGTCCCATTGAGGCTATAAAAATTAGTTATTCAACATGAGGCACAATCCAAATGACATTTTGAATACATTTTTCTACAGTCCAAAAAAACAATTTTCTGATGAAAAACGATGACCCGTGACCTGTTGAACAGTCTCTAAATGGTCAGAAATTGTAATTTTTTAATGTTTAATTTTTTGACTGTAAATGAATATTGAATGTGAATTAGAACTCTTGGAACTAAAATAAGTGTGTTTAGAGTCATTTTAATGCCTGAAATTGGTCGAAATAGAAGCTTCTGAGTAGGAGAAAAAGTCTGTAAAAATGGCAATTTTGGTCACATTGAGGCTGTAAAAAGTAGTTATTCAACATGAGGCACAATCCAAATGACATTTTGAATCAATTTTTACACAGTCAAAAAAATCAATTTTCTGATGAAAAACGATGACCCGTGACCTGTCGAACTTTCTCCAAATGGTCAGAAATTATAATTTTTTAACGTTTAATTTTTTGACTAAATGAATATTGAATGTGAATTAGAACTCTTGGAACTAAAATAAGTGTGTTTAGGGTCATTTTAATGCCTGAAATTGGTCGAAAAAGAAGCTTCTGAGTAGGAGAAAAAGTCTGTAAAAATGGCAATTTTGGTCACATTGAGGATATAAAAAGTAGTTATTCAACATGAGGCACAATCCAAATGACATTTTGAATACATTTTTCTACAGTCCAAAAAATCCATTTTCTGATGAAAAACGATGACCCGTGACCTGTCGAACGGTCTCCAAATGGTCAGAAATTATAATTTTTTAATGTTTCGTTTTTTGACTGTAAATGAATATTGAATGTGAATTAGAACTCTTGGAACTAAAATAAGTGTGTTTAGAGTCATTTTAATGCCTGAAATTGGTCGAAATAGAAGCTTCTGAGTAGGAGAAAAAGTCTGTAAAAATGGCAATTTTGGTCACATTGAGGCTGTAAAAAGTAGTTATTCAACATGAGGCACAATCCAAATGACATTTTGAATCAATTTTTACACAGTCAAAAAAATCAATTTTCTGATGAAAAACGATGACCCTTAACCTGTCGAACTTTCTCCAAATGGTCAGAAATTATAATTTTTTAACGTTTAATTTTTTGACTGTAAATGAATATTGAATGTGAATTAGAACTCTTGGAACTAAAATAAGTGTGTTTAGGGTCATTTTAATGCCTGAAATTGGTCGAAATAGAAGCTTCTGAGTAGGAGAAAAAGTCTGTAAAAATGGCAATTTTGGTCACATTGAGGATATAAAAATTAGTTATTCAACATGAGGCACAATCCAAATGACATTTTGAATCAATTTTTACACAGTCAAAAAAATCAATTTTCTGATGAAAAACGATGACCCTTAACCTGTCGAACTTTCTCCAAATGGTCAGAAATTATAATTTTTTAACGTTTAATTTTTTGACTGTAAATGAATATTGAATGTGAATTAGAACTCTTGGAACTAAAATAAGTGTGTTTAGAGTCATTTTAATGCCTGAAATTGGTCGAAATAGAAGCTTCTGAGTAGGAGAAAAAGTCTATAAAAATGGCAATTTTGGTCACATTGAGGCTATAAAAATTAGTTATTCAACATGAGGCACAATCCAAATGACATTTTGAATACATTTTTCTACAGTCCAAAAAATCAATTTTCTGATGAAAAACGATGACCCGTGACCTGTTGAACAGTCTCCAAATGGTCAGAAATTATAATTTTTTAATGTTTAATTTTTTGACTGTAAATGAATATTGAATGTGAATTAGAACTCTTGGAACTAAAATAAGTGTGTTTAGGGTCATTTTATTGCCTGGAATTGGGTGAAATAGAAGCTTCTGAGTAGGAGAAAAAGTCTGTAAAAATGGCAATTTTGGTCACATTGAGGATATAAAAAGTAGTTATTCAACATGAGGCACAATCCAAATGACATTTTGAATAAATTTTTACACAGTAAAAAAAATCAATTTTCTGATGAAAAACGATGACCCGTACCTGTCGAACAGTCTCCAAATGGTCAGAAATTATAATTTTTTAATGTTTAATTTTTTGACTGTAAATGAATATTGAATGTGAATTAGAACTCTTGGAACTAAAATAAGTGTGTTTAGAGTCATTTTAATGCCTGGAATTGGTCGAAATAGAAGCTTCTGAGTAGGATAAAAAGTCTGTAAAAATGGCAATTTTGGTCACATTGAGGCTGTAAAAAGTAGTTATTCAACATGAGGCACAATCCAAATGACATTTTGAATCAATTTTTACACAGTCAAAAAAATAAATTTTCTGATGAAAAACGATGACCCGTGACCTGTCGAACTTTCTCCAAATGGTCAGAAATTATAATTTTTTAACGTTTAATTTTTTGACTGTAAATGAATATTGAATGTGAATTAGAACTCTTGGAACTAAAATAAGTGTGTTTAGGGTCATTTTAATGCCTGAAATTGGTCGAAATAGAAGCTTCTGAGTAGGAGAAAAAGTCTGTAAAAATGGCAATTTTGGTCACATTGAGGATATAAAAAGTAGTTATTCAACATGAGGCACAATCCAAATGACATTTTGAATACATTTTTCTACAGTCCAAAAAATCAATTTTCTGATGAAAAACGATGACCCGTGACCTGTCGAACAGTCTCCAAATGGTCAGAAATTATAATTTTTTAATGTTTAATTTTTTGACTGTAAATGAATATTGAATGTGAATTAGAACTCTTGGAACTAAAATAAGTGTGTTTAGAGTCCTTTTAATGCCTGAAATTGGTCGAAATAGAAGCTTCTGAGTAGGAGAAAAAGTCTGTAAAAATGGCACTTTTGGTCACATTGAGGCTGTAAAAAGTAGTTATTCAACATGAGGCACAATCCAAATTACATTTTGAATCAATTTTTACACATTCAAAAAAATCAATTTTCTGATGAAAAACGATGACCCGTGACCTGTCGAACTTTCTCCAAATGGTCAGAAATTATAATTTTTTAACGTTTAATTTTTTGACTGTAAATGAATATTGAATGTGAATTAGAACTCCTGGAACTAAAATAGGTGTGTTTAGGGTCATTTTAATGCCTGAAATTGGTCAAAATAGAAGCTTCTGAGTAGGAGAAAAAGTCTGTAAAAATGGCAATTTTGGTCGCATTGCGGATATAATAAGTAGTTATTCAACATGAGGCACAATCCAAATGACATTTTGAATAAATTTTTCTACAGTCCAAAAAAATCAATTTTCTGATGAAAAACGATGACCCGTGACCTGTCGAACTTTCTCCAAATGGTCAGAAATGATAATTTTTTAATGTTTAATATTTTGACTGTAAATGAATATTGAATGTGAATTAGAACTCTTGGAACTAAAATAAGTGTGTTTAGAGTCATATTAATGCCTGAAATTGGTCGAAATAGAAGCTTCTGAGTAGGAGAAAAAGTCTGTAAAAATGGCAATTTTGGTCACATTGAGGCTATAAAAAGTAGTTATTCAACATGAGGCACAATCCAAATGACATTTTGAATCAATTTTCCTACAGTCAAAAAAAACAATTTTCTGATGAAAAACGATGACCCGTGACCTGTCGAACTTTCTCCAAATGGTCATAAATTATAATTTTTTAACGTTTAATTGTTTGACTGTAAATGAATATTGAATGTGAATTAGAACTCTTGGAACTAAAATAGGTGTGTTTAGGGTCATTTTAATGCCTGAAATTGGTCGAAATAGAAGCTTCTGAGTAGGAGAAAAAGTCTGTAAAAATGGCAATTTTGGTCACATTGAGGATATAAAAAGTAGTTATTCAACATGAGGCACAATCCAAATGACATTTTGAATACATTTTTCTACAGTCCAAAAAATCAATTTTCTGATGAAAAACGATGACCCGTGACCTGTTGAACTGTCTCCAAATGGTCAGAAATTATAATTTTTTAACGTTTAATTTTTTTACTGTAAATGAATATTGAATGAATGTGAATTAGAACTCTTGGAACTAAAATAAGTGTGTTTAGAGTCATTTTAATGCCTGAAATTGGTCGAAATAGAAGCTTCTGAGTAGGAGAAAAATTCTGTAAAAATGGCAATTTTGGTCACATTGAGGCTGTAAAAAGTAGTTATTCAACATGAGGCACAATCCAAATGACATTTTGAATCAATTTTTCTACACTCAAAAAAAACAATTTTCTGATGAAAAACGATGACCCGTGACCTGTCGAACTTTCTCCAAATGGTCAGAAATTATAATTTTTTAATCTTTAATTTTTTGACTGTAAATGAATATTGAATGTGAATTAGAACTCTTGGAACTAAAATAAGTGTGTTTAGAGTCATTTTAATGCCTGAAATTGGTCGAAATAGAAGCTTCTGAGTAGGAGAAAAAGTCTATAAAAATGGCAATTTTGGTCACATTGAGGCTATAAAAATTAGTTATTCAACATGAGGCACAATCCAAATGACATTTTGAATACATTTTTCTACAGTCCAAAAAATCAATTTTCCGATGAAAAACGATGACCCGTGACCTGTCGAACAGTCTCCAAATGGTCAGAAATTATAATTTTTTAATGTTTAATTTTTTTACTGTAAATGAATATTGAATGTGAATTAGAACTCTTGGAACTAAAATAAGTGTGTTTAGAGTCATATTAATGCCTGAAATTGGTCGAAATAGAAGCTTCTGAGTAGGAGAAAAAGTCTGTAAAAATGGCAATTTTGGTCACATTGAGGCTATAAAAAGTAGTTATTCAACATGAGGCACAATCCAAATGACATTTTGAATCAATTTTTCTACAGTCAAAAAAAACAATTTTCTGATGAAAAACGATGACCCGTGACCTGTTGAACTGTCTCCAAATGGTCAGAAATTATAATTTTTTAACGTTTAATTTTTTTACTGTAAATGAATATTGAATGTGAATTAGAACTCTTGGAACTAAAATAAGTGTGTTTAGAGTCATTTTAATGCCTGAAATTGGTCGAAATAGAAGCTTCTGAGTAGGAGAAAAAGTCTGTAAAAATGGCAATTTTGGTCACATTGAGGCTGTAAAAAGTAGTTATTCAACATGAGGCACAATCCAAATGACATTTTGAATCAATTTTTCTACACTCAAAAAAAACAATTTTCTGATGAAAAACGATGACCCGTGACCTGTCGAACTTTCTCCAAATGGTCAGAAATTATAATTTTTTAATCTTTAATTTTTTGACTGTAAATGAATATTGAATGTGAATTAGAACTCTTGGAACTAAAATAAGTGTGTTTAGAGTCATTTTAATGCCTGAAATTGGTCGAAATAGAAGCTTCTGAGTAGGAGAAAAAGTCTATAAAAATGGCAATTTTGGTCACATTGAGGCTATAAAAATTAGTTATTCAACATGAGGCACAATCCAAATGACATTTTGAATACATTTTTCTACAGTCCAAAAAATCAATTTTCTGATGAAAAACGATGACCCGTGACCTGTCGAACAGTCTCCAAATGGTCAGAAATTATAATTTTTTAATGTTTAATTTTTTTACTGTAAATGAATATTGAATGTGAATTAGAACTCTTGGAACTAAAATAAGTGTGTTTAGAGTCATATTAATGCCTGAAATTGGTCGAAATAGAAGCTTCTGAGTAGGAGAAAAAGTCTGTAAAAATGGCAATTTTGGTCACATTGAGGCTATAAAAAGTAGTTATTCAACATGAGGCACAATCCAAATGACATTTTGAATCAATTTTTCTACAGTCAAAAAAAACAATTTTCTGATGAAAAACGATGACCCGTGACCTGTCGAACTTTCTCCAAATGGTCAGAAATTATAATTTTTTAACGTTTAAATTTTTTACTGTAAATGAATATTGAATGTGAATTAGAACTCTTGGAACTAAAATAAGTGTGTTTAGGGTCATTTTAATGCCTGAAATTGGTCGAAATAGAAGCTTCTGAGTAGGAGAAAAAGTCTGTAAAAATGGCAATTTTGGTCACATTGAGGATATAAAAAGTAGTTATTCAACATGAGTCACAATCCAAATGACATTTTGAATAAATTTTTCTACAGTCCAAAAAATCAATTTTCTGATGAAAAACGATGACCCGTACCTGTCGAACAGTCTCCAAATGGTCAGAAATTATAATTTTTTAATGTTTAATTTTTTGACTGTAAATGAATATTGAATGTGAATTAGAACTCTTGGAACTAAAATAAGTGTGTTTAGGGTCATTTTAATGCCTGAAATTGGTCGAAATAGAAGCTTCTGAGTAGGAGAAAAAGTCTGTAAAAATGGCAATTTTGGTCACATTGAGGATATAAAAAGTAGTTATTCAACATGAGGCACAATCCAAATGACATTTTGAATACATTTTTCTACAGTCCAAAAAATCAATTTTCTGATGAAAAACGATGACCCGTGACCTGTTGAACTGTCTCCAAATGGTCAGAAATTATAATTTTTTAACGTTTAATTTTTTTACTGTAAATGAATATTGAATGTGAATTAGAACTCTTGGAACTAAAATAAGTGTGTTTAGAGTCATTTTAATGCCTGAAATTGGTCGAAATAGAAGCTTCTGAGTAGGAGAAAAAGTCTGTAAAAATGGCAATTTTGGTCACATTGAGGCTGTAAAAAGTAGTTATTCAGCATGAGGCACAATCCAAATGACATTTTGAATCAATTTTTCTACACTCAAAAAAAACAATTTTCTGATGAAAAACGATGACCCGTGACCTGTCGAACTTTCTCCAAATGGTCAGAAATTATAATTTTTTAATCTTTAATTTTTTGACTGTAAATGAATATTGAATGTGAATTAGAACTCTTGGAACTAAAATAAGTGTGTTTAGAGTCATTTTAATGCCTGAAATTGGTCGAAATAGAAGCTTCTGAGTAGGAGAAAAAGTCTATAAAAATGGCAATTTTGGTCACATTGAGGCTATAAAAATTAGTTATTCAACATGAGGCACAATCCAAATGACATTTTGAATACATTTTTCTACAGTCCAAAAAATCAATTTTCTGATGAAAAACGATGACCCGTGACCTGTCGAACAGTCTCCAAATGGTCAGAAATTATAATTTTTTAATGTTTAATTTTTTTACTGTAAATGAATATTGAATGTGAATTAGAACTCTTGGAACTAAAATAAGTGTGTTTAGAGTCATTTTAATGCCTGAAATTGGTCGAAATAGAAGCTTCTGAGTAGGAGAAAAAGTCTGTAAAAATGGCAATTTTGGTCACACATTGAGGCTGTAAAAAGTAGTTATTCAACATGAGGCACAATCCAAATGACATTTTGAATCAATTTTTACACAGTCAAAAAAATTAATTTTCTGATGAAAAACGATGACCCGTGACCTGTCGAACTTTCTCCAAATGGTCAGAAATTATAATTTTTTAACGTTTAATTTTTTGACTGTAAATGAATATTGAATGTGAATTAGAACTCTTGGAACTAAAATAAGTGTGTTTAGGGTCATTTTAATGCCTGAAATTGGTCGAAATAGAAGCTTCTGAGTAGGAGAAAAAGTCTGTAAAAATGGCAATTTTGGTCACATTGAGGATATAAAAAGTAGTTATTCAACATGAGGCACAATCGAAATGACATTTTGAATACATTTTTCTACAGTCCAAAAAATCAATTTTCTGATGAAAAACGATGACCCGTGACCTGTTGAACTGTCTCCAAATGGTCAGAAATTATAATTTTTTAACGTTTAATTTTTTTACTGTAAAGGAATATTGAATGTGAATTAGAACTCTTGGAACTAAAATAAGTGTGTTTAGAGTCATTTTAATGCCTGAAATTGGTCGAAATAGAAGCTTCTGAGTAGGAGAAAAAGTCTGTAAAAATGGCAATTTTGGTCACATTGAGGCTGTAAAAAGTAGTTATTCAACTTGAGGCACAATCCAAATGACATTTTGAATCAATTTTTCTACACTCAAAAAAAACAATTTTCTGATGAAAAACGATGACCCGTGACCTGTCGAACTTTCTCCAAATGGTCAGAAATTATAATTTTTTAATCTTTAATTTTTTGACTGTAAATGAATATTGAATGTGAATTAGAACTCTTGGAACTAAAATAAGTGTGTTTAGAGTCATTTTAATGCCTGAAATTGGTCGAAATAGAAGCTTCTGAGTAGGAGAAAAAGTCTATAAAAATGGCAATTTTGGTCACATTGAGGCTAAAAAAATTAGTTATTCAACATGAGGCACAATCCAAATGACATTTTGAATACATTTTTCTACAGTCCAAAAAATCAATTTTCTGATGAAAAACGATGACCCGTGACCTGTCGAACAGTCTCCAAATGGTCAGAAATTATAATTTTTTAATGTTTAATTTTTTTACTGTAAATGAATATTGAATGTGAATTAGAACTCTTGGAACTAAAATAAGTGTGTTTAGAGTCATTTTAATGCCTGAAATTGGTCGAAATAGAAGCTTCTGAGTAGGAGAAAAAGTCTGTAAAAATGGCAATTTTGGTCACACATTGAGGCTGTAAAAAGTAGTTATTCAACATGAGGCACAATCCAAATGACATTTTGAATCAATTTTTACACAGTCAAAAAAATTAATTTTCTGATGAAAAACGATGACCCGTGACCTGTCGAACTTTCTCCAAATGGTCAGAAATTATAATTTTTTAACGTTTAATTTTTTGACTGTAAATGAATATTGAATGTGAATTAAAACTCTTGGAACTAAAATAAGTGTGTTTAGGGTCATTTTAATGCCTGAAATTGGTTGAAATAGAAGCTTCTTAGTAGGAGAAAAAGTCTGTAAAAATTGCAATTTTGGTCACTTTGAGGATATAAAAAGTAGTTATTCAACATGAGGCTCAATCCAAATGACATTTTGAATACATTTTTCTACAGTCCAAAAAATCAATTTTCTGATGAAAAACGATGACCCGTACCTGTCGAACAGTCTCCAAATGGTCAGAAATTATAATTTTTTAATGCTTAATTTTTTGACTGTAAATGAATATTGAATGTGAATTAGAACTCTGGGAACTAAAATAAGTGTGTTTAGATTCCTTTTAATGCCTGAAATTGGTCAAAATAGAAGCTTCTGAGTAGGAGAAAAAGTCTGTAAAAATGGCAATTTTGGTCACATTGAGGCTGTAAAAAGTAGTTATTCAACATGAGGCACAATCCAAATGACATTTTGAATCAATTTTTAGACAGTCAAAAAAATCAATTTTCTGATGAAAAACGATGACCCGTGACCTGTCGAACTTTCTCCAAATGGTCAGAAATTTTAATTTTTTAACGTTTAATTTTTTGACTGTAAATGAATATTGAATGTGAATTAGAACTCTTGGAACTAAAATAAGTGTGTTTAGAGTCATTTTAATGCCTGAAATTGGTCCGAAATAGAAGCTTCTGAATAGGAGAAAAAGTCTGTAAAAATGGCAATTTTGGTCGCATTGAGGATATAATAAGTAGTTATTTAACATGAGGCACAATCCAAATGACATTTTGAATAAATTTTTCTACAGTCCAAAAAAATCAATTTTCTGATGAAAAACGATGACCCGTGACCTGTCGAACTTTCTCCAAATGGTCAGAAATGATAATTTTTTAATGTTTAATTTTTTGACTGTAAATGAATATTGAATGTGAATTAGAACTCTTGGAACTAAAATAAGTGTGTTTAGAGTCATATTAATGCCTGAAATTGGTCGAAATAGAAGCTTCTGAGTAGGAGAAAAAGTCTGTAAAAATGGCAATTTTGGTCACATTGAGGCTGTAAAAAGTAGTTATTCAACATGAGGCACAATCCAAATGACATTTTGAATCAATTTTTACACATTCAAAAAAATCAATTTTCTGATGAAAAACGATGACCCGTGACCTGTCGAACTTTCTCCAAATGGTCAGAAATTATAATTTTTTAACGTTTAATTTTTTGACTGTAAATGAATATTGAATGTGAATTAGAACTCCTGGAACTAAAATAGGTGTGTTTAGGGTCATTTTAATGCCTGAAATTGGTCAAAATAGAAGCTTCTGAGTAGGAGAAAAAGTCTGTAAAAATGGCAATTTTGGTCGCATTGCGGATATAATAAGTAGTTATTCAACATGAGGCACAATCCAAATGACATTTTGAATAAATTTTTCTACAGTCCAAAAAAATCAATTTTCTGATGAAAAACGATGACCCGTGACCTGTCGAACTTTCTCCAAATGGTCAGAAATGATAATTTTTTAATGTTTAATATTTTGACTGTAAATGAATATTGAATGTGAATTAGAACTCTTGGAACTAAAATAAGTGTGTTTAGAGTCATATTAATGCCTGAAATTGGTCGAAATAGAAGCTTCTGAGTAGGAGAAAAAGTCTGTAAAAATGGCAATTTTGGTCACATTGAGGCTATAAAAAGTAGTTATTCAACATGAGGCACAATCCAAATGACATTTTGAATCAATTTTCCTACAGTCAAAAAAAACTATTTTCTGATGAAAAACGATGACCCGTGACCTGTCGATCTTTCTCCAAATGGTCATAAATTATAATTTTTTAACGTTTAAATTTTTTACTGTAAATGAATATTGAATGTGAATTAGAACTCTTGGAACTAAAATAAGTGTGTTTAGGGTCATTTTAATGCCTGAAATTGGTCGAAATAGAAGCTTCTGAGTAGGAGAAAAAGTCTGTAAAAATGGCAATTTTTGTCACATTGAGGATATAAAAAGTAGTTATTCAACATGAGGCACAATCCAAATGACATTTTGAATAAATTTTTCTACATTCCAAAAAATCAATTTTCTGATGAAAAACGATGACCCGTACCTGTCGAACAGTCTCCAAATGGTCAGAAATTATAATTTTTTAATGTTTATTTTTTTGACTGTAAATGAATATTGAATGTGAATTAGAACTCTTGGAACTAAAATAAGTGTGTTTAGAGTCCTTTTAATGCCTGAAATTGGTCGAAATAGAAGCTTCTGAGTAGGAGAAAAAGTCTGTAAAAATGGCAATTTTGGTCACATTGAAGCTGTAAAAAGTAGTTATTCAACATGAGGCACAATCCAAATGACATTTTGAATACATTTTTCTACAGTCCCAAAAATCAATTTTCTGATGAAAAACGATGACCCGTGACCTGTCGAACTGTCTCCAAATGGTCAGAAATTATAATTTTTTAATGTTTAATTTTTTGACTGTAAATGAATATTGAATGTGAATTAGAACTCTTGGAACTAAAATAAGTGTGTTTAGAGTCATTTTAATGCCTGAAATTGGTCAAAATAGAAGCTTCTGAGTAGGAGAAAAAGTCTATAAAAATGGCAATTTTGGTCCCATTGAGACTATAAAAATTAGTTATTCAACATGAGGCACAATCCAAATGACATTTTGAATACATTTTTCTACAGTCCAAAAAAACAATTTTCTGATGAAAAACGATGACCCGTGACCTGTTGAACAGTCTCCAAATGGTCAGAAATTATAATTTTTTAATGTTTAATTTTTTGACTGTAAATGAATATTGAATGTGAATTAGAACTCTTGGAACTAAAATAAGTGTGTTTAGAGTCATTTTAATGCCTGAAATTGGTCGAAATAGAAGCTTCTGAGTAGGAGAAAAAGTCTGTAAAAATGGCAATTTTGGTCACATTGAGGCTGTAAAAAGTAGTTATTCAACATGAGGCACAATCCAAATGACATTTTGAATCAATTTTTACACAGTCAAAAAAATAAATTTTCTGATGAAAAACGATGACCCGTGACCTGTCGAACTTTCTCCAAATGGTCAGAAATTATAATTTTTTAACGTTTAATTTTTTGACTAAATGAATATTGAATGTGAATTAGAACTCTTGGAACTAAAATAAGTGTGTTTAGGGTCATTTTAATGCCTGAAATTGGTCGAAAAAGAAGCTTCTGAGTAGGAGAAAAAGTCTGTAAAAATGGCAATTTTGGTCACATTGAGGATATAAAAAGTAGTTATTCAACATGAGGCACAATCCAAATGACATTTTGAATACATTTTTCTACAGTCCAAAAAATCAATTTTCTGATGAAAAACGATGACCCTTAACCTGTCGAACTTTCTCCAAATGGTCAGAAATTATAATTTTTTAACGTTTAATTTTTTGACTGTAAATGAATATTGAATGTGAATTAGAACTCTTGGAACTAAAATAAGTGTGTTTAGGATCATTTTAATGCCTGAAATTGGTCGAAATAGAAGCTTCTGAGTAGGAGAAAAAGTCTGTAAAAATGGCAATTTTGGTCACATTGAGGCTGTAAAAAGTAGTTATTCAACATGAGGCACAATCCAAATGACATTTTGAATACATTTTTCTACAGTCCAAAAAAACAATTTTCTGATGAAAAACGATGACCCGTGACCTGTTGAACAGTCTCCAAATGGTCAGAAATTATAATTTTTTAATGTTTAATTTTTTGACTGTAAATGAATATTGAATGTGAATTAGAACTCTTGGAACTAAAATAAGTGTGTTTAGAGTCATTTTAATGCCTGAAATTGGTCGAAATAGAAGCTTCTGAGTAGGAGAAAAAGTCTGTAAAAATGGCAATTTTGGTCCCATTGAGGCTATAAAAATTAGTTATTCAACATGAGGCACAATCCAAATGACATTTTGAATGCATTTTTCTACAGTCCAAAAAAACAATTTTCTGATGAAAAACGATGACCCGTGACCTGTTGAACAGTCTCCAAATGGTCAGAAATTATAATTTTTTAATGTTTAATTTTTTGACTGTAAATGAATATTGAATGTGAATTAGAACTCTTGGAACTAAAATAAGTGTGTTTAGAGTCATTTTAATGCCTGAAATTGGTCGAAATAGAAGCTTCTGAGTAGGAGAAAAAGTCTGTAAAAATGGCAATTTTGGTCACATTGAGGCTGTAAAAAGTAGTTATTCAACATGAGGCACAATCCAAATGACATTTTGAATCAATTTTTACACAGTCAAAAAAATAAATTTTCTGATGAAAAACGATGACCCGTGACCTGTCGAACTTTCTCCAAATGGTCAGAAATTATAATTTTTTAACGTTTAATTTTTTGACTAAATGAATATTGAATGTGAATTAGAACTCTTGGAACTAAAATAAGTGTGTTTAGGGTCATTTTAATGCCTGAAATTGGTCGAAAAAGAAGCTTCTGAGTAGGAGAAAAAGTCTGTAAAAATGGCAATTTTGGTCACATTGAGGATATAAAAATTAGTTATTCAACATGAGGCACAATCCAAATGACATTTTGAATACATTTTTCTACAGTCCAAAAAATCCATTTTCTGATGAAAAACGATGACCCGTGACCTGTCGAACTGTCTCCAAATGGTCAGAAATTATAATTTTTTAATGTTTAGTTTTTTGACTGTAAATGAATATTGAATGTGAATTAGAACTCTTGGAACTAAAATAAGTGTGTTTAGAGTCATTTTAATGCCTGAAATTGGTCGAAATAGAAGCTTCTGAGTAGGAGAAAAAGTCTGTAAAAATGGCAATTTTGGTCACATTGAGGCTGTAAAAAGTAGTTATTCAACATGAGGCACAATCCAAATGACATTTTGAATCAATTTTTACACAGTCAAAAAAATCAATTTTCTGATGAAAAACGATGACCCTTAACCTGTCGAACTTTCTCCAAATGGTCAGAAATTATAATTTTTTAACGTTTAATTTTTTGACTGTAAATGAATATTGAATGTGAATTAGAACTCTTGGAACTAAAATAAGTGTGTTTAGGATCATTTTAATGCCTGAAATTGGTCGAAATAGAAGCTTCTGAGTAGGAGAAAAAGTCTGTAAAAATGGCAATTTTGGTCACATTGAGGCTGTAAAAAGTAGTTATTCAACATGAGGCACAATCCAAATGACATTTTGAATACATTTTTCTACAGTCCAAAAAAACAATTTTCTGATGAAAAACGATGACCCGTGACCTGTTGAACAGTCTCCAAATGGTCAGAAATTATAATTTTTTAATGTTTAATTTTTTGACTGTAAATGAATATTGAATGTGAATTAGAACTCTTGGAACTAAAATAAGTGTGTTTAGAGTCATTTTAATGCCTGAAATTGGTCGAAATAGAAGCTTCTGAGTAGGAGAAAAAGTCTGTAAAAATGGCAATTTTGGTCACATTGAGGCTGTAAAAAGTAGTTATTCAACATGAGGCACAATCCAAATGACATTTTGAATCAATTTTTACACAGTCAAAAAAATCAATTTTCTGATGAAAAACGATGACCCGTGACCTGTCGAACTTTCTCCAAATGGTCAGAAATTATAATTTTTTAACGTTTAATTTTTTGACTAAATGAATATTGAATGTGAATTAGAACTCTTGGAACTAAAATAAGTGTGTTTAGGGTCATTTTAATGCCTGAAATTGGTCGAAAAAGAAGCTTCTGAGTAGGAGAAAAAGTCTGTAAAAATGGCAATTTTGGTCACATTGAGGATATAAAAAGTAGTTATTCAACATGAGGCACAATCCAAATGACATTTTGAATACATTTTTCTACAGTCCAAAAAATCCATTTTCTGATGAAAAACGATGACCCGTGACCTGTCGAACTGTCTCCAAATGGTCAGAAATTATAATTTTTTAATGTTTAGTTTTTTGACTGTAAATGAATATTGAATGTGAATTAGAACTCTTGGAACTAAAATAAGTGTGTTTAGAGTCATTTTAATGCCTGAAATTGGTCGAAATAGAAGCTTCTGAGTAGGAGAAAAAGTCTGTAAAAATGGCAATTTTGGTCACATTGAGGCTGTAAAAAGAGTTATTCAACATGAGGCACAATCCAAATGACATTTTGAATCAATTTTTACACAGTCAAAAAAATCAATTTTCTGATGAAAAACGATGACCCTTAACCTGTCGAACTTTCTCCAAATGGTCAGAAATTATAATTTTTTAACTTTTAATTTTTTGACTGTAAATGAATATTGAATGTGAATTAGAACTCTTGGAACTAAAATAAGTGTGTTTAGAGTCATTTTAATGCCTGAAATTGGTCGAAATAGAAGCTTCTGAGTAGGAGAAAAAGTCTGTAAAAATGGCAATTTTGGTCACATTGAGGCTGTAAAAAGTAGTTATTCAACATGAGGCACAATCCAAATGACATTTTGAATAAATTTTTCTACAGTCCAAAAAATCAATTTTCTGATGAAAAACGATGACCCGTGACCTGTCGAACTTTCTCCAAATGGTCAGAAATGATAATTTTTTAATGTTTAATTTTTTGACTGTAAATGAATATTGAATGTGAATTAGAACTCTTGGAACTAAAATAAGTGTGTTTAGAGTCATTTTAATGCCTGAAATTGGTCGAAATAGAAGCTTCTGAGTAGGAGAAAAAGTCTGTAAAAATGGCAATTTTGGTCACATTGAGGACTGAAAAAGTAGTTATTCAACATGAGGCACAATCCAAATGACATTTTGAATAAATTTTTCTACAGTCCAAAAAATCAATTTTCTGATAAAAAACGATGACCCGTGACCTGTCGAACAGTCTTCAAATGGTCAGAAATTATAATTTTTTAATGTTTAATTTTTTGACTGTAAATGAATATTGAATGTGAATTAGAACTCTTGGAACTAAAATAAGTGTGTTTAGAGTCATTTTAATGCCTGAAATTGGTCGAAATAGAAGCTTCTGAGTAGGAGAAAAAGTCTGTAAAAATGGCAATTTTGGTCACATTGACGCTATAAAAAGTAGTTATTCAACATGAGGCACAATCCAAATGACATTTTGAATCAATTTTTCTACAGTCAAAAAAAACAATTTTCTGATGAAAAACGATGACCCGTGACCTGTCAAACTTTCTCCAAATGGTCAGAAATTATAATTTTTTAATCTTTAATTTTTTGACTGTAAATGAATATTGAATGTGAATTAGAACTCTTGGAACTAAAATAAGTGTGTTTAGAGTCATTTTAATGCCTGAAATTGGTCGAAATAGAAGCTTCTGAGTAGGAGAAAAAGTCTATAAAAATGGCAATTTTGGTCACATTGAAGCTGTAAAAAGTAGTTATTCAACATGAGGCACAATCCAAATGACATTTTGAATACATTTTTCTACAGTCCCAAAAATCAATTTTCTGATGAAAAACGATGACCCGTGACCTGTCGAACTGTCTCCAAATGGTCAGAAATTATAATTTTTTAATGTTTAATTTTTTGACTGTAAATGAATATTGAATGTGAATTAGAACTCTTGGAACTAAAATAAGTGTGTTTAGAGTCATTTTAATGCCTGAAATTGGTCAAAATAGAAGCTTCTGAGTAGGAGAAAAAGTCTATAAAAATGGCAATTTTGGTCCCATTGAGACTATAAAAATTAGTTATTCAACATGAGGCACAATCCAAATGACATTTTGAATACATTTTTCTACAGTCCAAAAAAACAATTTTCTGATGAAAAACGATGACCCGTGACCTGTTGAACAGTCTCCAAATGGTCAGAAATTATAATTTTTTAATGTTTAATTTTTTGACTGTAAATGAATATTGAATGTGAATTAGAACTCTTGGAACTAAAATAAGTGTGTTTAGAGTCATTTTAATGCCTGAAATTGGTCGAAATAGAAGCTTCTGAGTAGGAGAAAAAGTCTGTAAAAATGGCAATTTTGGTCACATTGAGGCTGTAAAAAGTAGTTATTCAACATGAGGCACAATCCAAATGACATTTTGAATCAATTTTTACACAGTCAAAAAAATAAATTTTCTGATGAAAAACGATGACCCGTGACCTGTCGAACTTTCTCCAAATGGTCAGAAATTATAATTTTTTAACGTTTAATTTTTTGACTAAATGAATATTGAATGTGAATTAGAACTCTTGGAACTAAAATAAGTGTGTTTAGGGTCATTTTAATGCCTGAAATTGGTCGAAAAAGAAGCTTCTGAGTAGGAGAAAAAGTCTGTAAAAATGGCAATTTTGGTCACATTGAGGATATAAAAAGTAGTTATTCAACATGAGGCACAATCCAAATGACATTTTGAATACATTTTTCTACAGTCCAAAAAATCAATTTTCTGATGAAAAACGATGACCCTTAACCTGTCGAACTTTCTCCAAATGGTCAGAAATTATAATTTTTTAACCTTTAATTTTTTGACTGTAAATGAATATTGAATGTGAATTAGAACTCTTGGAACTAAAATAAGTGTGTTTAGGATCATTTTAATGCCTGAAATTGGTCGAAATAGAAGCTTCTGAGTAGGAGAAAAAGTCTGTAAAAATGGCAATTTTGGTCACATTGAGGCTGTAAAAAGTAGTTATTCAACATGAGGCACAATCCAAATGACATTTTGAATACATTTTTCTACAGTCCAAAAAAACAATTTTCTGATGAAAAACGATGACCCGTGACCTGTTGAACAGTCTCCAAATGGTCAGAAATTATAATTTTTTAATGTTTAATTTTTTGACTGTAAATGAATATTGAATGTGAATTAGAACTCTTGGAACTAAAATAAGTGTGTTTAGAGTCATTTTAATGCCTGAAATTGGTCGAAATAGAAGCTTCTGAGTAGGAGAAAAAGTCTGTAAAAATGGCAATTTTGGTCCCATTGAGGCTATAAAAATTAGTTATTCAACATGAGGCACAATCCAAATGACATTTTGAATGCATTTTTCTACAGTCCAAAAAAACAATTTTCTGATGAAAAACGATGACCCGTGACCTGTTGAACAGTCTCCAAATGGTCAGAAATTATAATTTTTTAATGTTTAATTTTTTGACTGTAAATGAATATTGAATGTGAATTAGAACTCTTGGAACTAAAATAAGTGTGTTTAGAGTCATTTTAATGCCTGAAATTGGTCGAAATAGAAGCTTCTGAGTAGGAGAAAAAGTCTGTAAAAATGGCAATTTTGGTCACATTGAGGCTGTAAAAAGTAGTTATTCAACATGAGGCACAATCCAAATGACATTTTGAATCAATTTTTACACAGTCAAAAAAATAAATTTTCTGATGAAAAACGATGACCCGTGACCTGTCGAACTTTCTCCAAATGGTCAGAAATTATAATTTTTTAACGTTTAATTTTTTGACTAAATGAATATTGAATGTGAATTAGAACTCTTGGAACTAAAATAAGTGTGTTTAGGGTCATTTTAATGCCTGAAATTGGTCGAAAAAGAAGCTTCTGAGTAGGAGAAAAAGTCTGTAAAAATGGCAATTTTGGTCACATTGAGGATATAAAAATTAGTTATTCAACATGAGGCACAATCCAAATGACATTTTGAATACATTTTTCTACAGTCCAAAAAATCCATTTTCTGATGAAAAACGATGACCCGTGACCTGTCGAACTGTCTCCAAATGGTCAGAAATTATAATTTTTTAATGTTTAGTTTTTTGACTGTAAATGAATATTGAATGTGAATTAGAACTCTTGGAACTAAAATAAGTGTGTTTAGAGTCATTTTAATGCCTGAAATTGGTCGAAATAGAAGCTTCTGAGTAGGAGAAAAAGTCTGTAAAAATGGCAATTTTGGTCACATTGAGGCTGTAAAAAGTAGTTATTCAACATGAGGCACAATCCAAATGACATTTTGAATCAATTTTTACACAGTCAAAAAAATCAATTTTCTGATGAAAAACGATGACCCTTAACCTGTCGAACTTTCTCCAAATGGTCAGAAATTATAATTTTTTAACGTTTAATTTTTTGACTGTAAATGAATATTGAATGTGAATTAGAACTCTTGGAACTAAAATAAGTGTGTTTAGGATCATTTTAATGCCTGAAATTGGTCGAAATAGAAGCTTCTGAGTAGGAGAAAAAGTCTGTAAAAATGGCAATTTTGGTCACATTGAGGCTGTAAAAAGTAGTTATTCAACATGAGGCACAATCCAAATGACATTTTGAATACATTTTTCTACAGTCCAAAAAAACAATTTTCTGATGAAAAACGATGACCCGTGACCTGTTGAACAGTCTCCAAATGGTCAGAAATTATAATTTTTTAATGTTTAATTTTTTGACTGTAAATGAATATTGAATGTGAATTAGAACTCTTGGAACTAAAATAAGTGTGTTTAGAGTCATTTTAATGCCTGAAATTGGTCGAAATAGAAGCTTCTGAGTAGGAGAAAAAGTCTGTAAAAATGGCAATTTTGGTCACATTGAGGCTGTAAAAAGTAGTTATTCAACATGAGGCACAATCCAAATGACATTTTGAATCAATTTTTACACAGTCAAAAAAATCAATTTTCTGATGAAAAACGATGACCCGTGACCTGTCGAACTTTCTCCAAATGGTCAGAAATTATAATTTTTTAACGTTTAATTTTTTGACTAAATGAATATTGAATGTGAATTAGAACTCTTGGAACTAAAATAAGTGTGTTTAGGGTCATTTTAATGCCTGAAATTGGTCGAAAAAGAAGCTTCTGAGTAGGAGAAAAAGTCTGTAAAAATGGCAATTTTGGTCACATTGAGGATATAAAAAGTAGTTATTCAACATGAGGCACAATCCAAATGACATTTTGAATACATTTTTCTACAGTCCAAAAAATCCATTTTCTGATGAAAAACGATGACCCGTGACCTGTCGAACTGTCTCCAAATGGTCAGAAATTATAATTTTTTAATGTTTAGTTTTTTGACTGTAAATGAATATTGAATGTGAATTAGAACTCTTGGAACTAAAATAAGTGTGTTTAGAGTCATTTTAATGCCTGAAATTGGTCGAAATAGAAGCTTCTGAGTAGGAGAAAAAGTCTGTAAAAATGGCAATTTTGGTCACATTGAGGCTGTAAAAAGAGTTATTCAACATGAGGCACAATCCAAATGACATTTTGAATCAATTTTTACACAGTCAAAAAAATCAATTTTCTGATGAAAAACGATGACCCTTAACCTGTCGAACTTTCTCCAAATGGTCAGAAATTATAATTTTTTAACTTTTAATTTTTTGACTGTAAATGAATATTGAATGTGAATTAGAACTCTTGGAACTAAAATAAGTGTGTTTAGAGTCATTTTAATGCCTGAAATTGGTCGAAATAGAAGCTTCTGAGTAGGAGAAAAAGTCTGTAAAAATGGCAATTTTGGTCACATTGAGGCTGTAAAAAGTAGTTATTCAACATGAGGCACAATCCAAATGACATTTTGAATAAATTTTTCTACAGTCCAAAAAATCAATTTTCTGATGAAAAACGATGACCCGTGACCTGTCGAACTTTCTCCAAATGGTCAGAAATGATAATTTTTTAATGTTTAATTTTTTGACTGTAAATGAATATTGAATGTGAATTAGAACTCTTGGAACTAAAATAAGTGTGTTTAGAGTCATTTTAATGCCTGAAATTGGTCGAAATAGAAGCTTCTGAGTAGGAGAAAAAGTCTGTAAAAATGGCAATTTTGGTCACATTGAGGACTGAAAAAGTAGTTATTCAACATGAGGCACAATCCAAATGACATTTTGAATAAATTTTTCTACAGTCCAAAAAATCAATTTTCTGATAAAAAACGATGACCCGTGACCTGTCGAACAGTCTTCAAATGGTCAGAAATTATAATTTTTTAATGTTTAATTTTTTGACTGTAAATGAATATTGAATGTGAATTAGAACTCTTGGAACTAAAATAAGTGTGTTTAGAGTCATTTTAATGCCTGAAATTGGTCGAAATAGAAGCTTCTGAGTAGGAGAAAAAGTCTGTAAAAATGGCAATTTTGGTCACATTGACGCTATAAAAAGTAGTTATTCAACATGAGGCACAATCCAAATGACATTTTGAATCAATTTTTCTACAGTCAAAAAAAACAATTTTCTGATGAAAAACGATGACCCGTGACCTGTCGAACTTTCTCCAAATGGTCAGAAATTATAATTTTTTAATCTTTAATTTTTTGACTGTAAATGAATATTGAATGTGAATTAGAACTCTTGGAACTAAAATAAGTGTGTTTAGAGTCATTTTAATGCCTGAAATTGGTCGAAATAGAAGCTTCTGAGTAGGAGAAAAAGTCTATAAAAATGGCAATTTTGGTCACATTGAGGCTATAAAAATTAGTTATTCAACATGAGGCACAATCCAAATGACATTTTGAATACATTTTTCTACAGTCCAAAAAATCAATTTTCCGATGAAAAACGATGACCCGTGACCTGTCGAACAGTCTCCAAATGGTCAGAAATTATAATTTTTTAATGTTTAATTTTTTTACTGTAAATGAATATTGAATGTGAATTAGAACTCTTGGAACTAAAATAAGTGTGTTTAGAGTCATATTAATGCCTGAAATTGGTCGAAATAGAAGCTTCTGAGTAGGAGAAAAAGTCTGTAAAAATGGCAATTTTGGTCACATTGAGGCTATAAAAAGTAGTTATTCAACATGAGGCACAATCCAAATGACATTTTGAATCAATTTTTCTACAGTCAAAAAAAACAATTTTCTGATGAAAAACGATGACCCGTGACCTGTTGAACTGTCTCCAAATGGTCAGAAATTATAATTTTTTAACGTTTAATTTTTTTACTGTAAATGAATATTGAATGTGAATTAGAACTCTTGGAACTAAAATAAGTGTGTTTAGAGTCATTTTAATGCCTGAAATTGGTCGAAATAGAAGCTTCTGAGTAGGAGAAAAAGTCTGTAAAAATGGCAATTTTGGTCACATTGAGGCTGTAAAAAGTAGTTATTCAACATGAGGCACAATCCAAATGACATTTTGAATCAATTTTTCTACACTCAAAAAAAACAATTTTCTGATGAAAAACGATGACCCGTGACCTGTCGAACTTTCTCCAAATGGTCAGAAATTATAATTTTTTAATCTTTAATTTTTTGACTGTAAATGAATATTGAATGTGAATTAGAACTCTTGGAACTAAAATAAGTGTGTTTAGAGTCATTTTAATGCCTGAAATTGGTCGAAATAGAAGCTTCTGAGTAGGAGAAAAAGTCTATAAAAATGGCAATTTTGGTCACATTGAGGCTATAAAAATTAGTTATTCAACATGAGGCACAATCCAAATGACATTTTGAATACATTTTTCTACAGTCCAAAAAATCAATTTTCTGATGAAAAACGATGACCCGTGACCTGTCGAACAGTCTCCAAATGGTCAGAAATTATAATTTTTTAATGTTTAATTTTTTTACTGTAAATGAATATTGAATGTGAATTAGAACTCTTGGAACTAAAATAAGTGTGTTTAGAGTCATATTAATGCCTGAAATTGGTCGAAATAGAAGCTTCTGAGTAGGAGAAAAAGTCTGTAAAAATGGCAATTTTGGTCACATTGAGGCTATAAAAAGTAGTTATTCAACATGAGGCACAATCCAAATGACATTTTGAATCAATTTTTCTACAGTCAAAAAAAACAATTTTCTGATGAAAAACGATGACCCGTGACCTGTCGAACTTTCTCCAAATGGTCAGAAATTATAATTTTTTAACGTTTAAATTTTTTACTGTAAATGAATATTGAATGTGAATTAGAACTCTTGGAACTAAAATAAGTGTGTTTAGGGTCATTTTAATGCCTGAAATTGGTCGAAATAGAAGCTTCTGAGTAGGAGAAAAAGTCTGTAAAAATGGCAATTTTGGTCACATTGAGGATATA
The DNA here is from genome assembly GCF_964204655.1 of Triturus cristatus. NCBI lineage: Eukaryota > Metazoa > Chordata > Amphibia > Caudata > Salamandridae > Triturus > Triturus cristatus. The sequence goes on from NC_140592.1 coordinate 471,261,425, forward strand.
AAAAGTAGTTATTCAACATGAGTCACAATCCAAATGACATTTTGAATAAATTTTTCTACAGTCCAAAAAATCAATTTTCTGATGAAAAACGATGACCCGTACCTGTCGAACAGTCTCCAAATGGTCAGAAATTATAATTTTTTAATGTTTAATTTTTTGACTGTAAATGAATATTGAATGTGAATTAGAACTCTTGGAACTAAAATAAGTGTGTTTAGGGTCATTTTAATGCCTGAAATTGGTCGAAATAGAAGCTTCTGAGTAGGAGAAAAAGTCTGTAAAAATGGCAATTTTGGTCACATTGAGGATATAAAAAGTAGTTATTCAACATGAGGCACAATCCAAATGACATTTTGAATACATTTTTCTACAGTCCAAAAAATCAATTTTCTGATGAAAAACGATGACCCGTGACCTGTTGAACTGTCTCCAAATGGTCAGAAATTATAATTTTTTAACTTTTAATTTTTTTACTGTAAATGAATATTGAATGTGAATTAGAACTCTTGGAACTAAAATAAGTGTGTTTAGAGTCATTTTAATGCCTGAAATTGGTCGAAATAGAAGCTTCTGAGTAGGAGAAAAAGTCTGTAAAAATGGCAATTTTGGTCACATTGAGGCTGTAAAAAGTAGTTATTCAGCATGAGGCACAATCCAAATGACATTTTGAATCAATTTTTCTACACTCAAAAAAAACAATTTTCTGATGAAAAACGATGACCCGTGACCTGTCGAACTTTCTCCAAATGGTCAGAAATTATAATTTTTTAATCTTTAATTTTTTGACTGTAAATGAATATTGAATGTGAATTAGAACTCTTGGAACTAAAATAAGTGTGTTTAGAGTCATTTTAATGCCTGAAATTGGTCGAAATAGAAGCTTCTGAGTAGGAGAAAAAGTCTATAAAAATGGCAATTTTGGTCACATTGAGGCTATAAAAATTAGTTATTCAACATGAGGCACAATCCAAATGACATTTTGAATACATTTTTCTACAGTCCAAAAAATCAATTTTCTGATGAAAAACGATGACCCGTGACCTGTCGAACAGTCTCCAAATGGTCAGAAATTATAATTTTTTAATGTTTAATTTTTTTACTGTAAATGAATATTGAATGTGAATTAGAACTCTTGGAACTAAAATAAGTGTGTTTAGAGTCATTTTAATGCCTGAAATTGGTCGAAATAGAAGCTTCTGAGTAGGAGAAAAAGTCTGTAAAAATGGCAATTTTGGTCACACATTGAGGCTGTAAAAAGTAGTTATTCAACATGAGGCACAATCCAAATGACATTTTGAATCAATTTTTACACAGTCAAAAAAATTAATTTTCTGATGAAAAACGATGACCCGTGACCTGTCGAACTTTCTCCAAATGGTCAGAAATTATAATTTTTTAACGTTTAATTTTTTGACTGTAAATGAATATTGAATGTGAATTAGAACTCTTGGAACTAAAATAAGTGTGTTTAGGGTCATTTTAATGCCTGAAATTGGTCGAAATAGAAGCTTCTGAGTAGGAGAAAAAGTCTGTAAAAATGGCAATTTTGGTCACATTGAGGATATAAAAAGTAGTTATTCAACATGAGGCACAATCCAAATGACATTTTGAATACATTTTTCTACAGTCCAAAAAATCAATTTTCTGATGAAAAACGATGACCCGTGACCTGTTGAACTGTCTCCAAATGGTCAGAAATTATAATTTTTTAACGTTTAATTTTTTTACTGTAAAGGAATATTGAATGTGAATTAGAACTCTTGGAACTAAAATAAGTGTGTTTAGAGTCATTTTAATGCCTGAAATTGGTCGAAATAGAAGCTTCTGAGTAGGAGAAAAAGTCTATAAAAATGGCAATTTTGGTCACATTGAGGCTAAAAAAATTAGTTATTCAACATGAGGCACAATCCAAATGACATTTTGAATACATTTTTCTACAGTCCAAAAAATCAATTTTCTGATGAAAAACGATGACCCGTGACCTGTCGAACAGTCTCCAAATGGTCAGAAATTATAATTTTTTAATGTTTAATTTTTTTACTGTAAATGAATATTGAATGTGAATTAGAACTCTTGGAACTAAAATAAGTGTGTTTAGAGTCATTTTAATGCCTGAAATTGGTCGAAATAGAAGCTTCTGAGTAGGAGAAAAAGTCTGTAAAAATGGCAATTTTGGTCACACATTGAGGCTGTAAAAAGTAGTTATTCAACATGAGGCACAATCCAAATGACATTTTGAATCAATTTTTACACAGTCAAAAAAATTAATTTTCTGATGAAAAACGATGACCCGTGACCTGTCGAACTTTCTCCAAATGGTCAGAAATTATAATTTTTTAACGTTTAATTTTTTGACTGTAAATGAATATTGAATGTGAATTAAAACTCTTGGAACTAAAATAAGTGTGTTTAGGGTCATTTTAATGCCTGAAATTGGTTGAAATAGAAGCTTCTTAGTAGGAGAAAAAGTCTGTAAAAATTGCAATTTTGGTCACTTTGAGGATATAAAAAGTAGTTATTCAACATGAGGCTCAATCCAAATGACATTTTGAATACATTTTTCTACAGTCCAAAAAATCAATTTTCTGATGAAAAACGATGACCCGTACCTGTCGAACAGTCTCCAAATGGTCAGAAATTATAATTTTTTAATGCTTAATTTTTTGACTGTAAATGAATATTGAATGTGAATTAGAACTCTGGGAACTAAAATAAGTGTGTTTAGATTCCTTTTAATGCCTGAAATTGGTCGAAATAGAAGCTTCTGAGTAGGAGAAAAAGTCTGTAAAAATGGCAATTTTGGTCACATTGAGGCTGTAAAAAGTAGTTATTCAACATGAGGCACAATCCAAATGACATTTTGAATCAATTTTTACACAGTCAAAAAAATCAATTTTCTGATGAAAAACGATGACCCGTTACCTGTCGAACTTTCTCCAAATGGTCAGAAATTTTAATTTTTTAACGTTTAATTTTTTGACTGTAAATGAATATTGAATGTGAATTAGAACTCTTGGAACTAAAATAAGTGTGTTTAGAGTCATTTTAATGCCTGAAATTGGTCCGAAATAGAAGCTTCTGAATAGGAGAAAAAGTCTGTAAAAATGGCAATTTTGGTCGCATTGAGGATATAATAAGTAGTTATTTAACATGAGGCACAATCCAAATGACATTTTGAATAAATTTTTCTACAGTCCAAAAAAATCAATTTTCTGATGAAAAACGATGACCCGTGACCTGTCGAACTTTCTCCAAATGGTCAGAAATGATAATTTTTTAATGTTTAATTTTTTGACTGTAAATGAATATTGAATGTGAATTAGAACTCTTGGAACTAAAATAAGTGTGTTTAGAGTCATATTAATGCCTGAAATTGGTCGAAATAGAAGCTTCTGAGTAGGAGAAAAAGTCTGTAAAAATGGCAATTTTGGTCACATTGAGGCTGTAAAAAGTAGTTATTCAACATGAGGCACAATCCAAATGACATTTTGAATCAATTTTTACACATTCAAAAAAATCAATTTTCTGATGAAAAACGATGACCCGTGACCTGTCGAACTTTCTCCAAATGGTCAGAAATTATAATTTTTTAACGTTTAATTTTTTGACTGTAAATGAATATTGAATGTGAATTAGAACTCCTGGAACTAAAATAGGTGTGTTTAGGGTCATTTTAATGCCTGAAATTGGTCAAAATAGAAGCTTCTGAGTAGGAGAAAAAGTCTGTAAAAATGGCAATTTTGGTCGCATTGCGGATATAATAAGTAGTTATTCAACATGAGGCACAATCCAAATGACATTTTGAATACATTTTTCTACAGTCCAAAAAAATCAATTTTCTGATGAAAAACGATGACCCGTGACCTGTCGAACTTTCTCCAAATGGTCAGAAATGATAATTTTTTAATGTTTAATATTTTGACTGTAAATGAATATTGAATGTGAATTAGAACTCTTGGAACTAAAATAAGTGTGTTTAGAGTCATATTAATGCCTGAAATTGGTCGAAATAGAAGCTTCTGAGTAGGAGAAAAAGTCTGTAAAAATGGCAATTTTGGTCACATTGAGGCTATAAAAAGTAGTTATTCAACATGAGGCACAATCCAAATGACATTTTGAATCAATTTTTCTACAGTCAAAAAAAACTATTTTCTGATGAAAAACGATGACCCGTGACCTGTCGATCTTTCTCCAAATGGTCATAAATTATAATTTTTTAACGTTTAAATTTTTTACTGTAAATGAATATTGAATGTGAATTAGAACTCTTGGAACTAAAATAAGTGTGTTTAGGGTCATTTTAATGCCTGAAATTGGTCGAAATAGAAGCTTCTGAGTAGGAGAAAAAGTCTGTAAAAATGGCAATTTTTGTCACATTGAGGATATAAAAAGTAGTTATTCAACATGAGGCACAATCCAAATGACATTTTGAATAAATTTTTCTACATTCCAAAAAATCAATTTTCTGATGAAAAACGATGACCCGTACCTGTCGAACAGTCTCCAAATGGTCAGAAATTATAATTTTTTAATGTTTATTTTTTTGACTGTAAATGAATATTGAATGTGAATTAGAACTCTTGGAACTAAAATAAGTGTGTTTAGAGTCCTTTTAATGCCTGAAATTGGTCGAAATAGAAGCTTCTGAGTAGGAGAAAAAGTCTGTAAAAATGGCAATTTTGGTCACATTGAAGCTGTAAAAAGTAGTTATTCAACATGAGGCACAATCCAAATGACATTTTGAATACATTTTTCTACAGTCCCAAAAATCAATTTTCTGATGAAAAACGATGACCCGTGACCTGTCGAACTGTCTCCAAATGGTCAGAAATTATAATTTTTTAATGTTTAATTTTTTGACTGTAAATGAATATTGAATGTGAATTAGAACTCTTGGAACTAAAATAAGTGTGTTTAGAGTCATTTTAATGCCTGAAATTGGTCAAAATAGAAGCTTCTGAGTAGGAGAAAAAGTCTATAAAAATGGCAATTTTGGTCCCATTGAGACTATAAAAATTAGTTATTCAACATGAGGCACAATCCAAATGACATTTTGAATACATTTTTCTACAGTCCAAAAAAACAATTTTCTGATGAAAAACGATGACCCGTGACCTGTTGAACAGTCTCCAAATGGTCAGAAATTATAATTTTTTAATGTTTAATTTTTTGACTGTAAATGAATATTGAATGTGAATTAGAACTCTTGGAACTAAAATAAGTGTGTTTAGAGTCATTTTAATGCCTGAAATTGGTCGAAATAGAAGCTTCTGAGTAGGAGAAAAAGTCTGTAAAAATGGCAATTTTGGTCACATTGAGGCTGTAAAAAGTAGTTATTCAACATGAGGCACAATCCAAATGACATTTTGAATCAATTTTTACACAGTCAAAAAAATAAATTTTCTGATGAAAAACGATGACCCGTGACCTGTCGAACTTTCTCCAAATGGTCAGAAATTATAATTTTTTAACGTTTAATTTTTTGACTAAATGAATATTGAATGTGAATTAGAACTCTTGGAACTAAAATAAGTGTGTTTAGGGTCATTTTAATGCCTGAAATTGGTCGAAAAAGAAGCTTCTGAGTAGGAGAAAAAGTCTGTAAAAATGGCAATTTTGGTCACATTGAGGATATAAAAAGTAGTTATTCAACATGAGGCACAATCCAAATGACATTTTGAATACATTTTTCTACAGTCCAAAAAAACAATTTTCTGATGAAAAACGATGACCCGTGACCTGTTGAACAGTCTCCAAATGGTCAGAAATTATAATTTTTTAATGTTTAATTTTTTGACTGTAAATGAATATTGAATGTGAATTAGAACTCTTGGAACTAAAATAAGTGTGTTTAGAGTCATTTTAATGCCTGAAATTGGTCGAAATAGAAGCTTCTGAGTAGGAGAAAAAGTCTGTAAAAATGGCAATTTTGGTCCCATTGAGGCTATAAAAATTAGTTATTCAACATGAGGCACAATCCAAATGACATTTTGAATGCATTTTTCTACAGTCCAAAAAAACAATTTTCTGATGAAAAACGATGACCCGTGACCTGTTGAACAGTCTCCAAATGGTCAGAAATTATAATTTTTTAATGTTTAATTTTTTGACTGTAAATGAATATTGAATGTGAATTAGAACTCTTGGAACTAAAATAAGTGTGTTTAGAGTCATTTTAATGCCTGAAATTGGTCGAAATAGAAGCTTCTGAGTAGGAGAAAAAGTCTGTAAAAATGGCAATTTTGGTCACATTGAGGCTGTAAAAAGTAGTTATTCAACATGAGGCACAATCCAAATGACATTTTGAATCAATTTTTACACAGTCAAAAAAATAAATTTTCTGATGAAAAACGATGACCCGTGACCTGTCGAACTTTCTCCAAATGGTCAGAAATTATAATTTTTTAACGTTTAATTTTTTGACTAAATGAATATTGAATGTGAATTAGAACTCTTGGAACTAAAATAAGTGTGTTTAGGGTCATTTTAATGCCTGAAATTGGTCGAAAAAGAAGCTTCTGAGTAGGAGAAAAAGTCTGTAAAAATGGCAATTTTGGTCACATTGAGGATATAAAAATTAGTTATTCAACATGAGGCACAATCCAAATGACATTTTGAATACATTTTTCTACAGTCCAAAAAATCCATTTTCTGATGAAAAACGATGACCCGTGACCTGTCGAACTGTCTCCAAATGGTCAGAAATTATAATTTTTTAATGTTTAGTTTTTTGACTGTAAATGAATATTGAATGTGAATTAGAACTCTTGGAACTAAAATAAGTGTGTTTAGAGTCATTTTAATGCCTGAAATTGGTCGAAATAGAAGCTTCTGAGTAGGAGAAAAAGTCTGTAAAAATGGCAATTTTGGTCACATTGAGGCTGTAAAAAGTAGTTATTCAACATGAGGCACAATCCAAATGACATTTTGAATCAATTTTTACACAGTCAAAAAAATCAATTTTCTGATGAAAAACGATGACCCTTAACCTGTCGAACTTTCTCCAAATGGTCAGAAATTATAATTTTTTAACGTTTAATTTTTTGACTGTAAATGAATATTGAATGTGAATTAGAACTCTTGGAACTAAAATAAGTGTGTTTAGGATCATTTTAATGCCTGAAATTGGTCGAAATAGAAGCTTCTGAGTAGGAGAAAAAGTCTGTAAAAATGGCAATTTTGGTCACATTGAGGCTGTAAAAAGTAGTTATTCAACATGAGGCACAATCCAAATGACATTTTGAATACATTTTTCTACAGTCCAAAAAAACAATTTTCTGATGAAAAACGATGACCCGTGACCTGTTGAACAGTCTCCAAATGGTCAGAAATTATAATTTTTTAATGTTTAATTTTTTGACTGTAAATGAATATTGAATGTGAATTAGAACTCTTGGAACTAAAATAAGTGTGTTTAGAGTCATTTTAATGCCTGAAATTGGTCGAAATAGAAGCTTCTGAGTAGGAGAAAAAGTCTGTAAAAATGGCAATTTTGGTCACATTGAGGCTGTAAAAAGTAGTTATTCAACATGAGGCACAATCCAAATGACATTTTGAATCAATTTTTACACAGTCAAAAAAATCAATTTTCTGATGAAAAACGATGACCCGTGACCTGTCGAACTTTCTCCAAATGGTCAGAAATTATAATTTTTTAACGTTTAATTTTTTGACTAAATGAATATTGAATGTGAATTAGAACTCTTGGAACTAAAATAAGTGTGTTTAGGGTCATTTTAATGCCTGAAATTGGTCGAAAAAGAAGCTTCTGAGTAGGAGAAAAAGTCTGTAAAAATGGCAATTTTGGTCACATTGAGGATATAAAAAGTAGTTATTCAACATGAGGCACAATCCAAATGACATTTTGAATACATTTTTCTACAGTCCAAAAAATCCATTTTCTGACGAAAAACGATGACCCGTGACCTGTCGAACTGTCTCCAAATGGTCAGAAATTATAATTTTTTAATGTTTAGTTTTTTGACTGTAAATGAATATTGAATGTGAATTAGAACTCTTGGAACTAAAATAAGTGTGTTTAGAGTCATTTTAATGCCTGAAATTGGTCGAAATAGAAGCTTCTGAGTAGGAGAAAAAGTCTGTAAAAATGGCAATTTTGGTCACATTGAGGCTGTAAAAAGAGTTATTCAACATGAGGCACAATCCAAATGACATTTTGAATCAATTTTTACACAGTCAAAAAAATCAATTTTCTGATGAAAAACGATGACCCGTGACCTGTCGAACTTTCTCCAAATGGTCAGAAATGATAATTTTTTAATGTTTAATTTTTTGACTGTAAATGAATATTGAATGTGAATTAGAACTCTTGGAACTAAAATAAGTGTGTTTAGAGTCATTTTAATGCCTGAAATTGGTCGAAATAGAAGCTTCTGAGTAGGAGAAAAAGTCTGTAAAAATGGCAATTTTGGTCACATTGAGGACTGAAAAAGTAGTTATTCAACATGAGGCACAATCCAAATGACATTTTGAATAAATTTTTCTACAGTCCAAAAAATCAATTTTCTGATAAAAAACGATGACCCGTGACCTGTCGAACAGTCTTCAAATGGTCAGAAATTATAATTTTTTAATGTTTAATTTTTTGACTGTAAATGAATATTGAATGTGAATTAGAACTCTTGGAACTAAAATAAGTGTGTTTAGAGTCATTTTAATGCCTGAAATTGGTCGAAATAGAAGCTTCTGAGTAGGAGAAAAAGTCTGTAAAAATGGCAATTTTGGTCACATTGACGCTATAAAAAGTAGTTATTCAACATGAGGCACAATCCAAATGACATTTTGAATCAATTTTTCTACAGTCAAAAAAAACAATTTTCTGATGAAAAACGATGACCCGTGACCTGTCGAACTTTCTCCAAATGGTCAGAAATTATAATTTTTTAACGTTTAATTTTTTTACTGTAAATGAATATTGAATGTGAATTAGAACTCTTGGAACTAAAATAAGTGTGTTTAGGGTCATTTTAATGCCTGAAATTGGTCGAAATAGAAGCTTCTGAGTAGGAGAAAAAGTCTGTAAAAATGGCAATTTTTGTCACATTGAGGATATAAAAAGTAGTTATTCAACATGAGGCACAATCCAAATGACATTTTGAATAAATTTTTCTACAGTCCAAAAAATCAATTTTCTGATGAAAAACGATGACCCGTACCTGTCGAACAGTCTCCAAATGGTCAGAAATTATAATTTTTTAATGTTTATTTTTTTGACTGTAAATGAATATTGAATGTGAATTAGAACTCTTGGAACTAAAATAAGTGTGTTTAGAGTCCTTTTAATGCCTGAAATTGGTCGAATTAGAAGCTTCTGAGTAGGAGAAAAAGTCTGTAAAAATGGCAATTTTGGTCACATTGAGGCTATAAAAAGTAGTTATTCAACATGAGGCACAATCCAAATGACATTTTGAATACATTTTTCTACAGTCCAAAAAATCAATTTTCTGATGAAAAACGATGACCCGTGACCTGTTGAACAGTCTCCAAATGGTCAGAAATTATAATTTTTTAATGTTTAATTTTTTGACTGTAAATGAATATTGAATGTGAATTAGAACCCTTGGAACTAAAATAAGTGTGTTTAGAGTCATTTTAATGCCTGAAATTGGTCGAAATAGAAGCTTCTGAGTAGGAGAAAAAGTCTGTAAAAATGGCAATTTTGGTCACATTGAGGCTGTAAAAAGTAGTTATTCAACATGAGGCACAATCCAAATGACATTTTGAATCAATTTTTACACAGTCAAAAAAATCAATTTTCTGATGAAAAACGATGACCCGTGACCTGTCGAACTTTCTCCAAATGGTCAGAAATTATAATTTTTTAACGTTTAATTTTTTGACTAAATGAATATTGAATGTGAATTAGAACTCTTGGAACTATAATAAGTGTGTTTAGGGTCATTTTAATGCCTGAAATTGGTCGAAAAAGAAGCTTCTTAGTAGGAGAAAAAGTCTGTAAAAATGGCAATTTTGGTCACATTGAGGATATAAAAAGTAGTTATTCAACATGAGGCACAATCCAAATGACATTTTGAATACATTTTTCTACAGTCCAAAAAATCAATTTTCTGATGAAAAACGATGACCCGTGACCTGTCGAACTGTCTCCAAATGGTCAGAAATTATAATTTTTTAATGTTTAGTTTTTTGACTGTAAATGAATATTGAATGTGAATTAGAACTCTTGGAACTAAAATAAGTGTGTTTAGAGTCATTTTAATGCCTGAAATTGGTCGAAATAGAAGCTTCTGAGTAGGAGAAAAAGTCTGTAAAAATGGCAATTTTGGTCACATTGAGGCTGTAAAAAGTAGTTATTCAACATGAGGCACAATCCAAATGACATTTTGAATCAATTTTTACACAGTCAAAAAAATCAATTTTCTGATGAAAAACGATGACCCTTAACCTGTCGAACTTTCTCCAAATGGTCAGAAATTATAATTTTTTAACGTTTAATTTTTTGACTGTAAATGAATATTGAATGTGAATTAGAACTCTTGGAACTAAAATAAGTGTGTTTAGGGTCATTTTAATGCCTGAAATTGGTCGAAATAGAAGCTTCTGAGTAGGAGAAAAAGTCTGTAAAAATGGCAATTTTGGTCACATTGAGGATATAAAAAGTAGTTATTCAACATGAGGCACAATCCAAATGACATTTTGAATACATTTTTCTACAGTCCAAAAAATCAATTTTCTGATGAAAAACGATGAACCGTGACCTGTCGAACTGTCTCCAAATGGTCAGAAATTTTAATTTTTTAATGTTTAATTTTTTGACTGTAAATGAATATTGAATGTGAATTAGAACTCTTGGAACTAAAATAGGTGTGTTTAGAGTCATTTTAATGCCTGAAATTGGTCGAAATAGAAGCTTCTGAGTAGGAGAAAAAGTCTATAAAAATGGCAATTTTGGTCACATTGAGGCTATAAAAATTAGTTATTCAACATGAGGCACAATCCAAATGACATTTTGAATCAATTTTTACACAGTCAAAAAAATCAATTTTCTGATGAAAAACGATGACCCTTAACCTGTCGAACTTTCTCCAAATGGTCAGAAATTATAATTTTTTAACGTTTAATTTTTTGACTGTAAATGAATATTGAATGTGAATTAGAACTCTTGGAACTAAAATAAGTGTGTTTAGAGTCATTTTAATGCCTGAAATTGGTCGAAATAGAAGCTTCTGAGTAGGAGAAAAAGTCTATAAAAATGGCAATTTTGGTCACATTGAGGCTATAAAAATTAGTTATTCAACATGAGGCACAATCCAAATGACATTTTGAATCAATTTTTACACAGTCAAAAAAATCAATTTTCTGATGAAAAACGATGACCCTTAACCTGTCGAACTTTCTCCAAATGGTCAGAAATTATAATTTTTTAACGTTTAATTTTTTGACTGTAAATTAATATTGAATGTGAATTAGAACTCTTGGAACTAAAATAAGTGTGTTTAGAGTCATTTTAATGCCTGAAATTGGTCGAAATAGAAGCTTCTGAGTAGGAGAAAAAGTCTATAAAAATGGCAATTTTGGTCACATTGAGGCTATAAAAATTAGTTATTCAACATGAGGCACAATCCAAATGACATTTTGAATACATTTTTCTACAGTCCAAAAAATCAATTTTCTGATGAAAAACGATGACCCGTGACCTGTTGAACAGTCTCCAAATGGTCAGAAATTATAATTTTTTAATGTTTAATTTTTTGACTGTAAATGAATATTGAATGTGAATTAGAACTCTTGGAACTAAAATAAGTGTGTTTAGGGTCATTTTATTGCCTGAAATTGGGTGAAATAGAAGCTTCTGAGTAGGAGAAAAAGTCTGTAAAAATGGCAATTTTGGTCACATTGAGGATATAAAAAGTAGTTATTCAACATGAGGCACAATCCAAATGACAGTTTGAATAAATTTTTACACAGTAAAAAAAATCAATTTTCTGATGAAAAACGATGACCCGTACCTGTCGAACAGTCTCCAAATGGTCAGAAATTATAATTTTTTAATGTTTAATTTTTTGACTGTAAATGAATATTGAATGTGAATTAGAACTCTTGGAACTAAAATAAGTGTGTTTAGAGTCATTTTAATGCCTGGAATTGGTCGAAATAGAAGCTTCTGAGTAGGATAAAAAGTCTGTAAAAATGGCAATTTTGGTCACATTGAGGATATAAAAAGTAGTTATTCAACATGAGGCACAATCCAAATGACATTTTGAATACATTTTTCTACAGTCCAAAAAATCAATTTTCTGATGAAAAACGATGACCCGTGACCTGTCGAACAGTCTCCAAACGGTCAGAAATTATAATTTTTTAATGTTTAATTTTTTGACTGTAAATGAATATTGAATGTGAATTAGAACTCTTGGAACTAAAATAAGTGTGTTTAGAGTCCTTTTAATGCCTGAAATTGGTCGAAATAGAAGCTTCTGAGTAGGAGAAAAAGTCTGTAAAAATGGCACTTTTGGTCACATTGAGGCTGTAAAAAGTAGTTATTCAACATGAGGCACAATCCAAATGACATTTTGAATACATTTTTCTACAGTCCAAAAAATCAATTTTCTGATGAAAAACGATGACCCGTGACCTGTCGAACTTTCTCCAAATGGTCAGAAATTATAATTTTTTAACGTTTAATTTTTTGACTGTAAATGAATATTGAATGTGAATTAGAACTCTTGGAATTAAAATAAGTGTGTTTAGGGTCATTTTAATGCCTGAAATGGTCGAAATAGAAGCTTCTGAGTAGGAGAAAAAGTCTGTAAAAATGGCAATTTTGGTCACATTGAGGATATAAAAAGTAGTTATTCAACATGAGGCACAATCTAAATGACATTTTGAATACATTTTTCCACAGTCCAAAAAATCAATTTTCTGATGAAAAACGATGACCCGTGACCTGTTGAACTGTCTCCAAATGGTCAGAAATTATAATTTTTTAACGTTTAATTTTTTTACTGTAAATGAATATTGAATGTGAATTAGAACTCTTGGAACTAAAATAAGTGTGTTTAGAGTCATTTTAATGCCTGAAATTGGTCGAAATAGAAGCTTCTGAGTAGGAGAAAAAGTCTGTAAAAATGGCAATTTTGGTCACATTGAGGCTGTAAAAAGTAGTTATTCAACATGAGGCACAATCCAAATGACATTTTGAATCAATTTTTACACATTCAAAAAAATCAATTTTCTGATGAAAAACGATGACCCGTGACCTGTCGAACTTTCTCCAAATGGTCAGAAATTATAATTTTTTAACGTTTAATTTTTTGACTGTAAATGAATATTGAATGTGAATTAGAACTCCTGGAACTAAAATAGGTGTGTTTAGGGTCATTTTAATGCCTGAAATTGGTCAAAATAGAAGCTTCTGAGTAGGAGAAAAAGTCTGTAAAAATGGCAATTTTGGTCGCATTGCGGATATAATAAGTAGTTATTCAACATGAGGCACAATCCAAATTACATTTTGAATAAATTTTTCTACAGTCCAAAAAAATCAATTTTCTGATGAAAAACGATGACCCGTGACCTGTCGAACTTTCTCCAAATGGTCAGAAATGATAATTTTTTAATGTTTAATATTTTGACTGTAAATGAATATTGAATGTGAATTAGAACTCTTGGAACTAAAATAGGTGTGTTTAGAGTCATATTAATGCCTGAAATTGGTCGAAATAGAAGCTTCTGAGTAGGAGAAAAAGTCTGTAAAAATGGCAATTTTGGTCACATTGAGGCTATAAAAAGTAGTTATTCAACATGAGGCACAATCCAAATGACATTTTGAATCAATTTTCCTACAGTCAAAAAAAACAATTTTCTGATGAAAAACGATGACCCGTGACCTGTCGAACTTTCTCCAAATGGTCATAAATTATAATTTTTTAACGTTTAATTTTTTGACTGTAAATGAATATTGAATGTGAATTAGAACACTTGGAACTAAAATAAGTGTGTTTAGGGTCATTTTAATGCCTGAAATTGGTCGAAATAGAAGCTTCTGAGTAGGAGAAAAAGTCTGTAAAAATGGCAATTTTGGTCACATTGAGGATATAAAAAGTAGTTATTCAACATGAGGCACAATCCAAATGACATTTTGAATACATTTTTCTACAGTCCAAAAAATCAATTTTCTGATGAAAAACGATGACCCGTGACCTGTTGAACTGTCTCCAAATGGTCAGAAATTATAATTTTTTAACGTTTAAGTTTTTTTACTGTAAATGAATATTGAATGTGAATTAGAACTCTTGGAACTAAAATAAGTGTGTTTAGAGTCATTTTAATGCCTGAAATTGGTCGAAATAGAAGCTTCTGAGTAGGAGAAAAAGTCTGTAAAAATGGCAATTTTGGTCACATTGAGGCTGTAAAAAGTAGTTATTCAACATGAGGCACAATCCAAATGACATTTTGAATCAATTTTTCTACACTCAAAAAAAACAATTTTCTGATGAAAAACGATGACCCGTGACCTGTCGAACTTTCTCCAAATGGTCAGAAATTATAATTTTTTAATCTTTAATTTTTTGACTGTAAATGAATATTGAATGTGAATTAGAACTCTTGGAACTAAAATAAGTGTGTTTAGGGTCATTTTAATGCCTGAAATTGGTCGAAATAGAAGCTTCTGAGTAGGAGAAAAAGTCTGTAAAAATGGCAATTTTGGTCACATTGAGGCTGTAAAAAGTAGTTATTCAACATGAGGCACAATCCAAATGACATTTTGAATCAATTTTTCTACACTCAAAAAAAACAATTTTCTGATGAAAAACGATGACCCGTGACCTGTCGAACTTTCTCCAAATGGTCAGAAATTATAATTTTTTAATCTTTAATTTTTTGACTGTAAATGAATATTGAATGTGAATTAGAACTCTTGGAACTAAAATAAGTGTGTTTAGAGTCATTTTAATGCCTGAAATTGGTCGAAATAGAAGCTTCTGAGTAGGAGAAAAAGTCTATAAAAATGGCAATTTTGGTCACATTGAGGCTATAAAAATTAGTTATTCAACATGAGGCACAATCCAAATGACATTTTGAATACATTTTTCTACAGTCCAAAAAATCAATTTTCTGATGAAAAACGATGACCCGTGACCTGTCGAACAGTCTCCAAATGGTCAGAAATTATAATTTTTTAATGTTCAATTTTTTTACTGTAAATGAATATTGAATGTGAATTAGAACTCTTGGAACTAAAATAAGTGTGTTTAGAGTCATTTTAATGCCTGAAATTGGTCGAAATAGAAGCTTCTGAGTAGGAGAAAAAGTCTGTAAAAATGGCAATTTTGGTCACACATTGAGGCTGTAAAAAGTAGTTATTCAACATGAGGCACAATCCAAATGACATTTTGAATCAATTTTTACACAGTCAAAAAAATTAATTTTCTGATGAAAAACGATGACCCGTGACCTGTCGAACTTTCTCCAAATGGTCAGAAATTATAATTTTTTAACGTTTAATTTTTTGACTGTAAATGAATATTGAATGTGAATTAAAACTCTTGGAACTAAAATAAGTGTGTTTAGGGTCATTTTAATGCCTGAAATTGGTTGAAATAGAAGCTTCTGAGTAGGAGAAAAAGTCTGTAAAAATTGCAATTTTGGTCACTTTGAGGATATAAAAAGTAGTTATTCAACATGAGGCTCAATCCAAATGACATTTTGAATACATTTTTCTACAGTCCAAAAAATCAATTTTCTGATGAAAAACGATGACCCGTGACCTGTCAAACTGTCTCCACATGGTCCGAAATTATAATTTTTTAATGTTAAATTTTTTGACTGTAAATGAATATTGAATGTGAATCAGAACTCTTGGAACTAAAATAAGTGTGTTTAGAGTCATTTTAATGCCTGATATTCGTCGAAATAGAAGCTTCTGAGTAGGAGAAAAAGTCTGTAAAAATGGCAATTTTGGTCACATTGAGGATATAAAAAGTAGTTATTCAACATGAGGCACAATCCAAATGACATTTTGAATACATTTTTCTACAGTCCAAAAAATCAATTTTCTGATGAAAAACGATGAACCGTGACCTGTCGAACTGTCTCCAAATGGTCAGAAATTTTAATTTTTTAATGTTTAATTTTTTGACTGTAAATGAATATTGAATGTGAATTAGAACTCTTGGAACTAAAATAGGTGTGTTTAGAGTCATTTTAATGCCTGAAATTGGTCGAAATAGAAGCTTCTGAGTAGGAGAAAAAGTCTATAAAAATGGCAATTTTGGTCACATTGAGGCTATAAAAATTAGTTATTCAACATGAGGCACAATCCAAATGACATTTTGAATCAATTTTTACACAGTCAAAAAAATCAATTTTCTGATGAAAAACGATGACCCTTAACCTGTCGAACTTTCTCCAAATGGTCAGAAATTATAATTTTTTAACGTTTAATTTTTTGACTGTAAATTAATATTGAATGTGAATTAGAACTCTTGGAACTAAAATAAGTGTGTTTAGAGTCATTTTAATGCCTGAAATTGGTCGAAATAGAAGCTTCTGAGTAGGAGAAAAAGTCTATAAAAATGGCAATTTTGGTCACATTGAGGCTATAAAAATTAGTTATTCAACATGAGGCACAATCCAAATGACATTTTGAATACATTTTTCTACAGTCCAAAAAATCAATTTTCTGATGAAAAACGATGACCCGTGACCTGTTGAACAGTCTCCAAATGGTCAGAAATTATAATTTTTTAATGTTTAATTTTTTGACTGTAAATGAATATTGAATGTGAATTAGAACTCTTGGAACTAAAATAAGTGTGTTTAGGGTCATTTTATTGCCTGAAATTGGGTGAAATAGAAGCTTCTGAGTAGGAGAAAAAGTCTGTAAAAATGGCAATTTTGGTCACATTGAGGATATAAAAAGTAGTTATTCAACATGAGGCACAATCTAAATGACATTTTGAATACATTTTTCCACAGTCCAAAAAATCAATTTTCTGATGAAAAACGATGACCCGTGACCTGTTGAACTGTCTCCAAATGGTCAGAAATTATAATTTTTTAACGTTTAATTTTTTTACTGTAAATGAATATTGAATGTGAATTAGAACTCTTGGAACTAAAATAAGTGTGTTTAGAGTCATTTTAATGCCTGGAATTGGTCGAAATAGAAGCTTCTGAGTAGGATAAAAAGTCTGTAAAAATGGCAATTTTGGTCACATTGAGGATATAAAAAGTAGTTATTCAACATGAGGCACAATCCAAATGACATTTTGAATACATTTTTCTACAGTCCAAAAAATCAATTTTCTGATGAAAAACGATGACCCGTGACCTGTCGAACAGTCTCCAAATGGTCAGAAATTATAATTTTTTAATGTTCAATTTTTTTACTGTAAATGAATATTGAATGTGAATTAGAACTCTTGGAACTAAAATAAGTGTGTTTAGAGTCATTTTAATGCCTGAAATTGGTCGAAATAGAAGCTTCTGAGTAGGAGAAAAAGTCTGTAAAAATGGCAATTTTGGTCACACATTGAGGCTGTAAAAAGTAGTTATTCAACATGAGGCACAATCCAAATGACATTTTGAATCAATTTTTACACAGTCAAAAAAATTAATTTTCTGATGAAAAACGATGACCCGTGACCTGTCGAACTTTCTCCAAATGGTCAGAAATTATAATTTTTTAACGTTTAATTTTTTGACTGTAAATGAATATTGAATGTGAATTAAAACTCTTGGAACTAAAATAAGTGTGTTTAGGGTCATTTTAATGCCTGAAATTGGTTGAAATAGAAGCTTCTGAGTAGGAGAAAAAGTCTGTAAAAATTGCAATTTTGGTCACTTTGAGGATATAAAAAGTAGTTATTCAACATGAGGCTCAATCCAAATGACATTTTGAATACATTTTTCTACAGTCCAAAAAATCAATTTTCTGATGAAAAACGATGACCCGTGACCTGTCAAACTGTCTCCACATGGTCCGAAATTATAATTTTTTAATGTTAAATTTTTTGACTGTAAATGAATATTGAATGTGAATCAGAACTCTTGGAACTAAAATAAGTGTGTTTAGAGTCATTTTAATGCCTGATATTCGTCGAAATAGAAGCTTCTGAGTAGGAGAAAAAGTCTGTAAAAATGGCAATTTTGGTCACATTGAGGATATAAAAAGTAGTTATTCAACATGAGGCACAATCCAAATGACATTTTGAATACATTTTTCTACAGTCCAAAAAATCAATTTTCTGATGAAAAACGATGAACCGTGACCTGTCGAACTGTCTCCAAATGGTCAGAAATTTTAATTTTTTAATGTTTAATTTTTTGACTGTAAATGAATATTGAATGTGAATTAGAACTCTTGGAACTAAAATAGGTGTGTTTAGAGTCATTTTAATGCCTGAAATTGGTCGAAATAGAAGCTTCTGAGTAGGAGAAAAAGTCTATAAAAATGGCAATTTTGGTCACATTGAGGCTATAAAAATTAGTTATTCAACATGAGGCACAATCCAAATGACATTTTGAATCAATTTTTACACAGTCAAAAAAATCAATTTTCTGATGAAAAACGATGACCCTTAACCTGTCGAACTTTCTCCAAATGGTCAGAAATTATAATTTTTTAACGTTTAATTTTTTGACTGTAAATTAATATTGAATGTGAATTAGAACTCTTGGAACTAAAATAAGTGTGTTTAGAGTCATTTTAATGCCTGAAATTGGTCGAAATAGAAGCTTCTGAGTAGGAGAAAAAGTCTATAAAAATGGCAATTTTGGTCACATTGAGGCTATAAAAATTAGTTATTCAACATGAGGCACAATCCAAATGACATTTTGAATACATTTTTCTACAGTCCAAAAAATCAATTTTCTGATGAAAAACGATGACCCGTGACCTGTTGAACAGTCTCCAAATGGTCAGAAATTATAATTTTTTAATGTTTAATTTTTTGACTGTAAATGAATATTGAATGTGAATTAGAACTCTTGGAACTAAAATAAGTGTGTTTAGGGTCATTTTATTGCCTGAAATTGGGTGAAATAGAAGCTTCTGAGTAGGAGAAAAAGTCTGTAAAAATGGCAATTTTGGTCACATTGAGGATATAAAAAGTAGTTATTCAACATGAGGCACAATCTAAATGACATTTTGAATACATTTTTCCACAGTCCAAAAAATCAATTTTCTGATGAAAAACGATGACCCGTGACCTGTTGAACTGTCTCCAAATGGTCAGAAATTATAATTTTTTAACGTTTAATTTTTTTACTGTAAATGAATATTGAATGTGAATTAGAACTCTTGGAACTAAAATAAGTGTGTTTAGAGTCATTTTAATGCCTGGAATTGGTCGAAATAGAAGCTTCTGAGTAGGATAAAAAGTCTGTAAAAATGGCAATTTTGGTCACATTGAGGATATAAAAAGTAGTTATTCAACATGAGGCACAATCCAAATGACATTTTGAATACATTTTTCTACAGTCCAAAAAATCAATTTTCTGATGAAAAACGATGACCCGTGACCTGTCGAACAGTCTCCAAACGGTCAGAAATTATAATTTTTTAATGTTTAATTTTTTGACTGTAAATGAATATTGAATGTGAAATAGAACTCTTGGAACTAAAATAAGTGTGTTTAGAGTCCTTTTAATGCCTGAAATTGGTCGAAATAGAAGCTTCTGAGTAGGAGAAAAAGTCTGTAAAAATGGCACTTTTGGTCACATTGAGGCTGTAAAAAGTAGTTATTCAACATGAGGCACAATCCAAATGACATTTTGAATACATTTTTCTACAGTCCAAAAAATCAATTTTCTGATGAAAAACGATGACCCGTGACCTGTCGAACTTTCTCCAAATGGTCAGAAATTATAATTTTTTAACGTTTAATTTTTTGACTGTAAATGAATATTGAATGTGAATTAGAACTCTTGGAATTAAAATAAGTGTGTTTAGGGTCATTTTAATGCCTGAAATGGTCGAAATAGAAGCTTCTGAGTAGGAGAAAAAGTCTGTAAAAATGGCAATTTTGGTCACATTGAGGATATAAAAAGTAGTTATTCAACATGAGGCACAATCTAAATGACATTTTGAATACATTTTTCCACAGTCCAAAAAATCAATTTTCTGATGAAAAACGATGACCCGTGACCTGTTGAACTGTCTCCAAATGGTCAGAAATTATAATTTTTTAACGTTTAATTTTTTTACTGTAAATGAATATTGAATGTGAATTAGAACTCTTGGAACTAAAATAAGTGTGTTTAGAGTCATTTTAATGCCTGAAATTGGTCGAAATAGAAGCTTCTGAGTAGGAGAAAAAGTCTGTAAAAATGGCAATTTTGGTCACATTGAGGCTGTAAAAAGAGTTATTCAACATGAGGCACAATCCAAATGACATTTTGAATCAATTTTTACACAGTCAAAAAAATCAATTTTCTGATGAAAAACGATGACCCTTAACCTGTCGAACTTTCTCCAAATGGTCAGAAATTATAATTTTTTAACTTTTAATTTTTTGACTGTAAATGAATATTGAATGTGAATTAGAACTCTTGGAACTAAAATAAGTGTGTTTAGAGTCATTTTAATGCCTGAAATTGGTCGAAATAGAAGCTTCTGAGTAGGAGAAAAAGTCTGTAAAAATGGCAATTTTGGTCACATTGAGGCTGTAAAAAGTAGTTATTCAACATGAGGCACAATCCAAATGACATTTTGAATAAATTTTTCTACAGTCCAAAAAATCAATTTTCTGATGAAAAACGATGACCCGTGACCTGTCGAACTTTCTCCAAATGGTCAGAAATGATAATTTTTTAATGTTTAATTTTTTGACTGTAAATGAATATTGAATGTGAATTAGAACTCTTGGAACTAAAATAAGTGTGTTTAGAGTCATTTTAATGCCTGAAATTGGTCGAAATAGAAGCTTCTGAGTAGGAGAAAAAGTCTGTAAAAATGGCAATTTTGGTCACATTGAGGACTGAAAAAGTAGTTATTCAACATGAGGCACAATCCAAATGACATTTTGAATAAATTTTTCTACAGTCCAAAAAATCAATTTTCTGATAAAAAACGATGACCCGTGACCTGTCGAACAGTCTTCAAATGGTCAGAAATTATAATTTTTTAATGTTTAATTTTTTGACTGTAAATGAATATTGAATGTGAATTAGAACTCTTGGAACTAAAATAAGTGTGTTTAGAGTCATTTTAATGCCTGAAATTGGTCGAAATAGAAGCTTCTGAGTAGGAGAAAAAGTCTGTAAAAATGGCAATTTTGGTCACATTGACGCTATAAAAAGTAGTTATTCAACATGAGGCACAATCCAAATGACATTTTGAATCAATTTTTCTACAGTCAAAAAAAACAATTTTCTGATGAAAAACGATGACCCGTGACCTGTCGAACTTTCTCCAAATGGTCAGAAATTATAATTTTTTAACGTTTAATTTTTTTACTGTAAATGAATATTGAATGTGAATTAGAACTCTTGGAACTAAAATAAGTGTGTTTAGGGTCATTTTAATGCCTGAAATTGGTCGAAATAGAAGCTTCTGAGTAGGAGAAAAAGTCTGTAAAAATGGCAATTTTTGTCACATTGAGGATATAAAAAGTAGTTATTCAACATGAGGCACAATCCAAATGACATTTTGAATAAATTTTTCTACAGTCCAAAAAATCAATTTTCTGATGAAAAACGATGACCCGTACCTGTCGAACAGTCTCCAAATGGTCAGAAATTATAATTTTTTAATGTTTATTTTTTTGACTGTAAATGAATATTGAATGTGAATTAGAACTCTTGGAACTAAAATAAGTGTGTTTAGAGTCCTTTTAATGCCTGAAATTGGTCGAATTAGAAGCTTCTGAGTAGGAGAAAAAGTCTGTAAAAATGGCAATTTTGGTCACATTGAGGCTATAAAAAGTAGTTATTCAACATGAGGCACAATCCAAATGACATTTTGAATACATTTTTCTACAGTCCAAAAAATCAATTTTCTGATGAAAAACGATGACCCGTGACCTGTTGAACAGTCTCCAAATGGTCAGAAATTATAATTTTTTAATGTTTAATTTTTTGACTGTAAATGAATATTGAATGTGAATTAGAACCCTTGGAACTAAAATAAGTGTGTTTAGAGTCATTTTAATGCCTGAAATTGGTCGAAATAGAAGCTTCTGAGTAGGAGAAAAAGTCTGTAAAAATGGCAATTTTGGTCACATTGAGGCTGTAAAAAGTAGTTATTCAACATGAGGCACAATCCAAATGACATTTTGAATCAATTTTTACACAGTCAAAAAAATCAATTTTCTGATGAAAAACGATGACCCGTGACCTGTCGAACTTTCTCCAAATGGTCAGAAATTATAATTTTTTAACGTTTAATTTTTTGACTAAATGAATATTGAATGTGAATTAGAACTCTTGGAACTATAATAAGTGTGTTTAGGGTCATTTTAATGCCTGAAATTGGTCGAAAAAGAAGCTTCTTAGTAGGAGAAAAAGTCTGTAAAAATGGCAATTTAGGTCACATTGAGGATATAAAAAGTAGTTATTCAACATGAGGCACAATCCAAATGACATTTTGAATACATTTTTCTACAGTCCAAAAAATCAATTTTCTGATGAAAAACGATGACCCGTGACCTGTCGAACTGTCTCCAAATGGTCAGAAATTATAATTTTTTAATGTTTAGTTTTTTGACTGTAAATGAATATTGAATGTGAATTAGAACTCTTGGAACTAAAATAAGTGTGTTTAGAGTCATTTTAATGCCTGAAATTGGTCGAAATAGAAGCTTCTGAGTAGGAGAAAAAGTCTGTAAAAATGGCAATTTTGGTCACATTGAGGCTGTAAAAAGTAGTTATTCAACATGAGGCACAATCCAAATGACATTTTGAATCAATTTTTACACAGTCAAAAAAATCAATTTTCTGATGAAAAACGATGACCCTTAACCTGTCGAACTTTCTCCAAATGGTCAGAAATTATAATTTTTTAACGTTTAATTTTTTGACTGTAAATGAATATTGAATGTGAATTAGAACTCTTGGAACTAAAATAAGTGTGTTTAGGGTCATTTTAATGCCTGAAATTGGTCGAAATAGAAGCTTCTGAGTAGGAGAAAAAGTCTGTAAAAATGGCAATTTTGGTCACATTGAGGATATAAAAAGTAGTTATTCAACATGAGGCACAATCCAAATGACATTTTGAATACATTTTTCTACAGTCCAAAAAATCAATTTTCTGATGAAAAACGATGAACCGTGACCTGTCGAACTGTCTCCAAATGGTCAGAAATTTTAATTTTTTAATGTTTAATTTTTTGACTGTAAATGAATATTGAATGTGAATTAGAACTCTTGGAACTAAAATAGGTGTGTTTAGAGTCATTTTAATGCCTGAAATTGGTCGAAATAGAAGCTTCTGAGTAGGAGAAAAAGTCTATAAAAATGGCAATTTTGGTCACATTGAGGCTATAAAAATTAGTTATTCAACATGAGGCACAATCCAAATGACATTTTGAATCAATTTTTACACAGTCAAAAAAATCAATTTTCTGATGAAAAACGATGACCCTTAACCTGTCGAACTTTCTCCAAATGGTCAGAAATTATAATTTTTTAACGTTTAATTTTTTGACTGTAAATGAATATTGAATGTGAATTAGAACTCTTGGAACTAAAATAAGTGTGTTTAGAGTCATTTTAATGCCTGAAATTGGTCGAAATAGAAGCTTCTGAGTAGGAGAAAAAGTCTATAAAAATGGCAATTTTGGTCACATTGAGGCTATAAAAATTAGTTATTCAACATGAGGCACAATCCAAATGACATTTTGAATCAATTTTTACACAGTCAAAAAAATCAATTTTCTGATGAAAAACGATGACCCTTAACCTGTCGAACTTTCTCCAAATGGTCAGAAATTATAATTTTTTAACGTTTAATTTTTTGACTGTAAATTAATATTGAATGTGAATTAGAACTCTTGGAACTAAAATAAGTGTGTTTAGAGTCATTTTAATGCCTGAAATTGGTCGAAATAGAAGCTTCTGAGTAGGAGAAAAAGTCTATAAAAATGGCAATTTTGGTCACATTGAGGCTATAAAAATTAGTTATTCAACATGAGGCACAATCCAAATGACATTTTGAATACATTTTTCTACAGTCCAAAAAATCAATTTTCTGATGAAAAACGATGACCCGTGACCTGTTGAACAGTCTCCAAATGGTCAGAAATTATAATTTTTTAATGTTTAATTTTTTGACTGTAAATGAATATTGAATGTGAATTAGAACTCTTGGAACTAAAATAAGTGTGTTTAGGGTCATTTTATTGCCTGAAATTGGGTGAAATAGAAGCTTCTGAGTAGGAGAAAAAGTCTGTAAAAATGGCAATTTTGGTCACATTGAGGATATAAAAAGTAGTTATTCAACATGAGGCACAATCCAAATGACAGTTTGAATAAATTTTTACACAGTAAAAAAAATCAATTTTCTGATGAAAAACGATGACCCGTACCTGTCGAACAGTCTCCAAATGGTCAGAAATTATAATTTTTTAATGTTTAATTTTTTGACTGTAAATGAATATTGAATGTGAATTAGAACTCTTGGAACTAAAATAAGTGTGTTTAGAGTCATTTTAATGCCTGGAATTGGTCGAAATAGAAGCTTCTGAGTAGGATAAAAAGTCTGTAAAAATGGCAATTTTGGTCACATTGAGGATATAAAAAGTAGTTATTCAACATGAGGCACAATCCAAATGACATTTTGAATACATTTTTCTACAGTCCAAAAAATCAATTTTCTGATGAAAAACGATGACCCGTGACCTGTCGAACAGTCTCCAAACGGTCAGAAATTATAATTTTTTAATGTTTAATTTT
Source organism: Triturus cristatus (assembly GCF_964204655.1). Lineage (NCBI taxonomy): Eukaryota > Metazoa > Chordata > Amphibia > Caudata > Salamandridae > Triturus > Triturus cristatus. The sequence continues at coordinate 471,286,301 of NC_140592.1, forward strand.
TTGACTGTAAATGAATATTGAATGTGAATTAGAACTCTTGGAACTAAAATAAGTGTGTTTAGAGTCCTTTTAATGCCTGAAATTGGTCGAAATAGAAGCTTCTGAGTAGGAGAAAAAGTCTGTAAAAATGGCACTTTTGGTCACATTGAGGCTGTAAAAAGTAGTTATTCAACATGAGGCACAATCCAAATGACATTTTGAATACATTTTTCTACAGTCCAAAAAATCAATTTTCTGATGAAAAACGATGACCCGTGACCTGTCGAACTTTCTCCAAATGGTCAGAAATTATAATTTTTTAACGTTTAATTTTTTGACTGTAAATGAATATTGAATGTGAATTAGAACTCTTGGAATTAAAATAAGTGTGTTTAGGGTCATTTTAATGCCTGAAATGGTCGAAATAGAAGCTTCTGAGTAGGAGAAAAAGTCTGTAAAAATGGCAATTTTGGTCACATTGAGGATATAAAAAGTAGTTATTCAACATGAGGCACAATCTAAATGACATTTTGAATACATTTTTCCACAGTCCAAAAAATCAATTTTCTGATGAAAAACGATGACCCGTGACCTGTTGAACTGTCTCCAAATGGTCAGAAATTATAATTTTTTAACGTTTAATTTTTTTACTGTAAATGAATATTGAATGTGAATTAGAACTCTTGGAACTAAAATAAGTGTGTTTAGAGTCATTTTAATGCCTGAAATTGGTCGAAATAGAAGCTTCTGAGTAGGAGAAAAAGTCTGTAAAAATGGCAATTTTGGTCACATTGAGGCTGTAAAAAGTAGTTATTCAACATGAGGCACAATCCAAATGACATTTTGAATCAATTTTTACACATTCAAAAAAATCAATTTTCTGATGAAAAACGATGACCCGTGACCTGTCGAACTTTCTCCAAATGGTCAGAAATTATAATTTTTTAACGTTTAATTTTTTGACTGTAAATGAATATTGAATGTGAATTAGAACTCCTGGAACTAAAATAGGTGTGTTTAGGGTCATTTTAATGCCTGAAATTGGTCAAAATAGAAGCTTCTGAGTAGGAGAAAAAGTCTGTAAAAATGGCAATTTTGGTCGCATTGCGGATATAATAAGTAGTTATTCAACATGAGGCACAATCCAAATGACATTTTGAATAAATTTTTCTACAGTCCAAAAAAATCAATTTTCTGATGAAAAACGATGACCCGTGACCTGTCGAACTTTCTCCAAATGGTCAGAAATGATAATTTTTTAATGTTTAATATTTTGACTGTAAATGAATATTGAATGTGAATTAGAACTCTTGGAACTAAAATAGGTGTGTTTAGAGTCATATTAATGCCTGAAATTGGTCGAAATAGAAGCTTCTGAGTAGGAGAAAAAGTCTGTAAAAATGGCAATTTTGGTCACATTGAGGCTATAAAAAGTAGTTATTCAACATGAGGCACAATCCAAATGACATTTTGAATCAATTTTCCTACAGTCAAAAAAAACAATTTTCTGATGAAAAACGATGACCCGTGACCTGTCGAACTTTCTCCAAATGGTCATAAATTATAATTTTTTAACGTTTAATTTTTTGACTGTAAATGAATATTGAATGTGAATTAGAACACTTGGAACTAAAATAAGTGTGTTTAGGGTCATTTTAATGCCTGAAATTGGTCGAAATAGAAGCTTCTGAGTAGGAGAAAAAGTCTGTAAAAATGGCAATTTTGGTCACATTGAGGATATAAAAAGTAGTTATTCAACATGAGGCACAATCCAAATGACATTTTGAATACATTTTTCTACAGTCCAAAAAATCAATTTTCTGATGAAAAACGATGACCCGTGACCTGTTGAACTGTCTCCAAATGGTCAGAAATTATAATTTTTTAACGTTTAAGTTTTTTTACTGTAAATGAATATTGAATGTGAATTAGAACTCTTGGAACTAAAATAAGTGTGTTTAGAGTCATTTTAATGCCTGAAATTGGTCGAAATAGAAGCTTCTGAGTAGGAGAAAAAGTCTGTAAAAATGGCAATTTTGGTCACATTGAGGCTGTAAAAAGTAGTTATTCAACATGAGGCACAATCCAAATGACATTTTGAATCAATTTTTCTACACTCAAAAAAAACAATTTTCTGATGAAAAACGATGACCCGTGACCTGTCGAACTTTCTCCAAATGGTCAGAAATTATAATTTTTTAATCTTTAATTTTTTGACTGTAAATGAATATTGAATGTGAATTAGAACTCTTGGAACTAAAATAAGTGTGTTTAGGGTCATTTTAATGCCTGAAATTGGTCGAAATAGAAGCTTCTGAGTAGGAGAAAAAGTCTGTAAAAATGGCAATTTTGGTCACATTGAGGCTGTAAAAAGTAGTTATTCAACATGAGGCACAATCCAAATGACATTTTGAATCAATTTTTCTACACTCAAAAAAAACAATTTTCTGATGAAAAACGATGACCCGTGACCTGTCGAACTTTCTCCAAATGGTCAGAAATTATAATTTTTTAATCTTTAATTTTTTGACTGTAAATGAATATTGAATGTGAATTAGAACTCTTGGAACTAAAATAAGTGTGTTTAGAGTCATTTTAATGCCTGAAATTGGTCGAAATAGAAGCTTCTGAGTAGGAGAAAAAGTCTATAAAAATGGCAATTTTGGTCACATTGAGGCTATAAAAATTAGTTATTCAACATGAGGCACAATCCAAATGACATTTTGAATACATTTTTCTACAGTCCAAAAAATCAATTTTCTGATGAAAAACGATGACCCGTGACCTGTCGAACAGTCTCCAAATGGTCAGAAATTATAATTTTTTAATGTTCAATTTTTTTACTGTAAATGAATATTGAATGTGAATTAGAACTCTTGGAACTAAAATAAGTGTGTTTAGAGTCATTTTAATGCCTGAAATTGGTCGAAATAGAAGCTTCTGAGTAGGAGAAAAAGTCTGTAAAAATGGCAATTTTGGTCACACATTGAGGCTGTAAAAAGTAGTTATTCAACATGAGGCACAATCCAAATGACATTTTGAATCAATTTTTACACAGTCAAAAAAATTAATTTTCTGATGAAAAACGATGACCCGTGACCTGTCGAACTTTCTCCAAATGGTCAGAAATTATAATTTTTTAACGTTTAATTTTTTGACTGTAAATGAATATTGAATGTGAATTAAAACTCTTGGAACTAAAATAAGTGTGTTTAGGGTCATTTTAATGCCTGAAATTGGTTGAAATAGAAGCTTCTGAGTAGGAGAAAAAGTCTGTAAAAATTGCAATTTTGGTCACTTTGAGGATATAAAAAGTAGTTATTCAACATGAGGCTCAATCCAAATGACATTTTGAATACATTTTTCTACAGTCCAAAAAATCAATTTTCTGATGAAAAACGATGACCCGTGACCTGTCAAACTGTCTCCACATGGTCCGAAATTATAATTTTTTAATGTTAAATTTTTTGACTGTAAATGAATATTGAATGTGAATCAGAACTCTTGGAACTAAAATAAGTGTGTTTAGAGTCATTTTAATGCCTGATATTCGTCGAAATAGAAGCTTCTGAGTAGGAGAAAAAGTCTGTAAAAATGGCAATTTTGGTCACATTGAGGATATAAAAAGTAGTTATTCAACATGAGGCACAATCCAAATGACATTTTGAATACATTTTTCTACAGTCCAAAAAATCAATTTTCTGATGAAAAACGATGAACCGTGACCTGTCGAACTGTCTCCAAATGGTCAGAAATTTTAATTTTTTAATGTTTAATTTTTTGACTGTAAATGAATATTGAATGTGAATTAGAACTCTTGGAACTAAAATAGGTGTGTTTAGAGTCATTTTAATGCCTGAAATTGGTCGAAATAGAAGCTTCTGAGTAGGAGAAAAAGTCTATAAAAATGGCAATTTTGGTCACATTGAGGCTATAAAAATTAGTTATTCAACATGAGGCACAATCCAAATGACATTTTGAATCAATTTTTACACAGTCAAAAAAATCAATTTTCTGATGAAAAACGATGACCCTTAACCTGTCGAACTTTCTCCAAATGGTCAGAAATTATAATTTTTTAACGTTTAATTTTTTGACTGTAAATTAATATTGAATGTGAATTAGAACTCTTGGAACTAAAATAAGTGTGTTTAGAGTCATTTTAATGCCTGAAATTGGTCGAAATAGAAGCTTCTGAGTAGGAGAAAAAGTCTATAAAAATGGCAATTTTGGTCACATTGAGGCTATAAAAATTAGTTATTCAACATGAGGCACAATCCAAATGACATTTTGAATACATTTTTCTACAGTCCAAAAAATCAATTTTCTGATGAAAAACGATGACCCGTGACCTGTTGAACAGTCTCCAAATGGTCAGAAATTATAATTTTTTAATGTTTAATTTTTTGACTGTAAATGAATATTGAATGTGAATTAGAACTCTTGGAACTAAAATAAGTGTGTTTAGGGTCATTTTATTGCCTGAAATTGGGTGAAATAGAAGCTTCTGAGTAGGAGAAAAAGTCTGTAAAAATGGCAATTTTGGTCACATTGAGGATATAAAAAGTAGTTATTCAACATGAGGCACAATCTAAATGACATTTTGAATACATTTTTCCACAGTCCAAAAAATCAATTTTCTGATGAAAAACGATGACCCGTGACCTGTTGAACTGTCTCCAAATGGTCAGAAATTATAATTTTTTAACGTTTAATTTTTTTACTGTAAATGAATATTGAATGTGAATTAGAACTCTTGGAACTAAAATAAGTGTGTTTAGAGTCATTTTAATGCCTGGAATAGGTCGAAATAGAAGCTTCTGAGTAGGATAAAAAGTCTGTAAAAATGGCAATTTTGGTCACATTGAGGATATAAAAAGTAGTTATTCAACATGAGGCACAATCCAAATGACATTTTGAATACATTTTTCTACAGTCCAAAAAATCAATTTTCTGATGAAAAACGATGACCCGTGACCTGTCGAACAGTCTCCAAACGGTCAGAAATTATAATTTTTTAATGTTTAATTTTTTGACTGTAAATGAATATTGAATGTGAATTAGAACTCTTGGAACTAAAATAAGTGTGTTTAGAGTCCTTTTAATGCCTGAAATTGGTCGAAATAGAAGCTTCTGAGTAGGAGAAAAAGTCTGTAAAAATGGCACTTTTGGTCACATTGAGGCTGTAAAAAGTAGTTATTCAACATGAGGCACAATCCAAATGACATTTTGAATACATTTTTCTACAGTCCAAAAAATCAATTTTCTGATGAAAAACGATGACCCGTGACCTGTCGAACTTTCTCCAAATGGTCAGAAATTATAATTTTTTAACGTTTAATTTTTTGACTGTAAATGAATATTGAATGTGAATTAGAACTCTTGGAATTAAAATAAGTGTGTTTAGGGTCATTTTAATGCCTGAAATGGTCGAAATAGAAGCTTCTGAGTAGGAGAAAAAGTCTGTAAAAATGGCAATTTTGGTCACATTGACGATATAAAAAGTAGTTATTCAACATGAGGCACAATCTAAATGACATTTTGAATACATTTTTCCACAGTCCAAAAAATCAATTTTCTGATGAAAAACGATGACCCGTGACCTGTTGAACTGTCTCCAAATGGTCAGAAATTATAATTTTTTAACGTTTAATTTTTTTACTGTAAATGAATATTGAATGTGAATTAGAACTCTTGGAACTAAAATAAGTGTGTTTAGAGTCATTTTAATGCCTGAAATTGGTCGAAATAGAAGCTTCTGAGTAGGAGAAAAAGTCTGTAAAAATGGCAATTTTGGTCACATTGAGGCTGTAAAAAGTAGTTATTCAACATGAGGCACAATCCAAATGACATTTTGAATCAATTTTTACACATTCAAAAAAATCAATTTTCTGATGAAAAACGATGACCCGTGACCTGTCGAACTTTCTCCAAATGGTCAGAAATTATAATTTTTTAACGTTTAATTTTTTGACTGTAAATGAATATTGAATGTGAATTAGAACTCCTGGAACTAAAATAGGTGTGTTTAGGGTCATTTTAATGCCTGAAATTGGTCAAAATAGAAGCTTCTGAGTAGGAGAAAAAGTCTGTAAAAATGGCAATTTTGGTCGCATTGCGGATATAATAAGTAGTTATTCAACATGAGGCACAATCCAAATGACATTTTGAATAAATTTTTCTACAGTCCAAAAAAATCAATTTTCTGATGAAAAACGATGACCCGTGACCTGTCGAACTTTCTCCAAATGGTCAGAAATGATAATTTTTTAATGTTTAATATTTTGACTGTAAATGAATATTGAATGTGAATTAGAACTCTTGGAACTAAAATAGGTGTGTTTAGAGTCATATTAATGCCTGAAATTGGTCGAAATAGAAGCTTCTGAGTAGGAGAAAAAGTCTGTAAAAATGGCAATTTTGGTCACATTGAGGCTATAAAAAGTAGTTATTCAACATGAGGCACAATCCAAATGACATTTTGAATCAATTTTCCTACAGTCAAAAAAAACAATTTTCTGATGAAAAACGATGACCCGTGACCTGTCGAACTTTCTCCAAATGGTCATAAATTATAATTTTTTAACGTTTAATTTTTTGACTGTAAATGAATATTGAATGTGAATTAGAACACTTGGAACTAAAATAAGTGTGTTTAGGGTCATTTTAATGCCTGAAATTGGTCGAAATAGAAGCTTCTGAGTAGGAGAAAAAGTCTGTAAAAATGGCAATTTTGGTCACATTGAGGATATAAAAAGTAGTTATTCAACATGAGGCACAATCCAAATGACATTTTGAATACATTTTTCTACAGTCCAAAAAATCAATTTTCTGATGAAAAACGATGACCCGTGACCTGTTGAACTGTCTCCAAATGGTCAGAAATTATAATTTTTTAACGTTTAATTTTTTTACTGTAAATGAATATTGAATGTGAATTAGAACTCTTGGAACTAAAATAAGTGTGTTTAGAGTCATTTTAATGCCTGAAACTGGTTGAAATAGAAGCTTCTGAGTAGGAGAAAAAGTCTGTAAAAATGGCAATTTTGGTCACATTGAGGCTGTAAAAAGTAGTTATTCAACATGAGGCACAATCCAAATGACATTTTGAATCAATTTTTCTACACTCAAAAAAAACAATTTTCTGATGAAAAACGATGACCCGTGACCTGTCGAACTTTCTCCAAATGGTCAGAAATTATAATTTTTTAATCTTTAATTTTTTGACTGTAAATGAATATTGAATGTGAATTAGAACTCTTGGAACTAAAATAAGTGTGTTTAGAGTCATTTTAATGCCTGAAATTGGTCGAAATAGAAGCTTCTGAGTAGGAGAAAAAGTCTATAAAAATGGCAATTTTGGTCACATTGAGGCTATAAAAATTAGTTATTCAACATGAGGCACAATCCAAATGACATTTTGAATACATTTTTCTACAGTCCAAAAAATCAATTTTCTGATGAAAAACGATGACCCGTGACCTGTCGAACAGTCTCCAAATGGTCAGAAATTATAATTTTTTAATGTTCAATTTTTTTACTGTAAATGAATATTGAATGTGAATTAGAACTCTTGGAACTAAAATAAGTGTGTTTAGAGTCATTTTAATGCCTGAAATTGGTCGAAATAGAAGCTTCTGAGTAGGAGAAAAAGTCTGTAAAAATGGCAATTTTGGTCACACATTGAGGCTGTAAAAAGTAGTTATTCAACATGAGGCACAATCCAAATGACATTTTGAATCAATTTTTACACAGTCAAAAAAATTAATTTTCTGATGAAAAACGATGACCCGTGACCTGTCGAACTTTCTCCAAATGGTCAGAAATTATAATTTTTTAACGTTTAATTTTTTGACTGTAAATGAATATTGAATGTGAATTAGAACTCTTGGAACTAAAATAAGTGTGTTTAGGGTCATTTTAATGCCTGAAATTGGTCGAAATAGAAGCTTCTGAGTAGGAGAAAAAGTCTGTAAAAATGGCAATTTTGGTCACATTGAGGCTGTAAAAAGTAGTTATTCAACATGAGGCACAATCCAAATGACATTTTGAATCAATTTTTACACAGTCAAAAAAATCAATTTTCTGATGAAAAACGATGACCCGTGACCTGTCGAACTTTCTCCAAATGGTCAGAAATTTTAATTTTTTAACGTTTAATTTTTTGACTGTAAATGAATATTGAATGTGAATTAGAACTCTTGGAACTAAAATAAGTGTGTTTAGGGTCATTTTAATGCCTGAAATTGGTCGAAATAGAAGCTTCTGAGTAGGAAAAAAAGTCTGTAACAATGGCAATTTTGGTCACATTGAGGATATAAAAAGTAGTTATTCAACATGAGGCACAATCCAAATGACATTTTGAATACATTTTTCTACAGTCCAAAAAAATCAATTTTCTGATGAAAAACGATGACCCGTACCTGTCGAACAGTCTCCAAATGGTCAGAAATTATAATTTTTTAATGTTTAATTTTTTGACTGTAAATGAATATTGAATGTGAATTAGAACTCTGGGAACTAAAATAAGTGTGTTTAGATTCCTTTTAATGCCTGAAATTGGTCGAAATAGAAGCTTCTGAGTAGGAGAAAAAGTCTGTAAAAATGGCAATTTTGGTCACATTGAGGCTGTAAAAAGTAGTTATTCAACATGAGGCACAATCCAAATGACATTTTGAATCAATTTTTACACAGTCAAAAAAAATCAATTTTCTGATGAAAAACGATGACCCGTGACCTGTCGAACTTTCTCCAAATGGTCAGAAATTATAATTTTTTAACGTTTAATTTTTTGACTGTAAATGAATATTGAATGTGAATCAGAACTCTTGGAACTAAAATAAGTGTGTTTAGAGTCATTTTAATGCCTGATATTCGTCGAAATAGAAGCTTCTGAGTAGGAGAAAAAGTCTGTAAAAATGGCAATTTTGGTCACATTGAGGATAAAAAAAGTAGTTATTCAACATGAGGCACAATCCAAATGACATTTTGAATACATTTTTCTACAGTCCAAAAAAATCAATTTTCTGATGAAAAACGATGACCCGTACCTGTCGAACAGTCTCCAAATGGTCAGAAATTATAATTTTTTAATGTTTAATTTTTTGACTGTAAATGAATATTGAATGTGAATTAGAACTCTGGGAACTAAAATAAGTGTGTTTAGATTCCTTTTAATGCCTGAAATTGGTCGAAATAGAAGCTTCTGAGTAGGAGAAAAAGTCTGTAAAAATGGCAATTTTGGTCACATTGAGGCTGTAAAAAGTAGTTATTCAACATGAGGCACAATCCAAATGACATTTTGAATCAATTTTTACACAGTCAAAAAAATCAATTTTCTGATGAAAAACGATGACCCGTGACCTGTCGAACTTTCTCCAAATGGTCAGAAATTTTAATTTTTTAACGTTTAATTTTTTGACTGTAAATGAATATTGAATGTGAATTAGAACTCTTGGAACTAAAATAAGTGTGTTTAGGGTCATTTTAATGCCTGAAATTGGTCGAAATAGAAGCTTCTGAGTAGGAAAAAAAGTCTGTAACAATGGCAATTTTGGTCACATTGAGGATATAAAAAGTAGTTATTCAACATGAGGCACAATCCAAATGACATTTTGAATCAATTTTTACACAGTCAAAAAAATCAATTTTCTGATGAAAAACGATGACCCGTGACCTGTCGAACAGTCTCCAAATGGTCAGAAATTATAATTTTTTAATGTTTAATTTTTTGACTGTAAATGAATATTGAATGTGAATTAGAACTCTTGGAACTAAAATAAGTGTGTTTAGAGTCATTTTAATGCCTGAAATTGGTCGAAATAGAAGCTTCTGAGTAGGAGAAAAAGTCTGTAAAAATGGCAATTTTGGTCACATTGAGGCTGTAAAAAGTAGTTATTCAACATGAGGCACAATCCAAATGACATTTTGAATCAATTTTTACACAGTCAAAAAAATTAATTTTCTGATGAAAAACAATGACCCTTCTCCAAATGGTCAGAAATTATAATTTTTTAACGTTTAATTTTTTGACTGTAAATGAATATTGAATGTGAATTAGAACTCTTGGAACTAAAATAAGTGTGTTTAGGGTCATTTTAATGCCTGAAATTGGTCGAAATAGAAGCTTCTGAGTAGGAGAAAAAGTCTGTAAAAATGGCAATTTTGGTCACATTGAGGCTGTAAAAAGTAGTTATTCAACATGAGGCACAATCCAAATGACATTTTGAATCAATTTTTACACAGTCAAAAAAATCAATTTTCTGATGAAAAACGATGACCCGTGACCTGTCGAACTTTCTCCAAATGGTCAGAAATTTTAATTTTTTAACGTTTAATTTTTTGACTGTAAATGAATATTGAATGTGAATTAGAACTCTTGGAACTAAAATAAGTGTGTTTAGGGTCATTTTAATGCCTGAAATTGGTCGAAATAGAAGCTTCTGAGTAGGAAAAAAAGTCTGTAACAATGGCAATTTTGGTCACATTGAGGATATAAAAAGTAGTTATTCAACATGAGGCACAATCCAAATGACATTTTGAATACATTTTTCTACAGTCCAAAAAAATCAATTTTCTGATGAAAAACGATGACCCGTACCTGTCGAACAGTCTCCAAATGGTCAGAAATTATAATTTTTTAATGTTTAATTTTTTGACTGTAAATGAATATTGAATGTGAATTAGAACTCTGGGAACTAAAATAAGTGTGTTTAGATTCCTTTTAATGCCTGAAATTGGTCGAAATAGAAGCTTCTGAGTAGGAGAAAAAGTCTGTAAAAATGGCAATTTTGGTCACATTGAGGCTGTAAAAAGTAGTTATTCAACATGAGGCACAATCCAAATGACATTTTGAATCAAATTTTACACAGTCAAAAAAAATCAATTTTCTGATGAAAAACGATGACCCGTGACCTGTCGAACTTTCTCCAAATGGTCAGAAATTATAATTTTTTAACGTTTAATTTTTTGACTGTAAATGAATATTGAATGTGAATCAGAACTCTTGGAACTAAAATAAGTGTGTTTAGAGTCATTTTAATGCCTGATATTCGTCGAAATAGAAGCTTCTGAGTAGGAGAAAAAGTCTGTAAAAATGGCAATTTTGGTCACATTGAGGATAAAAAAAGTAGTTATTCAACATGAGGCACAATCCAAATGACATTTTGAATACATTTTTCTACAGTCCAAAAAAATCAATTTTCTGATGAAAAACGATGACCCGTACCTGTCGAACAGTCTCCAAATGGTCAGAAATTATAATTTTTTAATGTTTAATTTTTTGACTGTAAATGAATATTGAATGTGAATTAGAACTCTGGGAACTAAAATAAGTGTGTTTAGATTCCTTTTAATGCCTGAAATTGGTCGAAATAGAAGCTTCTGAGTAGGAGAAAAAGTCTGTAAAAATGGCAATTTTGGTCACATTGAGGCTGTAAAAAGTAGTTATTCAACATGAGGCACAATCCAAATGACATTTTGAATCAATTTTTACACAGTCAAAAAAATCAATTTTCTGATGAAAAACGATGACCCGTGACCTGTCGAACTTTCTCCAAATGGTCAGAAATTTTAATTTTTTAACGTTTAATTTTTTGACTGTAAATGAATATTGAATGTGAATTAGAACTCTTGGAACTAAAATAAGTGTGTTTAGGGTCATTTTAATGCCTGAAATTGGTCGAAATAGAAGCTTCTGAGTAGGAAAAAAAGTCTGTAACAATGGCAATTTTGGTCACATTGAGGATATAAAAAGTAGTTATTCAACATGAGGCACAATCCAAATGACATTTTGAATCAATTTTTACACAGTCAAAAAAATCAATTTTCTGATGAAAAACGATGACCCGTGACCTGTCGAACAGTCTCCAAATGGTCAGAAATTATAATTTTTTAATGTTTAATTTTTTGACTGTAAATGAATATTGAATGTGAATTAGAACTCTTGGAACTAAAATAAGTGTGTTTAGGGTCATTTTAATGCCTGAAATTGGTCGAAATAGAAGCTTCTGAGTAGGAGAAAAAGTCTGTAAAAATGGCAATTTTGGTCACATTGAGGCTGTAAAAAGTAGTTATTCAACATGAGGCACAATCCAAATGACATTTTGAATCAATTTTTACACAGTCAAAAAAATTAATTTTCTGATGAAAAACAATGACCCTTCTCCAAATGGTCAGAAATTATAATTTTTTAACGTTTAATTTTTTGACTGTAAATGAATATTGAATGTGAATTAGAACTCTTGGAACTAAAATAAGTGTGTTTAGGGTCATTTTAATGCCTGAAATTGGTCGAAATAAAAGCTTCTGAGTAGGAGAAAAAGTCTGTAAAAATGGCAATTTTGGTCACATTGAGGCTGTAAAAAGTAGTTATTCAACATGAGGCACAATCCAAATGACATTTTGAATACATTTTTCTACAGTCCAAAAAATCAATTTTCTGATGAAAAACGATGACCCGTGACCTGTCGAACTTTCTCCAAATGGTCAGAAATTATAATTTTTTAACGTTTAATTTTTTGACTGTAAATGAATATTGAATGTGAATTAGAACTCCTGGAACTAAAATAGGTGTGTTTAGGGTCATTTTAATGCCTGAAATTGGTCAAAATAGAAGCTTCTGAGTAGGAGAAAAAGTCTGTAAAAATGGCAACTTTGGTCGCATTGCGGATATAATAAGTAGTTATTCAACATGAGGCACAATCCAAATGACATTTTGAATAAATTTTTACACAGTCAAAAAAATCAATTTTCTGATGAAAAACGATGACCCGTGACCTGTCGAACTTTCTCCAAATGGTCAGAAATTTTAATTTTTTAACGTTTAATTTTTTGACTGTAAATGAATATTGAATGTGAATTAGAACTCTTGGAACTAAAATAAGTGTGTTTAGGGTCATTTTAATGCCTGAAATTGGTCGAAATAGAAGCTTCTGAGTAGGAAAAAAAGTCTGTAACAATGGCAATTTTGGTCACATTGAGGATATAAAAAGTAGTTATTCAACATGAGGCACAATCCAAATGACATTTTGAATACATTTTTCTACAGTCCAAAAAAATCAATTTTCTGATGAAAAACGATGACCCGTACCTGTCGAACAGTCTCCAAATGGTCAGAAATTATAATTTTTTAATGTTTAATTTTTTGACTGTAAATGAATATTGAATGTGAATTAGAACTCTGGGAACTAAAATAAGTGTGTTTAGATTCCTTTTAATGCCTGAAATTGGTCGAAATAGAAGCTTCTGAGTAGGAGAAAAAGTCTGTAAAAATGGCAATTTTGGTCACATTGAGGCTGTAAAAAGTAGTTATTCAACATGAGGCACAATCCAAATGACATTTTGAATCAATTTTTACACAGTCAAAAAAAATCAATTTTCTGATGAAAAACGATGACCCGTGACCTGTCGAACTTTCTCCAAATGGTCAGAAATTATAATTTTTTAACGTTTAATTTTTTGACTGTAAATGAATATTGAATGTGAATCAGAACTCTTGGAACTAAAATAAGTGTGTTTAGAGTCATTTTAATGCCTGATATTCGTCGAAATAGAAGCTTCTGAGTAGGAGAAAAAGTCTGTAAAAATGGCAATTTTGGTCACATTGAGGCTGTAAAAAGTAGTTATTCAACATGAGGCACAATCCAAATGACATTTTGAATACATTTTTCTACAGTCCAAAAAATCAATTTTCTGATAAAAAACGATGACCCGTGACCTGTCAAACTGTCTCCAAATGGTCAGAAATGATAATTTTTTAATGTTTAATTTTTTGACTGTAAATGAATATTGAATGTGAATTAGATCTCTTGGAAATAAAATAAGTGTGTTTAGAGTCATATTAATGCCTGAAATTGGTCGAAATAGAAGCTTCTGAGTAGGAGAAAAAGTCTGTAAAAATGGCAATTTTTGTCACATTGAGTATATAAAAAGTAGTTATTCAACATGAGGCACAATCCAAATGACATTTTGAATAAATTTTTCTACAGTCCAAAAAATCAATTTTCTGATGAAAAACGATGACCCGTACTTGTCGAACAGTCTCCAAATGGTCAGAAATTATAATTTTTTAATGTTTAATTTTTTGACTGTAAATGAATATTGAATGTGAATTAGAACTCTTGGAACTAAAATAAGTGTGTTTAGAGTCCTTTTAATGCCTGAAATTGGTCGAAATAGAAGCTTCGGAGTAGGAGAAAAAGTCTGTAAAAATGGCAATTTTGGTCACATTGAGGCTGTAAAAAGTAGTTATTCAACATGAGGCACAATCCAAATGACATTTTGAATCAATTTTTACACAGTCAAAAAAATCAATTTTCTGATGAAAAACGATGACCCGTGACCTGTCGAACTTTCTCCAAATGGTCAGAAATTTAAATTTTTTAACGTTTAATTTTTTGACTGTAAATGAATATTGAATGTGAATTAGAACTCTTGGAACTAAAATAAGTGTGTTTCGGGTCATTTTAATGCCTGAAATTGGTCGAAATAGAAGCTTCTGAGTAGGAAAAAAAGTCTGTAACAATGGCAATTTTGGTCACATTGAGGATATAAAAAGTAGTTATTCAACATGAGGCACAATCCAAATGACATTTTGAATCAATTTTTACACAGTCAAAAAAATCAATTTTCTGATGAAAAACGATGACCCGTGACCTGTCGAACAGTCTCCAAATGGTCAGAAATTATAATTTTTTAATGTTTAATTTTTTGACTGTAAATGAATATTGAATGTGAATTAGAACTCTTGGAACTAAAATAAGTGTGTTTAGAGTCATTTTAATGCCTGAAATTTGTCGAAATAGAAGCTTCTGAGTAGGAGAAAAAGTCTGTAAAAATGGCAATTTTGGTCACATTGAGGCTGTAAAAAGTAGTTATTCAACATGAGGCACAATCCTAATGACATTTTGAATCAATTTTTACACAGTCAAAAAAATCAATTTTCTGATGAAAAACAATGACCCGTGACCTGTCGAACTTTCTCTAAATGGTCAGAAATTATAATTTTTTAACGTTTAAGTTTTTTGACTGTAAATGAATATTGAATGTGAATTAGAACTCTTGGAACTAAAATAAGTGTGTTTAGAGTCCTTTTAATGCCTGAAATTGGTCGAAATAGAAGCTTCTGAGTAGGAGAAAAAGTCTGTAAAAATGGCAATTTTGGTCACATTGAGGCTGTAAAAAGTAGTTATTCAACATGAGGCACAATCCAAATGACATTTTGAATACATTTTTCTACAGTCCAAAAAATCAATTTTCTGATAAAAAACGATGACCCGTGACCTGTCAAACTGTCTCCAAATGGTCAGAAATGATAATTTTTTAATGTTTAATTTTTTGACTGTAAATGAATATTGAATGTGAATTAGATCTCTTGGAAATAAAATAAGTGTGTTTAGAGTCATATTAATGCCTGAAATTGGTCGAAATAGAAGCTTCTGAGTAGGAGAAAAAGTCTGTAAAAATGGCAATTTTGGTCACATTGACGCTATAAAAAGTAGGTATTCAACATGAGGCACAATCCAAATGACATTTTGAATCAATTTTTCTACAGTAAAAAAAAACAATTTTCTGATGAAAAACGATGACCCATGACCTGTCGAACTTTCTCCAAATGGTCAGAAATTATAATTTTTTAACGTTTAATTTTTTTACTGTAAATGAATATTGAATGTGAATTAGAACTCTTGGAACTAAAATAAGTGTGTTTAGGGTCATTTTAATGCCTGAAATTGGTCGAAATAGAAGCTTCTGAGTAGGAGAAAAAGTCTGTAAAAATGGCAATTTTTGACACATTGAGTATATAAAAAGTAGTTATTCAACATGAGGCACAATCCAAATGACATTTTGAATAAATTTTTCTACAGTCCAAAAAATCAATTTTCTGATGAAAAACGATGACCCGTACTTGTCGAACAGTCTCCAAATGGTCAGAAATTATAATTTTTTAATGTTTAATTTTTTGACTGTAAATGAATATTGAATGTGAATTAGAACTCTTGGAACTAAAATAAGTGTGTTTAGAGTCCTTTTAATGCCTGAAATTGGTCGAAATAGAAGCTTCGGAGTAGGAGAAAAAGTCTGTAAAAATGGCAATTTTGGTCACATTGAGGCTGTAAAAAGTAGTTATTCAACATGAGGCACAATCCAAATGACATTTTGAATCAATTTTTACACAGTCAAAAAAATCAATTTTCTGATGAAAAACGATGACCCGTGACCTGTCGAACTTTCTCCAAATGGTCAGAAATTTTAATTTTTTAACGTTTAATTTTTTGACTGTAAATGAATATTGAATGTGAATTAGAACTCTTGGAACTAAAATAAGTGTGTTTAGGGTCATTTTAATGCCTGAAATTGGTCGAAATAGAAGCTTCTGAGTAGGAAAAAAAGTCTGTAACAATGGCAATTTTGGTCACATTGAGGATATAAAAAGTAGTTATTCAACATGAGGCACAATCCAAATGACATTTTGAATCAATTTTTACACAGTCAAAAAAATCAATTTTCTGATGAAAAACGATGACCCGTGACCTGTCGAACAGTCTCCAAATGGTCAGAAATTATAATTTTTTAATGTTTAATTTTTTGACTGTAAATGAATATTGAATGTGAATTAGAACTCTTGGAACTAAAATAAGTGTGTTTAGAGTCATTTTAATGCCTGAAATTTGTCGAAATAGAAGCTTCTGAGTAGGAGAAAAAGTCTGTAAAAATGGCAATTTTGGTCACATTGAGGCTGTAAAAAGTAGTTATTCAACATGAGGCACAATCCTAATGACATTTTGAATCAATTTTTACACAGTCAAAAAAATCAATTTTCTGATGAAAAACAATGACCCGTGACCTGTCGAACTTTCTCTAAATGGTCAGAAATTATAATTTTTTAACGTTTAAGTTTTTTGACTGTAAATGAATATTGAATGTGAATTAGAACTCTTGGAACTAAAATAAGTGTGTTTAGAGTCCTTTTAATGCCTGAAATTGGTCGAAATAGAAGCTTCTGAGTAGGAGAAAAAGTCTGTAAAAATGGCAATTTTGGTCACATTGAGGCTGTAAAAAGTAGTTATTCAACATGAGGCACAATCCAAATGACATTTTGAATACATTTTTCTACAGTCCAAAAAATCAATTTTCTGATAAAAAACGATGACCCGTGACCTGTCAAACTGTCTCCAAATGGTCAGAAATGATAATTTTTTAATGTTTAATTTTTTGACTGTAAATGAATATTGAATGTGAATTAGATCTCTTGGAAATAAAATAAGTGTGTTTAGAGTCATATTAATGCCTGAAATTGGTCGAAATAGAAGCTTCTGAGTAGGAGAAAAAGTCTGTAAAAATGGCAATTTTGGTCACATTGACGCTATAAAAAGTAGGTATTCAACATGAGGCACAATCCAAATGACATTTTGAATCAATTTTTCTACAGTAAAAAAAAACAATTTTCTGATGAAAAACGATGACCCATGACCTGTCGAACTTTCTCCAAATGGTCAGAAATTATAATTTTTTAACGTTTAATTTTTTTACTGTAAATGAATATTGAATGTGAATTAGAACTCTTGGAACTAAAATAAGTGTGTTTAGGGTCATTTTAATGCCTGAAATTGGTCGAAATAGAAGCTTCTGAGTAGGAGAAAAAGTCTGTAAAAATGGCAATTTTTGTCACATTGAGTATATAAAAAGTAGTTATTTAACATGAGGCACAATCCAAATGACATTTTGAATACATTTTTCTACAGTCCAAAAAATCAATTTTCTGATGAAAAACGATGACCCGTACTTGTCGAACAGTCTCCAAATGGTCAGAAATTATAATTTTTTAATGTTTAATTTTTTGACTGTAAATGAATATTGAATGTGAATTAGAACTCTTGGAACTAAAATAAGTGTGTTTAGAGTCCTTTTAATGCCTGAAATTGGTCGAAATAGAAGCTTCGGAGTAGGAGAAAAAGTCTGTAAAAATGGCAATTTTGGTCACATTGAGGCTGTAAAAAGTAGTTATTCAACATGAGGCACAATCCAAATGACATTTTGAATCAATTTTTACACAGTCAAAAAAATCAATTTTCTGATGAAAAACGATGACCCGTGACCTGTCGAACTTTCTCCAAATGGTCAGAAATTTTAATTTTTTAATGTTTAATTTTTTGACTGTAAATGAATATTGAATGTGAATTAGAACTCTTGGAACTAAAATAAGTGTGTTTAGGGTCATTTTAATGCCTGAAATTGGTCGAAATAGAAGCTTCTGAGTAGGAAAAAAGTCTGTAACAATGGCAATTTTGGTCACATTGAGGATATAAAAAGTAGTTATTCAACATGAGGCACAATCCAAATGACATTTTGAATCAATTTTTACACAGTCAAAAAAATCAATTTTCTGATGAAAAACGATGACCCGTGACCTGTCGAACAGTCTCCAAATGGTCAGAAATTATAATTTTTTAATGTTTAATTTTTTGACTGTAAATGAATATTGAATGTGAATTAGAACTCTTGGAACTAAAATAAGTGTGTTTAGAGTCATTTTAATGCCTGAAATTTGTCGAAATAGAAGCTTCTGAGTAGGAGAAAAAGTCTGTAAAAATGGCAATTTTGGTCACATTGAGGCTGTAAAAAGTAGTTATTCAACATGAGGCACAATCCTAATGACATTTTGAATCAATTTTTACACAGTCAAAAAAATCAATTTTCTGATGAAAAACAATGACCCGTGACCTGTCGAACTTTCTCTAAATGGTCAGAAATTATAATTTTTTAACGTTTAAGTTTTTTGACTGTAAATGAATATTGAATGTGAATTAGAACTCTTGGAACTAAAATAAGTGTGTTTAGAGTCCTTTTAATGCCTGAAATTGGTCGAAATAGAAGCTTCTGAGTAGGAGAAAAAGTCTGTAAAAATGGCAATTTTGGTCACATTGAGGCTGTAAAAAGTAGTTATTCAACATGAGGCACAATCCAAATGACATTTTGAATACATTTTTCTACAGTCCAAAAAATCAATTTTCTGATGAAAAACGATGACCCGTGACCTGTCAAACTGTCTCCAAATGGTCAGAAATTATAATTTTTTAATGTTTAATTTTTTGACTGTAAATGAATATTGAATGTGAATTAGAACTCTTGGAACTAAAATAAGTGTGTTTAGAGTCATTTTAATGCCTGAAATTGGTCGAAATAGAAGCTTCTGAGTAGGAGAAAAAGTCTATAAAAATGGCAATTTTGGTCACATTGAGGCTATAAAAATTAGTTATTCAACATGAGGCACAATCCAAATGACATTTTGAATCAATTTTTCTACAGTCAAAAAAAACAATTTTCTGATGAAAAACGATGACCCGTGACCTGTTGAACAGTCTCCAAATGGTCAGAAATTATAATTTTTGAATGTTTAATTTTTTTACTGTAAATGAATATTGAATGTGAATTAGAACTCTTGGAACTAAAATAAGTGTGTTTAGAGTCATTTTAATGCCTGAAATTGGTCGAAATAGAAGCTTCTGAGTAGGAGAAAAAGTCTGTAAAAATGGCAATTTTGGTCACATTGAGGCTGTAAAAAGTAGTTATTCAACATGAGGCACAATCCAAATGACATTTTGAATCAATTTTTACACAGTCAAAAAAATTAATTTTCTGATGAAAAACAATGACCCTTCTCCAAATGGTCAGAAATTATAATTTTTTAACGTTTAATTTTTTGACTGTAAATGAATATTGAATGTGAATTAGAACTCTTGGAACTAAAATAAGTGTGTTTAGGGTCATTTTAATGCCTGAAATTGGTCGAAATAAAAGCTTCTGAGTAGGAGAAAAAGTCTGTAAAAATGGCAATTTTGGTCACATTGAGGCTGTAAAAAGTAGTTATTCAACATGAGGCACAATCCAAATGACATTTTGAATCAATTTTTCTACACTCAAAAAAAACAATTTTCTGATGAAAAACGATGACCTGTCGAACTTTCTCCAAATGGTCAGAAATTATAATTTTTTAATCTTTAATTTTTTGACTGTAAATGAATATTGAATGTGAATTAGAACTCTTGGAACTAAAATAAGTGTGTTTAGAGTCATTTTAATGCCTGAAATTGGTCGAAATAGAAGCTTCTGAGTAGGAGAAAAAGTCTATAAAAATGGCAATTTTGGTCACATTGAGGCTATAAAAATTAGTTATTCAACATGAGGCACAATCCAAATGACATTTTGAATACATTTTTCTACAGTCCAAAAAATCAATTTTCTGATGAAAAACGATGACCCGTGACCTGTCGAACAGTCTCCAAATGGTCAGAAATTATAATTTTTTAATGTTCAATTTTTTTACTGTAAATGAATATTGAATGTGAATTAGAACTCTTGGAACTAAAATAAGTGTGTTTAGAGTCATTTTAATGCCTGAAATTGGTCGAAATAGAAGCTTCTGAGTAGGAGAAAAAGTCTGTAAAAATGGCAATTTTGGTCACACATTGAGGCTGTAAAAAGTAGTTATTCAACATGAGGCACAATCCAAATGACATTTTGAATCAATTTTTACACAGTCAAAAAAATTAATTTTCTGATGAAAAACGATGACCCGTGACCTGTCGAACTTTCTCCAAATGGTCAGAAATTATAATTTTTTAACGTTTAATTTTTTGACTGTAAATGAATATTGAATGTGAATTAAAACTCTTGGAACTAAAATAAGTGTGTTTAGGGTCATTTTAATGCCTGAAATTGGTTGAAATAGAAGCTTCTGAGTAGGAGAAAAAGTCTGTAAAAATTGCAATTTTGGTCACTTTGAGGATATAAAAAGTAGTTATTCAACATGAGGCTCAATCCAAATGACATTTTGAATACATTTTTCTACAGTCCAAAAAATCAATTCTCTGATGAAAAACGATGACCCGTGACCTGTCAAACTGTCTCCACATGGTCCGAAATTATAATTTTTTAATGTTAAATTTTTTGACTGTAAATGAATATTGAATGTGAATCAGAACTCTTGGAACTAAAATAAGTGTGTTTAGAGTCATTTTAATGCCTGAAATTGGTCGAAATAGAAGCTTCTGAGTAGGAAAAAAAGTCTGTAACAATGGCAATTTTGGTCACATTGAGGATATAAAAAGTAGTTATTCAACATGAGGCACAATCCAAATGACATTTTGAATACATTTTTCTACAGTCCAAAAAAATCAATTTTCTGATGAAAAACGATGACCCGTGACCTGTCGAACTTTCTCCAAATAGTCAGAAGTGATAATCTTTTTAACGTTTAATTTTTTGACTGTGAATGAATATTAAATGTTAATTAGAACTCTTGGAACTAAAAGAAGTGTGTTTAGAGTCATTTTAATGCCTGAAATTGGTCGAAATAGAAGCTTCCGAGTAAGAGAAAAAGTCTGTAAAAATGGCAATTTTGGTCACATTGAGGCTATAAAAATAAGTTTTTCAACATGAGGCACAATCCAAATGACATGTTGAATACATTTTTCCACAGTCCAAAAAAATCAATTTTCTGATGGAAAACGATGACCCCTGACCTGTCAAACTTTCTCCAAATGGTCAGAAATAATATTTTCTAATGTTTAATTTTTTGACTGTAAATGAATATTGAATGTGAATTAGAACTCTTGGAACTAAAATAAGTGTGTTTAGAGTCATTTTAATGCCTGAAATTGGTCGAAATAGAAGCTTCTGAGTACGAGAAAAGTCTGTAAAAATGGCAATTTTGGTCACATTGAGGATATAATAAGAAGTTATTCAACATGAGGCACAATCCAAATGACATTTTGAATACATTTTTCTACAGTCCAAAAAATCAATTTTCTGATGAAAAACGATGACCCGTGACCTGTCGAACTTTCTCCAAATTTTCAGAAATAATAATTTTTTAATGTTTAATTTTTTTACTGTAAATGAATATTGAATGTGAATTAGAACTCTTGGAACTAAAATAAGTGTGTTTAGAATCATTTTAATGCCTGCAATTGGTTGAAATAGAAGCTTCTGAGTAGGAGAAAAAGTCTGTAAAAATGGCAATTTTGGTCACTTTGAGGCTATGAAAAGTAGTTATTCAACATGAGACACAATCCAAATGACATCTTGAATCAATTTTTCTACAGTCCAAAAAATCAATTTTCTAATGAAAAACGATGACTCGTGACCTGTCGAACTTTCTCCAAATGGTCACAAATGATAATTTTTTAATGTTTAATTTTTTGACTGTGAATGAATATTGAATGTGAATTAGAACTTTTGGAACTAAAATAAGTGTGTTTAGAGTCATTTTAATGCCTGAAATTGGTCGAAATAGAAGCCTCTGAGTAGGAGAAACAGTCTGTAAAAATGGCAATTTTGGTCACATTGAGGCTTTAAAAAGTAGTTATTCAACATGAGGCACAATCCAAATGACAATTTGAATAAATTTTTCTACAGTCAAAAAAATCAATTTTCTGATGAAAAACGATGACCCGTGACCTGTCGAACTTTCTCCAAATGGTCAGAAATTATAATTTTTTTAACGTTTAATTTTTTGACTGTGAATGAATATTGAATGTTAATTAGAACTCTTGGAACTAAAATAAGTGTGTTTAGAGTCATTTTAATGCCTGAAATTGGTCGAAATAGAAGCTTCTGAGTACGAGAAAAAGTCTGTAAAAATGGCAATTTTGTTCACATTGAGGATATAATAAGAAGTTATTCAACATGAGGCACAATCCAAATGACATTTTGAATAAATTTTTCTACAGTCCAAAAAATCAATTTTCTGATGAAAAACGATGACCCGTGACCTGTCGATCTTTCTCCAAATGGTCAGAAATGATAATTTTTTAATGTTTAATTTTTTTACTGTAAATGAATATTGAATGTGAATTAGAACTCTTGGAACTAAAATAAGTGTGTTTAGAATCATTTTAATGCCTGCAATTGGTTGAAATAGAAACTTCTGAGTAGGAGAAAAAGTCTGTAAAAATGGCAATTTTGGTCACTTTGAGGCTATGAAAAGTAGTTATTCAACATGAGACACAATCCAAATGACATCTTGAATCAATTTTTCTACAGTCCAAAACATCAATTTTCTGATGAAAAACGATGACTCGTGACCTGTCGAACTTTCTCCAAATGGTCAGAAATGATCATTTTTTAATGTTTAATTTTTTGACTGTGAATGAATATTGAATGTTAATTAGAACTCTTGGAACTAAAATAGGTGTATTTAGAGTCATTTTAATGCCTGAAATTGGTTGAAATAGAAGCTTCTGAGTAAGAGAAAAAGTCTGTAAAAATGGCAATTTTGGTCACATTGAGGCTATAAAAAGTAGTTATTCAACATGAGGCACAATCCAAATGACATTTTGAATCAACTTTTTACATAGTCAAAAAAATCAATTTTCTGATGAAAAACGATGACCCGTGACCTGTTGAACTTTCTCCTGATGGTCAGAAATGATAATTTTTTTAACGTTTACTTTTTTGACTGTGAATGAATATTGAATGTTAATTAGAACTCTTGGAACTAAAATAAGTGTGTTTAGAGTCATTTTAATGCCTGAAATTGGTTGAAATAGAAGCTTCTGAGTAAGAGAAAAAGTCTGTAAAAATGGCAATTTTGGTCACATTGAGGCTATAAAAAGTAGTTATTCAACATGAGGCACAATCCAAATGACATGTTAAATACATTTTTCCCCAGTGCAAAAAATCAATTTTCTGATGAAAAACGATGACCCGTGACCTGTCGAACTTTCTCTAAATGGTCAGAAATATTAATTTTCTAATGTTTAATTTTTTTACTGTAAATGAATATTGAATGTGAATTAGAACTCTTGGAACTAAAATAAGTGTGTTTAGAGTCATTTTAATGCCTGCAATTGGTCGAAATAGAAGCTTCTGAGTAGGAGAAAAACTCTATAAAAATGGCAATTTTCGTCACATTGAGGATATAATAAGTAGTTATTCAACATGAGGCACAATCCAAATGACATTTTGAAATCATTTTTCTACAGTCCAAAAAATCAATTTTCTGATGAAAAACGATGACCCGTGACCTGTCGAACTTTCACCAAATGATCAGAAATAATAATTTTTTAATGTTTAATTTTTTGACTGCGAATAAATATTGAATGTGAATTAGAACTCTTGGAACTAAAATAAGTGTGTTTAGAATCATTTTAATGCCTGAAATTGGTTGAAATAGAAGCTTCTGAGTAGGAGAAAAAGTCTGTAAAAATGGCAATTTTGGTCACTTTGAGGCTATAAAAAGTAGTTATTCAACATGAGACACAATCCAAATGACATCTTGAATCAATTTTTCTACAGTCCAAAAAATCAATTTACTGATGAAAAACGATGACTCGTGACCTGTCGAACTTTCTCCAAATGGTCAGAAATGATAATTTTATAATGTTTAATTTTTTGACTGTGAATGAATATTGAATGTTAATTAGAACTTTTGGAACTAAAATAAGTGTGTTTAGAGTCATTTTAATGCCTGAAATTGGTCGAAATAGAAGCTTCTGAGTAAGAGAAAAAGTCTGTAAAAATGGCAATTTTGGTCACATTGAGGCTATAAAAAGTAGGTATTCAACATGAGGCACAATCCAAATGACATTTTGAATAAATTTTTCTACAGTCAAAAAAATCAATTTTCTGATGAAAAACGATGACCCGTGACCTGTCGAACTTTCTCCAAATGGTCAGAAATAATATTTTCTAATGTTTAATTTTTTGACTGTAAATGCATATTGAATGTGAATTAGAACTCCTTGAACTAAAATAAGTGTGTTTAGAGTCATTTTAATGCCTGAAATTGGTCGAAATAGAAGCTTCTGAGTACGAGAAAAAGTCTGTAAAAATGGCAATTTTGGTCACATTGAGGTTGTAAAAAGTAGTTATTCAACATGAGGCACAACCCAAATGACATTTTGAATACATTTTTCTACAGTCCAAAAAATCAATTTTCTGATGAAAAACGATGACCCGTGACCTGTCGAACTTTCTCCAAATTTTCAGAAATGATAATTTTTTAATGTTTAATTTTTTTACTGTAAATGAATATTGAATGTGAATTAGAACTCTTGGAACTAAAATAAGTGTGTTTAGAATCATTTTAATGCCTGCAATTGGTTGAAATAGAAGCTTCTGAGTAAGAGAAAAAGTCTGTAAAAATGGCAATTTTGGTCACATTGAGGCTATAAAAAGTAGTTATTCAACATGAGGCACAATCCAAATGACATTTTGAATACATTTTTCTACAGTCAAAAAAATCAATTTTCTGATGAAAAAAGATGACCCGTGACCTGTCGAACTTTCTCCAAATGCTCAGAAATGATAATTTTTTAATGTTTAATTTTTTGACTGTAAATGAATATTGAATGTGAATTAGAACTCTTGTAACTAAAATAAGTGTGTTTAGAGTCATTTTAATGCCTGAAATTGGTCGGAGTAGAAGCTTCTGAGTAAGAGAAAAAGTCTGTAAAAATGGCAATTTTGGTCACATTGAGGTTGTAAAAAGTAGTTATTCAACATGAGGCACAATCCAAATGACATTTTGAATCAATTTTTCTACAGTCAAAAAAATCAATTTTTTGATGATAAACGATGACCCGTGACCTGTCGAACTTTCTCCAAATGGTCAGAAAGGATACTTTTTTAATGTTTAATTTTTTTACTGTAAATGAATATTGAATGTGAATTAGAATTCTTGGAACTAAAATAAGTGTGTTTAGAGTCATTTTATTGCCTGAAATTGGTTGAAATAGAAACTTCTGAGTAGGAGAAAAAGTCTGTAAAAATGGCAATTTTGGTCACATTGAGGCTATAAATAGTAGTTATTCAACATGAGGCACAATCCAAATGACATTTTGAATCAATTTTTCTACAGTAAAAAAAAATCAATTTTCTGATGAAAAACGATGACCCATGACCTGTCGAACTTTCTCCAAATGGTCAGAAATGAAAATTTTTTAATGTTTAATTATTTGACTGTAAATGAATATTGAATGTGAATTAGAACTCTTGGAACTAAAATAAGTGTGTTTAGAGTCATTTTAATGCCTGAAATTGGTTGAAATAGAAAAATCTGAGTAGAAGAAAAAGTCTGTAAAAATGGCAATTTTGGTCACATTGAGGCTATAAAAAGTAGTTATTCAACATGAGGCACAATCCAAATGACATTTTGAATCAATTTTTCTACAGTCAAAAAAATCAATTTTCTGATGAAAAACGATGACCCGTGACCTGTCGAACTTTCTCCAAATGGTCAGAAATGATAATTTTTTTAACGTTTAATTTTTTGACTGTGAATGAATATTGAATGTTAATTAGAACTCTTGGAACTAAAATAAGTGTGTTTAGAGTCATTTTAATGCCTGAAATTGGTCGAAATAGAAGCTTCTGAGTACGAGAAAAAGTCTGTAAAAATGGCAATTTTGTTCACATTGAGGATATAATAAGAAGTTATTCAACATGAGGCACAATCCAAATGACATTTTGAATACATTTTTCTACAGTCCAAAAAATCAATTTTCTGATGAAAAACGATGACCCGTGACCTGTCGAACTTTCTCCAAATGGTCAGAAATGATAATTTTTTAATGTTTAATTTTTTTACTGTAAATGAATATTGAATGTGAATTAGAACTCTTGGAACTAAAATAAGTGTGTTTAGAATCATTTTAATGCCTGCAATTGGTTGAAATAGAAGCTTCTGAGTAGTAGAACAAGTCTGTAAAAATGGCAATTTTGGTCACTTTGAGGCTATGAAAAGTAGTTATTCAACATGAGACACAATCCAAATGACATCTTGAATCAATTTTTCTACAGTCCAAAACATTAATTTTCTGATGAAAAACGATGACTCGTGACCTGTCGAACTTTCTCCAAATGGTCGGAAATGATAATTTTTTAATGTTTAATTTTTTGACTGTGAATGAATATTGAATGTTAATTAGAACTCTTGGAACTAAAATAAGTGTGTTTAGAGTCATTTTAATGCCTGAAATTGGTTGAAATAGAAGCTTCTGAGTAAGAGAAAAAGTCTGTAAAAATGGCAATTTTGGTCACATTGAGGCTATAAAAAGTAGTTATTCAACATGAGGCACAATCCAAATGACATTTTGAATCAATTTTTACATAGTCAAAAAAATCAATTTTCTGATGAAAAACGATGACCCGTGACCTGTGTGGAAATGTGGATTTTTCTGGTCAAGTTATGTCCCCTATCTTGGACCCCAACGGTTCTATGTGCATGTTACAAGTACATGTATGTTCCCTCCAGTTCCAGTTATGAAGACGCAAATACATGTGCGTCCACCGTTAACATGTCCTCTGTTGATCCGCCATGAATGGGCCGGATATTCCATTCCTAAGTACGAAAGGCCACCGCCTTTATATGGTTCACTTATGCCATTTTACAGTCCAGGCAAGTAGGCCCTGATTCTGTCATCAAGCTTTTCTTGCTTTCTGTCTCTGAAGCTCCAGTCCGAGCCTGCATCTGTGACCATGAACTTTGTCTCATCCTCTGCGCGGCTCACGATGCCCGACATCAGCTTGCTGCCTGCCAAGAACTGTATTTCACCTTCGGAAATTATCTGCTCCGCTCCCTGCCCAATGCATTCCTGTCTAGTAGTTTAAGTAAACATTCTTCCAGCTACCGAGCAAAAGGCCCGGCTTCTCTGTCCTCATGCAAGTAATTCATAGCCCTGTTACCATGGAAGGTTTCTGCCCCTTGCATCTCATATAGACACTTAGACGCTTGTACACACACACACACTCAGTATAGAATAGATTCTGTCCGAGAGTCCTTCCCTTGTGGATAACATAGTTCTTTAAACATAGGATGTTAGATATGATTTGGGATTAGGTTGACTTGACCCCCCAGACTTTTTGTCTCCACATGTAGAGCTAAATGTCAAGTCCCCTTCACCCTCTAGTTGCGCGTCAATCACACGTCATGCTGCTGCGCGCGCATCTCTGCCAAGTATTTCTGCTGACATTGCGAAATCATCTCCAGGTATCCACCCACACATGACAAATTACCCATTATCATCAAGTGGACGCCCACATGGACGCCCACTTTCACGCCTACTTACACGCCCACATGCTCTTATCTCATTCTCTCTTGCTCTTTTGCTTACGTACAATTGAGAAATGTATATATACTGTACTCTGTGAATAATGTTTTGAGAATATTGAGAATACTTTTCAGCCCCGTCCAGATCCTTTTTGGTGATGGAAATATTCTCCCTTTGACTCGAGTTATTGGAATAAAGCCCTTTATGAATCTGATACCACAGACTCAGCCTCTTGCTTTATGCATGATCTTATTGATAATATAAAAGTCTGAGAGCGTAATATTTTATTTACCACATAATGGCGCCCGAACAGTTTAATCTCTTTCCCCACACGCCGGAGATGAAGGTCCAATTTTGCCCCCTTCCATGGCCGTGATGGACTTCAAGCGCGCATGTCGCGGGTCTTCCCGCCAACTCCCTCAGGCCAATGAAGGGGACAGACTGCGACCAGGCATCCATACGAGGCGATGAGGAACACAGATTGTCCTACCCAGAGCCCACCTGCGAGAGAGCTGTGTCCGAGGTATACAGAGGCCCACCAGGTTTTCGAAGTCCCGATGTCCAGAGGGTCCGATGTCCGCAGTCGTCGAGTCCAGTCCATTCTCTGAGGCCTTCCGTTTTGAGCTACCCGGTGAGTACCATCGCCGGGGAGGCGTTCTGACGTGCACATAGGTTGTGCCGGTCAAGACGGATTTGGGTACACAAATCCGGTCTGCACTGTTTAGCAGTGTATATGTACTGTTTAGCAGTATATCAAGTATTCCGAAGTATCTAGTTATTGTCAAGAATTCTGCTTGGTGATTAGTTATGCAGACTGTCATCATTGTTGGTCATTTTTAAAGGTTAAAATGTTTAATGTTTAATGTTTAATGTGTTAAAATGTCCTGCATATTGTGGTATGAATGATTGTTCATTGTTGTGCTTTTTGTATTAAGTGTGTTCAAGATTAAGTATCAGATCAGTTGTCAATATGCTGCTCTTTTCAAAATTAAGACAGATCACAACTAGAAAAGGGGTACTCGAAGAAGCTGTTCCTATTCCTCCTAGGGACACTCCAGGGCACTTCATGTATCACAAACATGGCTTAGACGCCATATTATTTCTTGATTTATGGGTGGACTACACCAAAGAATTACCAGAAAGTCAGAGGTGGCCCGTAGCTGGGACCTGGGATGCAGATTGCATCATGAGAGTAGAAGAAGAGTTATGGAAAAAGACAGCCAGACAGTCACAGAAATATGACATTGAATTATGGCGTAAAGAATAGCATAGACGCACAGAGTAAGCGCTCAGAAAAGAAGAGAAAAGTAGGGAGGATTCAGACAAAGCCCGAGAAAACGTGTTAGTTGAGGAAGGTATACGAGTAAAAGCAGGACAAGTAGATGGACAACGAAACACTCTTATGAAAGAAAAAATGTAGACCAGCTTGGAAGGATGCCATTGAGTTTTTGGCGCAAGGCGTCACATAGAAGGTCAGAGTAAGTGTTTCACGAAGCAGAGAGGAGTGGACTGGAGTCTGGAATAGCCAAGGATGAGATGTTACAGGAGGAATTTGAGCTGGTAGAATGAGCTCAGGCTGACAGAAAAAGAAATACTGACGTTGCTGGTATTTATCCCGTCCTTTCAGAGGACCTAGCAAGAGTGGCCCCAGTAGAAAGACCAGTTAGAGTGCAAGCGAGAGGGGTGCAGCTAGAGAAGGAGCAACTCCTGTGATTTGATGACACCCCTAATGTACAAAGTGTTAACGAAAAATAATTAGTGAAAAGTTTAGCTTGGAAAAAGAATTGTGGGTATTTCGAATTTGCAAATTTTTCATGAATACAGGTTTGTGTTCTTGATGGTCCAGTGAGCCAATGTGCTGGGTCAAGTCGGTAAGATTATGACCCCCTGAGAGCAAATTGTATATAAAAATAATTTTTAAATTCGGCGAATTATTGCAGTTTTTATGGAATTGAGTAGTCTTTTTGTCTTTGACAGCTTCAGAGTGAGGAGAAGGTGGGGGCCGTGTAGAGCAGAATATGATACAGAAATCGGAGACAGATTCTGACCTTGTAGCCAGTGTAGGTGGGGGCCGGTGAAAAGGAGGAGAACAGAGGCACTGCTTAGAAGGCTTCTCTGACATCGCATCTGTGTAATGCCTGCAGCTGGAGAGCCTTGGGGCCAGGAGTAGGAAAAACAAACAAAAGATGGCTGGCAGCCCAGGCTCAGGCCGCGCTGAGGGGCTATTTTTAGCTTCTCTGATAAGACAGGGCAGCTGAGAAATGTAAGTCGAGAAAGATTCCCTTGTTCTATTCTGTGCAAAACAAGTGTCCCGAGGAAATGTCTATGGAGAAGATTTGTTTTATTTTTTAGCAATTGTTATATTGCTTCTGGCCGGAAAGTAAAATGTTGCTCTTGCTTGGAATTTTAAGGGCTATGTGCCTATATAAAAACGATTTTCAAATTCAGACATTTTTGAATTGTGGCCACAAGCTGCCACCAGTTGCATTGGATACATGATCCAGTGGTTACGGGTCTGTGAGGAAAGATGTGAGATGCATCTTCGACTAGGACATGAGGGTACATTGGGTACGAAGATGCATAGCTCATTTTTATAAAAAAAAAAAAAAAAGGGACAGGTTCGTGTGTTCGTCATTTTTTGATTATTGTTGCTGATCCTGTGTGTCAGACTTGACGCGGTCATCATTGGGATGACCCACTGTCAGATGGAGGTGTATAGGGCAGGTAAATCAGTTATTGATTATAAGCCTGACAAATTAAGCAGGCCAGAATGTTCGCATCTGAGCTGTAGGTACTGTAATTGCGCATCGCTGCTCATTTATATATGTTAGTGTAATTGTCTATGCTTTCTGTGCTTGGTATACTGATGGCTTGGCATATGTATTTTATATATGTTTTGTTTTTGTGTTGTATTGACCAGTCTGTTTAGTGTTTAATACTAAGTTCTCCTGTGCAAGTACAGAGATAGTCGTGACGACGGCGATCTTTGCACAGCGCTTGGCTGGAACTTGTTCACAATTACTAAATTTCACAGACATGATATTACCATTATCATGCTGTCAAAATAGCAGACAACACGTTATCAGTGTATGTCTAATTGGTGTTGGAGATGAATGAAACACAAGAAAAAGGCTATGCAAGACTACAATATTTTTCACATGACTGCCTTTCTCTTATAGACAGGCAGCCTCGGTCATATGTTTCCAGATTGGACATTAAGGAACAATTGTGATCTGTGCACTCGCATCTTAACTCTTGAAAGGCCTGTTTTAAATAAGGACTGCCACCACAGAGTGACAAATGAGGCTCGGTATTTAGGGTAATGAGAAAATATCTGACAGGATTTCCTTTTTAAAGTTTGCTTTAGTAAGCTCATTCTTGTAAGTGGTGGCCCCAAAAGTTGACTTGTTTTTAAATTAGGCTATTTATTGTATAGGTGGAAATTATTGCAAAATGACTGATTTTTTTAGCAGATAAATTATTAATTATCAACATTAACAACTGTTCTTAAACTTGGTTTTCCGAATATTTAGGTGATTTAGCATTCCTATTAGGGCCTCCTAGCATTAATTTTAACTTCAGGTTGGTGTAGGTTCATGTAATAGGGACATTTGCATATGAGATGTCATTTGGCCAGCTTATGAGCTAACACAATGAGGTTTGTACATTAATTTGAAGGAATTCTCGCCGTTTCAATTACGCTGTGTATCTCCTATAATTTTGCTTACGCCCAGTAGCTACACACAGGGATTAATAGTGTTGACAAGACACAGGGTTTGATAGTGTTTGACAGCAGTGAAATCTGTTTCAGATTTCCTCCTGTCAAAAAAAGGGGGGGAAGGAGGAGAATATTGGCTTTCTGCTGGCCCCTGAGGAGGTTCGCTTCCCGCTAGCCCCTTAAGAAATTAGCCCCCTTAGAAATTAAGTCGAGGAAATAGGTATGGTGTTTTCCCCTTTTTCTCAAGTACCACACGCAGTAGAGGTTCTCTTGAACCGGACACAAACACAACACCTGACTGTAGCTAGACTGACAGATTATGAGCTGACGTTATTTCAACCACACATAGAGATCAGACGATGCAACATACTGAATCCCGCTACCCTTTTGCCCTCCAGTACAGAAAGCGTTTCACCACACGACTGTGTTGAAGTAATACATACCGTGACTAAACCAAGACAAGACTTGACAGATGTTGCACTCCCAGACCCTGACCTAACACTATATGTTGACGGCTCATGCATGAGGACAGGGGCGGGAGAATTAGTGGCAGCATATGCAGTGACTACTGATACTGTAATAATAGAGACTAAAAGAATAGACATATTGTCAGCACAAGCAGCAGAGCTCATCGCCCTGACACAAGCGTGCATAAGAGCTAAGCACCTGAGAGTAAACATTTACACCGATTCTGTGGAGAGAAAGAGGTTTCTTGACCTCTCATGGGGGCCAAGATACAGCATGGCCCCCATATTCAAGCCCTTCTGGAAGCGATACATTTACTAACAGCCATAGCTATCCTAAAATGTAAAGCACATACTAGAGCCACAGATACCATTTCCCAAGGCAATGATCTGGCAGACCGAACTGCTAAACAGACAGCTCAGACCCCACTAGACATGACAAAGTTACAGATACTATCACTGTCCAAAGCCATGACAGTTAGGGATCCTTCCAGGGATGTACAAGACATTCAGACACATGCTACTATGGACGAATTAAAGAAATGGTCGGAACAAGGAGGGCTGATCAGGGTTGGATAATAAGGGCAAATCCACATAGTTTCTTCCTGATTCGATGGTACAAGTGATTATAAATACCGCACATAGTCCTGCACACTTAGGAGAGAAAGCAATGATAGATAGCTTACAGAATATATGGTTCAACAAGCACCTGCGTGCAGCAGCGAAACAAAAGGTCAGAACATGTATGATCTGTTGCCAATTCAATGCAGGTAAAGGCATTCCGATGGAACAAGGTGGATTCCATCCACCTGACCACCCTTTTGAAGTGCTCCAAATGGATTATATCCAAATAAACAGATGTAGAGGTTACAAATATGTCCTGGTACTAATGAAGCAGGTGTCCCTTCTGTTAGGGTATACCTGGAAATTCCATTGTGTGCGACATCCTGAAGCAGCAGGCCTTGTAGAAAGACATAATCAGACATTAAAATTTGCGCAGACAAAGGTATAGATTGGATGGTAGCCCTGCCGGTTGCCCTCTTTTACATGCGAATAGTAGCTCATTCTAGAACAGGCTTATCTCCCTATGAAGTGGTCTTTGGTAGACCACCAATTATGTGGGCACTACAATGCCTAAAAGATTACTTATGTTGACAGTAACATGCTGACAGATTACCTGGCCTCCTTGATGTCTGCACTACTCTCTTGTTGTTCGCAGGTTGCTGCCGCCTTCCCTGACAACACCCAGGTCAAAGAATACTCCATCGCTCCTGGATGGAAGGCGCCAAAGTCAGTGCTCTGGACCACGGGGACGGCCGTTAAAGTCAAAGTGCACCTTCACCACTCTTTTACAAAGGAAAAAGACTTTAAACTTGGATTTTGGATTTTGAACACCATTTTCTAGAGGAGACTCCCCAGCAGTTTCCACAAAGCTAAACTTAGATCTAAAAAAAAGTCAGAACCCGTTTGATCAATTAAGTCCACTAGGTGGTGAAGCGGTTGAACATGTATTCTGGCTTGCATAAGATCTTGGACAATAATATTGATAAAAAAGAGCAAGATGTGCATCACGATAATATGTATCAGCTTAATACTACATGCTATTTTTCCTCCTATTGCCTCACTTTTACACTCCTCCACTTATGATACCATAAAGCACACATTTAGTGATCTGCCATCCTATGAGCTATCATATCGACTTGCCTTACGCAACAATACCTTTATTCAGATGCTGCACCATTCATATCAGACTAGCAATGCTACAGACTGCTGGGTCTGTGGCCGACTCCCCCCCTATCAGAACTATAAGGGAGTTTTGCCCCTCTTTCTCTATCCGTTCACACACAATGGCTCCTGTGGAGCATGGTTTAGTTTGATTAATTCCCTAGATTCGAATTCCGCAGTTTATCAAGACAACTGGGTATGGGGAAACCTGAACTTAGTTTTGCTTAAAGTCTGCTACCCTAACAAGGAGGGACTTCCCAAAAGAACAGGAACTGATCTAAGAAATAAAGTATATGGATTAGGTAATTTTACACTTAACCTCATGATCCTGAACGTTGAATGTGAAGCTACACCAATATTGCCCGCCATGTCCGTATTCCCAGTAAAAGGGAAATTATGTATAAGAAAGAATGGCTCCATACACATGGGCCATAGTAAATGCACCACTGTAATAAAATTCAGTGATCAAGGCAAGTCTACATTTAGAGCTTCTCGTCATTCCTACTTTATATGTGGCCAGACCGCATATATATGCTTACCTCTAGATTGGGATGGTACCTGTTACATAGCATTCCTCCTACCACCTGTTTTCCTAGCTCCTCCTGATTATCATAGAAATACTCATTTAGTACACAATAGACAGCAGAGAGATCTCCCAATTGTCGATTACACTGAAACAGCATGGGAAAAATACACAGATTTCAATAAAGGTTTCTTTCCCTATATAGGTACAGTTACCAATAGTAAGCTGATACGTAGATTAACCAGAACCCTTGAAGCAGTAGTGAACGAAACTATTTCCGCCTTAGGCAATTTAACAGAAGAGCAGTCTGCTATGCGGATTGTTGTGCTTCAAAATAGTCTTGTCCTTGACGTTATCCTGACCGATAGGGGCGGAGCTTGTAGGGTCATCAAATCAAGCTGTTGCATTTTTCATACCAGAAAATTCGCCATCTGTATATAAAGCCATAACTCGCCTTCATAAGATTGTAAGCCAGATACACCAGAATCCAGGCACCTGGACTTGGTCCGGTTGGTTTTGGAGTGTATTATCTACCTTTGGATGGAGGGTCCTATCCTCCCTAGGTATTGGCTTTCTCATACTATTCAGTTGCTGCTTATGCCTACAATGTGGACCAGCGATTTGTGGCCTGTGTGCCACATCGTGTATTCCACATCAAGGTTTTCACTCAAGATCCCGGAAGAAGAAAGAAGAAGAAATGATGCTCCATGAACTAATCGATGGATTAATGAAGATTGATGTTTCTTGATGGGCAAGTAGGGGACAAGGAGGGAATGTGGAAATGTGGATTTTTCTGGTCAAGTTATGTCCCCTATCTTGGACCCCAACGGTTCTATGTGCATGTTACAAGTACATGCATGTTCCCTCCAGTTCCAGTTATGAAGACGCAAATACATGTGCGTCCACCGTTAACATGTCCTCTGTTGATCCGCCATGAATGGGCCGGATATTCCATTCCTAAGTACGAAAGGCCACCGCCTTTATATGGTTCACTTATGCCATTTTACAGTCCAGGCAAGTAGGCCCTGATTCTGTCATCAAGCTTTTCTTGCTTTCTGTCTCTGAAGCTCCAGTCCGAGCCTGCATCTGTGACCATGAACTTTGTCTCATCCTCTGCGCGGCTCACGATGCCCGACATCAGCTTGCTGCCTGCCAAGAACTGTATTTCACCTTCGGAAATTATCTGCTCCGCTCCCTGCCCAATGCATTCCTGTCTAGTAGTTTAAGTAAACATTCTTCCAGCTACCGAGCAAAAGGCCCGGCTTCTCTGTCCTCATGCAAGTAATTCATAGCCCTGTTACCATGGAAGGTTTCTGCCCCTTGCATCTCATATAGACACTTAGACGCTTGTACACACACACACACTCAGTATAGAATAGATTCTGTCCGAGAGTCCTTCCCTTGTGGATAACATAGTTCTTTAAACATAGGATGTTAGATATGATTTGGGATTAGGTTGACTTGACCCCCCAGACTTTTTGTCTCCACATGTAGAGCTAAATGTCAAGTCCCCTTCACCCTCTAGTTGCGCGTCAATCACACGTCATGCTGCTGCGCGCGCATCTCTGCCAAGTATTTCTGCTGACATTGCGAAATCATCTCCAGGTATCCACCCACACATGACAAATTACCCATTATCATCAAGTGGACGCCCACATGGACGCCCACTTTCACGCCTACTTACACGCCCACATGCTCTTATCTCATTCTCTCTTGCTCTTTTGCTTACGTACAATTGAGAAATGTATATATACTGTACTCTGTGAATAATGTTTTGAGAATATTGAGAATACTTTTCAGCCCCGTCCAGATCCTTTTTGGTGATGGAAATATTCTCCCTTTGACTCGAGTTATTGGAATAAAGCCCTTTATGAATCTGATACCACAGACTCAGCCTCTTGCTTTATGCATGATCTTATTGATAATATAAAAGTCTGAGAGCG
Source organism: Triturus cristatus (assembly GCF_964204655.1). Taxonomy (NCBI): domain Eukaryota; kingdom Metazoa; phylum Chordata; class Amphibia; order Caudata; family Salamandridae; genus Triturus; species Triturus cristatus. The sequence goes on from NC_140592.1 coordinate 471,322,708, forward strand.
TAATATTTTATTTACCACACCTGTCAAACTTTCTCCTGATGGTCAGAAATGATAATTTTTTTAACGTTTAATTTTTTGACTGTGAATGAATATTGAATGTTAATTAGAACTCTTGGAACTAAAATAAGTGTGTTTAGAGTCATTTTAATGCCTGAAATTGGTCGAAATAGAAGCTTCTGAGTAAGAGAAAAAGTCTGTAAAAATGGCAATTTTGGTCACATTGAGGCTATAAAAAGTAGTTATTCAACATGAGGCACAATCCAAATGACATCTTGAATCAATTTTTCTACAGTCAAAAAAATCAATTTTCTGATAAAAAACGATGACCCGTGACCTGTCGAACTTTCTCCAAATGGTCAGAAAAATTAATTTTCTAATGTTTAATTTTTTTACTGTAAATGAATATTGAATGTGAATTAGAACTCTTGGAACTAAAATAAGTGTGTTTAGAGTCATTTTAATGCCTGCAATTGGTCGAAATAGAAGCTTCTGAGTAGGAGAAAAAGTCTGTAAAAATGGCAATTTTCGTCACATTGAGGATATAATAAGTAGTTATTCAACATGAGGCACAATCCAAATGACATTTTGAAAACATTTTTCTACAGTCCAAAAAATCAATTTTCTGATGAAAAACGATGACCCGTGACCTGTCGAACTTTCACCAAATGGTCAGAAATGATAATTTTATAATGTTTAATTTTTTGACTGTAAATGAATATTTTATGTGAATTAGAACTCTTGGAACTAAAATAAGTGTGTTTAGAGTCATGTTAATGCCTGAAATTGGTCGAAATTAAAGCTTCTGAGTAGGAGAAAAAGTCTGTAAAAATGGCAATTTTGGTCCCATTGAGGCTATAAAAAGTAGTTATTCAACATGAGGCACAATCCAAATGACATTTTGAATAAATTTTTCTACAGTCAAAAAAATCAGTTTTCTGATGAAAAACGATGACCCGTGTCCTGTCGAACTTTCTCCAAATGGTCAGAAATTATAATTTTTTAATGTTTAATTTTTTGACTGTAAATGAATATTGGATGTGAATTAGAACTCTTGTAACTAAAATAAGTGTGTTCAGAGTCATTGTAATGCCTGAAATTGGTCGAAATAGAAAAATCTGAGTAGGAGAAAAAGTCTAAAAATGGCAATTTTGGTCACATCGAGGCTATAAAAAGTAGTTATTCAACATGAGGCACAATCCAAATGACATTTTGAATACATTTTTCCACAGTCCAAAAAATCAATTTTCTGATGGAAAACGATGACCCGTGACCTGTCAAACTTTCTCCAAATGGTCAGAAATAATATTTTCTAATGTTTAATTTTTTGACTGTAAATGAATATTGAATGTGAATTAGAACTCTTGGAACTAAAATAAGTGTGTTTAGAGTCATTTTAATGCCTGAAATTGGTTGAAATAGAAGCTTCTGAGTACAAGAAAAAGTCTGTAAAAATGGCAATTTTGGTCACATTGAGGATATAATAAGAAGTTATTCAACATGAGGCACAATCCAAATGACATGTTGAATACATTTTTCCACAGTCCAAAAAAATCAATTTTCTGATGGAAAACGATGACCCCTGACCTGTCAAACTTTCTCCAAATGGTCAGAAATAATATTTTCTAATGTTTAATTTTTTGACTGTAAATGAATATTGAATGTGAATTAGAACTCTTGGAACTAAAATAAGTGTGTTTAGAGTCATTTTAATGCCTGAAATTGGTCGAAATAGAAGCTTCTGAGTACGAGAAAAGTCTGTAAAAATGGCAATTTTGGTCACATTGAGGATATAATAAGAAGTTATTCAACATGAGGCACAATCCAAATGACATTTTGAATACATTTTTCTACAGTCCAAAAAATCAATTTTCTGATGAAAAACGATGACCCGTGACCTGTCGAAATTTCTCCAAATTTTCAGAAATGATAATTTTTTAATGTTTAATTTTTTTACTGTAAATGAATATTGAATGTGAATTAGAACTCTTGGAACTAAAATAAGTGTGTTTAGAGTCATTTTAATGCCTGAAATTGGTTGAAATAGAAAAATCTGAGTAGGAGAAAAAGTCTGTAAAAATGGCAATTTTGGTCACATTGAGGCTATAAAAAGTAGTTATTCAACATGAGGCACAATCCAAATGACATTTTGAATCAATTTTTCTACAGTCAAAAAAATCAATTTTCTGATGAAAAACGATGACCCGTGACCTGTCGAACTTTCTCCAAATGGTCAGAAATTATAATTTTTTTAACGTTTAATTTTTTGACTGTGAATGAATATTGAATGTTAATTAGGACTCTTGGAACTAAAATAAGTGTGTTTAGAGTCATTTTAATGCCTGAAATTGGTCGAAATAGAAGCTTCTGAGTACGAGAAAAAGTCTGTAAAAATTGCAATTTTGTTCACATTGAGGATATAATAAGAAGTTATTCAACATGAGGCACAATCCAAATGACATTTTGAATCAATTTTTACATAGTCAAAAAAATCAATTTTCTGATGAAAAACGATGACCCGTGACCTGTCGAACTTTCTCCTGATGGTCAGAAATGATAATTTTTTTAACGTTTAATTTTTTGACTGTGAATGAATATTGAATGTTAATTAGAACTCTTGGAACTAAAATAAGTGTGTTTAGAGTCATTTTAATGCCTGAAATTGGTCGAAATAGAAGCTTCTGAGTACGAGAAAAAGTCTGTAAAAATTGCAATTTTGTTCACATTGAGGATATAATAAGAAGTTATTCAACATGAGGCACAATCCAAATGACATTTTGAATCAATTTTTACATAGTCAAAAAAATCAATTTTCTGATGAAAAACGATGACCCGTGACCTGTCGAACTTTCTCCTGATGGTCAGAAATGATAATTTTTTTAACGTTTAATTTTTTGACTGTGAATGAATATTGAATGTTAATTAGAACTCTTGGAACTAAAATAAGTGTGTTTAGAGTCATTTTAATGCCTGAAATTGGTCGAAATAGAAGCTTCTGAGTAAGAGAAAAAGTCTGTAAAAATGGCAATTTTGGTCACATTGAGGCTATAAAAAGTAGTTATTCAACATGAGGCACAATCCAAATGACATTTTGAATCAATTTTTACATAGTCAAAAAAATCAATTTTCTGATGAAAAACGATGACCCGTGACCTGTCGAACTTTCTCCAAATGGTCAGAAATGATAATTTTTTAATGTTTAATTTTTTGACTGTAAATGAATATTGAATGTGAATTAGAACTCTTGTAACTAAAATAAGTGTGTTTAGAGTCATTTTAATACCTGAAATTGGTCGAAATAGAAGCTTCTGAGTAAGAGAAAAAGTCTGTAAAAATGACAATTTTGGTCACATTGAGGTTGTAAAAAGTAGTTATTCAACATGAGGCACAATCCAAATGACATTTTGAATCAATTTTTACATAGTCAAAAAAATCAATTTTCTGATGAAAAACGATGACCCGTGACCTGTTGAACTTTCTCCTGATGGTCAGAAATGATAATTTTTTTAACGTTTACTTTTTTGACTGTGAATGAATATTGAATGTTAATTAGAACTCTTGGAACTAAAATAAGTGTGTTTAGAGTCATTTTAATGCCTGAAATTGGTTGAAATAGAAGCTTCTGAGTAAGAGAAAAAGTCTGTAAAAATGGCAATTTTGGTCACATTGAGGCTATAAAAAGTAGTTATTCAACATGAGGCACAATCCAAATGACATGTTGAATACATTTTTCCCCAGTGCAAAAAATCAATTTGTGATGAAAAACGATGACCCGTGACCTGTCGAACTTTCTCTAAATGGTCAGAAATAATAATTTTCTAATGTTTAATTTTTTGACTGTAAATGAATATTGAATGTGAATTAGAACTCTTGTAACTAAAATAAGTGTGTTTAGAGTCATTTTAATACCTGAAATTGGTCGAAATAGAAGCTTCTGAGTAAGAGAAAAAGTCTGTAAAAATGACAATTTTGGTCACATTGAGGTTGTAAAAAGTAGTTATTCAACATGAGGCACAATCCAAATGACATTTTGAATCAATTTTTACATAGTCAAAAAAATCAATTTTCTGATGAAAAACGATGACCCGTGACCTGTTGAACTTTCTCCTGATGGTCAGAAATGATAATTTTTTTAACGTTTACTTTTTTGACTGTGAATGAATATTGAATGTTAATTAGAACTCTTGGAACTAAAATAAGTGTGTTTAGAGTCATTTTAATGCCTGCAATTGGTCGAAATAGAAGCTTCTGAGTAGGAGAAAAACTCTGTAAATATGGCAATTTTCGTCGAATTGAGGATATAATAAGTAGTTATTCAACATGAGGCACGATCCAAATGACATTTTGAAAACATTTTTCTACAGTCCAAAAAAATCAATTTTCTGATGAAAAACGATGACCCGTGACCTGTCGAACTTTCACCAAATGATCAGAAATAATAATTTTTTAATGTTTAATTTTTTGACTGCGAATAAATATTGACTGTGAATTAGAACTCTTGGAACTAAAATAAGTGTGTTTAGAATCATTTTAATGCCTGAAATTGGTTGAAATAGAAGCTTCTGAGTAGGAGAAAAAGTCTGTAAAAATGGCAATTTTGGTCACTTTGAGGCTATAAAAAGTAGTTATTCAACATGAGACACAATCCAAATGACATCTTGAATCAATTTTTCTACAGTCCAAAAAATCAATTTACTGATGAAAAACGATGACTCGTGACCTGTCGAACTTTCTCCAAATGGTCAGAAATGATAATTTTATAATGTTTAATTTTTTGACTGTGAATGAATATTGAATGTTAATTAGAACTTTTGGAACTAAAATAAGTGTGTTTAGAGTCATTTTAATGCCTGAAATTGGTCGAAATAGAAGCTTCTGAGTAAGAGAAAAAGTCTGTAAAAATGGCAATTTTGGTCACATTGAGGCTATAAAAAGTAGGTATTCAACATGAGGCACAATCCAAATGACATTTTGAATCAATTTTTCTACAGTCAAAAAAAAAAATTTCTGATGAAAAACGATGACCCGTGACCTGTCAAACTTTCTCCAAATGGTCAGAAATAATATTTTCTAATGTTTAATTTTTTGACTGTAAATGAATATTGAATGTGAATTTGAACTCCTGGAACTAAAATAAGTGTGTTTAGAGTCATTTTAATGCCTGAAATTGGTCGAAATAGAAGCTTCTGAGTACGAGAAAAAGTCTGTAAAAATGGCAATTTTGGTCACATTGAGCATATAATAATAAGTTATTCAACATGAAGCACAATCCAAATGACATTTTGAATACATTTTTCTACAGTCCAAAAAATCAATTTTCTGATGAAAAACGATGACCCGTGACCTGTCGAACTTTCTCCAAATTTTCAGAAATGATAATTTTTTAATGTTAAATTTTTTTACTGTAAATGAATATTGAATGTGAATTAGAACTCTTGGAACTAAAATAAGTGTGTTTAGAATCATTTTAATGCCTGCAATTGGTTGAAATAGAAGCTTCTGAGTAAGAGAAAAAGTCTGTAAAAATGGCAATTTTGGTCACATTGAGGCTATAAAAAGTAGTTATTCAACATGAGGCACAATCCAAATTACATTTTGAATACATTTTTCTACAGTCAAAAAAATCTATTTTCTGATGAAAAAAGATGACCCGTGACCTGTCGAACTTTCTCCAAATGGTCAGAAATGATAATTTTTTAATGTTTAATTTTTTGACTGTAAATGAATATTGAATGTGAATTAGAATTCTTGTAACTAAAATAAGTGTGTTTAGAGTCATTTTAATGCCTGAAATTGGTCGAAGTAGAAGCTTCTGAGTAAGAGAAAAAGTCTGTAAAAATGGCAATTTTGGTCACATTGAGGTTGTAAAAAGTAGTTATTCAACATGAGGCACAATCCAAATGACATTTTGAATCAATTTTTCTACAGTCAAAAAAATCAATTTTTTGATGAAAAACGATGACCCGTGACCTGTCGAACTTTCTCCAAATGGTCAGAAAGGATACTTTTTTAATGTTTAATTTTTTTACTGTAAATGAATATTGAATGTGAATTAGAATTCTTGGAACTAAAATAAGTGTGTTTAGAGTCATTTTATTGCCTGAAATTGGTTGAAATAGAAACTTCTGAGTAGGAGAAAAAGTCTGTAAAAATGGCAATTTTGGTCACATTGAGGCTATAAATAGTAGTTATTCAACATGAGGCACAATCCAAATGACATTTTGAATCAATTTTTCTACAGTAAAAAAAAATCAATTTTCTGATGAAAAACGATGACCCGTGACCTGTCGAACTTTCTCCAAATGGTCAGAAATGATAATTTTTTAATGTTTAATTATTTGACTGTAAATGAATATTGAATGTGAATTAGAACTCTTGGAACTAAAATAAGTGTGTTTAGAGTCATTTTAATGCCTGAAATTGGTTGAAATAGAAAAATCTGAGTAGGAGAAAAAGTCTGTAAAAATGGCAATTTTGGTCACATTGAGGTTGTAAAAAGTAGTTATTCAACATGAGGCACAATCCAAATGACATTTTGAATCAATTTTTCTACAGTCAAAAAAATCAATTTTTTGATGAAAAACGATGACCCGTGACCTTATGAACTTTCTCCAAATGGTCAGAAAGGATACTTTTTTAATGTTTAATTATTTGACTGTAAATGAATATTGAATGTGAATTAGAACTCTTGCAACTAAAATAAGTGTGTTTAGAGTCATTTTATTGCCTGAAATTGGTTGAAATAGAAACTTCTGAGTAGGAGAAAAAGTCTGTAAAAATGGCAATTTTGGTCACATTGAGGCTATAAATAGTAGTTATTCAACATGAGGCACAATCCAAATGACATTTTGAATCAATTTTTCTACAGTAAAAAAAAAATCAATTTTCTGATGAAAAACGATGACCCGTGACCTGTCGAACTTTCTCCAAATGGTCAGAAATGATAATTTTTTAATGTTTAATTATTTGACTGTAAATGAATATTGAATGTGAATTAGAACTCTTGGAACTAAAATAAGTGTGTTTAGAGTCATTTTAATGCCTGAAATTGGTTGAAATAGAAAAATCTGAGTAGGAGAAAAAGTCTGTAAAAATGGCAATTTTGGTCACATTGAGGCTATAAAAAGTAGTTATTCAACATGAGGCACAATCCAAATGACATTTTGAATAAATTTTTCTACAGTCAAAAAAATCAATTTTCTGATGAAAAACGATGACCCGTGACCTGTCGAACTTTCTCCAAATGGTCAGAAATGATAAATTTTTTAACGTTTAATTTTTTGACTGTGAATGAATATTGAATGTTAATTAGAACTCTTGGAACTAAAATAAGTGTGTTTAGAGTCATTTTAATGCCTGAAATTGGTCGAAATAGAAGCTTCTGAGTACGAGAAAAAGTCTGTAAAAATGGCAATTTTGTTCACATTGAGGATATAATAAGAAGTTATTCAACATGAGGCACAATCCAAATGACATTTTGAATACATTTTTCTACAGTCCAAAAAATCAATTTTCTGATGAAAAACGATGACCCGTGACCTGTCGAACTTTCTCCAAATGGTCAGAAAAATTAATTTTCTAATGTTTAATGTTTTTACTGTAAATGAATATTGAATGTGAATTAGAACTCTTGGAACTAAAATAAGTGTGTTTAGAGTCATTTTAATGCCTGCAATTGGTCGAAATAGAAGCTTCTGAGTAGGAGAAAAAGTCTGTAAAAATGGCAATTTTCGACACATTTAGGATATAATAAGTAGTTATTCAACATGAGGCACAATCCAAATGACATTTTGAAAACATTTTTCTACAGTCCAAAAAATCAATTTTCTGATGAAAAACGATGACCCGTGACCTGTCGAACTTTCACCAAATGGTCAGAAATGATAATTTTATAATGTTTAATTTTTTGACTGTAAATGAATATTTTATGTGAATTAGAACTCTTGGAACTAAAATAAGTGTGTTTAGAGTCATGTTAATGCCTGAAATTGGTCGAAATTAAAGCTTCTGAGTAGGAGAAAAAGTCTGTAAAAATGGCAATTTTGGTCACATTGAGGCTATAAAAAGTAGTTATTCAACATGAGGCACAATCCAAATGACATTTTGAATAAATTTTTCTACAGTCAAAAAAATCAGTTTTCTGATGAAAAACGATGACCCGTGTCCTGTCGAACTTTCTCCAAATGGTCAGAAATTATAATTTTTTAATGTTTAATTTTTTGACTGTAAATGAATATTGGATGTGAATTAGAACTCTTGTAACTAAAATAAGTGTGTTCAGAGTCATTGTAATGCCTGAAATTGGTCGAAATAGAAAAATCTGAGTAGGAGAAAAAGTCTAAAAATGGCAATTTTGGTCACATCGAGGCTATAAAAAGTAGTTATTCAACATGAGGCACAATCCAAATGACATTTTGAATACATTTTTCCACAGTCCAAAAAAATCAATTTTCTGATGGAAAACGATGACCCCTGACCTGTCAAACTTTCTCCAAATGGTCAGAAATAATATTTTCTAATGTTTAATTTTTTGACTGTAAATGAATATTGAATGTGAATTAGAACTCTTGGAACTAAAATAAGTGTGTTTAGAGTCATTTTAATGCCTGAAATTGGTCGAAATAGAAGCTTCTGAGTACGAGAAAAGTCTGTAAAAATGGCAATTTTGGTCACATTGAGGATATAATAAGAAGTTATTCAACATGAGGCACAATCCAAATGACATTTTGAATACATTTTTCTACAGTCCAAAAAATCAATTTTCTGATGAAAAACGATGACCCGTAACCTGTCGAAATTTCTCCAAATTTTCAGAAATGATAATTTTTTAATGTTTAATTTTTTTACTGTAAATGAATATTGAATGTGAATTAGAACTCTTGGAACTAAAATAAGTGTGTTTAGAATCATTTTAATGCCTGCAATTGGTTGAAATAGAAGCTTCTGAGTAGGAGAAAAAGTCTGTAAAAATGGCAATTTTGGTCACATTGAGGCTATATGTTAGATCTGGGGGTCTCTAGTTGGCAGAGGTATTCACCTTAGACCGAATAGGGACCCTTGCTTCTAGTCAGGGTACAGGGACACACACGGTAGATAACCCCTGCTCACCCTCTAGGTAGCTTGGCTCGAGCAGATAGGCTTATCCCCAAGGCAATGTGTAAGGTATTTGCACGTAGACACCACAATGATCCCCCCTCCGCACACCACAAACTTAGACCACACAGGTGAGTTATATCAAAAATAATATATCTTTATCTAGTTTCCGCAGTTGAAGTCAAGCATCACAGGTTTACACAACAGTTGCTTTCTTAGTTGGTCGGGATCGTCGGACGATAGTCTCTAGTCTCTTGAGTGATTCGATACTCACTGAGAATGAATCAGTTTGTAGGCTCTCGATGTCTTAGGCAGCTACGTTGCTCCGGCGGTGTCTCTGCGCTCGCTACACGAGCGCTCCTCGGGCTGTTCGGTGCAAGGATTCCACAACTCCCTCGACGAGCCCCCAGTGACGATATCGACGTCACCGGAGTCAGCCACTCACAGCGCGGCTTCGTAGAGCAGGGAAATACGACTCTCGATCTGCTTCAGGCCTCCGGGTCGCGGCAAGGCACGTGCCGATGAGCACGTCGATCTTCTGGCTGCGGCCACCGGTGTCGGGCCCGGCTCGGTGCGGTACTCTCCAGCAAGACAGAGAGCAGCCAGCCCACCTCACAGGCAGATGTTGAGAAGCTTGGTAGAACAGTCCACGGTCCCTGCGGCACACAGCAGCGCAGGTGGGACACAGCAGAGTCTTGGGTTCTTGGCAACCTTTCTATCCCTGGGTTGCAAAACAGGAGGCCAGCTCTTCTCAGGCCCTTGGAGATTCAGTTGAAGACACAGCACACAGCAAAGTCTTGTTAGGTCAAGTGGATAGGGTCAGCACACAGCAGGACCCCTTCTCCTTAGCTTCAGTTGTACGCCAGAACAGGTCAGCCTCTAGAGCACACAGCACGGCAATCTTCCTTTAGTTCTTCGGCGGTCCGTCTTTCAGCAGAAGTTCCTCTCGATGGTCGAATCTAAAAATCTGTTGTCAGGGGTCTTGTACTTATACCCCTAGAAGTCTTTGAAGTCTTTGTGCAAGTGGGTCCTGAGCCCGGTCTGATCCAGTTCTGGGTGTTGCTGGAGCACTTTGTTTTCCTGGCTCCTACATTCTTTTCAGAGCGAGGGGCAAGGTCGTCAGCCGCCCAGCAGGAGGTGGAGCCAGCAGAGTGGCAGGCAGGCACAGCCCTATTCAATCCCAGGTGCTATCTCCTCCCTCCACTCTCCTTGCGATCGTCGCCATTCAGCAGAGGGCTGACTCAGCCAACCTCCCGGGGGATCCCCACCCCTGTCACTCTCAAACCAGACAGTCAATCCACAAGCGCGCCCAGGCACACAGAAGGGTCAGACAAGAGAACAGCGACTCTCTAAAAAGTACTGTTCTCCAACTCAGGATTCAAAAACAATCTCTCCTAAAAGATGTGTTATTAAATGCTGAGCTCAGGGATATCAAACACTCATGTCTTATCTTGTTCGTATGAGAAGATAGGCGGATAGCCATTGGCACCCGCCTCCCTCATGTTAGCCTATGGAACAAGATAACCTTGCAGTAGTGAACACACAAAATGGCCGGTGTTCACTACCAGAACATGTTACCTGCACTAGTACATGCTCTACCTTCTACATGCACCGCACCCTGCCCAGGGGGGTACCTTGGGCCTTCCATAGGGATGACTGACGTGTATGAAAAGGGAAGGGTTAGGCCCGGCCAGTGTGGACACTGGCCAGGGGGACATGGCAGTTCGGGGACTGCAGGCAGGCCTGCGGCGGCAGGCCTGAGACACTGTTTTAGGGCTACACAGGTGGGTGGCGCAATCAGCGCTGCAGACCCACTAGTAGCATCTGTCATCACCAGCCCTGGCACACACAGTGCACTTTACTAGGGACTTCATGGTGATACAGATATGCCAATCAGGTATATCCAATCAATACGATATTTTACACAGGGAGCACTTACACTCTGGCACTGATTAGCAGTGGCAGAGTGTCCAAAGCATCTAAACCAGCAAATCGAAATCCAGCACAGCATCGAAAATCCAGGTAGCAGAGGCAAAGGATAGGGGAAAAACCCACGCCAAGGATGTCAGGTCTAACACTATAAATAGTAGTTATTCAACATGAGGCACAATCCAAATGACATTTTGAATCAATTTTTCTACAGTCAAAAAAAATCAATTTTCTGATGAAAAACGATGACCCGTGACCTGTCGAATGTTCTCCAAATGGTCAGAAATGATAATTTTTTAATGTTTAATTATTTGACTGTAAATAAATATTGAATGTGAATTAGAACTCTTGGAACTAAAATAAGTGTGTTTAGAGTCATTTTAATGCCTGAAATTGGTTGAAATAGAAAAATCTGAGTAGGAGAAAAAGTCTGTAAAAATGGCAATTTTGGTCACATTGAGGCTATAAAAAGTAGTTATTCAACATGAGGCACAATCCAAATGACATTTTGAATCAATTTTTCTACAGTCAAAAAAATCAATTTTCTGATGAAAAACGATGACCCGTGACCTGTCGAACTTTCTCCAAATGGTCAGAAATTATAATTTTTTTAACGTTTAATTTTTTGACTGTGAATGAATATTGAATGTTAATTAGGACTCTTGGAACTAAAATAAGTGTGTTTAGAGTCATTTTAATGCCTGAAATTGGTCGAAATAGAAGCTTCTGAGTACGAGAAAAAGTCTGTAAAAATGGCAATTTTGTTCACATTGAGGATATAATAAGAAGTTATTCAACATGAGGCACAATCCAAATGACATTTTGAATACATTTTTCTACAGTCCAAAAAATCAATTTTCTGATGAAAAACGATGACCCGTGACCTGTCGAACTTTCTCCAAATAGTCAGAAATGATAATTTTTTAATGTTTAATTTTTTTACTGTAAATGAATATTGAATGTGAATTAGAACTCTTGGAACTAAAATAAGTGTGTTTAGAATCATTTTAATGCCTGCAATTGGTTGAAATAGAAACTTCTGAGTAGGAGAAAAAGTCTGTAAAAATGGCAATTTTGGTCACTTTGAGGCTATGAAAAGTAGTTATTCAACATGAGACACAATCCAAATGACATCTTGAATCAATTTTTCTACAGTCCAAAACATCAATTTTCTGATGAAAAACGATGACTCGTGACCTGTCGAACTTTCTCCAAATGGTCAGAAATGATAATTTTTTAATGTTTAATTATTTGACTGTAAATGAATATTGAATGTGAATTAGAACTCTTGGAACTAAAATAAGTGTGTTTAGAATCATTTTAATGCCTGCAATTGGTTGAAATAGAAACTTCTGAGTAGGAGAAAAAGTCTGTAAAAATGGCAATTTTGGTCACTTTGAGGCTATGAAAAGTAGTTATTCAACATGAGACACAATCCAAATGACATCTTGAATCAATTTTTCTACAGTCCAAAACATCAATTTTCTGATGAAAAACGATGACTCGTGACCTGTCGAACTTTCTCCAAATGGTCAGAAATGATAATTTTTTAATGTTTAATTTTTTGACTGTGAATGAATATTGAATGTTAATTAGAACTCTTGGAACTAAAATAAGTGTGTTTAGAGTCATTTTAATGCCTGAAATTGGTTGAAATAGAAGCTTCTGAGTAAGAGAAAAAGTCTGTAAAAATGGCAATTTTGGTCACATTGAGGCTATAAAAAGTAGTTATTCAACATGAGGCACAATCCAAATGACATTTTGAATCAATTTTTACATAGTCAAAAAAATCAATTTTCTGATGAAAAACGATGACCCGTGACCTGTCGAACTTTCTCCTGATGGTCAGAAATGATAATTTTTTTAACGTTTAATTTTTTGACTGTGAATGAATATTGAATGTTAATTAGAACTCTTGGAACTAAAATAAGTGTGTTTAGAGTCATTTTAATGCCTGAAATTGGTCGAAATAGAAGCTTCTGAGTAAGAGAAAAAGTCTGTAAAAATGGCAATTTTGGTCACATTGAGGCTATAAAAAGTAGTTATTCAACATGAGGCACAATCCAAATGACATTTTGAATCAATTTTTACATAGTCAAAAAAATCAATTTTCTGATGAAAAACGATGACCCGTGACCTGTCGAACTTTCTCCAAATGGTCAGAAATGATAATTTTTTAATGTTTAATTTTTTGACTGTAAATGAATATTGAATGTGAATTAGAACTCTTGTAACTAAAATAAGTGTGTTTAGAGTCATTTTAATACCTGAAATTGGTCGAAATAGAAGCTTCTGAGTAAGAGAAAAAGTCTGTAAAAATGACAATTTTGGTCACATTGAGGTTGTAAAAAGTAGTTATTCAACATGAGGCACAATCCAAATGACATTTTGAATCAATTTTTACATAGTCAAAAAAATCAATTTTCTGATGAAAAACGATGACCCGTGACCTGTTGAACTTTCGCCTGATGGTCAGAAATGATAATTTTTTTAACGTTTACTTTTTTGACTGTGAATGAATATTGAATGTTAATTAGAACTCTTGGAACTAAAATAAGTGTGTTTAGAGTCATTTTAATGCCTGAAATTGGTTGAAATAGAAGCTTCTGAGTAAGAGAAAAAGTCTGTAAAAATGGCAATTTTGGTCACATTGAGGCTATAAAAAGTAGTTATTCAACATGAGGCACAATCCAAATGACATGTTGAATACATTTTTCCCCAGTGCAAAAAATCAATTTGTGATGAAAAACGATGACCCGTGACCTGTCGAACTTTCTCTAAATGGTCAGAAATAATAATTTTCTAATGTTTAATTTTTTTACTGTAAATGAATATTGAATGTGAATTAGAACTCTTGGAACTAAAATAAGTGTGTTTAGAGTCATTTTAATGCCTGCAATTGGTCGAAATAGAAGCTTCTGAGTAGGAGAAAAACTCTGTAAAAATGGCAATTTTCGTCACATTGAGGATATAATAAGTAGTTATTCAACATGAGGCACGATCCAAATGACATTTTGAAAACATTTTTCTACAGTCCAAAAAATCAATTTTCTGATGAAAAACGATGACCCGTGACCTGTCGAACTTTCACCAAATGATCAGAAATAATAATTTTTTAATGTTTAATTTTTTGACTGCGAATAAATATTGAATGTGAATTAGAACTCTTGGAACTAAAATAAGTGTGTTTAGAATCATTTTAATGCCTGAAATTGGTTGAAATAGAAGCTTCTGAGTAGGAGAAAAAGTCTGTAAAAATGGCAATTTTGGTCACTTTGAGGCTATAAAAAGTAGTTATTCAACATGAGACACAATCCAAATGACATCTTGAATCAATTTTTCTACAGTCCAAAAAATCAATTTACTGATGAAAAACGATGACTCGTGACCTGTCGAACTTTCTCCAAATGGTCAGAAATGATAATTTTATAATGTTTAGTTTTTTGACTGTGAATGAATATTGAATGTTAATTAGAACTTTTGGAACTAAAATAAGTGTGTTTAGAGTCATTTTAATGCCTGAAATTGGTCGAAATAGAAGCTTCTGAGTAAGAGAAAAAGTCTGTAAAAATGGCAATTTTGGTCACATTGAGGCTATAAAAAGTAGGTATTCAACATGAGGCACAATCCAAATGACATTTTGAATCAATTTTTCTACAGTCAAAAAAAAAAAATTTCTGATGAAAAACGATGACCCGTGACCTGTCAAACTTTCTCCAAATGGTCAGAAATAATATTTTCTAATGTTTAATTTTTTGACTGTAAATGAATATTGAATGTGAATTTGAACTCCTGGAACTAAAATAAGTGTGTTTAGAGTCATTTTAATGCCTGAAATTGGTCGAAATAGAAGCTTCTGAGTACGAGAAAAAGTCTGTAAAAATGGCAATTTTGGTCACATTGAGCATATAATAATAAGTTATTCAACATGAAGCACAATCCAAATGACATTTTGAATACATTTTTCTACAGTCCAAAAAATCAATTTTCTGATGAAAAACGATGACCCGTGACCTGTCGAACTTTCTCCAAATTTTCAGAAATGATAATTTTTTAATGTTAAATTTTTTTACTGTAAATGAATATTGAATGTGAATTAGAACTCTTGGAACTAAAATAAGTGTGTTTAGAATCATTTTAATGCCTGCAATTGGTTGAAATAGAAGCTTCTGAGTAAGAGAAAAAGTCTGTAAAAATGGCAATTTTGGTCATATTGAGCATATAATAATAAGTTATTCAACATGAAGCACAATCCAAATGACATTTTGAATACATTTTTCTACAGTCCAAAAAATCAATTTTCTGATGAAAAACGATGACCCGTGACCTGTCGAACTTTCTCCAAATGGTCAGAAAGGATACTTTTTTAATGTTTAATTTTTTTACTGTAAATGAATATTGAATGTGAATTAGAATTCTTGGAACTAAAATAAGTGTGTTTAGAGTCATTTTATTGCCTGAAATTGGTTGAAATAGAAACTTCTGAGTAGGAGAAAAAGTCTGTAAAAATGGCAATTTTGGTCACATTGAGGCTATAAATAGTAGTTATTCCACATGAGGCACAATCCAAATGACATTTTGAATCAATTTTTCTACAGTAAAAAAAAATCAATTTTCTGATGAAAAACGATGACCCGTGACCTGTCGAACTTTCTCCAAATGGTCAGAAATGATAATTTTTTAATGTTTAATTATTTGACTGTAAATGAATATTGAATGTGAATTAGAACTCTTGGAACTAAAATAAGTGTGTTTAGAGTCATTTTAATGCCTGAAATTGGTTGAAATAGAAAAATCTGAGTAGGAGAAAAAGTCTGTAAAAATGGCAATTTTGGTCACATTGAGGTTGTAAAAAGTAGTTATTCAACATGAGGCACAATCCAAATGACATTTTGAATCAATTTTTCTACAGTCAAAAAAATCAATTTTTTGATGAAAAACGATGACCCGTGACCTTATGAACTTTCTCCAAATGGTCAGAAAGGATACTTTTTTAATGTTTAATTTTT
Source organism: Triturus cristatus (assembly GCF_964204655.1). NCBI lineage: Eukaryota > Metazoa > Chordata > Amphibia > Caudata > Salamandridae > Triturus > Triturus cristatus. The sequence goes on from NC_140592.1 coordinate 471,338,736, forward strand.
TTACTGTAAATGAATATTGAATGTGAATTAGAATTCTTGGAACTAAAATAAGTGTGTTTAGAGTCATTTTATTGCCTGAAATTGGTTGAAATAGAAACTTCTGAGTAGGAGAAAAAGTCTGTAAAAATGGCAATTTTGGTCACATTGAGGCTATAAATAGTAGTTATTCAACATGAGGCACAATCCAAATGACATTTTGAATCAATTTTTCTACAGTAAAAAAAAATCAATTTTCTGATGAAAAACGATGACCCGTGACCTGTCGAACTTTCTCCAAATGGTCAGAAATGATAATTTTTTAATGTTTAATTATTTGACTGTAAATGAATATTGAATGTGAATTAGAACTCTTGGAACTAAAATAAGTGTGTTTCGAGTCATTTTAATGCCTGAAATTGGTTGAAATAGAAAAATCTGAGTAGGAGAAAAAGTCTGTAAAAATGGCAATTTTGGTCACATTGAGGCTATAAAAAGTAGTTATTCAACATGAGGCACAATCCAAATGACATTTTGAATCAATTTTTCTACAGTCAAAAAAATCAATTTTCTGATGAAAAACGATGACCCGTGACCTGTCGAACTTTCTCCAAATGGTCAGAAATGATAAATTTTTTAACGTTTAATTTTTTGACTGTGAATGAATATTGAATGTTAATTAGAACTCTTGGAACTAAAATAAGTGTGTTTAGAGTCATTTTAATGCCTGAAATTGGTCGAAATAGAAGCTTCTGAGTACGAGAAAAAGTCTGTAAAAATGGCAATTTTGTTCACATTGAGGATATAATAAGAAGTTATTCAACATGAGGCACAATCCAAATGACATTTTGAATACATTTTTCTACAGTCCAAAAAATCAATTTTCTGATGAAAAACGATGACCCGTGACCTGTCGAACTTTCTCCAAATGGTCAGAAATGATAATTTTTTAATGTTTAATTTTTTTACTGTAAATGAATATTGAATGTGAATTAGAACTCTTGGAACTAAAATAAGTGTGTTTAGAATCATTTTAATGCCTGCAATTGGTTGAAATAGAAGCTTCTGAGTAGGAGAAAAAGTCTGTAAAAATGGCAATTTTGGTCACTTTGAGGCTATGAAAAGTAGTTATTCAACATGAGACACAATCCAAATGACATCTTGAATAAATTTTTCTACAGTCCAAAACATCAATTTTCTGATGAAAAACGATGACCCGTGACCTGTCGAACTTTCTCCAAATGGTCAGAAATGATAATTTTTTAATGTTTAATTTTTTTACTGTAAATGAATATTGAATGTGAATTAGAACTCTTGGAACTAAAATAAGTGTGTTTAGAATCATTTTAATGCCTGCAATTGGTTGAAATAGAAGCTTCTGAGTAGGAGAAAAAGTCTGTAAAAATGGCAATTTTGGTCACTTTGAGGCTATGAAAAGTAGTTATTCAACATGAGACACAATCCAAATGACATCTTGAATAAATTTTTCTACAGTCCAAAACATCAATTTTCTGATGAAAAACGATGACTCGTGACCTGTCGAACTTTCTCCAAATGGTCAGAAATGATAATTTTTTAATGTTTAATTTTTTGACTGTGAATGAATATTGAATGTTAATTAGAACTCTTGGAACTAAAATAAGTGTGTTTAGAGTCATTTTAATGCCTGAAATTGGTTGAAATAGAAGCTTCTGAGTAAGAGAAAAAGTCTGTAAAAATGGCAATTTTGGTCACATTGAGGCTATAAAAAGTAGTTATTCAACATGAGGCACAATCCAAATGACATTTTGAATCAATTTTAACATAGTCAAAAAAATCAATTTTCTGATGAAAAACGATGACCCGTGACCTGTCGAACTTTCTCCTGATGGTCAGAAATGATAATTTTTTTAACGTTTAATTTTTTGACTGTGAATGAATATTGAATGTTAATTAGAACTCTTGGAACTAAAATAAGTGTGTTTAGAGTCATTTTAATGCCTGAAATTGGTCGAAATAGAAGCTTCTGAGTAAGAGAAAAAGTCTGTAAAAATGGCAATTTTGGTCACATTGAGGCTATAAAAAGTAGGTATTCAACATGAGGCACAATAAAAATGACATTTTGAATAAATTTTTCTACAGTCAAAAAAATCAATTTTCTGATGAAAAATGATGACCCGTGACCTGTCGAACTTTCTCCAAATGGTCAGAAATAATATTTTCTAATGTTTAATTTTTTGACTGTAAATGCATATTGAATGTGAATTAGAACTCTTGGAACTAAAATAAGTGTGTTTAGAGTCATTTTAATGCCTGAAATTGGTCGAAATAGAAGCTTCTGAGTACGAGAAAAAGTTTGTAAAAATGGCAATTTTGGTCACATTGAGGATATAATAAGAAGTTATTCAACATGAGGCACAATCCAAATGACATGTTGAATACATTTTTCCACAGTCCAGAAAAATCAATTTTCTGATGGAAAACGATGACCCGTGACCTGTCAAACTTTCTCCAAATGGTCAGAAATAATATTTTCTAATGTTTAATTTTTTGACTGTAAATGAATATTGAATGTGAATTTGAACTCCTTGAACTAAAATAAGTGTGTTTAGAGTCATTTTAATGCCTGAAATTGGTCGAAATAGAAGCTTCTGAGTACGAGAAAAAGTCTGTAAAAATGGCAATTTTGGTCACATTGAGGTTGTAAAAAGTAGTTATTCAACATGAGGCACAATCCAAATGACATTTTGAATACATTTTTCTACAGTCCAAAAAATCAATTTTCTGATGAAAAACGATGACCCGTGACCTGTCGAACTTTCTCCAAATTTTCAGAAATGATAATTTTTTAATGTTTAATTTTTTTACTGTAAATGAATATTGAATGTGAATTAGAACTCTTGGAACTAAAATAAGTGTGTTTAGAATCATTTTAATGCCTGCAATTGGTTGAAATAGAAGCTTCTGAGTAAAAGAAAAAGTCTGTAAAAATGGCAATTTTGGTCACATTGAGGCTATAAAAAGTAGTTATTCAACATGAGGCACAATCCAAATGACATTTTGAATACATTTTTCTACAGTCAAAAAAATCAATTTTCTGATGAAAAAAGATGACCCGTGACCTGTCGAACTTTCTCCAAATGCTCAGAAATGATAATTTTTTAATGTTTAATTTTTTGACTGTAAATGAATATTGAATGTGAATTAGAACTCTTGTAACTAAAATAAGTGTGTTTAGAGTCATTTTAATGCCTGAAATTGGTCGAAGTAGAAGCTTCTGAGTAAGAGAAAAAGTCTGTAAAAATGGCAATTTTGGTCACATTGAGGTTGTAAAAAGTAGTTATTCAACATGAGGCACAATCCAAATGACATTTTGAATCAATTTTTCTACAGTCAAAAAAATCAATTTTTTGATGAAAAACGATGACCCGTGACCTGTCGAACTTTCTCCAAATGGTCAGAAAGGATACTTTTTTAATGTTTAATTTTTTTACTGTAAATGAATATTGAATGTGAATTAGAATTCTTGGAACTAAAATAAGTGTGTTTAGAGTCATTTTATTGCCTGAAATTGGTTGAAATAGAAACTTCTGAGTAGGAGAAAAAGTCTGTAAAAATGGCAATTTTGGTCACATTGAGGCTATAAATAGTAGTTATTCAACATGAGGCACAATCCAAATGACATTTTGAATCAATTTTTCTACAGTAAAAAAAAATCAATTTTCTGATGAAAAACGATGACCCATGACCTGTCGAACTTTCTCCAAATGGTCAGAAATGAAAATTTTTTAATGTTTAATTATTTGACTGTAAATGAATATTGAATGTGAATTAGAACTCTTGGAACTAAAATAAGTGTGTTTAGAGTCATTTTAATGCCTGAAATTGGTTGAAATAGAAAAATCTGAGTAGAAGAAAAAGTCTGTAAAAATGGCAATTTTGGTCACATTGAGGCTATAAAAAGTAGTTATTCAACATGAGGCACAATCCAAATGACATTTTGAATCAATTTTTCTACAGTCAAAAAAATCAATTTTCTGATGAAAAACGATGACCCGTGACCTGTCGAACTTTCTCCAAATGGTCAGAAATGATAATTTTTTTAACGTTTAATTTTTTGACTGTGAATGAATATTGAATGTTAATTAGAACTCTTGGAACTAAAATAAGTGTGTTTAGAGTCATTTTAATGCCTGAAATTGGTCGAAATAGAAGCTTCTGAGTACGAGAAAAAGTCTGTAAAAATGGCAATTTTGTTCACATTGAGGATATAATAAGAAGTTATTCAACATGAGGCACAATCCAAATGACATTTTGAATACATTTTTCTACAGTCCAAAAAATCAATTTTCTGATGAAAAACGATGACCCGTGACCTGTCGAACTTTCTCCAAATGGTCAGAAATGATAATTTTTTAATGTTTAATTTTTTTACTGTAAATGAATATTGAATGTGAATTAGAACTCTTGGAACTAAAATAAGTGTGTTTAGAATCATTTTAATGCCTGCAATTGGTTGAAATAGAAGCTTCTGAGTAGTAGAAAAAGTCTGTAAAAATGGCAATTTTGGTCACTTTGAGGCTATGAAAAGTAGTTATTCAACATGAGACACAATCCAAATGACATCTTGAATCAATTTTTCTACAGTCCAAAACATCAATTTTCTGATGAAAAACGATGACTCGTGACCTGTCGAACTTTCTCCAAATGGTCAGAAATGATAATTTTTTAATGTTTAATTTTTTGACTGTGAATGAATATTGAATGTTAATTAGAACTCTTGGAACTAAAATAAGTGTGTTTAGAGTCATTTTAATGCCTGAAATTGGTTGAAATAGAAGCTTCTGAGTAAGAGAAAAAGTCTGTAAAAATGGCAATTTTGGTCACATTGAGGCTATAAAAAGTAGTTATTCAACATGAGGCACAATCCAAATGACATTTTGAATCAATTTTTACATAGTCAAAAAAATCAATTTTCTGATGAAAAACGATGACCCGTGACCTGTCGAACTTTCTCCTGATGGTCAGAAATGATAATTTTTTTAACGTTTAATTTTTTGACTGTGAATGAATATTGAATGTTAATTAGAACTCTTGGAACTAAAATAAGTGTGTTTAGAGTCATTTTAATGCCTGAAATTGGTCGAAATAGAAGCTTCTGAGTAAGAGAAAAAGTCTGTAAAAATGGCAATTTTGGTCACATTGAGGCTATAAAAAGTAGTTATTCAACATGAGGCACAATCCAAATGACATTTTGAATCAATTTTTCTACAGTCAAAAAAATCAATTTTCTGATGAAAAACGATGACCCGTGACCTGTCGAACTTTCTCCAAATGGTCAGAAATGATAATTTTATAATGTTTAATTTTTTGACTGTAAATGAATATTTTATGTGAATTAGAACTCTTGGAACTAAAATAAGTGTGTTTAGAGTCATTTTAATGCCTGAAATTGGTCGAAATTAAAGCTTCTGAGTAGGAGAAAAAGTCTGTAAAAATGGCAATTTTGGTCACATTGAGGCTATAAAAAGTAGTTATTCAACATGAGGCACAATCCAAATGACATTTTGAATAAATTTTTCTACAGTCAAAAAAATCAGTTTTCTGATGAAAAACGATGACCCGTGTCCTGTCGAACTTTCTCCAAATGGTCAGAAATTATAATTTTTTAATGTTTAATTTTTTGACTGTAAATGAATATTGGATGTGAATTAGAATTCTTGTAACTAAAATAAGTGTGTTTAGAGTCATTTTAATGCCTGAAATTGGTCGAAGTAGAAGCTTCTGAGTAAGAGAAAAAGTCTGTAAAAATGGCAATTTTGGTCACATTGAGGTTGTAAAAAGTAGTTATTCAACATGAGGCACAATCCAAATGACATTTTGAATCAATTTTTCTACAGTCAAAAAAATCAATTTTTTGATGAAAAACGATGACCCGTGACCTGTCGAACTTTCTCCAAATGGTCAGAAAGGATACTTTTTTAATGTTTAATTTTTTTACTGTAAATGAATATTGAATGTGAATTAGAATTCTTGGAACTAAAATAAGTGTGTTTAGAGTCATTTTATTGCCTGAAATTGGTTGAAATAGAAACTTCTGAGTAGGAGAAAAAGTCTGTAAAAATGGCAATTTTGGTCACATTGAGGCTATAAATAGTAGTTATTCAACATGAGGCACGATCCAAATGACATTTTGAATCAATTTTTCTACAGTAAAAAAAAATCAATTTTCTGATGAAAAACGATGACCCGTGACCTGTCGAACTTTCTCCAAATGGTCAGAAATGATAATTTTTTAATGTTTAATTATTTGACTGTAAATGAATATTGAATGTGAATTAGAACTCTTGGAACTAAAATAAGTGTGTTTAGAGTCATTTTAATGCCTGAAATTGGTTGAAATAGAAAAATCTGAGTAGGAGAAAAAGTCTGTAAAAATGGCAATTTTGGTCACATTGAGGTTGTAAAAAGTAGTTATTCAACATGAGGCACAATCCAAATGACATTTTGAATCAATTTTTCTACAGTCAAAAAAATCAATTTTTTGATGAAAAACGATGACCCGTGACCTTATGAACTTTCTCCAAATGGTCAGAAAGGATACTTTTTTAATGTTTAATTTTTTTACTGTAAATGAATATTGAATGTGAATTAGAATTCTTGGAACTAAAATAAGTGTGTTTAGAGTCATTTTATTGCCTGAAATTGGTTGAAATAGAAACTTCTGAGTAGGAGAAAAAGTCTGTAAAAATGGCAATTTTGGTCACATTGAGGCTATAAATAGTAGTTATTCAACATGAGGCACAATCCAAATGACATTTTGAATCAATTTTTCTACAGTAAAAAAAAATCAATTTTCTGATGAAAAACGATGACCCGTGACCTGTCGAACTTTCTCCAAATGGTCAGAAATGATAATTTTTTAATGTTTAATTATTTGACTGTAAATGAATATTGAATGTGAATTAGAACTCTTGGAACTAAAATAAGTGTGTTTCGAGTCATTTTAATGCCTGAAATTGGTTGAAATAGAAAAATCTGAGTAGGAGAAAAAGTCTGTAAAAATGGCAATTTTGGTCACATTGAGGCTATAAAAAGTAGTTATTCAACATGAGGCACAATCCAAATGACATTTTGAATCAATTTTTCTACAGTCAAAAAAATCAATTTTCTGATGAAAAACGATGACCCGTGACCTGTCGAACTTTCTCCAAATGGTCAGAAATGATAAATTTTTTAACGTTTAATTTTTTGACTGTGAATGAATATTGAATGTTAATTAGAACTCTTGGAACTAAAATAAGTGTGTTTAGAGTCATTTTAATGCCTGAAATTGGTCGAAATAGAAGCTTCTGAGTACGAGAAAAAGTCTGTAAAAATGGCAATTTTGTTCACATTGAGGATATAATAAGAAGTTATTCAACATGAGGCACAATCCAAATGACATTTTGAATACATTTTTCTACAGTCCAAAAAATCAATTTTCTGATGAAAAACGATGACCCGTGACCTGTCGAACTTTCTCCAAATGGTCAGAAATGATAATTTTTTAATGTTTAATTTTTTTACTGTAAATGAATATTGAATGTGAATTAGAACTCTTGGAACTAAAATAAGTGTGTTTAGAATCATTTTAATGCCTGCAATTGGTTGAAATAGAAGCTTCTGAGTAGGAGAAAAAGTCTGTAAAAATGGCAATTTTGGTCACTTTGAGGCTATGAAAAGTAGTTATTCAACATGAGACACAATCCAAATGACATCTTGAATAAATTTTTCTACAGTCCAAAACATCAATTTTCTGATGAAAAACGATGACTCGTGACCTGTCGAACTTTCTCCAAATGGTCAGAAATGATAATTTTTTAATGTTTAATTTTTTGACTGTGAATGAATATTGAATGTTAATTAGAACTCTTGGAACTAAAATAAGTGTGTTTAGAGTCATTTTAATGCCTGAAATTGGTTGAAATAGAAGCTTCTGAGTAAGAGAAAAAGTCTGTAAAAATGGCAATTTTGGTCACATTGAGGCTATAAAAAGTAGTTATTCAACATGAGGCACAATCCAAATGACATTTTGAATCAATTTTTACATAGTCAAAAAAATCAATTTTCTGATGAAAAACGATGACCCGTGACCTGTCGAACTTTCTCCTGATGGTCAGAAATGATAATTTTTTTAACGTTTAATTTTTTGACTGTGAATGAATATTGAATGTTAATTAGAACTCTTGGAACTAAAATAAGTGTGTTTAGAGTCATTTTAATGCCTGAAATTGGTCGAAATAGAAGCTTCTGAGTAAGAGAAAAAGTCTGTAAAAATGGCAATTTTGGTCACATTGAGGCTATAAAAAGTAGGTATTCAACATGAGGCACAATAAAAATGACATTTTGAATAAATTTTTCTACAGTCAAAAAAATCAATTTTCTGATGAAAAATGATGACCCGTGACCTGTCGAACTTTCTCCAAATGGTCAGAAATAATATTTTCTAATGTTTAATTTTTTGACTGTAAATGCATATTGAATGTGAATTAGAACTCTTGGAACTAAAATAAGTGTGTTTAGAGTCATTTTAATGCCTGAAATTGGTCGAAATAGAAGCTTCTGAGTACGAGAAAAAGTTTGTAAAAATGGCAATTTTGGTCACATTGAGGATATAATAAGAAGTTATTCAACATGAGGCACAATCCAAATGACATGTTGAATACATTTTTCCACAGTCCAGAAAAATCAATTTTCTGATGGAAAACGATGACCCGTGACCTGTCAAACTTTCTCCAAATGGTCAGAAATAATATTTTCTAATGTTTAATTTTTTGACTGTAAATGAATATTGAATGTGAATTTGAACTCCTTGAACTAAAATAAGTGTGTTTAGAGTCATTTTAATGCCTGAAATTGGTCGAAATAGAAGCTTCTGAGTACGAGAAAAAGTCTGTAAAAATGGCAATTTTGGTCACATTGAGGTTGTAAAAAGTAGTTATTCAACATGAGGCACAATCCAAATGACATTTTGAATACATTTTTCTACAGTCCAAAAAATCAATTTTCTGATGAAAAACGATGACCCGTGACCTGTCGAACTTTCTCCAAATTTTCAGAAATGATAATTTTTTAATGTTTAATTTTTTTACTGTAAATGAATATTGAATGTGAATTAGAACTCTTGGAACTAAAATAAGTGTGTTTAGAATCATTTTAATGCCTGCAATTGGTTGAAATAGAAGCTTCTGAGTAAAAGAAAAAGTCTGTAAAAATGGCAATTTTGGTCACATTGAGGCTATAAAAAGTAGTTATTCAACATGAGGCACAATCCAAATGACATTTTGAATACATTTTTCTACAGTCAAAAAAATCAATTTTCTGATGAAAAAAGATGACCCGTGACCTGTCGAACTTTCTCCAAATGCTCAGAAATGATAATTTTTTAATGTTTAATTTTTTGACTGTAAATGAATATTGAATGTGAATTAGAACTCTTGTAACTAAAATAAGTGTGTTTAGAGTCATTTTAATGCCTGAAATTGGTCGAAGTAGAAGCTTCTGAGTAAGAGAAAAAGTCTGTAAAAATGGCAATTTTGGTCACATTGAGGTTGTAAAAAGTAGTTATTCAACATGAGGCACAATCCAAATGACATTTTGAATCAATTTTTCTACAGTCAAAAAAATCAATTTTTTGATGAAAAACGATGACCCGTGACCTGTCGAACTTTCTCCAAATGGTCAGAAAGGATACTTTTTTAATGTTTAATTTTTTTACTGTAAATGAATATTGAATGTGAATTAGAATTCTTGGAACTAAAATAAGTGTGTTTAGAGTCATTTTATTGCCTGAAATTGGTTGAAATAGAAACTTCTGAGTAGGAGAAAAAGTCTGTAAAAATGGCAATTTTGGTCACATTGAGGCTATAAATAGTAGTTATTCAACATGAGGCACAATCCAAATGACATTTTGAATCAATTTTTCTACAGTAAAAAAAAATCAATTTTCTGATGAAAAACGATGACCCATGACCTGTCGAACTTTCTCCAAATGGTCAGAAATGAAAATTTTTTAATGTTTAATTATTTGACTGTAAATGAATATTGAATGTGAATTAGAACTCTTGGAACTAAAATAAGTGTGTTTAGAGTCATTTTAATGCCTGAAATTGGTTGAAATAGAAAAATCTGAGTAGAAGAAAAAGTCTGTAAAAATGGCAATTTTGGTCACATTGAGGCTATAAAAAGTAGTTATTCAACATGAGGCACAATCCAAATGACATTTTGAATCAATTTTTCTACAGTCCAAAAAAATCAATTTTCTGATGAAAAACGATGACCCGTGACCTGTCGAACTTTCTCCAAATGGTCAGAAATGATAATTTTTTTAACGTTTAATTTTTTGACTGTGAATGAATATTGAATGTTAATTAGAACTCTTGGAACTAAAATAAGTGTGTTTAGAGTCATTTTAATGCCTGAAATTGGTCGAAATAGAAGCTTCTGAGTACGAGAAAAAGTCTGTAAAAATGGCAATTTTGTTCACATTGAGGATATAATAAGAAGTTATTCAACATGAGGCACAATCCAAATGACATTTTGAATACATTTTTCTACAGTCCAAAAAATCAATTTTCTGATGAAAAACGATGACCCGTGACCTGTCGAACTTTCTCCAAATGGTCAGAAATGATAATTTTTTAATGTTTAATTTTTTTACTGTAAATGAATATTGAATGTGAATTAGAACTCTTGGAACTAAAATAAGTGTGTTTAGAATCATTTTAATGCCTGCAATTGGTTGAAATAGAAGCTTCTGAGTAGTAGAAAAAGTCTGTAAAAATGGCAATTTTGGTCACTTTGAGGCTATGAAAAGTAGTTATTCAACATGAGACACAATCCAAATGACATCTTGAATCAATTTTTCTACAGTCCAAAACATCAATTTTCTGATGAAAAACGATGACTCGTGACCTGTCGAACTTTCTCCAAATGGTCAGAAATGATAATTTTTTAATGTTTAATTTTTTGACTGTGAATGAATATTGAATGTTAATTAGAACTCTTGGAACTAAAATAAGTGTGTTTAGAGTCATTTTAATGCCTGAAATTGGTTGAAATAGAAGCTTCTGAGTAAGAGAAAAAGTCTGTAAAAATGGCAATTTTGGTCACATTGAGGTTGTAAAAAGTAGTTATTCAACATGAGGCACAATCCAAATGACATTTTGAATACATTTTTCTACAGTCCAAAAAATCAATTTTCTGATGAAAAACGATGACCCGTGACCTGTCGAACTTTCTCCAAATTTTCAGAAATGATAATTTTTTAATGTTTAATTTTTTTACTGTAAATGAATATTGAATGTGAATTAGAACTCTTGGAACTAAAATAAGTGTGTTTAGAATCATTTTAATGCCTGCAATTGGTTGAAATAGAAGCTTCTGAGTAAGAGAAAAAGTCTGTAAAAATGGCAATTTTGGTCACATTGAGGCTATAAAAAGTAGTTATTCAACATGAGGCACAATCCAAATGACATTTTGAATACATTTTTCTACAGTCAAAAAAATCAATTTTCTGATGAAAAAAGATGACCCGTGACCTGTCGAACTTTCTCCAAATGCTCAGAAATGATAATTTTTTAATGTTTAATTTTTTGACTGTAAATGAATATTGAATGTGAATTAGAACTCTTGTAACTAAAATAAGTGTGTTTAGAGTCATTTTAATGCCTGAAATTGGTCGGAGTAGAAGCTTCTGAGTAAGAGAAAAAGTCTGTAAAAATGGCAATTTTGGTCACATTGAGGTTGTAAAAAGTAGTTATTCAACATGAGGCACAATCCAAATGACATTTTGAATCAATTTTTCTACAGTCAAAAAAATCAATTTTTTGATGAAAAACGATGACCCGTGACCTGTCGAACTTTCTCCAAATGGTCAGAAAGGATACTTTTTTAATGTTTAATTTTTTTACTGTAAATGAATATTGAATGTGAATTAGAATTCTTGGAACTAAAATAAGTGTGTTTAGAGTCATTTTATTGCCTGAAATTGGTTGAAATAGAAACTTCTGAGTAGGAGAAAAAGTCTGTAAAAATGGCAATTTTGGTCACATTGAGGCTATAAATAGTAGTTATTCAACATGAGGCACAATCCAAATGACATTTTGAATCAATTTTTCTACAGTAAAAAAAAATCAATTTTCTGATGAAAAACGATGACCCATGACCTGTCGAACTTTCTCCAAATGGTCAGAAATGAAAATTTTTTAATGTTTAATTATTTGACTGTAAATGAATATTGAATGTGAATTAGAACTCTTGGAACTAAAATAAGTGTGTTTAGAGTCATTTTAATGCCTGAAATTGGTTGAAATAGAAAAATCTGAGTAGAAGAAAAAGTCTGTAAAAATGGCAATTTTGGTCACATTGAGGCTATAAAAAGTAGTTATTCAACATGAGGCACAATCCAAATGACATTTTGAATCAATTTTTCTACAGTCAAAAAAATCAATTTTCTGATGAAAAACGATGACCCGTGACCTGTCGAACTTTCTCCAAATGGTCAGAAATGATAATTTTTTTAACGTTTAATTTTTTGACTGTGAATGAATATTGAATGTTAATTAGAACTCTTGGAACTAAAATAAGTGTGTTTAGAGTCATTTTAATGCCTGAAATTGGTCGAAATAGAAGCTTCTGAGTACGAGAAAAAGTCTGTAAAAATGGCAATTTTGTTCACATTGAGGATATAATAAGAAGTTATTCAACATGAGGCACAATCCAAATGACATTTTGAATACATTTTTCTACAGTCCAAAAAATCAATTTTCTGATGAAAAACGATGACCCGTGACCTGTCGAACTTTCTCCAAATGGTCAGAAATGATAATTTTTTAATGTTTAATTTTTTTACTGTAAATGAATATTGAATGTGAATTAGAACTCTTGGAACTAAAATAAGTGTGTTTAGAATCATTTTAATGCCTGCAATTGGTTGAAATAGAAGCTTCTGAGTAGTAGAACAAGTCTGTAAAAATGGCAATTTTGGTCACTTTGAGGCTATGAAAAGTAGTTATTCAACATGAGACACAATCCAAATGACATCTTGAATCAATTTTTCTACAGTCCAAAACATCAATTTTCTGATGAAAAACGATGACTCGTGACCTGTCGAACTTTCTCCAAATGGTCAGAAATGATAATTTTTTAATGTTTAATTTTTTGACTGTGAATGAATATTGAATGTTAATTAGAACTCTTGGAACTAAAATAAGTGTGTTTAGAGTCATTTTAATGCCTGAAATTGGTTGAAATAGAAGCTTCTGAGTAAGAGAAAAAGTCTGTAAAAATGGCAATTTTGGTCACATTGAGGCTATAAAAAGTAGTTATTCAACATGAGGCACAATCCAAATGACATTTTGAATCAATTTTTACATAGTCAAAAAAATCAATTTTCTGATGAAAAACGATGACCCGTGACCTGTCGAACTTTCTCCTGATGGTCAGAAATGATAATTTTTTTAACGTTTAATTTTTTGACTGTGAATGAATATTGAATGTTAATTAGAACTCTTGGAACTAAAATAAGTGTGTTTAGAGTCATTTTAATGCCTGAAATTGGTCGAAATAGAAGCTTCTGAGTAAGAGAAAAAGTCTGTAAAAATGGCAATTTTGGTCACATTGAGGCTATAAAAAGTAGTTATTCAACATGAGGCACAATCCAAATGACATTTTGAATCAATTTTTACATAGTCAAAAAAATCAATTTTCTGATGAAAAACGATGACCCGTGACCTGTCGAACTTTCTCCAAATGGTCAGAAATGATAATTTTTTAATGTTTAATTTTTTGACTGTAAATGAATATTGAATGTGAATTAGAACTCTTGTAACTAAAATAAGTGTGTTTAGAGTCATTTTAATACCTGAAATTGGTCGAAATAGAAGCTTCTGAGTAAGAGAAAAAGTCTGTAAAAATGGCAATTTTGGTCACATTGAGGTTGTAAAAAGTAGTTATTCAACATGAGGCACAATCCAAATGACATTTTGAATCAATTTTTACATAGTCAAAAAAATCAATTTTCTGATGAAAAACGATGACCCGTGACCTGTTGAACTTTCTCCTGATGGTCAGAAATGATAATTTTTTTAACGTTTACTTTTTTGACTGTGAATGAATATTGAATGTTAATTAGAACTCTTGGAACTAAAATAAGTTTGTTTAGAGTCATTTTAATGCCTGAAATTGGTTGAAATAGAAGCTTCTGAGTAAGAGAAAAAGTCTGTAAAAATGGCAATTTTGGTCACATTGAGGCTATAAAAAGTAGTTATTCAACATGAGGCACAATCCAAATGACATGTTGAATACATTTTTCCCCAGTGCAAAAAATAAATTTCTGATGAAAAACGATGACCCGTGACCTGTCGAACTTTCTCTAAATGGTCAGAAATAATAATTTTCTAATGTTTAAGTTTTTTTACTGTAAATGAATATTGAATGTGAATTAGAACTCTTGGAACTAAAATAAGTGTGTTTAGAGTCATTTTAATGCCTGCAATTGGTCGAAATAGAAGCTTCTGAGTAGGAGAAAAACTCTGTAAAAATGGCAATTTTCGTCACATTGAGGATATAATAAGTAGTTATTCAACATGAGGCACAATCCAAATGACATTTTGAAAACATTTTTCTACAGTCCAAAAAATCAATTTTCTGATGAAAAACGATGACCCGTGACCTGTCGAACTTTCACCAAATGATCAGAAATAATAATTTTTTAATGTTTAATTTTTTGACTGCGAATAAATATTGAATGTGAATTAGAACTCTTGGAACTAAAATAAGTGTGTTTAGAATCATTTTAATGCCTGAAATTGGTTGAAATAGAAGCTTCTGAGTAGGAGAAAAAGTCTGTAAAAATGGCAATTTTGGTCACTTTGAGGCTATAAAAAGTAGTTATTCAACATGAGACACAATCCAAATGACATCTTGAATCAATTTTTCTACAGTCCAAAAAATCAATTTACTGATGAAAAACGATGACTCGTGACCTGTCGAACTTTCTCCAAATGGTCAGAAATGATAATTTTATAATGTTTAATTTTTTGACTGTAAATGCATATTGAATGTGAATTAGAACTCTTGGAACTAAAATAAGTGTGTTTAGAGTCATTTTAATGCCTGAAATTGGTCGAAATAGAAGCTTCTGAGTACGAGAAAAAGTCTGTAAAAATGGCAATTTTGGTCACATTGAGGATATAATAAGAAGTTATTCAACATGAGGCACAATCCAAATGACATGTTGAATACATTTTTCCACAGTCCAAAAAAATCAATTTTCTGATGGAAAACGATGACCCGTGACCTGTCAAACTTTCTCCAAATGGTCAGAAATAATATTTTCTAATGTTTAATTTTTTGACTGTAAATGAATATTGAATGTGAATTTGAACTCCTGGAACTAAAATAAGTGTGTTTAGAGTCATTTTAATGCCTGAAATTGGTCGAAATAGAAGATTCTGAGTACGAGAAAAAGTCTGTAAAAATGGCAATTTTGGTCACATTGAGGATATAATAAGAAGTTATTCAACATGAAGCACAATCCAAATGACATTTTGAATACATTTTTCTACAGTCCAAAAAATCAATTTTCTGATGAAAAACGATGACCCGTGACCTGTCGAACTTTCTCCAAATTTTCAGAAATGATAATTTTTTAACGTTAAATTTTTTTACTGTAAATGAATATTGAATGTGAATTAGAACTCTTGGAACTAAAATAGGTGTGTTTAGAATCATTTTAATGCCTGCAATTGGTTGAAATAGAAGCTTCTGAGTAAGAGAAAAAGTCTGTAAAAATGGCAATTTTGGTCACATTGAGGCTATAAAAAGTAGTTATTCAACATGAGGCACAATCCAAATGACATTTTGAATACATTTTTCTACAGTCAAAAAAATCTATTTTCTGATGAAAAAAGATGACCCGTGACCTGTCGAACTTTCTCCAAATGGTCAGAAATGATAATTTTTTAATGTTTAATTTTTTGACTGTAAATGAATATTGAATGTGAATTAGAACTCTTGTAACTAAAATAAGTGTGTTTAGAGTCATTTTAATACCTGAAATTGGTAGAAATAGAAGCTTCTGAGTAGGAGAAAAAGTCTGTAAAAATGGCAATTTTGGTCACATTGAGGTTGTAAAAAGTAGTTATTCAACATGAGGCACAATCCAAATGACATTTTGAATCAATATTTACATAGTCAAAAAAATCAATTTTCTGATGAAAAACGATGACCCGTGACCTGTTGAACTTTCTCCTGATGGTCAGAAATGATAATTTTTTTAACGTTTAATTTTTTGACTGTGAATGAATATTGAATGTTAATTAGAACTCTTGGAACTAAAATAAGTGTGTTTAGAGTCATTTTAATGCCTGAAATTGGTTGAAATAGAAGCTTCTGAGTAAGAGAAAAAGTCTGTAAAAATGGCAATTTTGGTCACATTGAGGCTATAAAAAGTAGTTATTCAACATGAGGCACAATCCAAATGACATGTTGAATACATTTTTCCCCAGTGCAAAAAATCAATTTTCTGATGAAAAACGATGACCCGTGACCTGTCGAACTTTCTCTAAATGGTCAGAAATAATAATTTTCTAATGTTTAATTTTTTTACTGTAAATGAATATTGAATGTGAATTAGAACTCTTGGAACTAAAAAAAGTGTGTTTAGAGTCATTTTAATGCCTGAAATTGGTCGAAATAGAATCTTCTGAGTAGGAGAAAAAGTCTGCAAAAATTGCAATTTTGGTCACATTGAGGATATAATAAGTAGTTATTCAACATGAGGCACAATCCAAATGACATTTTGAATACATTTTTCTACAGTCCAAAAAATCAATTTTCTGATGAAAAACGATGACCCGTGACCTGTCGAACTTTCTCCAAATGGTCAGAAATGATAATTTTTTAATGTTTAATTTTTTGACTGTAAATGAATATTGGATGTGAATTAGAACTCTTGTAACTAAAATAAGTGTGTTCAGAGTCATTGTAATGCCTGAAATTGGTCGAAATAGAAAAATCTGAGTAGGAGAAAAAGTCAAAAAATGGCAATTTTGGTCACATTGAGGCTATAAAAAGTAGTTATTCAACATGAGGCACAATCCCAATGACATTTTGAATACATTTTTCCACAGTCCAAAAAATCAATTTTCTGATGGGAAACGATGACCCGTGACCTGTCAAACTTTCTCCAAATGGTCAGAAATAATATTTTCTAATGTTTAATTTTTTGACTGTAAATGAATATTGAATGTGAATTAGAACTCTTGGAACTAAAATAAGTGTGTTTAGAGTCATTTTAATGCCTGAAATTGGTCGAAATAGAAGCTTCTGAGTACGAGAAAAAGTCTGTAAAAATGGCAATTTTGGTCACATTGAGGATATAATAAGAAGTTATTCAACATGAGACACAATCCAAATGACATCTTGAATCAATTTTTCTACAGTCCAAAAAATCAATTTACTGATGAAAAACGATGACTCGTGACCTGTCGAACTTTCTCCAAATGGTCAGAAATGATAATTTTATAATGTTTAATTTTTTGACTGTAAATAAATATTTTATGTGAATTAGAACTCTTGGAACTAAAATAAGTGTGTTTAGAGTCATTTTAATGCCTGAAATTGGTCGAAATAGAAGCCTCTGAGTAGGAGAAACAGTCTGTAAAAATAGCAATTTTGGTCACATTGAGGCTATAAAAATTAGTTATTCAACATGAGGCACAATCCAAATGACATGTTGAATAAATTTTTCTACAGTCCAAAAAATCAATTTTCTGATGAAAAACGATGACCCATGACCTGTCGAACTTTCTCCAAATGGTCAGAAATGATAATCTTTTTAATGTTTAATTTTTTGACTGTGAATGAATATTGAATGTTAATTAGAACTCTTGGAACTAAAATAAGTGTGTTTAGAGTCATTTTAATGCCTGAAATTGGTCGAAATAGAAGCTTCTGAGTAAGAGAAAAAGTCAGTAAAAATGGCAATTTTGGTCACATTGAGGCTATAAAAAGTAATTATTCAACATGAGGCACAATCCAAATGACATTTTGAATCAATTTTTCTACAGTCAAAAAAATCAATTTTCTGATGAAAAATGATGACCCGTGACCTGTCGAACTTTCTCCAAATGGTCAGAAATAATAATTTTCTAATGTTTAATTTTTTGACTGTAAATGAATATTGAATGTGAATTAGAACTCTTGGAACTAAAATAAGTGTGTTTAGAGTCATTTTAATGCCTGAAATTGGTTGAAATAGAAAAATCTGAGTAGGAGAAAAAGTCTGTAAAAATGGCAATTTTGGTCACATTGAGGCTATAAAAAGTAGTTATTCAACATGAGGCACAATCCAAATGACATGTTGAATAAATTTTTCCCCAGTGCAAAAAATCAATTTTCTGATGAAAAACGATGACCCGTGACCTGTCGAACTTTCTCCAAATGGTCAGAAATGATAATTTTTTAATGTTTAATTTTTTTACTGTAAATGAACATTGAATGTGAATTAGAACTCTTGGAACTAAAATAAGTGTGTTTAGAGTCATTTTAATGCCTGAAATTGGTCGAAATAGAAGCCTCTGAGTAGGAGAAACAGTCTGTAAAAATAGCAATTTTGGTCACATTGAGGCTATAAAAATTAGTTATTCAACATGAGGCACAATCCAAATGACATGTTGAATAAATTTTTCTACAGTCCAAAAAATCAATTTTCTGATGAAAAACGATGACCCATGACCTGTCGAACTTTCTCCAAATGCTCAGAAATTATAATCTTTTTAACGTTTAATTTTTTGACTGTGAATGAATATTGAATGTTAATTAGAACTCTTGGAACTAAAATAAGTGTGTTTAGAGTCATTTTAATGCCTGAAATTGGTCGAAAAAGAAGCTTCTGAGTAAGAGAAAAAGTCTGTAAAAATGGCAATTTTGGTCACATTGAGGCTATAAAAAGTAGTTATTCAACATGAGGCACAATCCAAATGACATTTTGAATCTATTTTTCTACAGTCAAAAAAATCAATTTTCTGATGAAAAATGAAGACCCGTGACCTGTCGAACTTTCTCCAAATGATCAGAAATGATAATTTTTTAATGTTTAATTTTTTGACTGTAAATGAATATTGAATGTGAATTAGAACTCTTGTAACTAAAATAAGTGTGTTCAGAGTCATTGTAATGCCTGAAATTGGTCGGAATAGAAAAATCTGAGTAGGAGAAAAAGTCTGTAAAAATGGCAATTTTGGTCACATTGAGGCTATAAAAATTAGTTATTCAACATGAGGCACAATCCAAATGACATGTTGAATACATTTTTCCACAGTCCAAAAAATCAATTTTCTGATGGAAAATGATGACCCGTGACCTGTCAAACTTTCTCCAAATGGTCAGAAATAATAATTTTCTAATGTTTAATTTTTTGACTGTAAATGAATATTGAATGTGAATTAGAACTCTTGGAACTAAAATAAGTGTGTTTAGAATCATTTTAATGCCTGAAATTGGTTGAAATAGAAGCTTCTGAGTAGGAGAAAAAGTCTGTAGAAATGGCAATTTTGGTCACTTTGAGGCTATAAAAAGTAGTTATTCAACATGAGACACAATCCAAATGACATCTTGAATCAATTTTTCTACAGTCCAAAAAATCAATTTACTGATGAAAAACGATGACTCGTGACCTGTCGAACTTTCTCCAAATGATCAGAAATGATAATTTTATAATGTTTAATTTTTTGACTGTAAATGAATATTTTATGTGAATTAGAACTCTTGTAACTAAAATAAGTGTGTTTAGAGTCATTTTAATGCCTGAAATTGGTTGAAATAGAAAAATCTGAGTAGGAGAAAAAGTCTGTAGAAATGGCAATTTTGGTCACATTGAGGCTATAAAAAGTAGTTATTCAACATGGGGCACAATCCAAAGGACATGTTGAATAAATTTTTCCCCAGTGCAAAAAATCAATTTTCTGATAAAAAACGATGACTCGTGACCTGTCGAACTTTCTCCAAATGGTCAGAAATGATAATTTTTTAACGTTTAATTTTTTGACTGTGAATGAATATTGAATGTTAATTAGAACTGTTGGAACTAAAATAAGTGTGTTTAGAGTCATTTTAATGCCTGAAATTGGTCGAAATAGAAGCTTCTGAGTAAGAGAAAAAGTCTGTAAAAATTGCAATTTTGGTCACATTGAGGCTATAAAAAGTAGTTATTCAACATGAGGCACAATCCAAATGACATTTTGAATCTATTTTTCTACAGTCAAAAAAATCAATTTTCTGATGAAAAATAATGACCCGTGACCTGTCGAACTTTCTCCAAATGGTCAGAAATGATAATTTTTTAATGTTTAATGTTTTTGACTGTAAATGAATATTGAATGTGAATTAGAACTCTTGTAACTAAAATAAGTGTGTTCAGAGTCATTGTAATGCCTGAAATTGGTCGGAATAGAAAAATCTGAGTAGGAGAAAAAGTCTGTAAAAATGGCAATTTTGGTCACATTGAGGCTATAAAAAGTAGTTATTCAACATGAGGCACAATCCAAATGACATGTTGAATAAAGTTTTCCACAGTCCAAAAAATAAATTTTCTGATGGAAAATGATGACCCGTGACCTGTCAAACTTTCTCCAAATGGTCAGAAATAATATTTTCTAATGTTTAATTTTTTGACTGTAAATGAATATTGAATGTGAATTAGAACTCTTGGAACTAAAATAAGTGTGTTTAGAGTCATTTTAATGCCTGAAATTGGTCGAAAAAGAAGCTTCTGAGTAAGAGAAAAAGTCTGTAAAAATGGCAATTTTGGTCACATTGAGGCTATAAAAAGTAGTTATTCAACATGAGGCACAATCCAAATGACATTTTGAATCTATTTTTCTACAGTCAAAAAAATCAATTTTCTGATGAAAAATGAAGACCCGTGACCTGTCGAACTTTCTCCAAATGATCAGAAATGATAATTTTTTAATGTTTAATTTTTTGACTGTAAATGAATATTGAATGTGAATTAGAACTCTTGTAACTAAAATAAGTGTGTTCAGAGTCATTGTAATGCCTGAAATTGGTCGGAATAGAAAAATCTGAGTAGGAGAAAAAGTCTGTAAAAATGGCAATTTTGGTCACATTGAGGCTATAAAAATTAGTTATTCAACATGAGGCACAATCCAAATGACATGTTGAATACATTTTTCCACAGTCCAAAAAATCAATTTTCTGATGGAAAATGATGACCCGTGACCTGTCAAACTTTCTCCAAATGGTCAGAAATAATATTGTCTAATGTTTAATTTTTTGACTGTAAATGAATATTGAATGTGAATTAGAACTCTTGGAACTAAAATAAGTGTGTTTAGAATCATTTTAATGCCTGAAATTGGTTGAAATAGAAGCTTCTGAGTAGGAGAAAAAGTCTGTAGAAATGGCAATTTTGGTCACTTTGAGGCTATAAAAAGTAGTTATTCAACATGAGACACAATCCAAATGACATCTTGAATCAATTTTTCTACAGTCCAAAAAATCAATTTACTGATGAAAAACGATGACTCGTGACCTGTCGAACTTTCTCCAAATGATCAGAAATGATAATTTTATAATGTTTAATTTTTTGACTGTAAATGAATATTTTATGTGAATTAGAACTCTTGTAACTAAAATAAGTGTGTTTAGAGTCATTTTAATGCCTGAAATTGGTTGAAATAGAAAAATCTGAGTAGGAGAAAAAGTCTGTAAAAATGGCAATTTTGGTCACATTGAGGCTATAAAAAGTAGTTATTCAACATGGGGCACAATCCAAATGACATGTTGAATAAATTTTTCCCCAGTGCAAAAAATCAATTTTCTGATGAAAAACGATGACCCGTGACCTGTCGAACTTTCTCCAAATGGTCAGAAATGATAATTTTTTAACGTTTAATTTTTTGACTGTGAATGAATATTGAATGTTAATTAGAACTGTTGGAACTAAAATAAGTGTGTTTAGAGTCATTTTAATGCCTGAAATTGGTCGAAATAGAAGCTTCTGAGTAAGAGAAAAAGTCTGTAAAAATGGCAATTTTGGTCACATTGAGGCTATAAAAAGTAGTTATTCAACATGAGGCACAATCCAAATGACATTTTGAATCTATTTTTCTACAGTCAAAAAAATCAATTTTCTGATGAAAAATGATGACCCGTGACCTGTCGAACTTTCTCCAAATGGTCAGAAATGATAATTTTTTAATGTTTAATGTTTTTGACTGTAAATGAATATTGAATGTGAATTAGAACTCTTGTAACTAAAATAAGTGTGTTCAGAGTCATTGTAATGCCTGAAATTGGTCGGAATAGAAAAATCTGAGTAGGAGAAAAAGTCTGTAAAAATGGCAATTTTGGTCACATTGAGGCTATAAAAAGTAGTTATTCAACATGAGGCACAATCCAAATGACATGTTGAATAAAGTTTTCCACAGTCCAAAAAATAAATTTTCTGATGGAAAATGATGACCCGTGACCTGTCAAACTTTCTCCAAATGGTCAGAAATAATATTTTCTAATGTTTAATTTTTTGACTGTAAATGAATATTGAATGTGAATTAGAACTCTTGGAACTAAAATAAGTGTGTTTAGAGTCATTTTAATGCCTGAAATTGGTCGAAATAGAAGCTTCTGAGTACGAGAAAAAGTCTGTAAAAATGACAATTTTGGTCACATTGAGGATATAATAAGAAGTTATTCAACATGAGGCACAATCTAAATGACATTTTGAATACATTTTTCTACAGTCCAAAAAATCAATTTTCTGATGAAAAACGATGACCCGTGACCTGTCGAACTTTCTCCAAATGGTCAGAAATGATAATTTTTTAATGTTTAATTTTTTGACTGTAAATGAATATTGAATGTGAATTAGAACTTTTGGAACTAAAATAAGTGTGTTTAGAGTAATTTTAATGCCTGAAATTGGTCGAAATAGAAGCCTCTGATTAGGAGAAACAGTCTGTAAAAATAGCAATTCTGGTCACATTGAGGCTATAAAAAGTAGTTATTCAACATGAGGCACAATCCAAATGACATGTTGAATACATTTTTCTACAGTCCAAAAAATCAATTTTCTGATGCAAAACGATGACCCATGACCCGTCGAACTTTCTCCAAATGGTCAGAAATGATAATTTTTTAACGTTTAAGTTTTTTGACTGTGAATGAATATTGAATGTTAATTAGAACTCTTGGAACTAAAATAAGTGTGTTTAGAGTCATTTTAATGCCTGAAATTGGTCGAAATAGAAGCTTCTGAGTAAGAGAAAAAGTCTGTAAAAATGGCAATTTTGGTCACATTGAGGCTATAAAAAGTAGTTATTCAACATGAGGCACAATCCAAATGACATTTTGAATTTTTTTTTCTACAGTCAAAAAAATCAATTTTCTGATGAAAAATGATGACCCGTGACCTGTCGAACTTTCTCCAAATGGTCAGAAATGATAATTTTTTAATGTTTAATATTTTTGACTGTAAATGAATATTGAATGTGAATTAGAACTCTTGTAACTAAAATAAGTGTGTTCAGAGTCATTGTAATGCCTGAAATTGGTCGGAATAGAAAAATCTGAGTAGGAGAAAAAGTCTGTAAAAATGGCAATTTTGGTCACATTGAGGCTATAAAAAGTAGTTATTCAACATGAGGCACAATCCAAATGACATGTTGAATAAAGTTTTCCACAGTCCAAAAAATAAATTTTCTGATGGAAAATGATGACCCGTGACCTGTCAAACTTTCTCCAAATGGTCAGAAATAATATTTTCTAATGTTTAATTTTTTGACTGTAAATGAATATTGAATGTGAATTAGAACTCTTGGAACTAAAATAAGTGTGTTTAGAGTCATTTTAATGCCTGAAATTGGTCGAAATAGAAGCTTCTGAGTACGAGAAAAAGTCTGTAAAAATGACAATTTTGGTCACATTGAGGATATAATAAGAAGTTATTCAACATGAGGCACAATCTAAATGACATTTTGAATACATTTTTCTACAGTCCAAAAAATCAATTTTCTGATGAAAAACGATGACCCGTGACCTGTCGAACTTTCTCCAAATGGTCAGAAATGATAATTTTTTAATGTTTAATTTTTTGACTGTAAATGAATATTGAATGTGAATTAGAACTTTTGGAACTAAAATAAGTGTGTTTAGAGTAATTTTAATGCCTGAAATTGGTCGAAATAGAAGCCTCTGATTAGGAGAAACAGTCTGTAAAAATAGCAATTCTGGTCACATTGAGGCTATAAAAAGTAGTTATTCAACATGAGGCACAATCCAAATGACATGTTGAATACATTTTTCTACAGTCCAAAAAATCAATTTTCTGATGCAAAACGATGACCCATGACCCGTCGAACTTTCTCCAAATGGTCAGAAATGATAATCTTTTTAACGTTTAATTTTTTGACTGTAAATGAATATTGAATGTGAATTAGAACTTTTGGAACTAAAATAAGTGTGTTTAGAGTCATTTTAATGCCTGAAATTGGTCAAAATAGAAGCCTCTGAGTAGGAGAAACAGTCTGTAAAAATGGCAATTTTGGTCACATTGAGGCTATAAAAAGTAGTTATTCAACATGAGGCACAATCCAAATGACATTTTGAATCAATTTTTCTACAGTCAAAAAAAATCAATTTTCTGATGAAAAACGATGACCCGTGACCTGTCGAACTTTCTCCAAATGGTCAGAAATGATAATTTTGTAATGTTTAATTTTTTGACTGCGAATGAATATTGAATGTGAATTAGAACTCTTGGAACTAAAATAAGTGTGTTTAGAATCATTTTAATGCCTGAAATTGGTCGGAATAGAAAAATCTGAGTAGGAGAAAAAGTCTGTAAAAATGGCAATTTTGGTCACATTGAGGCTATAAAAAGTAGTTATTCAACATGAGGCACAATCCAAATGCCATGTTGAATACATTTTTCCACAGTCCAAAAAATCAATTTTCTGATGGAAAATGATGACCCGTGACCTGTCAAACTTTCTCCAAATGGTCAGAAATAATATTTTCTAATGTTTAATTTTTTGACTGTAAATGAATATTGAATGTGAATTAGAACTCTTGGAACTAAAATAAGTGTGTTTAGAGTCATTTTAATGCCTGAAATTGGTCGAAATAGAAGCTTCTGAGTACGAGAAAAAGTCTGTAAAAATGACAATTTTGGTCACATTGAGGATATAATAAGAAGTTATTCAACATGAGGCACAATCTAAATGACATTTTGAATACATTTTTCTACAGTCCAAAAAATCAATTTTCTGATGAAAAACGATGACCCGTGACCTGTCGAACTTTCTCCAAATGGTCAGAAATGATAATTTTTTAATGTTTAATTTTTTGACTGTAAATGAATATTGAATGTGAATTAAAACTCTTGGAACTAAAATAAGTGTGTTTAGAATCATTTTAATGCCTGAATTTTGTTGAAATAGAAGCTTCTGAGTAGGAGAAAAAGTCTGTAGAAATGGCAATTTTGGTCACTTTGAGGCTATAAAAAGTAGTTATTCAACATGAGACACAATCCAAATGACATCTTGAATCAATTTTTCTACAGTCCAAAAAATCAATTTACTGATGAAAAACGATGACTTGTGACCTGTCGAACTTTCTCCAAATGGTCAGAAATGATAATTTTATAATGTTTAATTTTTTGACTGTAAATGAATATTTTATGTGAATTAGAACTCTTGGAACTAAAATAAGTGTGTTTAGAGTCATTTTAATGCCTGAAATTGGTCGAAATAGAAGCTTCTGAGTAGGAGAAAAAGTCTGTAAAAATGGCAATTTTGGTCACATTGAGGCTATAAAAAGTAGTTATTCAACATGAGGCACAATCCAAATGACATTTTGAATAAATTTTTCCCCAGTGCAAAAAATCAATTTTCTGATGAAAAACGATGACCCGTGACCTGTCGAACTTTCTCCAAATGGTCAGAAATGATAATTTTTTAATGTTTAATTTTTTTACTGTAAATGAATATTGAATGTGAATTAGAACTCTTGGAACTAAAATAAGTGTGTTTAGAGTCATTTTAATGCCTGAAATTGGTTGAAATAGAAAAATCTGAGTAAGAGAAAAAGTCTGTAAAAATGGCAATTTTGGTCACATTGAGGCTATAAAAAGTAGTTATTCAACATGGGGCACAATCCAGATGACATGTTGAATAAATTTTTCTACAGTCCAAAAAATCAATTTTCTGATGAAAAACGATGACCCATGACCTGTCGAACTTTCTCCAAATGCACAGAAATTATAATCTTTTTAACGTTTAATTTTTTGACTGTGAATGAATATTGAATGTTAATTAGAACTCTTGGAACTAAAATAAGTGTGTTTAGAGTCATTTTAATGCCTGAAATTGGTCGAAAAAGAAGCTTCTGAGTAAAAGAAAAAGTCTGTAAAAATGGCAATTTTGGTCACATTGAGGCTATAAAAAGTAGTTATTCAACATGAGGCACAATCCAAATGACATTTTGAATCTATTTTTCTACAGTCAAAAAAATCAATTTTCTGATGAAAAATGATGACCCGTGACCTGTCGAACTTTCTCCAAATGGTCAGAAATGATAATTTTTTAATGTTTAATTTTTTGACTGTAAATGAATATTGAATGTGAATTAGAACTCTTGTAACTAAAATAAGTGTGTTCAGAGTCATTGTAATGCCTGAAATTGGTCGGAATAGAAAAATCTGACTAGGAGAAAAAGTCTGTAAAAATGGCAATTTTGGTCACATTGAGGCTATTAAAAGTAGTTATTCAACATGAGGCACAATCCAAATGACATGTTGAATACATTTTTCCACAGTCCAAAAAATCAATTTTCTGATGGAAAATGATGACCCGTGACCTGTCAAACTTTCTCCAAATGGTCAGAAATAATATTGTCTAATGTTTAATTTTTTGACTGTAAATGAATATTGAATGTGAATTAGAACTCTTGGAACTAAAATAAGTGTGTTTAGAGTCATTTTAATGCCTGAAATTGGTCGAAATAGAAGCTTCTGAGTACGAGAAAAAGTCTGTAAAAATGACAATTTTGGTCACATTGAGGATATAATAAGAAGTTATTCAACATGAGGCACAATCTAAATGACATTTTGAATACATTTTTCTACAGTCCAAAAAATCAATTTTCTGATGAAAAACGATGACCCGTGACCTGTCGAACTTTCTCCAAATGGTCAGAAATGATAATTTTTTAATGTTTAATTTTTTGACTGTAAATGAATATTGAATGTGAATTAGAACTTTTGGAACTAAAATAAGTGTGTTTAGAGTAATTTTAATGCCTGAAATTGGTCGAAATAGAAGCCTCTGAGTAGGAGAAACAGTCTGTAAAAATGGCAATTTTGGTCACATTGAGGCTATAAAAAGTAGTTATTCAACATGAGGCACAATCCAAATGACATTTTGAATCAATTTTTCTACAGTAAAAAACAAATCAATTTTCTGATGAAAAACGATGACCAGTCGAACTTTCTCCAAATGGTCAGAAATAATAATTTTCTAATGTTTAATTTTTTGACTGTAAATGAATATTGAATGTGAATTAGAACTCTTGTAACTAAAATAAGTGTGTTTAGAGTCATTTTAATGCCTGAAATTGGTTGAAATAGAAGCTTCTGAGTAGGAGAAAAAGTCTGTAGAAATGGCAATTTTGGTCACTTTGAGGCTATAAAAAGTAGTTATTCAACATGAGACACAATCCAAATGACATCTTGAATCAATTTTTCTACAGTCCAAAAAATCAATTTACTGATGAAAAACGATGACTCGTGACCTGTCGAACTTTCTCCAAATGATCAGAAATGATAATTTTATAATGTTTAATTTTTTGACTGTAAATGAATATTTTATGTGAATTAGAACTCTTGTAACTAAAATAAGTGTGTTTAGAGTCATTTTAATGCCTGAAATTGGTCGAAATAGAAGCTTCTGAGTAAGAGAAAAAGTCTGTAAAAATGGCAATTTTGGTCACATTGAGGCTATAAAAAGTAGTTATTCAACATGAGGCACAATCCAAATGACATGTTGAATAAATTTTTCCCCAGTGCAAAAAATCAATTTTCTGATGAAAAACGATGACCCGTGACCTGTCGAACTTTCTCCAAATGGTCAGAAATGATAATTTTTTAATGTTTAATTTTTTTACTCTAAATGAATATTGAATGTTAATTAGAACTCTTGGAACTAAAATAAGTGTGTTTAGAGTCATTTTAATGCCTGAAATTGGTCGAAATAGAAGCTTCTGAGTAAGAGAAAAAGTCTGTAAAAATGGCAATTTTGGTCACATTGAGGCTATAAAAAGTAGTTATTCAACATGAGGCACAATCCAAATGACATTTTGAATCTATTTTTCTACAGTCAAAAAAATCAATTTTCTGATGAAAAATGATGACCCGTGACCTGTCGAACTTTCTCCAAATGGTCAGAAATGATAATTTTTTAATGTTTAATTTTTTGACTGTAAATGAATATTGAATGTGAATTAGAACTCTTGTAACTAAAATAAGTGTGTTCAGAGTCATTGTAATGCCTGAAATTGGTCGGAATAGAAAAATCTGAGTAGGAGAAAAAGTCTGTAAAAATGGCAATTTTGGTCACATTGAGGCTATAAAAAGTAGTTATTCAACATGAGGCACAATCCAAATGACATGTTGAATACATTTTTCCACAGTCCAAAAAATCAATTTTCTGATAGAAAATGATGACCCGTGACCTGTCAAACTTTCTCCAAATGGTCAGAAATAATATTTTCTAATGTTTAATTTTTTGACTGTAAATGAATATTGAATGTGAATTAGAACTCTTGGAACTAAAATAAGTGTGTTTAGAGTCATTTTAATGCCTGAAATTGGTCGAAATAGAAGCTTCTGAGTACGAGAAAAAGTCTGTAAAAATGACAATTTTGGTCACATTGAGGATATAATAAGAAGTTATTCAACATGAGGCACAATCTAAATGACATTTTGAATACATTTTTCTACAGTCCAAAAAATCAATTTTGTGATGAAAAACGATGACCCGTGGACCTGTCGAACTTTCTCCAAATGGTCAGAAATGATAATTTTTTAATGTTTAATTTTTTGACTGTAAATGAATATTGAATGTGAATTAGAACTTTTGGTACTTAAATAAGTGTGTTTAGAGTAATTTTAATGCCTGAAATTGGTCGAAATAGAAGCCTCTGAGTAGGAGAAACAGTCTGTAAAAATGGCAATTTTGGTCACATTGAGGCTATAAAAAGTAGTTATTCAACATGAGGCACAATCCAAATGACATTTTGAATCAATTTTTCTACAGTCAAAAAAAAATCAATTTTCTGATGAAAAACGATGACCCGTGACCTGTCGAACTTTCTCCAAATGGTCAGAAATGATAATTTTTTAATGTTTAATTTTTTGACTGTAAATGAATATTGAATGTGAATTAGAACTCTTGGAACTAAAATAAGTGTGTTTAGAGTCATTTTAATGCCTGAAATTGGTTGAAATAGAAGCTTCTGAGTAGGAGAAAAAGTCTGTAAAAATGGTTATTTTGGTCTCTTTGAGGCTATAAAAAGTAGTTATTCAACATGAGACACAATCCAAATGACATCTTGAATCAATTTTTCTACAGTCCAAAAAATCAATTTACTGATGAAAAACGATGACTCGTGACCTGTCGAACTTTCTCCAAATGGTCAGAAATGATAATTTTATAATGTTTAATTTTTTTACTGTAAATAAATATTTTATGTGAATTAGAACTCTTGGAACTAAAATAAGTGTGTTTAGAGTCATTTTAATGCCTGAAATTGGTCGAAATAGAAGCCTCTGAGTAGGAGAAACAGTCTGTAAAAATAGCAATTTTGGTCACATTGAGGCTATAAAAATTAGTTATTCAACATGAGGCACAATCCAAATGACATGTTGAATAAATTTTTCTACAGTCCAAAAAATCAATTTTCTGATGAAAAACGATGACCCATGACCTGTCGAACTTTCTCCAAATGGTCAGAAATGATAATCTTTTTAACGTTTAATTTTTTGACTGTGAATGAATATTGAATGTTAATTAGAACTCTTGGAACTAAAATAAGTGTGTTTAGAGTCATTTTAATGCCTGAAATTGGTCGAAATAGAAGCTTCTGAGTAAGAGAAAAAGTCAGTAAAAATGTCAATTTTGGTCACATTGAGGCTATAAAAAGTAGTTATTCAACATGAGGCACAATCCAAATGACATGTTGAATAAATTTTTCCCCAGTGCAAAAAATCAATTTTCTGATGAAAAACGATGACCCGTGACCTGTCGAACTTTCTCCAAATGGTCAGAAATGATAATTTTTTAATGTTTAATTTTTTTACTGTAAATGAACATTGAATGTGAATTAGAACTCTTGGAACTAAAATAAGTGTGTTTAGAGTCATTTTAATGCCTGAAATTGGTCGAAATAGAAGCCTCTGAGTAGGAGAAACAGTCTGTAAAAATAGCAATTTTGGTCACATTGAGGCTATAAAAATTAGTTATTCAACATGAGGCACAATCCAAATGACATGTTGAATAAATTTTTCTACAGTGCAAAAAATCAATTTTCTGATGAAAAACGATGACCCATGACCTGTCGAACTTTCTCCAAATGCTCAGAAATTATAATCTTTTTAACGTTTAATTTTTTGACTGTGAATGAATATTGAATGTTAATTAGAACTCTTGGAACTAAAATAAGTGTGTTTAGAGTCATTTTAATGCCTGAAATTGGTCGAAAAAGAAGCTTCTGAGTAAGAGAAAAAGTCTGTAAAAATGGCAATTTTGGTCACATTGAGGCTATAAAAAGTAGTTATTCAACATGAGGCACAATCCAAATGACATTTTGAATCTATTTTTCTACAGTCAAAAAAATCAATTTTCTGATGAAAAATGAAGACCCGTGACCTGTCGAACTTTCTCCAAATGATCAGAAATGATAAGTTTTTTAATGTTTAATTTTTTGACTGTAAATGAATATTGAATGTGAATTAGAACTCTTGTAACTAAAATAAGTGTGTTCAGAGTCATTGTAATGCCTGAAATTGGTCGGAATAGCAAAATCTGAGTAGGAGAAAAAGTCTGTAAAAATGGCAATTTTGGTCACATTGAGGCTATAAAAAGTAGTTATTCAACATGAGGCACAATCCCAATGACATTTTGAATAAATTTTTTCACAGTCCAAAAAATCAATTTTCTGATGGGAAACGATGACCCGTGACCTGTCAAACTTTCTCCAAATGGTCAGAAATAATATTTTCTAATGTTTAATTTTTTGACTGTAAATGAATATTGAATGTGAATTAGAACTCTTGGAACTAAAATAAGTGTGTTTAGAGTCATTTTAATGCCTGAAATTGGTCGAAATAGAAGCTTCTGAGTACGAGAAAAAGTCTGTAAAAATGGCAATTTTGGTCACATTGAGGATATAATAAGAAGTTATTCAACATGAGACACAATCCAAATGACATCTTGAATCAATTTATCTACAGTCCAAAAAATCAATTTACTGATGAAAAACGATGACTCGTGACCTGTCGAACTTTCTCCAAATGGTCAGAAATGATAATTTTATAATGTTTAATTTTTTGACTGTAAATAAATATTTTATGTGAATTAGAACTCTTGGAACTAAAATAAGTGTGTTTAGAGTCATTTTAATGCCTGAAATTGGTCGAAATAGAAGCCTCTGAGTAGGAGAAACAGTCTGTAAAAATAGCAATTTTGGTCACATTGAGGCTATAAAAATTAGTTATTCAACATGAGGCACAATCCAAATGACATGTTGAATAAATTTTTCTACAGTCCAAAAAATCAATTTTCTGATGAAAAACGATGACCCATGACCTGTCGAACTTTCTCCAAATGGTCAGAAATGATAATCTTTTTAATGTTTAATTTTTTGACTGTGAATGAATATTGAATGTTAATTAGAACTCTTGGAACTAAAATAAGTGTGTTTAGAGTCATTTTAATGCCTGAAATTGGTCGAAATAGAAGCTTCTGAGTAAGAGAAAAAGTCAGTAAAAATGGCAATTTTGGTCACATTGAGGCTATAAAAAGTAATTATTCAACATGAGGCACAATCCAAAT
Source organism: Triturus cristatus (assembly GCF_964204655.1). Lineage (NCBI taxonomy): Eukaryota > Metazoa > Chordata > Amphibia > Caudata > Salamandridae > Triturus > Triturus cristatus. The sequence goes on from NC_140592.1 coordinate 471,370,868, forward strand.
GACATTTTGAATCAATTTTTCTACAGTCAAAAAAATCAATTTTCTGATGAAAAATGATGACCCGTGACCTGTCGAACTTTCTCCAAATGGTCAGAAATAATAATTTTCTAATGTTTAATTTTTTGACTGTAAATGAATATTGAATGTGAATTAGAACTCTTGGAACTAAAATAAGTGTGTTTAGAGTCATTTTAATGCCTGAAATTGGTTGAAATAGAAAAATCTGAGTAGGAGAAAAAGTCTGTAAAAATGGCAATTTTGGTCACATTGAGGCTATAAAAAGTAGTTATTCAACATGAGGCACAATCCAAATGACATGTTGAATAAATTTTTCCCCAGTGCAAAAAATCAATTTTCTGATGAAAAACGATGACCCGTGACCTGTCGAACTTTCTCCAAATGGTCAGAAATGATAATTTTTTAATGTTTAATTTTTTTACTGTAAATGAACATTGAATGTGAATTAGAACTCTTGGAACTAAAATAAGTGTGTTTAGAGTCATTTTAATGCCTGAAATTGGTCGAAATAGAAGCCTCTGAGTAGGAGAAACAGTCTGTAAAAATAGCAATTTTGGTCACATTGAGGCTATAAAAATTAGTTATTCAACATGAGGCACAATCCAAATGACATGTTGAATAAATTTTTCTACAGTCCAAAAAATCAATTTTCTGATGAAAAACGATGACCCATGACCTGTCGAACTTTCTCCAAATGCTCAGAAATTATAATCTTTTTAACGTTTAATTTTTTGACTGTGAATAAATATTGAATGTTAATTAGAACTCTTGGAACTAAAATAAGTGTGTTTAGAGTCATTTTAATGCCTGAAATTGGTCGAAAAAGAAGCTTCTGAGTAAGAGAAAAAGTCTGTAAAAATGGCAATTTTGGTCACATTGAGGCTATAAAAAGTAGTTATTCAACATGAGGCACAATCCAAATGACATTTTGAATCTATTTTTCTACAGTCAAAAAAATCAATTTTCTGATGAAAAATGAAGACCCGTGACCTGTCGAACTTTCTCCAAATGATCAGAAATGATAATTTTTTAATGTTTAATTTTTTGACTGTAAATGAATATTGAATGTGAATTAGAACTCTTGTAACTAAAATAAGTGTGTTCAGAGTCATTGTAATGCCTGAAATTGGTCGGAATAGAAAAATCTGAGTAGGAGAAAAAGTCTGTAAAAATGGCAATTTTGGTCACATTGAGGCTATAAAAATTAGTTATTCAACATGAGGCACAATCCAAATGACATGTTGAATACATTTTTCCACAGTCCAAAAAATCAATTTTCTGATGGAAAATGATGACCCGTGACCTGTCAAACTTTCTCCAAATGGTCAGAAATAATAATTTTCTAATGTTTAATTTTTTGACTGTAAATGAATATTGAATGTGAATTAGAACTCTTGGAACTAAAATAAGTGTGTTTAGAATCATTTTAATGCCTGAAATTGGTTGCAATAGAAGCTTCTGAGTAGGAGAAAAAGTCTGTAGAAATGGCAATTTTGGTCACTTTGAGGCTATAAAAAGTAGTTATTCAACATGAGACACAATCCAAATGACATCTTGAATCAATTTTTCTACAGTCCAAAAAATCAATTTACTGATGAAAAACGATGACTCGTGACCTGTCGAACTTTCTCCAAATGATCAGAAATGATAATTTTATAATGTTTAATTTTTTGACTGTAAATGAATATTTTATGTGAATTAGAACTCTTGTAACTAAAATAAGTGTGTTTAGAGTCATTTTAATGCCTGAAATTGGTTGAAATAGAAAAATCTGAGTAGGAGAAAAAGTCTGTAGAAATGGCAATTTTGGTCACATTGAGGCTATAAAAAGTAGTTATTCAACATGGGGCACAATCCAAATGACATGTTGAATAAATTTTTCCCCAGTGCAAAAAATCAATTTTCTGATGAAAAACGATGACTCGTGACCTGTCGAACTTTCTCCAAATGGTCAGAAATGATAATTTTTTAACATTTAATTTTTTGACTGTGAATGAATATTGAATGTTAATTAGAACTGTTGGAACTAAAATAAGTGTGTTTAGAGTCATTTTAATGCCTGAAATTGGTCGAAATAGAAGCTTCTGAGTAAGAGAAAAAGTCTGTAAAAATGGCAATTTTGGTCACATTGAGGCTATAAAAAGTAGTTATTCAACATGAGGCACAATCCAAATGACATTTTGAATCTATTTTTCTACAGTCAAAAAAATCAATTTTCTGATGAAAAATAATGACCCGTGACCTGTCGAACTTTCTCCAAATGGTCAGAAATGATAATTTTTTAATGTTTAATGTTTTTGACTGTAAATGAATATTGAATGTGAATTAGAACTCTTGTAACTAAAATAAGTGTGTTCAGAGTCATTGTAATGCCTGAAATTGGTCGGAATAGAAAAATCTGAGTAGGAGAAAAAGTCTGTAAAAATGGCAATTTTGGTCACATTGAGGCTATAAAAAGTAGTTATTCAACATGAGGCACAATCCAAATGACATGTTGAATAAAGTTTTCCACAGTCCAAAAAATAAATTTTCTGATGGAAAATGATGACCCGTGACCTGTCAAACTTTCTCCAAATGGTCAGAAATAATATTTTCTAATGTTTAATTTTTTGACTGTAAATGAATATTGAATGTGAATTAGAACTCTTGGAACTAAAATAAGTGTGTTTAGAGTCATTTTAATGCCTGAAATTGGTCGAAAAAGAAGCTTCTGAGTAAGAGAAAAAGTCTGTAAAAATGGCAATTTTGGTCACATTGAGGCTATAAAAAGTAGTTATTCAACATGAGGCACAATCCAAATGACATTTTGAATCTATTTTTCTACAGTCAAAAAAATCAATTTTCTGATGAAAAATGAAGACCCGTGACCTGTCGAACTTTCTCCAAATGATCAGAAATGATAATTTTTTAATGTTTAATTTTTTGACTGTAAATGAATATTGAATGTGAATTAGAACTCTTGTAACTAAAATAAGTGTGTTCAGAGTCATTGTAATGCCTGAAATTGGTCGGAATAGAAAAATCTGAGTAGGAGAAAAAGTCTGTAAAAATGGCAATTTTGGTCACATTGAGGCTATAAAAATTAGTTATTCAACATGAGGCACAATCCAAATGACATGTTGAATACATTTTTCCACAGTCCAAAAAATCAATTTTCTGATGGAAAATGATGACCCGTGACCTGTCAAACTTTCTCCAAATGGTCAGAAATAATATTGTCTAATGTTTAATTTTTTGACTGTAAATGAATATTGAATGTGAATTAGAACTCTTGGAACTAAAATAAGTGTGTTTAGAATCATTTTAATGCCTGAAATTGGTTGAAATAGAAGCTTCTGAGTAGGAGAAAAAGTCTGTAGAAATGGCAATTTTGGTCACTTTGAGGCTATAAAAAGTAGTTATTCAACATGAGACACAATCCAAATTACATCTTGAATCAATTTTTCTACAGTCCAAAAAATCAATTTACTGATGAAAAACGATGACTCGTGACCTGTCGAACTTTCTCCAAATGATCAGAAATGATAATTTTATAATGTTTAATTTTTTGACTGTAAATGAATATTTTATGTGAATTAGAACTCTTGTAACTAAAATAAGTGTGTTTAGAGTCATTTTAATGCCTGAAATTGGTTGAAATAGAAAAATCTGAGTAGGAGAAAAAGTCTGTAAAAATGGCAATTTTGGTCACATTGAGGCTATAAAAAGTAGTTATTCAACATGGGGCACAATCCAAATGACATGTTGAATAAATTTTTCCCCAGTGCAAAAAATCAATTTTCTGATGAAAAACGATGACCCGTGACCTGTCGAACTTTCTCCAAATGGTCAGAAATGATAATTTTTTAACGTTTAATTTTTTGACTGTGAATGAATATTGAATGTTAATTAGAACTGTTGGAACTAAAATAAGTGTGTTTAGAGTCATTTTAATGCCTGAAATTGGTCGAAATAGAAGCTTCTGAGTAAGAGAAAAAGTCTGTAAAAATGGCAATTTTGGTCACATTGAGGCTATAAAAAGTAGTTATTCAACATGAGGCACAATCCAAATGACATTTTGAATCTATTTTTCTACAGTCCAAAAAATCAATTTTCTGATGAAAAATGATGACCCGTGACCTGTCGAACTTTCTCCAAATGGTCAGAAATGATAATTTTTTAATGTTTAATGTTTTTGACTGTAAATGAATATTGAATGTGAATTAGAACTCTTGTAACTAAAATAAGTGTGTTCAGAGTCATTGTAATGCCTGAAATTGGTCGGAATAGAAAAATCTGAGTAGGAGAAAAAGTCTGTAAAAATGGCAATTTTGGTCACATTGAGGCTATAAAAAGTAGTTATTCAACATGAGGCACAATCCAAATGACATGTTGAATAAAGTTTTCCACAGTCCAAAAAATAAATTTTCTGATGGAAAATGATGACCCGTGACCTGTCAAACTTTCTCCAAATGGTCAGAAATAATATTTTCTAATGTTTAATTTTTTGACTGTAAATGAATATTGAATGTGAATTAGAACTCTTGGAACTTAAATAAGTGTGTTTAGAGTCATTTTGATGCCTGAAATTGGTCGAAATAGAAGCTTCTGAGTACGAGAAAAAGTCTGTAAAAATGACAATTTTGGTCACATTGAGGATATAATAAGAAGTTATTCAACATGAGGCACAATCTAAATGACATTTTGAATACATTTTTCTACAGTCCAAAAAATCAATTTTCTGATGAAAAACGATGACCCGTGACCTGTCGAACTTTCTCCAAATGGTCAGAAATGATAATTTTTTAATGTTTAATTTTTTGACTGTAAATGAATATTGAATGTGAATTAGAACTTTTGGAACTAAAATAAGTGTGTTTAGAGTAATTTTAATGCCTGAAATTGGTCGAAATAGAAGCCTCTGATTAGGAGAAACAGTCTGTAAAAATAGCAATTCTGGTCACATTGAGGCTATAAAAAGTAGTTATTCAACATGAGGCACAATCCAAATGACATGTTGAATACATTTTTCTACAGTCCAAAAAATCAATTTTCTGATGCAAAACGATGACCCATGACCCGTCGAACTTTCTCCAAATGGTCAGAAATGATAATTTTTTAACGTTTAATTTTTTGACTGTGAATGAATATTGAATGTTAATTAGAACTCTTGGAACTAAAATAAGTGTGTTTAGAGTCATTTTAATGCCTGAAATTGGTCGAAATAGAAGCTTCTGAGTAAGAGAAAAAGTCTGTAAAAATGGCAATTTTGGTCACATTGAGGCTATAAAAAGTAGTTATTCAACATGAGGCACAATCCAAATGACATTTTGAATCTATTTTTCTACAGTCAAAAAAATCAATTTTCTGATGAAAAATGATGACCCGTGACCTGTCGAACTTTCTCCAAATGGTCAGAAATGATAATTTTTTAATGTTTAATGTTTTTGACTGTAAATGAATATTGAATGTGAATTAGAACTCTTGTAACTAAAATAAGTGTGTTCAGAGTCATTGTAATGCCTGAAATTGGTCGGAATAGAAAAATCTGAGTAGGAGAAAAAGTCTGTAAAAATGGCAATTTTGGTCACATTGAGGCTATAAAAAGTAGTTATTCAACATGAGGCACAATCCAAATGACATGTTGAATAAAGTTTTCCACAGTCCAAAAAATAAATTTTCTGATGGAAAATGATGACCCGTGACCTGTCAAACTTTCTCCAAATGGTCAGAAATAATATTTTCTAATGTTTAATTTTTTGACTGTAAATGAATATTGAATGTGAATTAGAACTCTTGGAACTAAAATAAGTGTGTTTAGAGTCATTTTAATGCCTGAAATTGGTCGAAATAGAAGCTTCTGAGTACGAGAAAAAGTCTGTAAAAATGACAATTTTGGTCACATTGAGGATATAATAAGAAGTTATTCAACATGAGGCACAATCTAAATGACATTTTGAATACATTTTTCTACAGTCCAAAAAATCAATTTTCTGATGAAAAACGATGACCCGTGACCTGTCGAACTTTCTCCAAATGGTCAGAAATGATAATTTTTTAATGTTTAATTTTTTGACTGTAAATGAATATTGAATGTGAATTAGAACTTTTGGAACTAAAATAAGTGTGTTTAGAGTAATTTTAATGCCTGAAATTGGTCGAAATAGAAGCCTCTGATTAGGAGAAACAGTCTGTAAAAATAGCAATTCTGGTCACATTGAGGCTATAAAAAGTAGTTATTCAACATGAGGCACAATCCAAATGACATGTTGAATACATTTTCTACAGTCCAAAAAATCAATTTTCTGATGCAAAACGATGACCCATGACCCGTCGAACTTTCTCCAAATGGTCAGAAATGATAATCTTTTTAACGTTTAATTTTTTGACTGTGAATGAATATTGAATGTTAATTAGAACTCTTGGAACTAAAATAAGTGTGTTTAGAGTCATTTTAATGCCTGAAATTGGTCGAAATAGAAGCTTCTGAGTAAGAGAAAAAGTCAGTAAAAATGGCAATTTTGGTCACATTGAGGGTATAAAAAGTAGTTATTCAATATGAGGCACAATCCAAATGACATTTTGAATCAATTTTTCTACAGTCAAAAAAATCAATTTTCTGATGAAAAATCATGACCCGTGACCTGTCGAACTTTCTCCAAATGGTCAGAAATGATAATTTTTTAATGTTTAATTTTTTGACTGTAAATGAATATTGAATGTGAATTAGAACTTTTGGAACTAAAATAAGTGTGTTTAGAGTCATTTTAATGCCTGAAATTGGTCAAAATAGAAGCCTCTGAGTAGGAGAAACAGTCTGTAAAAATGGCAATTTTGGTCACATTGAGGCTATAAAAAGTAGTTATTCAACATGAGGCACAATCCAAATGACATTTTGAATCAATTTTTCTACAGTCAAAAAAAATCAATTTTCTGATGAAAAACGATGACCCGTGACCTGTCGAACTTTCTCCAAATGGTCAGAAATGATAATTTTGTAATGTTTAATTTTTTGACTGCGAATGAATATTGAATGTGAATTAGAACTCTTGGAACTAAAATAAGTGTGTTTAGAATCATTTTAATGCCTGAAATTGGTCGGAATAGAAAAATCTGAGTAGGAGAAAAAGTCTGTAAAAATGGCAATTTTGGTCACATTGAGGCTATAAAAAGTAGTTATTCAACATGAGGCACAATCCAAATGACATGTTGAATACATTTTTCCACAGTCCAAAAAATCAATTTTCTGATGGAAAATGATGACCCGTGACCTGTCAAACTTTCTCCAAATGGTCAGAAATAATATTTTCTAATGTTTAATTTTTTGACTGTAAATGAATATTGAATGTGAATTAGAACTCTTGGAACTAAAATAAGTGTGTTTAGAGTCATTTTAATGCCTGAAATTGGTCGAAATAGAAGCTTCTGAGTACGAGAAAAAGTCTGTAAAAATGACAATTTTGGTCACATTGAGGATATAATAAGAAGTTATTCAACATGAGGCACAATCTAAATGACATTTTGAATACATTTTTCTACAGTCCAAAAAATCAATTTTCTGATGAAAAACGATGACCCGTGACCTGTCGAACTTTCTCCAAATGGTCAGAAATGATAATTTTTTAATGTTTAATTTTTTGACTGTAAATGAATATTGAATGTGAATTAAAACTCTTGGAACTAAAATAAGTGTGTTTAGAATCATTTTAATGCCTGAAATTGGTTGAAATAGAAGCTTCTGAGTAGGAGAAAAAGTCTGTAGAAATGGCAATTTTGGTCACTTTGAGGCTATAAAAAGTAGTTATTCAACATGAGACACAATCCAAATGACATCTTGAATCAATTTTTCTACAGTCCAAAAAATCAATTTACTGATGAAAAACGATGACTTGTGACCTGTCGAACTTTCTCCAAATGGTCAGAAATGATAATTTTATAATGTTTAATTTTTTGACTGTAAATGAATATTTTATGTGAATTAGAACTCTTGGAACTAAAATAAATGTGTTTAGAGTCATTTTAATGCCTGAAATTGGTCGAAATAGAAGCTTCTGAGTAGGAGAAAAAGTCTGTAAAAATGGCAATTTTGGTCACATTGAGGCTATAAAAAGTAGTTATTCAACATGAGGCACAATCCAAATGACATTTTGAATAAATTTTTCCCCAGTGCAAAAAATCAATTTTCTGATGAAAAACGATGACCCGTGACCTGTCGAACTTTCTCCAAATGGTCAGAAATGATAATTTTTTAATGTTTAATTTTTTTACTGTAAATGAATATTGAATGTGAATTAGAACTCTTGGAACTAAAATAAGTGTGTTTAGAGTCATTTTAATGCCTGAAATTGGTTGAAATAGAAAAATCTGAGTAAGAGAAAAAGTCTGTAAAAATGGCAATTTTGGTCACATTGAGGCTATAAAAAGTAGTTATTCAACATGGGGCACAATCCAGATGACATGTTGAATAAATTTTTCTACAGTCCAAAAAATCAATTTTCTGATGAAAAACGATGACCCATGACCTGTCGAACTTTCTCCAAATGCACAGAAATTATAATCTTTTTAACGTTTAATTTTTTGACTGTGAATGAATATTGAATGTTAATTAGAACTCTTGGAACTAAAATAAGTGTGTTTAGAGTCATTTTAATGCCTGAAATTGGTCGAAAAAGAAGCTTCTGAGTAAAAGAAAAAGTCTGTAAAAATGGCAATTTTGGTCACATTGAGGCTATAAAAAGTAGTTATTCAACATGAGGCACAATCCAAATGACATTTTGAATCTATTTTTCAACAGTCAAAAAAATCAATTTTCTGATGAAAAATGATGACCCGTGACCTGTCGAACTTTCTCCAAATGGTCAGAAATGATAATTTTTTAATGTTTAATTTTTTGACTGTAAATGAATATTGAATGTGAATTAGAACTCTTGTAACTAAAATAAGTGTGTTCAGAGTCATTGTAATGCCTGAAATTGGTCGGAATAGAAAAATCTGACTAGGAGAAAAAGTCTGTAAAAATGGCAATTTTGGTCACATTGAGGCTATTAAAAGTAGTTATTCAACATGAGGCACAATCCAAATGACATGTTGAATACATTTTTCCACAGTCCAAAAAATCAATTTTCTGATGGAAAATGATGACCCGTGACCTGTCAAACTTTCTCCAAATGGTCAGAAATAATATTGTCTAATGTTTAATTTTTTGACTGTAAATGAATATTGAATGTGAATTAGAACTCTTGGAACTAAAATAAGTGTGTTTAGAGTCATTTTAATGCCTGAAATTGGTCGAAATAGAAGCTTCTGAGTACGAGAAAAAGTCTGTAAAAATGACAATTTTGGTCACATTGAGGATATAATAAGAAGTTATTCAACATGAGGCACAATCTAAATGACATTTTGAATACATTTTTCTACAGTCCAAAAAATCAATTTTCTGATGAAAAACGATGACCCGTGACCTGTCGAACTTTCTCCAAATGGTCAGAAATGATAATTTTTTAATGTTTAATTTTTTGACTGTAAATGAATATTGAATGTGAATTAGAACTTTTGGAACTAAAATAAGTGTGTTTAGAGTAATTTTAATGCCTGAAATTGGTCGAAATAGAAGCCTCTGAGTAGGAGAAACAGTCTGTAAAAATGGCAATTTTGGTCACATTGAGGCTATAAAAAGTAGTTATTCAACATGAGGCACAATCCAAATGACATTTTGAATCAATTTTTCTACAGTAAAAAACAAATCAATTTTCTGATGAAAAACGATGACCAGTCGAACTTTCTCCAAATGGTCAGAAATAATAATTTTCTAATGTTTAATTTTTTGACTGTAAATGAATATTGAATGTGAATTAGAACTCTTGTAACTAAAATAAGTGTGTTTAGAGTCATTTTAATGCCTGAAATTGGTCGAAATAGAAGCTTCTGAGTAAGAGAAAAAGTCTGTAAAAATGGCAATTTTGGTCACATTGAGGCTATAAAAAGTAGTTATTCAACATGAGGCACAATCCAAATGACATGTTGAATAAATTTTTCCCCAGTGCAAAAAATCAATTTTCTGATGAAAAACGATGACCCGTGACCTGTCGAACTTTCTCCAAATGGTCAGAAATGATAATTTTTTAATGTTTAATTTTTTTACTCTAAATGAATATTGAATGTTAATTAGAACTCTTGGAACTAAAATAAGTGTGTTTAGAGTCATTTTAATGCCTGAAATTGGTCGAAATAGAAGCTTCTGAGTAAGAGAAAAAGTCTGTAAAAATGGCAATTTTGGTCACATTGAGGCTATAAAAAGTAGTTATTCAACATGAGGCACAATCCAAATGACATTTTGAATCTATTTTTCTACAGTCAAAAAAATCAATTTTCTGATGAAAAATGATGACCCGTGACCTGTCGAACTTTCTCCAAATGGTCAGAAATGATAATTTTTTAATGTTTAATTTTTTGACTGTAAATGAATATTGAATGTGAATTAGAACTCTTATAACTAAAATAAGTGTGTTCAGAGTCATTGTAATGCCTGAAATTGGTCGGAATAGAAAAATCTGAGTAGGAGAAAAAGTCTGTAAAAATGGCAATTTTGGTCACATTGAGGCTATAAAAAGTAGTTATTCAACATGAGGCACAATCCAAATGACATGTTGAATACATTTTTCCACAGTCCAAAAAATCAATTTTCTGATAGAAAATGATGACCCGTGACCTGTCAAACTTTCTCCAAATGGTCAGAAATAATATTTTCTAATGTTTAATTTTTTGACTGTAAATGAATATTGAATGTGAATTAGAACTCTTGGAACTAAAATAAGTGTGTTTAGAGTCATTTTAATGCCTGAAATTGGTCGAAATAGAAGCTTCTGAGTACGAGAAAAAGTCTGTAAAAATGACAATTTTGGTCACATTGAGGATATAATAAGAAGTTATTCAACATGAGGCACAATCTAAATGACATTTTGAATACATTTTTCTACAGTCCAAAAAATCAATTTTGTGATGAAAAACGATGACCCGTGGACCTGTCGAACTTTCTCCAAATGGTCAGAAATGATAATTTTTTAATGTTTAATTTTTTGACTGTAAATGAATATTGAATGTGAATTAGAACTTTTGGTACTTAAATAAGTGTGTTTAGAGTAATTTTAATGCCTGAAATTGGTCGAAATAGAAGCCTCTGAGTAGGAGAAACAGTCTGTAAAAATGGCAATTTTGGTCACATTGAGGCTATAAAAAGTAGTTATTCAACATGAGGCACAATCCAAATGACATTTTGAATCAATTTTTCTACAGTCAAAAAAATCAATTTTCTGATGAAAAATGATGACCCGTGACCTGTCGAACTTTCTCCAAATGGTCAGAAATGATAATTTTTTAACGTTTAATTTTTTGACTGTGAATGAATATTGAATGTTAATTAGAACTGTTGGAACTAAAATAAGTGTGTTTAGAGTCATTTTAATGCCTGAAATTGGTCGAAATAGAAGCTTCTGAGTAAGAGAAAAAGTCTGTAAAAATGGCAATTTTGGTCACATTGAGGCTATAAAAAGTAGTTATTCAACATGAGGCACAATCCAAATGACATTTTGAATCTATTTTTCTACAGTCCAAAAAATCAATTTTCTGATGAAAAATGATGACCCGTGACCTGTCGAACTTTCTCCAAATGGTCAGAAATGATAATTTTTTAATGTTTAATGTTTTTGACTGTAAATGAATATTGAATGTGAATTAGAACTCTTGTAACTAAAATAAGTGTGTTCAGAGTCATTGTAATGCCTGAAATTGGTCGGAATAGAAAAATCTGAGTAGGAGAAAAAGTCTGTAAAAATGGCAATTTTGGTCACATTGAGGCTATAAAAAGTAGTTATTCAACATGAGGCACAATCCAAATGACATGTTGAATAAAGTTTTCCACAGTCCAAAAAATAAATTTTCTGATGGAAAATGATGACCCGTGACCTGTCAAACTTTCTCCAAATGGTCAGAAATAATATTTTCTAATGTTTAATTTTTTGACTGTAAATGAATATTGAATGTGAATTAGAACTCTTGGAACTAAAATAAGTGTGTTTAAAGTCATTTTAATGCCTGAAATTGGTCGAAATAGAAGCTTCTGAGTACGAGAAAAAGTCTGTAAAAATGACAATTTTGGTCACATTGAGGATATAATAAGAAGTTATTCAACATGAGGCACAATCTAAATGACATTTTGAATACATTTTTCTACAGTCCAAAAAATCAATTTTCTGATGAAAAACGATGACCCGTGACCTGTCAAACTTTCTCCAAATGGTCAGAAATGATAATTTTTTAATGTTTAATTTTTTGACTGTAAATGAATATTGAATGTGAATTAGAACTTTTGGAACTAAAATAAGTGTGTTTAGAGTAATTTTAATGCCTGAAATTGGTCGAAATAGAAGCCTCTGATTAGGAGAAACAGTCTGTAAAAATAGCAATTCTGGTCACATTGAGGCTATAAAAAGTAGTTATTCAACATGAGGCACAATCCAAATGACATGTTGAATACATTTTTCTACAGTCCAAAAAATCAATTTTCTGATGCAAAACGATGACCCATGACCCGTCGAACTTTCTCCAAATGGTCAGAAATGATAATTTTTTAACGTTTAATTTTTTGACTGTGAATGAATATTGAATGTTAATTAGAACTCTTGGAACTAAAATAAGTGTGTTTAGAGTCATTTTAATGCCTGAAATTGGTCGAAATAGAAGCTTCTGAGTAAGAGAAAAAGTCTGTAAAAATGGCAATTTTGGTCACATTGAGGCTATAAAAAGTAGTTATTCAACATGAGGCACAATCCAAATGACATTTTGAATCTATTTTTCTACAGTCAAAAAAATCAATTTTCTGATGAAAAATGATGACCCGTGACCTGTCGAACTTTCTCCAAATGGTCAGAAATGATAATTTTTTAATGTTTAATGTTTTTGACTGTAAATGAATATTGAATGTGAATTAGAACTCTTGTAACTAAAATAAGTGTGTTCAGAGTCATTGTAATGCCTGAAATTGGTCGGAATAGAAAAATCTGAGTAGGAGAAAAAGTCTGTAAAAATGGCAATTTTGGTCACATTGAGGCTATAAAAAGTAGTTATTCAACATGAGGCACAATCCAAATGACATGTTGAATAAAGTTTTCCACAGTCCAAAAAATAAATTTTCTGATGGAAAATGATGACCCGTGACCTGTCAAACTTTCTCCAAATGGTCAGAAATAATATTTTCTAATGTTTAATTTTTTGACTGTACATGAATATTGAATGTGAATTAGAACTCTTGGAACTAAAATAAGTGTGTTTAGAGTCATTTTAATGCCTGAAATTGGTCGAAATAGAAGCTTCTGAGTACGAGAAAAAGTCTGTAAAAATGACAATTTTGGTCACATTGAGGATATAATAAGAAGTTATTCAACATGAGGCACAATCTAAATGACATTTTGAATACATTTTTCTACAGTCCAAAAAATCAATTTTCTGATGAAAAACGATGACCCGTGACCTGTCGAACTTTCTCCAAATGGTCAGAAATGATAATTTTTTAATGTTTAATTTTTTGACTGTAAATGAATATTGAATGTGAATTAGAACTTTTGGAACTAAAATAAGTGTGTTTAGAGTAATTTTAATGCCTGAAATTGGTCGAAATAGAAGCCTCTGATTAGGAGAAACAGTCTGTAAAAATAGCAATTCTGGTCACATTGAGGCTATAAAAAGTAGTTATTCAACATGAGGCACAATCCAAATGACATGTTGAATACATTTTCTACAGTCCAAAAAATCAATTTTCTGATGCAAAACGATGACCCATGACCCGTCGAACTTTCTCCAAATGGTCAGAAATGATAATCTTTTTAACGTTTAATTTTTTGACTGTGAATGAATATTGAATGTTAATTAGAACTCTTGGAACTAAAATAAGTGTGTTTAGAGTCATTTTAATGCCTGAAATTGGTCGAAATAGAAGCTTCTGAGTAAGAGAAAAAGTCAGTAAAAATGGCAATTTTGGTCACATTGAGGGTATAAAAAGTAGTTATTCAATATGAGGCACAATCCAAATGACATTTTGAATCAATTTTTCTACAGTCAAAAAAATCAATTTTCTGATGAAAAATCATGACCCGTGACCTGTCGAACTTTCTCCAAATGGTCAGAAATGATAATTTTTTAATGTTTAATTTTTTGACTGTAAATGAATATTGAATGTGAATTAGAACTTTTGGAACTAAAATAAGTGTGTTTAGAGTCATTTTAATGCCTGAAATTGGTCAAAATAGAAGCCTCTGAGTAGGAGAAACAGTCTGTAAAAATGGCAATTTTGGTCACATTGAGGCTATAAAAAGTAGTTATTCAACATGAGGCACAATCCAAATGACATTTTGAATCAATTTTTCTACAGTCAAAAAAAATCAATTTTCTGATGAAAAACGATGACCCGTGACCTGTCGAACTTTCTCCAAATGGTCAGAAATGATAATTTTGTAATGTTTAATTTTTTGACTGCGAATGAATATTGAATGTGAATTAGAACTCTTGGAACTAAAATAAGTGTGTTTAGAATCATTTTAATGCCTGAAATTGGTCGGAATAGAAAAATCTGAGTAGGAGAAAAAGTCTGTAAAAATGGCAATTTTGGTCACATTGAGGCTATAAAAAGTAGTTATTCAACATGAGGCACAATCCAAATGACATGTTGAATACATTTTTCCACAGTCCAAAAAATCAATTTTCTGATGGAAAATGATGACCCGTGACCTGTCAAACTTTCTCCAAATGGTCAGAAATAATATTTTCTAATGTTTAATTTTTTGACTGTAAATGAATATTGAATGTGAATTAGAACTCTTGGAACTAAAATAAGTGTGTTTAGAGTCATTTTAATGCCTGAAATTGGTCGAAATAGAAGCTTCTGAGTACGAGAAAAAGTCTGTAAAAATGACAATTTTGGTCACATTGAGGATATAATAAGAAGTTATTCAACATGAGGCACAATCTAAATGACATTTTGAATACATTTTTCTACAGTCCAAAAAATCAATTTTCTGATGAAAAACGATGACCCGTGACCTGTCGAACTTTCTCCAAATGGTCAGAAATGATAATTTTTTAATGTTTAATTTTTTGACTGTAAATGAATATTGAATGTGAATTAAAACTCTTGGAACTAAAATAAGTGTGTTTAGAATCATTTTAATGCCTGAAATTGGTTGAAATAGAAGCTTCTGAGTAGGAGAAAAAGTCTGTAGAAATGGCAATTTTGGTCACTTTGAGGCTATAAAAAGTAGTTATTCAACATGAGACACAATCCAAATGACATCTTGAATCAATTTTTCTACAGTCCAAAAAATCAATTTACTGATGAAAAACGATGACTTGTGACCTGTCGAACTTTCTCCAAATGGTCAGAAATGATAATTTTATAATGTTTAATTTTTTGACTGTAAATGAATATTTTATGTGAATTAGAACTCTTGGAACTAAAATAAATGTGTTTAGAGTCATTTTAATGCCTGAAATTGGTCGAAATAGAAGCTTCTGAGTAGGAGAAAAAGTCTGTAAAAATGGCAATTTTGGTCACATTGAGGCTATAAAAAGTAGTTATTCAACATGAGGCACAATCCAAATGACATTTTGAATAAATTTTTCCCCAGTGCAAAAAATCAATTTTCTGATGAAAAACGATGACCCGTGACCTGTCGAACTTTCTCCAAATGGTCAGAAATGATAATTTTTTAATGTTTAATTTTTTTACTGTAAATGAATATTGAATGTGAATTAGAACTCTTGGAACTAAAATAAGTGTGTTTAGAGTCATTTTAATGCCTGAAATTGGTTGAAATAGAAAAATCTGAGTAAGAGAAAAAGTCTGTAAAAATGGCAATTTTGGTCACATTGAGGCTATAAAAAGTAGTTATTCAACATGGGGCACAATCCAGATGACATGTTGAATAAATTTTTCTACAGTCCAAAAAATCAATTTTCTGATGAAAAACGATGACCCATGACCTGTCGAACTTTCTCCAAATGCACAGAAATTATAATCTTTTTAACGTTTAATTTTTTGACTGTGAATGAATATTGAATGTTAATTAGAACTCTTGGAACTAAAATAAGTGTGTTTAGAGTCATTTTAATGCCTGAAATTGGTCGAAAAAGAAGCTTCTGAGTAAAAGAAAAAGTCTGTAAAAATGGCAATTTTGGTCACATTGAGGCTATAAAAAGTAGTTATTCAACATGAGGCACAATCCAAATGACATTTTGAATCTATTTTTCTACAGTCAAAAAAATCAATTTTCTGATGAAAAATGATGACCCGTGACCTGTCGAACTTTCTCCAAATGGTCAGAAATGATAATTTTTTAATGTTTAATTTTTTGACTGTAAATGAATATTGAATGTGAATTAGAACTCTTGTAACTAAAATAAGTGTGTTCAGAGTCATTGTAATGCCTGAAATTGGTCGGAATAGAAAAATCTGACTAGGAGAAAAAGTCTGTAAAAATGGCAATTTTGGTCACATTGAGGCTATTAAAAGTAGTTATTCAACATGAGGC
Source organism: Triturus cristatus (assembly GCF_964204655.1). NCBI lineage: Eukaryota > Metazoa > Chordata > Amphibia > Caudata > Salamandridae > Triturus > Triturus cristatus. The sequence continues at coordinate 471,387,442 of NC_140592.1, forward strand.
ACAATCCAAATGACATGTTGAATACATTTTTCCACAGTCCAAAAAATCAATTTTCTGATGGAAAATGATGACCCGTGACCTGTCAAACTTTCTCCAAATGGTCAGAAATAATATTGTCTAATGTTTAATTTTTTGACTGTAAATGAATATTGAATGTGAATTAGAACTCTTGGAACTAAAATAAGTGTGTTTAGAGTCATTTTAATGCCTGAAATTGGTCGAAATAGAAGCTTCTGAGTACGAGAAAAAGTCTGTAAAAATGACAATTTTGGTCACATTGAGGATATAATAAGAAGTTATTCAACATGAGGCACAATCTAAATGACATTTTGAATACATTTTTCTACAGTCCAAAAAATCAATTTTCTGATGAAAAACGATGACCCGTGACCTGTCGAACTTTCTCCAAATGGTCAGAAATGATAATTTTTTAATGTTTAATTTTTTGACTGTAAATGAATATTGAATGTGAATTAGAACTTTTGGAACTAAAATAAGTGTGTTTAGAGTAATTTTAATGCCTGAAATTGGTCGAAATAGAAGCCTCTGAGTAGGAGAAACAGTCTGTAAAAATGGCAATTTTGGTCACATTGAGGCTATAAAAAGTAGTTATTCAACATGAGGCACAATCCAAATGACATTTTGAATCAATTTTTCTACAGTAAAAAACAAATCAATTTTCTGATGAAAAACGATGACCAGTCGAACTTTCTCCAAATGGTCAGAAATAATAATTTTCTAATGTTTAATTTTTTGACTGTAAATGAATATTGAATGTGAATTAGAACTCTTGTAACTAAAATAAGTGTGTTTAGAGTCATTTTAATGCCTGAAATTGGTCGAAATAGAAGCTTCTGAGTAAGAGAAAAAGTCTGTAAAAATGGCAATTTTGGTCACATTGAGGCTATAAAAAGTAGTTATTCAACATGAGGCACAATCCAAATGACATGTTGAATAAATTTTTCCCCAGTGCAAAAAATCAATTTTCTGATGAAAAACGATGACCCGTGACCTGTCGAACTTTCTCCAAATGGTCAGAAATGATAATTTTTTAATGTTTAATTTTTTTACTCTAAATGAATATTGAATGTTAATTAGAACTCTTGGAACTAAAATAAGTGTGTTTAGAGTCATTTTAATGCCTGAAATTGGTCGAAATAGAAGCTTCTGAGTAAGAGAAAAAGTCTGTAAAAATGGCAATTTTGGTCACATTGAGGCTATAAAAAGTAGTTATTCAACATGAGGCACAATCCAAATGACATTTTGAATCTATTTTTCTACAGTCAAAAAAATCAATTTTCTGATGAAAAATGATGACCCGTGACCTGTCGAACTTTCTCCAAATGGTCAGAAATGATAATTTTTTAATGTTTAATTTTTTGACTGTAAATGAATATTGAATGTGAATTAGAACTCTTGTAACTAAAATAAGTGTGTTCAGAGTCATTGTAATGCCTGAAATTGGTCGGAATAGAAAAATCTGAGTAGGAGAAAAAGTCTGTAAAAATGGCAATTTTGGTCACATTGAGGCTATAAAAAGTAGTTATTCAACATGAGGCACAATCCAAATGACATGTTGAATACATTTTTCCACAGTCCAAAAAATCAATTTTCTGATAGAAAATGATGACCCGTGACCTGTCAAACTTTCTCCAAATGGTCAGAAATAATATTTTCTAATGTTTAATTTTTTGACTGTAAATGAATATTGAATGTGAATTAGAACTCTTGGAACTAAAATAAGTGTGTTTAGAGTCATTTTAATGCCTGAAATTGGTCGAAATAGAAGCTTCTGAGTACGAGAAAAAGTCTGTAAAAATGACAATTTTGGTCACATTGAGGATATAATAAGAAGTTATTCAACATGAGGCACAATCTAAATGACATTTTGAATACATTTTTCTACAGTCCAAAAAATCAATTTTGTGATGAAAAACGATGACCCGTGGACCTGTCGAACTTTCTCCAAATGGTCAGAAATGATAATTTTTTAATGTTTAATTTTTTGACTGTAAATGAATATTGAATGTGAATTAGAACTTTTGGTACTTAAATAAGTGTGTTTAGAGTAATTTTAATGCCTGAAATTGGTCGAAATAGAAGCCTCTGAGTAGGAGAAACAGTCTGTAAAAATGGCAATTTTGGTCACATTGAGGCTATAAAAAGTAGTTATTCAACATGAGGCACAATCCAAATGACATTTTGAATCAATTTTTCTACAGTCAAAAAAAAATCAATTTTCTGATGAAAAACGATGACCCGTGACCTGTCGAACTTTCTCCAAATGGTCAGAAATGATAATTTTTTAACGTTTAATTTTTTGACTGTGAATGAATATTGAATGTTAATTAGAACTGTTGGAACTAAAATAAGTGTGTTTAGAGTCATTTTAATGCCTGAAATTGGTCGAAATAGAAGCTTCTGAGTAAGAGAAAAAGTCTGTAAAAATGGCAATTTTGGTCACATTGAGGCTATAAAAAGTAGTTATTCAACATGAGGCACAATCCAAATGACATTTTGAATCTATTTTTCTACAGTCCAAAAAATCAATTTTCTGATGAAAAATGATGACCCGTGACCTGTCGAACTTTCTCCAAATGGTCAGAAATGATAATTTTTTAATGTTTAATGTTTTTGACTGTAAATGAATATTGAATGTGAATTAGAACTCTTGTAACTAAAATAAGTGTGTTCAGAGTCATTGTAATGCCTGAAATTGGTCGGAATAGAAAAATCTGAGTAGGAGAAAAAGTCTGTAAAAATGGCAATTTTGGTCACATTGAGGCTATAAAAAGTAGTTATTCAACATGAGGCACAATCCAAATGACATGTTGAATAAAGTTTTCCACAGTCCAAAAAATAAATTTTCTGATGGAAAATGATGACCCGTGACCTGTCAAACTTTCTCCAAATGGTCAGAAATAATATTTTCTAATGTTTAATTTTTTGACTGTAAATGAATATTGAATGTGAATTAGAACTCTTGGAACTAAAATAAGTGTGTTTAGAGTCATTTTAATGCCTGAAATTGGTCGAAATAGAAGCTTCTGAGTACGAGAAAAAGTCTGTAAAAATGACAATTTTGGTCACATTGAGGATATAATAAGAAGTTATTCAACATGAGGCACAATCTAAATGACATTTTGAATACATTTTTCTACAGTCCAAAAAATCAATTTTCTGATGAAAAACGATGACCCGTGACCTGTCGAACTTTCTCCAAATGGTCAGAAATGATAATTTTTTAATGTTTAATTTTTTGACTGTAAATGAATATTGAATGTGAATTAGAACTTTTGGAACTAAAATAAGTGTGTTTAGAGTAATTTTAATGCCTGAAATTGGTCGAAATAGAAGCCTCTGATTAGGAGAAACAGTCTGTAAAAATAGCAATTCTGGTCACATTGAGGCTATAAAAAGTAGTTATTCAACATGAGGCACAATCCAAATGACATGTTGAATACATTTTTCTACAGTCCAAAAAATCAATTTTCTGATGCAAAACGATGACCCATGACCCGTCGAACTTTCTCCAAATGGTCAGAAATGATAATTTTTTAACGTTTAATTTTTTGACTGTGAATGAATATTGAATGTTAATTAGAACTCTTGGAACTAAAATAAGTGTGTTTAGAGTCATTTTAATGCCTGAAATTGGTCGAAATAGAAGCTTCTGAGTAAGAGAAAAAGTCTGTAAAAATGGCAATTTTGGTCACATTGAGGCTATAAAAAGTAGTTATTCAACATGAGGCACAATCCAAATGACATTTTGAATCTATTTTTCTACAGTCAAAAAAATCAATTTTCTGATGAAAAATGATGACCCGTGACCTGTCGAACTTTCTCCAAATGGTCAGAAATGATAATTTTTTAATGTTTAATGTTTTTGACTGTAAATGAATATTGAATGTGAATTAGAACTCTTGTAACTAAAATAAGTGTGTTCAGAGTCATTGTAATGCCTGAAATTGGTCGGAATAGAAAAATCTGAGTAGGAGAAAAAGTCTGTAAAAATGGCAATTTTGGTCACATTGAGGCTATAAAAAGTAGTTATTCAACATGAGGCACAATCCAAATGACATGTTGAATAAAGTTTTCCACAGTCCAAAAAATAAATTTTCTGATGGAAAATGATGACCCGTGACCTGTCAAACTTTCTCCAAATGGTCAGAAATAATATTTTCTAATGTTTAATTTTTTGACTGTAAATGAATATTGAATGTGAATTAGAACTCTTGGAACTAAAATAAGTGTGTTTAGAGTCATTTTAATGCCTGAAATTGGTCGAAATAGAAGCTTCTGAGTACGAGAAAAAGTCTGTAAAAATGACAATTTTGGTCACATTGAGGATATAATAAGAAGTTATTCAACATGAGGCACAATCTAAATGACATTTTGAATACATTTTTCTACAGTCCAAAAAATCAATTTTCTGATGAAAAACGATGACCCGTGACCTGTCGAACTTTCTCCAAATGGTCAGAAATGATAATTTTTTAATGTTTAATTTTTTGACTGTAAATGAATATTGAATGTGAATTAGAACTTTTGGAACTAAAATAAGTGTGTTTAGAGTAATTTTAATGCCTGAAATTGGTCGAAATAGAAGCCTCTGATTAGGAGAAACAGTCTGTAAAAATAGCAATTCTGGTCACATTGAGGCTATAAAAAGTAGTTATTCAACATGAGGCACAATCCAAATGACATGTTGAATACATTTTCTACAGTCCAAAAAATCAATTTTCTGATGCAAAACGATGACCCATGACCCGTCGAACTTTCTCCAAATGGTCAGAAATGATAATCTTTTTAACGTTTAATTTTTTGACTGTGAATGAATATTGAATGTTAATTAGAACTCTTGGAACTAAAATAAGTGTGTTTAGAGTCATTTTAATGCCTGAAATTGGTCGAAATAGAAGCTTCTGAGTAAGAGAAAAAGTCAGTAAAAATGGCAATTTTGGTCACATTGAGGGTATAAAAAGTAGTTATTCAATATGAGGCACAATCCAAATGACATGTTGAATAAATTTTTCCCCAGTGCAAAAAATCAATTTTCTGATGAAAAACGATGACCCGTGACCTGTCGAACTTTCTCCAAATGGTCAGAAATGATAATTTTTTAATGTTTAATTTTTTTACTCTAAATGAATATTGAATGTTAATTAGAACTCTTGGAACTAAAATAAGTGTGTTTAGAGTCATTTTAATGCCTGAAATTGGTCGAAATAGAAGCTTCTGAGTAAGAGAAAAAGTCTGTAAAAATGGCAATTTTGGTCACATTGAGGCTATAAAAAGTAGTTATTCAACATGAGGCACAATCCAAATGACATTTTGAATCTATTTTTCTACAGTCAAAAAAATCAATTTTCTGATGAAAAATGATGACCCGTGACCTGTCGAACTTTCTCCAAATGGTCAGAAATGATAATTTTTTAATGTTTAATTTTTTGACTGTAAATGAATATTGAATGTGAATTAGAACTCTTGTAACTAAAATAAGTGTGTTCAGAGTCATTGTAATGCCTGAAATTGGTCGGAATAGAAAAATCTGAGTAGGAGAAAAAGTCTGTAAAAATGGCAATTTTGGTCACATTGAGGCTATAAAAAGTAGTTATTCAACATGAGGCACAATCCAAATGACATGTTGAATACATTTTTCCACAGTCCAAAAAATCAATTTTCTGATAGAAAATGATGACCCGTGACCTGTCAAACTTTCTCCAAATGGTCAGAAATAATATTTTCTAATGTTTAATTTTTTGACTGTAAATGAATATTGAATGTGAATTAGAACTCTTGGAACTAAAATAAGTGTGTTTAGAGTCATTTTAATGCCTGAAATTGGTCGAAATAGAAGCTTCTGAGTACGAGAAAAAGTCTGTAAAAATGACAATTTTGGTCACATTGAGGATATAATAAGAAGTTATTCAACATGAGGCACAATCTAAATGACATTTTGAATACATTTTTCTACAGTCCAAAAAATCAATTTTGTGATGAAAAACGATGACCCGTGGACCTGTCGAACTTTCTCCAAATGGTCAGAAATGATAATTTTTTAATGTTTAATTTTTTGACTGTAAATGAATATTGAATGTGAATTAGAACTTTTGGTACTTAAATAAGTGTGTTTAGAGTAATTTTAATGCCTGAAATTGGTCGAAATAGAAGCCTCTGAGTAGGAGAAACAGTCTGTAAAAATGGCAATTTTGGTCACATTGAGGCTATAAAAAGTAGTTATTCAACATGAGGCACAATCCAAATGACATTTTGAATCAATTTTTCTACAGTCAAAAAAAAATCAATTTTCTGATGAAAAACGATGACCCGTGACCTGTCGAACTTTCTCCAAATGGTCAGAAATGATCATTTTTTAATGTTTAATTTTTTGACTGTAAATGAATATTGAATGTGAATTAGAACTCTTGGAACTAAAATAAGTGTGTTTAGAGTCATTTTAATGCCTGAAATTGGTTGAAATAGAAGCTTCTGAGTAGGAGAAAAAGTCTGTAAAAATGGCAATTTTGGTCTCTTTGAGGCTATAAAAAGTAGTTATTCAACATGAGACACAATCCAAATGACATCTTGAATCAATTTTTCTACAGTCCAAAAAATCAATTTACTGATGAAAAACGATGACTCGTGACCTGTCGAACTTTCTCCAAATGGTCAGAAATGATAATTTTATAATGTTTAATTTTTTGACTGTAAATAAATATTTTATGTGAATTAGAACTCTTGGAACTAAAATAAGTGTGTTTAGAGTCATTTTAATGCCTGAAATTGGTCGAAATAGAAGCCTCTGAGTAGGAGAAACAGTCTGTAAAAATAGCAATTTTGGTCACATTGAGGCTATAAAAATTAGTTATTCAACATGAGGCACAATCCAAATGACATGTTGAATAAATTTTTCTACAGTCCAAAAAATCAATTTTCTGATGAAAAACGATGACCCATGACCTGTCGAACTTTCTCCAAATGGTCAGAAATGATAATCTTTTTAACGTTTAATTTTTTGACTGTGAATGAATATTGAATGTTAATTAGAACTCTTGGAACTAAAATAAGTGTGTTTAGAGTCATTTTAATGCCTGAAATTGGTCGAAATAGAAGCTTCTGAGTAAGAGAAAAAGTCAGTAAAAATGGCAATTTTGGTCACATTGAGGCTATAAAAAGTAGTTATTCAACATGAGGCACAATCCAAATGACATGTTGAATAAATTTTTCCCCAGTGCAAAAAATCAATTTTCTGATGAAAAACGATGACCCGTGACCTGTCGAACTTTCTCCAAATGGTCAGAAATGATAATTTTTTAATGTTTAATTTTTTTACTGTAAATGAACATTGAATGTGAATTAGAACTCTTGGAACTAAAATAAGTGTGTTTAGAGTCATTTTAATGCCTGAAATTGGTCGAAATAGAAGCCTCTGAGTAGGAGAAACAGTCTGTAAAAATAGCAATTTTGGTCACATTGAGGCTATAAAAATTAGTTATTCAACATGAGGCACAATCCAAATGACATGTTGAATAAATTTTTCTACAGTGCAAAAAATCAATTTTCTGATGAAAAACGATGACCCATGACCTGTCGAACTTTCTCCAAATGCTCAGAAATTATAATCTTTTTAACGTTTAATTTTTTGACTGTGAATGAATATTGAATGTTAATTAGAACTCTTGGAACTAAAATAAGTGTGTTTAGAGTCATTTTAATGCCTGAAATTGGTCGAAAAAGAAGCTTCTGAGTAAGAGAAAAAGTCTGTAAAAATGGCAATTTTGGTCACATTGAGGCTATAAAAAGTAGTTATTCAACATGAGGCACAATCCAAATGACATTTTGAATCTATTTTTCTACAGTCAAAAAAATCAATTTTCTGATGAAAAATGATGACCCGTGACCTGTCGAACTTTCTCCAAATGGTCAGAAATGATAATTTTTTAATGTTTAATTTTTTGACTGTAAATGAATATTGAATGTGAATTAGAACTCTTGTAACTAAAATAAGTGTGTTCAGAGTCATTGTAATGCCTGAAATTGGTCGGAATAGAAAAATCTGACTAGGAGAAAAAGTCTGTAAAAATGGCAATTTTGGTCACATTGAGGCTATTAAAAGTAGTTATTCAACATGAGGCACAATCCAAATGACATGTTGAATACATTTTTCCACAGTCCAAAAAATCAATTTTCTGATGGAAAATGATGACCCGTGACCTGTCAAACTTTCTCCAAATGGTCAGAAATAATATTGTCTAATGTTTAATTTTTTGACTGTAAATGAATATTGAATGTGAATTAGAACTCTTGGAACTAAAATAAGTGTGTTTAGAGTCATTTTAATGCCTGAAATTGGTCGAAATAGAAGCTTCTGAGTACGAGAAAAAGTCTGTAAAAATGACAATTTTGGTCACATTGAGGATATAATAAGAAGTTATTCAACATGAGGCACAATCTAAATGACATTTTGAATACATTTTTCTACAGTCCAAAAAATCAATTTTCTGATGAAAAATGATGACCCGTGACCTGTCGAACTTTCTCCAAATGGTCAGAAATGATAATTTTTTAATGTTTAATTTTTTGACTGTAAATGAATATTGAATGTGAATTAGAACTTTTGGAACTAAAATAAGTGTGTTTAGAGTAATTTTAATGCCTGAAATTGGTCGAAATAGAAGCCTCTGAGTAGGAGAAACAGTCTGTAAAAATGGCAATTTTGGTCACATTGAGGCTATAAAAAGTAGTTATTCAACATGAGGCACAATCCAAATGACATTTTGAATCAATTTTTCTACAGTAAAAAACAAATCAATTTTCTGATGAAAAACGATGACCAGTCGAACTTTCTCCAAATGGTCAGAAATAATAATTTTCTAATGTTTAATTTTTTGACTGTAAATGAATATTGAATGTGAATTAGAACTCTTGTAACTAAAATAAGTGTGTTTAGAGTCATTTTAATGCCTGAAATTGGTCGAAATAGAAGCTTCTGAGTAAGAGAAAAAGTCTGTAAAAATGGCAATTTTGGTCACATTGAGGCTATAAAAAGTAGTTATTCAACATGAGGCACAATCCAAATGACATGTTGAATAAATTTTTCCCCAGTGCAAAAAATCAATTTTCTGATGAAAAACGATGACCCGTGACCTGTCGAACTTTCTCCAAATGGTCAGAAATGATAATTTTTTAATGTTTAATTTTTTTACTCTAAATGAATATTGAATGTTAATTAGAACTCTTGGAACTAAAATAAGTGTGTTTAGAGTCATTTTAATGCCTGAAATTGGTCGAAATAGAAGCTTCTGAGTAAGAGAAAAAGTCTGTAAAAATGGCAATTTTGGTCACATTGAGGCTATAAAAAGTAGTTATTCAACATGAGGCACAATCCAAATGACATTTTGAATCTATTTTTCTACAGTCAAAAAAATCAATTTTCTGATGAAAAATGATGACCCGTGACCTGTCGAACTTTCTCCAAATGGTCAGAAATGATAATTTTTTAATGTTTAATTTTTTGACTGTAAATGAATATTGAATGTGAATTAGAACTCTTGTAACTAAAATAAGTGTGTTCAGAGTCATTGTAATGCCTGAAATTGGTCGGAATAGAAAAATCTGAGTAGGAGAAAAAGTCTGTAAAAATGGCAATTTTGGTCACATTGAGGCTATAAAAAGTAGTTATTCAACATGAGGCACAATCCAAATGACATGTTGAATACATTTTTCCACAGTCCAAAAAATCAATTTTCTGATAGAAAATGATGACCCGTGACCTGTCAAACTTTCTCCAAATGGTCAGAAATAATATTTTCTAATGTTTAATTTTTTGACTGTAAATGAATATTGAATGTGAATTAGAACTCTTGGAACTAAAATAAGTGTGTTTAGAGTCATTTTAATGCCTGAAATTGGTCGAAATAGAAGCTTCTGAGTACGAGAAAAAGTCTGTAAAAATGACAATTTTGGTCACATTGAGGATATAATAAGAAGTTATTCAACATGAGGCACAATCTAAATGACATTTTGAATACATTTTTCTACAGTCCAAAAAATCAATTTTGTGATGAAAAACGATGACCCGTGGACCTGTCGAACTTTCTCCAAATGGTCAGAAATGATAATTTTTTAATGTTTAATTTTTTGACTGTAAATGAATATTGAATGTGAATTAGAACTTTTGGTACTTAAATAAGTGTGTTTAGAGTAATTTTAATGCCTGAAATTGGTCGAAATAGAAGCCTCTGAGTAGGAGAAACAGTCTGTAAAAATGGCAATTTTGGTCACATTGAGGCTATAAAAAGTAGTTATTCAACATGAGGCACAATCCAAATGACATTTTGAAACAATTTTTCTACAGTCAAAAAAAAATCAATTTTCTGATGAAAAACGATGACCCGTGACCTGTCGAACTTTCTCCAAATGGTCAGAAATGATCATTTTTTAATGTTTAATTTTTTGACTGTAAATGAATATTGAATGTGAATTAGAACTCTTGGAACTAAAATAAGTGTGTTTAGAGTCATTTTAATGCCTGAAATTGGTTGAAATAGAAGCTTCTGAGTAGGAGAAAAAGTCTGTAAAAATGGCAATTTTGGTCTCTTTGAGGCTATAAAAAGTAGTTATTCAACATGAGACACAATCCAAATGACATCTTGAATCAATTTTTCTACAGTCCAAAAAATCAATTTACTGATGAAAAACGATGACTCGTGACCTGTCGAACTTTCTCCAAATGGTCAGAAATGATAATTTTATAATGTTTAATTTTTTGACTGTAAATAAATATTTTATGTGAATTAGAACTCTTGGAACTAAAATAAGTGTGTTTAGAGTCATTTTAATGCCTGAAATTGGTCGAAATAGAAGCCTCTGAGTAGGAGAAACAGTCTGTAAAAATAGCAATTTTGGTCACATTGAGGCTATAAAAATTAGTTATTCAACATGAGGCACAATCCAAATGACATGTTGAATAAATTTTTCTACAGTCCAAAAAATCAATTTTCTGATGAAAAACGATGACCCATGACCTGTCGAACTTTCTCCAAATGGTCAGAAATGATAATCTTTTTAACGTTTAATTTTTTGACTGTGAATGAATATTGAATGTTAATTAGAACTCTTGGAACTAAAATAAGTGTGTTTAGAGTCATTTTAATGCCTGAAATTGGTCGAAATAGAAGCTTCTGAGTAAGAGAAAAAGTCAGTAAAAATGGCAATTTTGGTCACATTGAGGCTATAAAAAGTAGTTATTCAACATGAGGCACAATCCAAATGACATGTTGAATAAATTTTTCCCCAGTGCAAAAAATCAATTTTCTGATGGAAAATGATGACCCGTGACCTGTCAAACTTTCTCCAAATGGTCAGAAATAATATTGTCTAATGTTTAATTTTTTGACTGTAAATGAATATTGCTTGTGAATTATCACTTTTGGAACTAAATTAAGTGAGTTTAGAGTCATTTTAATGCCTGAAATTGGTCGAAATAGAAGCTTCTGAGTAGGAGAAAAAGTCTGTAAAAATGGCAATTTTGGTCACATTGAGGCTTTAAAAAGGAGATATTCAACATGAGGCACAATCCAAATGATATTTTGAATCAATTTTTCTACAGTCCAAAAAATCCATTTTCTGATGAAAAACGATGACCCGTGCCGTGACCTGTCGAACTGTTTCCAGATGGTCAGAAATGGTAATTTTTTAATGTTTAAATATTTTGACTGTAAATGACTATTGCTTGTGAATTATCACTTTTGGAACTAAATTAAGTGAGTGTAAAGTCATTTTAATGCCTGAAATTGGTCGAAATAGAACCTTCTGAGTAGGATAAAAAGTCTGTAAAAATGGCAATTTTGGTCACATTGAGGCCTTAAAAAGTAGTTATTCAACATGAGGCACAATCCAAATGGCATTTTGAATCAATTTTCCTACAATCCAAAAAATCAATTTTCTGATGAAAAACGATGACTCGTGACCTGTCGAACTGTCTCCAAATGGTCAGAAATGGTAATTTTTTAATGTTTAATTTTTTGACTGTAAATGACTATTGCTTGTGGATTATCACTTTTGGAACTAAATTAAGTGAGTGTAGAGTCATTTTAATGCCTGAAATTGGTCGAAATAGCAGCTTTTGAGTAGGATAAAAAGTCTGTAAAATTGGCAATTTTGGTCACATTGAGGCTTTAAAAAGTAGTTATTCAACATGAGGCACAATCCAAATGACATTTTGAATAAATTTTTCTACAATCCAAAAAATCAATTTTCTGATGAAAAACGATGACCCGTGACCTGTCGAAGTGTCTCCAGATGGTCAGAAATGGTAATTTTTTTATGTTAAGTTTTTTTTAATGTAAATGTCTATTGCTTGTGAATTATCACTTTTGGAACTAAATTAAGTGAGTTTAGAGTCATTTTAATGCCTGAAATTGGTCGAAATAGAAGCATCTGAGTAGGATAAAAAGTCTGTAAAAATGGTAATTTTGGTCACATTGAGGCTTTAAAAAGTAGTTATTCAACATGAGGCACAATCCAAATGACATTTTGAATCAATTTTTCTAAAGTCCAATAAATCAATTTTCTGATGAAAAACGATGACCCGTGGCCTGTCGACCTTTCTCCAGATGGTCAGAAATGGTAATTTTTTAATGTTTAATTTTTTGACTGTAAATGACTATTGCTTGTGAATTATCACTTTTGGAACTAAATTAAGTGAGTTTAGAGTCATTTTAATGCCTGAGATTGGTCGAAATAGCAGCTTCTGAGTAGGAAAAAAGTCTCTAAAAATGGCAATTTTGGTCACATTGAGGCTTTAAAAAGTAGTTATTCAACATGAGGCACAATCCAAATGACATTTTGAATACTTTTTTCTACAGTGCAAAAAATCAATTTTCTGATGAAAAACGATGACCCGTGACCTGTCGAAGTGTCTCCAGATGGTCAGAAATAGTAATTTTTTAATGTTAATTTTTTTTACTGTAAATGACTATTGCTTGTGAATAATCACTTTTGGAACTAAATTAAGTGAGTTTAGAGTCATTTTAATGCCTGAAATTGGTCGAAATAGAAGCTTCTGAGTAGGATAAAAAGTCTGTAAAATTGGCAATTTGATCACATTGAGGCCTTAAAAAGTAGTTATTCAACATGAGGCACAATCCAAATGGCATTTTTAATCAATTTTTCTACAATCCAAAAAATCAATTTTCTGATGAAAAACGATGACCCGTGACCTGTCGAACTTTCTCCAAATGGTCAGAAATGATAATTTTTTAATGTTTAATTTTTTTACTCTAAATGAATATTGAATGTTAATTAGAACTCTTGGAACTAAAATAAGTGTGTTTAGAGTCATTTTAATGCCTGAAATTGGTCGAAATAGAAGCTTCTGAGTAAGAGAAAAAGTCTGTAAAAATGGCAATTTTGGTCACATTGAGGCTATAAAAAGTAGTTATTCAACATGAGGCACAATCCAAATGACATTTTGAATCTATTTTTCTACAGTCAAAAAAATCAATTTTCTGATGAAAAATGATGACCCGTGACCTGTCGAACTTTCTCCAAATGGTCAGAAATGATAATTTTTTAATGTTTAATTTTTTGACTGTAAATGAATATTGAATGTGAATTAGAACTCTTGTAACTAAAATAAGTGTGTTCAGAGTCATTGTAATGCCTGAAATTGGTCGGAATAGAAAAATCTGAGTAGGAGAAAAAGTCTGTAAAAATGGCAATTTTGGTCACATTGAGGCTATAAAAAGTAGTTATTCAACATGAGGCACAATCCAAATGACATGTTGAATACATTTTTCCACAGTCCAAAAAATCAATTTTCTGATAGAAAATGATGACCCGTGACCTGTCAAACTTTCTCCAAATGGTCAGAAATAATATTTTCTAATGTTTAATTTTTTGACTGTAAATGAATATTGAATGTGAATTAGAACTCTTGGAACTAAAATAAGTGTGTTTAGAGTCATTTTAATGCCTGAAATTGGTCGAAATAGAAGCTTCTGAGTACGAGAAAAAGTCTGTAAAAATGACAATTTTGGTCACATTGAGGATATAATAAGAAGTTATTCAACATGAGGCACAATCTAAATGACATTTTGAATACATTTTTCTACAGTCCAAAAAATCAATTTTGTGATGAAAAACGATGACCCGTGGACCTGTCGAACTTTCTCCAAATGGTCAGAAATGATAATTTTTTAATGTTTAATTTTTTGACTGTAAATGAATATTGAATGTGAATTAGAACTTTTGGTACTTAAATAAGTGTGTTTAGAGTAATTTTAATGCCTGAAATTGGTCGAAATAGAAGCCTCTGAGTAGGAGAAACAGTCTGTAAAAATGGCAATTTTGGTCACATTGAGGCTATAAAAAGTAGTTATTCAACATGAGGCACAATCCAAATGACATTTTGAATCAATTTTTCTACAGTAAAAAAAAAATCAATTTTCTGATGAAAAACGATGACCCGTGACCTGTCGAACTTTCTCCAAATGGTCAGAAATGATCATTTTTTAATGTTTAATTTTTTGACTGTAAATGAATATTGAATGTGAATTAGAACTCTTGGAACTAAAATAAGTGTGTTTAGAGTCATTTTAATGCCTGAAATTGGTTGAAATAGAAGCTTCTGAGTAGGAGAAAAAGTCTGTAAAAATGGCAATTTTGGTCTCTTTGAGGCTATAAAAAGTAGTTATTCAACATGAGACACAATCCAAATGACATCTTGAATCAATTTTTCTACAGTCCAAAAAATCAATTTACTGATGAAAAACAATGACTCGTGACCTGTCGAACTTTCTCCAAATGGTCAGAAATGATAATTTTATAATGTTTAATTTTTTGACTGTAAATAAATATTTTATGTGAATTAGAACTCTTGGAACTAAAATAAGTGTGTTTAGAGTCATTTTAATGCCTGAAATTGGTCGAAATAGAAGCCTCTGAGTAGGAGAAACAGTCTGTAAAAATAGCAATTTTGGTCACATTGAGGCTATAAAAATTAGTTATTCAACATGAGGCACAATCCAAATGACATGTTGAATAAATTTTTCTACAGTCCAAAAAATCAATTTTCTGATGAAAAACGATGACCCATGACCTGTCGAACTTTCTCCAAATGGTCAGAAATGATAATCTTTTTAACGTTTAATTTTTTGACTGTGAATGAATATTGAATGTTAATTAGAACTCTTGGAACTAAAATAAGTGTGTTTAGAGTCATTTTAATGCCTGAAATTGGTCGAAATAGAAGCTTCTGAGTAAGAGAAAAAGTCAGTAAAAATGGCAATTTTGGTCACATTGAGGCTATAAAAAGTAGTTATTCAACATGAGGCACAATCCAAATGACATGTTGAATAAATTTTTCCCCAGTGCAAAAAATCAATTTTCTGATGAAAAACGATGACCCGTGACCTGTCGAACTTTCTCCAAATGGTCAGAAATGATAATTTTTTAATGTTTAATTTTTTTACTGTAAATGAACATTGAATGTGAATTAGAACTCTTGGAACTAAAATAAGTGTGTTTAGAGTCATTTTAATACCTGAAATTGGTCGAAATAGAAGCCTCTGAGTAGGAGAAACAGTCTGTAAAAATAGCAATTTTGGTCACATTGAGGCTATAAAAATTAGTTATTCAACATGAGGCACAATCCAAATGACATGTTGAATAAATTTTTCTACAGTGCAAAAAATCAATTTTCTGATGAAAAACGATGACCCATGACCTGTCGAACTTTCTCCAAATGCTCAGAAATTATAATCTTTTTAACGTTTAATTTTTTGACTGTGAATGAATATTGAATGTTAATTAGAACTCTTGGAACTAAAATAAGTGTGTTTAGAGTCATTTTAATGCCTGAAATTGGTCGAAAAAGAAGCTTCTGAGTAAGAGAAAAAGTCTGTAAAAATGGCAATTTTGGTCACATTGAGGCTATAAAAAGTAGTTATTCAACATGAGGCACAATCCAAATGACATTTTGAATCTATTTTTCTACAGTCAAAAAAATCAATTTTCTGATGAAAAATGATGACCCGTGACCTGTCGAACTTTCTCCAAATGGTCAGAAATGATAATTTTTTAATGTTTAATTTTTTGACTGTAAATGAATATTGAATGTGAATTAGAACTCTTGTAACTAAAATAAGTGTGTTCAGAGTCATTGTAATGCCTGAAATTGGTCGGAATAGAAAAATCTGACTAGGAGAAAAAGTCTGTAAAAATGGCAATTTTGGTCACATTGAGGCTATTAAAAGTAGTTATTCAACATGAGGCACAATCCAAATGACATGTTGAATACATTTTTCCACAGTCCAAAAAATCAATTTTCTGATGGAAAATGATGACCCGTGACCTGTCAAACTTTCTCCAAATGGTCAGAAATAATATTGTCTAATGTTTAATTTTTTGACTGTAAATGAATATTGAATGTGAATTAGAACTCTTGGAACTAAAATAAGTGTGTTTAGAGTCATTTTAATGCCTGAAATTGGTCGAAATAGAAGCTTCTGAGTACGAGAAAAAGTCTGTAAAAATGACAATTTTGGTCACATTGAGGATATAATAAGAAGTTATTCAACATGAGGCACAATCTAAATGACATTTTGAATACATTTTTCTACAGTCCAAAAAATCAATTTTCTGATGAAAAATGATGACCCGTGACCTGTCGAACTTTCTCCAAATGGTCAGAAATGATAATTTTTTAATGTTTAATTTTTTGACTGTAAATGAATATTGAATGTGAATTAGAACTTTTGGAACTAAAATAAGTGTGTTTAGAGTAATTTTAATGCCTGAAATTGGTCGAAATAGAAGCCTCTGAGTAGGAGAAACAGTCTGTAAAAATGGCAATTTTGGTCACATTGAGGCTATAAAAAGTAGTTATTCAACATGAGGCACAATCCAAATGACATTTTGAATCAATTTTTCTACAGTAAAAAACAAATCAATTTTCTGATGAAAAACGATGACCAGTCGAACTTTCTCCAAATGGTCAGAAATAATAATTTTCTAATGTTTAATTTTTTGACTGTAAATGAATATTGAATGTGAATTAGAACTCTTGTAACTAAAATAAGTGTGTTTAGAGTCATTTTAATGCCTGAAATTGGTCGAAATAGAAGCTTCTGAGTAAGAGAAAAAGTCTGTAAAAATGGCAATTTTGGTCACATTGAGGCTATAAAAAGTAGTTATTCAACATGAGGCACAATCCAAATGACATGTTGAATAAATTTTTCCCCAGTGCAAAAAATCAATTTTCTGATGAAAAACGATGACCCGTGACCTGTCGAACTTTCTCCAAATGGTCAGAAATGATAATTTTTTAATGTTTAATTTTTTTACTCTAAATGAATATTGAATGTTAATTAGAACTCTTGGAACTAAAATAAGTGTGTTTAGAGTCATTTTAATGCCTGAAATTGGTCGAAATAGAAGCTTCTGAGTAAGAGAAAAAGTCTGTAAAAATGGCAATTTTGGTCACATTGAGGCTATAAAAAGTAGTTATTCAACATGAGGCACAATCCAAATGACATTTTGAATCTATTTTTCTACAGTCAAAAAAATCAATTTTCTGATGAAAAATGATGACCCGTGACCTGTCGAACTTTCTCCAAATGGTCAGAAATGATAATTTTTTAATGTTTAATTTTTTGACTGTAAATGAATATTGAATGTGAATTAGAACTCTTGTAACTAAAATAAGTGTGTTCAGAGTCATTGTAATGCCTGAAATTGGTCGGAATAGAAAAATCTGAGTAGGAGAAAAAGTCTGTAAAAATGGCAATTTTGGTCACATTGAGGCTATAAAAAGTAGTTATTCAACATGAGGCACAATCCAAATGACATGTTGAATACATTTTTCCACAGTCCAAAAAATCAATTTTCTGATAGAAAATGATGACCCGTGACCTGTCAAACTTTCTCCAAATGGTCAGAAATAATATTTTCTAATGTTTAATTTTTTGACTGTAAATGAATATTGAATGTGAATTAGAACTCTTGGAACTAAAATAAGTGTGTTTAGAGTCATTTTAATGCCTGAAATTGGTCGAAATAGAAGCTTCTGAGTACGAGAAAAAGTCTGTAAAAATGACAATTTTGGTCACATTGAGGATATAATAAGAAGTTATTCAACATGAGGCACAATCTAAATGACATTTTGAATACATTTTTCTACAGTCCAAAAAATCAATTTTGTGATGAAAAACGATGACCCGTGGACCTGTCGAACTTTCTCCAAATGGTCAGAAATGATAATTTTTTAATGTTTAATTTTTTGACTGTAAATGAATATTGAATGTGAATTAGAACTTTTGGTACTTAAATAAGTGTGTTTAGAGTAATTTTAATGCCTGAAATTGGTCGAAATAGAAGCCTCTGAGTAGGAGAAACAGTCTGTAAAAATGGCAATTTTGGTCACATTGAGGCTATAAAAAGTAGTTATTCAACATGAGGCACAATCCAAATGACATTTTGAATCAATTTTTCTACAGTCAAAAAAAAATCAATTTTCTGATGAAAAACGATGACCCGTGACCTGTCGAACTTTCTCCAAATGGTCAGAAATGATCATTTTTTAATGTTTAATTTTTTGACTGTAAATGAATATTGAATGTGAATTAGAACTCTTGGAACTAAAATAAGTGTGTTTAGAGTCATTTTAATGCCTGAAATTGGTTGAAATAGAAGCTTCTGAGTAGGAGAAAAAGTCTGTAAAAATGGCAATTTTGGTCTCTTTGAGGCTATAAAAAGTAGTTATTCAACATGAGACACAATCCAAATGACATCTTGAATCAATTTTTCTACAGTCCAAAAAATCAATTTACTGATGAAAAACGATGACTCGTGACCTGTCGAACTTTCTCCAAATGGTCAGAAATGATAATTTTATAATGTTTAATTTTTTGACTGTAAATAAATATTTTATGTGAATTAGAACTCTTGGAACTAAAATAAGTGTGTTTAGAGTCATTTTAATGCCTGAAATTGGTCGAAATAGAAGCCTCTGAGTAGGAGAAACAGTCTGTAAAAATAGCAATTTTGGTCACATTGAGGCTATAAAAATTAGTTATTCAACATGAGGCACAATCCAAATGACATGTTGAATAAATTTTTCTACAGTCCAAAAAATCAATTTTCTGATGAAAAACGATGACCCATGACCTGTCGAACTTTCTCCAAATGGTCAGAAATGATAATCTTTTTAACGTTTAATTTTTTGACTGTGAATGAATATTGAATGTTAATTAGAACTCTTGGAACTAAAATAAGTGTGTTTAGAGTCATTTTAATGCCTGAAATTGGTCGAAATAGAAGCTTCTGAGTAAGAGAAAAAGTCAGTAAAAATGGCAATTTTGGTCACATTGAGGCTATAAAAAGTAGTTATTCAACATGAGGCACAATCCAAATGACATGTTGAATAAATTTTTCCCCAGTGCAAAAAATCAATTTTCTGATGGAAAATGATGACCCGTGACCTGTCAAACTTTCTCCAAATGGTCAGAAATAATATTGTCTAATGTTTAATTTTTTGACTGTAAATGAATATTGCTTGTGAATTATCACTTTTGGAACTAAATTAAGTGAGTTTAGAGTCATTTTAATGCCTGAAATTGGTCGAAATAGAAGCTTCTGAGTAGGAGAAAAAGTCTGTAAAAATGGCAATTTTGGTCACATTGAGGCTTTAAAAAGGAGATATTCAACATGAGGCACAATCCAAATGATATTTTGAATCAATTTTTCTACAGTCCAAAAAATCCATTTTCTGATGAAAAACGATGACCCGTGCCGTGACCTGTCGAACTGTTTCCAGATGGTCAGAAATGGTAATTTTTTAATGTTTAAATATTTTGACTGTAAATGACTATTGCTTGTGAATTATCACTTTTGGAACTAAATTAAGTGAGTGTAAAGTCATTTTAATGCCTGAAATTGGTCGAAATAGAACCTTCTGAGTAGGATAAAAAGTCTGTAAAAATGGCAATTTTGGTCACATTGAGGCCTTAAAAAGTAGTTATTCAACATGAGGCACAATCCAAATGGCATTTTGAATCAATTTTCCTACAATCCAAAAAATCAATTTTCTGATGAAAAACGATGACTCGTGACCTGTCGAACTGTCTCCAAATGGTCAGAAATGGTAATTTTTTAATGTTTAATTTTTTGACTGTAAATGACTATTGCTTGTGGATTATCACTTTTGGAACTAAATTAAGTGAGTGTAGAGTCATTTTAATGCCTGAAATTGGTCGAAATAGCAGCTTTTGAGTAGGATAAAAAGTCTGTAAAATTGGCAATTTTGGTCACATTGAGGCTTTAAAAAGTAGTTATTCAACATGAGGCACAATCCAAATGACATTTTGAATAAATTTTTCTACAATCCAAAAAATCAATTTTCTGATGAAAAACGATGACCCGTGACCTGTCGAAGTGTCTCCAGATGGTCAGAAATGGTAATTTTTTTATGTTAAGTTTTTTTTAATGTAAATGTCTATTGCTTGTGAATTATCACTTTTGGAACTAAATTAAGTGAGTTTAGAGTCATTTTAATGCCTGAAATTGGTCGAAATAGAAGCATCTGAGTAGGATAAAAAGTCTGTAAAAATGGTAATTTTGGTCACATTGAGGCTTTAAAAAGTAGTTATTCAACATGAGGCACAATCCAAATGACATTTTGAATCAATTTTTCTAAAGTCCAATAAATCAATTTTCTGATGAAAAACGATGACCCGTGGCCTGTCGACCTTTCTCCAGATGGTCAGAAATGGTAATTTTTTAATGTTTAATTTTTTGACTGTAAATGACTATTGCTTGTGAATTATCACTTTTGGAACTAAATTAAGTGAGTTTAGAGTCATTTTAATGCCTGAGATTGGTCGAAATAGCAGCTTCTGAGTAGGAAAAAAGTCTCTAAAAATGGCAATTTTGGTCACATTGAGGCTTTAAAAAGTAGTTATTCAACATGAGGCACAATCCAAATGACATTTTGAATACTTTTTTCTACAGTGCAAAAAATCAATTTTCTGATGAAAAACGATGACCCGTGACCTGTCGAAGTGTCTCCAGATGGTCAGAAATAGTAATTTTTTAATGTTAATTTTTTTTACTGTAAATGACTATTGCTTGTGAATAATCACTTTTGGAACTAAATTAAGTGAGTTTAGAGTCATTTTAATGCCTGAAATTGGTCGAAATAGAAGCTTCTGAGTAGGATAAAAAGTCTGTAAAATTGGCAATTTTGGTCACATTGAGGCCTTAAAAAGTAGTTATTCAACATGAGGCACAATCCAAATGGCATTTTTAATCAATTTTTCTACAATCCAAAAAATCAATTTTCTGATGAAAAACGATGACTCGTGACCTGTCGAACTGTCTCCAAATTGTCAGAAATGGTAATTTTTTAATGTTGAATTTTTTGACTGTAAATGACAATTGCTTGTGAATTATCACTTTTGAAACTAAATTAAGTGAGTTTAGAGTCATTTTAATGCCTGAAATTGGTCAAAATAGAAGCTTCTGAGTAGGAGAAAAAGTCTGTAAAAATGTCAATTTGGGTCACATTGAGGCTTTAAAAAGTAGTTATTCAACATGAGGCACAATCCAAATGACATTTTGAATACATTTTTCTACAGTACAAAAAATCAATTTTCTGATGAAAAACGATGACCCGTGACCTGTCGAACTGTCTCCAGACGGTCCGAAATGGTAATTTTTTAATGTTTAATTTTTTGACTGTAAATGACTATTGCTTGTGAATTATCACTTTTTGAACTAAATTAAGTGAGTTTAGAGTCATTTTAATGCCTGAAATTGGTCAAAATAGAAGCTTCTGAGTAGGAGAAAAAGTCTGTAAAAATGGCAAATTTGGTCACATTGAGGTGTTAAAAAGTAGTTATTCAACATGAGGCACAATCCAAATGACATTTTGAATCAATTTTTCTACACTCCAAAAAATCAATTTTCAGATGAAAAACAATGACCCGTGACCTGTCAAACTTTCTCCAGATTGTAAGAAATGGTAATTTTTTAATGTTTAATTTTTTGACTGTAAATGACAATTGCATGTGAATTATCACTTTTGGAAATAAAATAAGTGTGTTTAGAGTCATTTTAATGCCTGAAATTGGTCGAAATGGAAGCTTCTAAGTAGGAGTAAAAATGGCAATTTTGGTCACATTGAGGCTTTAAAAAGTAGTTATTCAACATGAGGCACATTCCAAATTACATTTTGAATCAATTTTCCTACAGTCCAAAAAATAAATTTTCTGATGACAAACGATGACAAGTGACCTGTTGAACTTTCTCCAGATGGTCAGAAATGGTAATTTTTTAATGTTTAAGTTTTTGGACTGTCAATGACAATTGCATGTGAATTATCACTTTTGGAACTAAAATAAGTGTGTTTAGAGTCATTTTAATGCCTGAAATTGGTTAAAATAGAAGCTTCTGAGAAGGAGAAAAAGTCTGTAAAAATGGAAATTTTGGTCACTTTTGGAACTAAATTATTTGAGTTTAGAGTCATTTTAATGCCTGAAATTAGTCGAAATAGAAGCTTCTGAGTAGGATTAACCGTCTGTAAAAATGGCAATTTTGGTCACATTGAGGTTTTAAAAAGTAGCTATTCAACATGAGGCACAATCAAAATGACATTTTGAATCGATTTTTCTATAGTCCAAAAAATAAATTTTCTGATGAAAAACGATGACCTGTGACCTTTCGAACTGTCTCCAGATGGTCAGAAATGAAATTTTTTTAATGTTTAATTCTTTGACTGTAAATGACTATTGCTTGTGAATTTTCACTTTTGGAACTAAATTAAGTGAGTTTAGAGTCATTTTAATGCCTGAAATTGGTCGAAATAGAAGCTTCTGAGTAGGAGAACAAGTCTGTAAAAATGGCAATTTTGGTCAAATTGAGGTTTTAAAAAGTAGTTATTCAACATGAGGCACAATCCAAATGACATTTTGAATCAATTTTTCTACACTCCAAAAAATCAATTTTCTGATGAAAAACAATGACCCGTGACCTGTCGAACTGTCTCCAGATGGTCAGAAATAGTAATTTTGTAATGTTAAATTTTTTTTACTGTAAATGACTATTGCTTGTGGATTATCACTTTTGGAACTAAATTAGGTGAGTTTAGAGTCATTTTAATGCCTGAAATTGGTTGAAATAGAAGCTTCTGAGTAGGATAAAAAGTCTGTAAAATTGGCAATTTTGGTCACATTGAGGCCTTAAAAAGTAGTTATTCAACATGAGGCACAATCCAAATGGCATTTTTAATCAATTTTTCTACAATCCAAAAAATCAATTTTCTGATGAAAAACGATGACTCGTGACCTGTCGAACTGTCTCCAAATGGTAAGAAATGGTAATTTTTTAATGTTGAATTTTTTGACTGTAAATGACTATTGCTTGTGAATTATCACTTTTGGAACTAAATTAAGTGAGTTTAGAGTCATTTTAATGCCTGAAATTGGTCGAAATAGAAGCTTCTGAGTAGGAGAAAAAGTCTGTAAAAATGTCAATTTTGGTCACATTGAGGCTTTAAAAAGTAGTTATTCAACATGAGGCACAATCCAAATGACATTTTGAATACATTTTTCTACAGTACAAAAAATCAATTTTCTGATGAAAAACGATGACCCGTGACCTGTCGAACTGTCTCCAGACGGTCCGAAATGGTAATTTTTTAATGTTTAATTTTTTGACTGTAAATGACTATTGCTTGTGAATTATCACTTTTTGAACTAAATTAAGTGAGTTTAGAGTCATTTTAATGCCTGAAATTGGTCAAAATAGAAGCTTCTGAGTAGGAGAAAAAGTCTGTAAAAATGGCAAATTTGGTCACATTGAGGTATTAAAAAGTAGTTATTCAACATGAGGCACAATCCAAATGACATTTTGAATCAATTTTTCTACACTCCAAAAAATCAATTTTCTGATGAAAAACAATGACCCGTGACCTGTCAAACTTTCTCCAGATTGTAAGAAATGGTAATTTTTTAATGTTTAATTTTTTGACTGTGAATGACAATTGCATGTGAATTATCACTTTTGGAAATAAAATAAGTGTGTTTAGAGTCCTTTTAATGCCTGAAATTGGTCGAAATGGAAGCTTCTAAGTAGGAGTAAAAATGGCAATTTTGGTCACATTGAGGCTTTAAAAAGTAGTTATTCAACATGAGGCACATTCCAAATTACATTTTGAATCAATTTTCCTACAGTCCAAAAAATAAATTTTCTGATGACAAACGATGACAAGTGACCTGTTGAACTTTCTCCAGATGGCCAGAAATGGTAATTTTTTAAAGTTTAAGTTTTTTGACTGTCAATGACAATTGCATGTGAATTATCACTTTTGGAATTAAAATAAGTGTGTTTAGAGTCATTTTAATGCCTGAAATTGGTTAAAATAGAAGCTTCTGAGAAGGAGAAAAAGTCTGTAAAAATGGAAATTTTGGTCACTTTTGGAACTAAATTATTTGAGTTTAGAGTCATTTTAATGCCTGAAATTGGTCGAAATAGAAGCTTCTGAGTAGGATTAACCGTCTGTAAAAATGGCAATTTTGGTCACATTGAGGTTTTAAAAAGTAGCTATTCAACATGAGGCACAATCAAAATGACATTTTGAATCGATTTTTCTATAGTCCAAAAAATAAATTTTCTGATGAAAAACGATGACCTGTGACCTGTCGAACTGTCTCCAGATGGTCAGAAATGAAATTTTTTTAATGTTTAATTCTTTGACTGTAAATGACTATTGCTTGTGAATTTTCACTTTTGGAACTAAATTAAGTGAGTTTAGAGTCATTTTAATGCCTGAAATTGGTCGAAATAGAAGCTTCTGAGTAGGAGAACAAGTCTGTAAAAATGGCAATTTTGGTCAAATTGAGGTTTTAAAAAGTAGTTATTCAACATGAGGCACAATCCAAATGACATTTTGAATCAATTTTTCTACACTCCAAAAAATCAATTTTCTGATGAAAAACAATGACCCGTGACCTGTCGAACTGTCTCCAGATGGTCAGAAATAGTAATTTTGTAATGTTAAACTTTTTTTACTGTAAATGACTATTGCTTGTGGATTATCACTTTTGGAACTAAATTAGGTGAGTTTAGAGTCATTTTAATGCCTGAAATTGGTTGAAATAGAAGCTTCTGAGTAGGAGAAAAAGTCTGTAAAAATGGCAATTTTGGTCACATTGAGGCTTTAAAAAGTAGTTATTCAACATGAGGGACAATCCAAATGACATTTTTAATACATTTTTCTACAGTACAAAAAATCAATTTTCTGATGAAAAACGATGACCCGTGACCTGTCGAACTGTCTCCAGACGGTCAGAAATGGTAATTTTTTAATGTTTAATTTTTTGACTGTAAATGACTATTGCTTGTGAATTATCACTTTTGGAACTAAATTAAGTGAGTTTAGAGTCATTTTAATGCCTGAAATTGGTCAAAATAGAAGCTTCTGAGTAGGAGAAAAAGTCTGTAAAAATGGCAATTTTGGTCACATTGAGGTTTTAAAAAGTAGTTATTCAACATGAGGCACAATCCAAATGACATTTTGAATCAATTTTTCTACACTCCAAAAAATCAATTTTCTGATGAAATACAATGACCCGTGACCTGTCGAACTGTTTCCAGATGGTCAGAAATGGTAATTTTTTAATGTTTAATTTTTTGACTGTAAATGACTATTGCTTGTGGATTATCACTTTTGGAACTAAATTAAGTGAGTTTAGAGTCATTTTAATGCCTGAAATTGGTGGAAATAGAAGCTTCTGAGTAGGAGAAAAAGTCTGTAAAAATGTCAATTTTGGTCACATTGAGGTTTTAAAAAGTAGCTATTCAACATGAGGCACAATCCAAATGACATTTTGAATCAATTTTTAAACACTCCAAAAAATCAATTTTCTGATGAAAAACAATGACCCGTGACCTGTCGAACTGTCTCCAGATGGTCAGAAATAGTAATTTTTTAATGTTAATTTTTTTTTACTGTAAATGACTATTGCTTGTGAATTATCACTTTTGGAACTAAATTAAGTGAGTTTAGAGTCATTTTAATGCCTGAAATTGGTCAAAATAGAAGCTTCTGAGTAGGAGAAAAAGTCTGTAAAAATGGCAATTTTGGTCACATTGAGGTTTTAAAAAGTAGTTATTCAACACGAGGCACAATCCAAATGACATTTTGAATCAATTTTTCTACACTCCAAAAAATCAATTTTCTGATGAAATACAATGACCCGTGACCTGTCGAACTGTTTCCAGATGGTCAGAAATGGTAATTTTTTAATGTTTAATTTTTTTACTGTAAATGCTTATTGCTTGTGAATTATCACTTTTGGAACTAAATTAAGTGAGTGTAGAGT
This sequence comes from Triturus cristatus, assembly GCF_964204655.1. Classification (NCBI taxonomy): domain Eukaryota; kingdom Metazoa; phylum Chordata; class Amphibia; order Caudata; family Salamandridae; genus Triturus; species Triturus cristatus. Next base: position 471,413,829 of record NC_140592.1, read on the forward strand.
CATTTTAATGCCTGAAATTGGTCGAAATAGAAGCTTCTGAGTAGGAGAAAAAGTCTGTAAAAATGTCAATTTTGGTCACATTGAGGCTTTAAAAAGTAGTTATTCAACATGAGGCACAATCCAAATGACATTTTGAATACATTTTTCTACAGTACAAAAAATCAATTTTGTGATGAAAAACGATGACCCGTGACCTGTCGAACTGTCTCCAGACGGTCCGAAATGGTAATTTTTTAATGTTTAATTTTTTGACTGTAAATGACTATTGCTTGTGAATTATCACTTTTTGAACTAAATTAAGTGAGTTTAGAGTCATTTTAATGCCTGAAATTGGTCAAAATAGAAGCTTCTGAGTAGGAGAAAAAGTCTGTAAAAATGGCAAATTTGGTCACATTGAGGTGTTAAAAAGTAGTTATTCAACATGAGGCACAATCCAAATGACATTTTGAATCAATTTTTCTACACTCCAAAAAATCAATTTTCTGATGAAAAACAATGACCCGTGACCTGTCAAACTTTCTCCAGATTGTAAGAAATGGTAATTTTTTAATGTTTAATTTTTTGACTGTAAATGACAATTGCATGTGAATTATCACTTTTGGAAATAAAATAAGTGTGTTTAGAGTCATTTTAATGCCTGAAATTGGTCGAAATGGAAGCTTCTAAGTAGGAGTAAAAATGGCAATTTTGGTCACATTGAGGCTTTAAAAAGTAGTTATTCAACATGAGGCACATTCCAAATTACATTTTGAATCAATTTTCCTACAGTCCAAAAAATAAATTTTCTGATGACAAACGATGACAAGTGACCTGTTGAACTTTCTCCAGATGGTCAGAAATGGTAATTTTTTAATGTTTAAGTTTTTTGACTGTCAATGACAATTGCATGTGAATTATCACTTTTGGAACTAAAATAAGTGTGTTTAGAGTCATTTTAATGCCTGAAATTGGTTAAAATAGAAGCTTCTGAGAAGGAGAAAAAGTCTGTAAAAATGGAAATTTTGGTCACTTTTGGAACTAAATTATTTGAGTTTAGACTCATTTTAATGCCTGAAATTGGTCGAAATAGAAGCTTCTGAGTAGGATTAACCGTCTGTAAAAATGGCAATTTTGGTCACATTGAGGTTTTAAAAAGTAGCTATTCAACATGAGGCACAATCAAAATGACATTTTGAATCGATTTTTCTATAGTCCAAAAAATAAATTTTCTGATGAAAAACGATGACCTGTGACCTGTCGAACTGTCTCCAGATGGTCAGAAATGAATTTTTTTTAATGTTTAATTCTTTGACTGTAAATGACTATTGCTTGTGAATTTTCACTTTTGGAACTAAATTAAGTGAGTTTAGAGTCATTTTAATGCCTGAAATTGGTCGAAATAGAAGCTTCTGAGTAGGAGAACAAGTCTGTAAAAATGGCAATTTTGGTCAAATTGAGGTTTTAAAAAGTAGTTATTCAACATGAGGCACAATCCAAATGACATTTTGAATCAATTTTTCTACACTCCAAAAAATCAATTTTCTGATGAAAAACAATGACCCGTGACCTGTCGAACTGTCTCCAGATGGTCAGAAATAGTAATTTTGTAATGTTAATTTTTTTTTACTGTAAATGACTATTGCTTGTGGATTATCACTTTTGGAACTAAATTAGGTGAGTTTAGAGTCATTTTAATGCCTGAAATTGGTTGAAATAGAAGCTTCTGAGTAGGAGAAAAAGTCTGTAAAATTGGCAATTTTGGTCACATTGAGGCCTTAAAAAGTAGTTATTCAACATGAGGCACAATCCAAATGGCATTTTTAATCAATTTTTCTACAATCCAAAAAATCAATTTTCTGATGAAAAACGATGACTCGTGACCTGTCGAACTGTCTCCAAATGGTCAGAAATGGTAATTTTTTAATGTTGAATTTTTTGACTGTAAATGACTATTGCTTGTGAATTATCACTTTTGGAACTAAATTAAGTGAGTTTAGAGTCATTTTAATGCCTGAAATTGGTTGAAATAGAAGCTTCTGAGTAGGAGAAAAAGTCTGTAAAATTGGCAATTTTGGTCACATTGAGGCTTTAAAAAGTAGTTATTCAACATGAGGCACAATCCAAATGACATTTTGAATACATTTTTCTACAGTACAAAAAATCAATTTTCTGATGAAAAACGATGACCCGTGACCTGTCGAACTGTCTCCAGACGGTCCGAAATGGTAATTTTTTAATGTTTAATTTTTTGACTGTAAATGACTATTGCTTGTGAATTATCACTTTTTGAACTAAATTAAGTGAGTTTAGAGTCATTTTAATGCCTGAAATTGGTCAAAATAGAAGCTTCTGAGTAGGAGAAAAAGTCTGTAAAAATGGCAAATTTGGTCACATTGAGGTGTTAAAAAGTAGTTATTCAACATGAGGCACAATCCAAATGACATTTTGAATCAATTTTTCTACACTCCAAAAAATCAATTTTCTGATGAAAAACAATGACCCGTGACCTGTCGAACTGTCTCCAGATGGTCAGAAATGAAATTTTTTTAATCTTTAATGCTTAGACTGTAAATGGCTATTGCTTGTGAATTTTCACTTTTGGAACTAAATTAAGTGAGTTAAGAGTCATTTTAATGCCTGAAATTGGTCGAAATAGAAGCTTCTGAGTAGGATTAACCGTCTGTAAAAATGGCAATTTTGGTCACATTGAGGTTTTAAAAAGTAGTTATTCAACATGAGGCACAATCCAAATGAAATTTTGAATCAATCTTTAAACACTCCAAAAAATCAATTTTCTGATGAAAAACAATGACCCGTGACCTGTCGAACTTTCTCCAGATGATCAGAAATAGTAATTTTTTAATGTTAAATTTTTTTTACTGTAAATGACTATTGCTTGTGAATTATCAATTTTGGAACTAAATTAAGTGAGTTTAGAGTCATTTTAATGCCTGAAATTGGTCAAAATAGAAGCTTCTGAGTAGGAGAAAAAGTCTGTAAAAATGGCAATTTTGGTCACATTGAGGTTTTAAAAAGTAGTTATTCAACATGAGGCACAATCCAAATGACATTTTGAATCAATTTTTCTACACTCCAAAAAATCAATTTTCTGATGAAATACAATGACCCGTGACCTGTCGAACTGTTTCCAGATGGTCAGAAATGGTAATTTTTTAATGTTTAATTTTTTTACTGTAAATGCTTATTGCTTGTGAATTATCACTTTTGGAACTAAATTAAGTGAGTTTAGAGTCATTTTAATGCCTGAAATTGGTCGAAATAGAAGCTTCTGAGTAGGAGAACAAGTCTGTAAAAATGGCAATTTTGGTCACATTGAGGTGTTAAAAAGTAGTTATTCAACATGAGGCACAATCCAAATGACATTTTGAATCAATTTTTCTACACTCCAAAAAATCAATTTTCTGATGAAAAACAATGACCCGTGACCTGTTGAACTGTCTCCAGATGGTCAGAAATAGTCATTTTTTAATGTTAATTTTTTTTACTGTAAATGACTATTGCTTGTGAATAATCACTTTTGGAACTAAATTAAGTGAGTTTAGAGTCATTTTAATGCCTGAAATTGGTCGAAATTGAAGCTTCTGAGTAGGATAAAAAGTCTGTAAAATTGGCAATTTTGGTCACATTGAGGCCTTAAAAAGTAGTTATTCAACATGAGGCACAATCCAAATGGCATTTTTAATCAATTTTTCTACAATCCAAAAAATCAATTTTCTGATGAAAAACGATGACTCGTGACCTGTCGAACTGTCTCCAAATGGTCAGAAATGGTAATTTTTTAATGTTTAATTTTTTGACTGTAAATGACTATTGCTTGTGAATTATCACTTTTGGAACTAAATTAAGTGAGTTTAGAGTCATTTTAATGCCTGAAATTGGTCAAAATAGAAGCTTCTGAGTAGGAGAAAAAGTCTGTAAAAATGGCAATTTTGGTCACATTGAGGTTTTAAAAAGTAGTTATTCAACATGAGGCACAATCCAAATGACATTTTGAATCAATTTTTCTACACTCCAAAAAATCAATTTTCTGATGAAATACAATGACCCGTGACCTGTCGAACTGTTTCCAGATGGTCAGAAATGGTAATTTTTTAATGTTTAATTTTTTGACTGTAAATGACTATTGCTTGTGGATTATCACTTTTGGAACTAAATTAAGTGAGTTTAGAGTCATTTTAATGCCTGAAATTGGTGGAAATAGAAGCTTCTGAGTAGGAGAAAAAGTCTGTAAAAATGTCAATTTTGGTCACATTGAGGTTTTAAAAAGTAGCTATTCAACATGAGGCACAATCCAAATGACATTTTGAATCAATTTTTAAACACTCCAAAAAATCAATTTTCTGATGAAAAACAATGACCCGTGACCTGTCGAACTGTCTCCAGATGGTCAGAAATAGTAATTTTTTAATGTTAATTTTTTTTACTGTAAATGACTATTGCTTGTGAATTATCACTTTTGGAACTAAATTAAGTGAGTTTAGAGTCATTTTAATGCCTGAAATTGGTCAAAATAGAAGCTTCTGAGTAGGAGAAAAAGTCTGTAAAAATGGCAATTTTGGTCACATTGAGGTTTTAAAAAGTAGTTATTCAACACGAGGCACAATCCAAATGACATTTTGAATCAATTTTTCTACACTCCAAAAAATCAATTTTCTGATGAAATACAATGACCCGTGACCTGTCGAACTGTTTCCAGATGGTCAGAAATGGTAATTTTTTAATGTTTAATTTTTTTACTGTAAATGCTTATTGCTTGTGAATTATCACTTTTGGAACTAAATTAAGTGAGTGTAGAGTCATTTTAATGCCTGAAATTGGTCGAAATAGAAGCTTCTGAGTAGGAGAAAAAGTCTGTAAAAATGTCAATTTTGGTCACATTGAGGCTTTAAAAAGTAGTTATTCAACATGAGGCACAATCCAAATGACATTTTGAATACATTTTTCTACAGTACAAAAAATCAATTTTGTGATGAAAAACGATGACCCGTGACCTGTCGAACTGTCTCCAGACGGTCCGAAATGGTAATTTTTTAATGTTTAATTTTTTGACTGTAAATGACTATTGCTTGTGAATTATCACTTTTTGAACTAAATTAAGTGAGTTTAGAGTCATTTTAATGCCTGAAATTGGTCAAAATAGAAGCTTCTGAGTAGGAGAAAAAGTCTGTAAAAATGGCAAATTTGGTCACATTGAGGTGTTAAAAAGTAGTTATTCAACATGAGGCACAATCCAAATGACATTTTGAATCAATTTTTCTACACTCCAAAAAATCAATTTTCTGATGAAAAACAATGACCCGTGACCTGTCAAACTTTCTCCAGATTGTAAGAAATGGTAATTTTTTAATGTTTAATTTTTTGACTGTAAATGACAATTGCATGTGAATTATCACTTTTGGAAATAAAATAAGTGTGTTTAGAGTCATTTTAATGCCTGAAATTGGTCGAAATGGAAGCTTCTAAGTAGGAGTAAAAATGGCAATTTTGGTCACATTGAGGCTTTAAAAAGTAGTTATTCAACATGAGGCACATTCCAAATTACATTTTGAATCAATTTTCCTACAGTCCAAAAAATAAATTTTCTGATGACAAACGATGACAAGTGACCTGTTGAACTTTCTCCAGATGGTCAGAAATGGTAATTTTTTAATGTTTAAGTTTTTTGACTGTCAATGACAATTGCATGTGAATTATCACTTTTGGAACTAAAATAAGTGTGTTTAGAGTCATTTTAATGCCTGAAATTGGTTAAAATAGAAGCTTCTGAGAAGGAGAAAAAGTCTGTAAAAATGGAAATTTTGGTCACTTTTGGAACTAAATTATTTGAGTTTAGACTCATTTTAATGCCTGAAATTGGTCGAAATAGAAGCTTCTGAGTAGGATTAACCGTCTGTAAAAATGGCAATTTTGGTCACATTGAGGTTTTAAAAAGTAGCTATTCAACATGAGGCACAATCAAAATGACATTTTGAATCGATTTTTCTATAGTCCAAAAAATAAATTTTCTGATGAAAAACGATGACCTGTGACCTGTCGAACTGTCTCCAGATGGTCAGAAATGAATTTTTTTTAATGTTTAATTCTTTGACTGTAAATGACTATTGCTTGTGAATTTTCACTTTTGGAACTAAATTAAGTGAGTTTAGAGTCATTTTAATGCCTGAAATTGGTCGAAATAGAAGCTTCTGAGTAGGAGAACAAGTCTGTAAAAATGGCAATTTTGGTCAAATTGAGGTTTTAAAAAGTAGTTATTCAACATGAGGCACAATCCAAATGACATTTTGAATCAATTTTTCTACACTCCAAAAAATCAATTTTCTGATGAAAAACAATGACCCGTGACCTGTCGAACTGTCTCCAGATGGTCAGAAATAGTAATTTTGTAATGTTATTTTTTTTTTACTGTAAATGACTATTGCTTGTGGATTATCACTTTTGGAACTAAATTAGGTGAGTTTAGAGTCATTTTAATGCCTGAAATTGGTTGAAATAGAAGCTTCTGAGTAGGAGAAAAAGTCTGTAAAAATGGCAATTTTGGTCACATTGAGGCTTTAAAAAGTAGTTATTCAACATGAGGGACAATCCAAATGACATTTTTAATACATTTTTCTACAGTACAAAAAATCAATTTTCTGATGAAAAACGATGACCCGTGACCTGTCGAACTGTCTCCAGATGGTCAGAAATAGTCATTTTTTAATGTTAATTTTTTTTACTGTAAATGACTATTGCTTGTGAATAATCACTTTTGGAACTAAATTAAGTGAGTTTAGAGTCATTTTAATGCCTGAAATTGGTCGAAATAGAATCTTCTGAGTAGGATAAAAAGTCTGTAAAATTGGCAATTTTGGTCACATTGAGGCCTTAAAAAGTAGTTATTCAACATGAGGCACAATCCAAATGGCATTTTTAATCAATTTTTCTACAATCCAAAAAATCAATTTTCTGATGAAAAACGATGACTCGTGACCTGTCGAACTGTCTCCAAATGGTCAGAAATGGTAATTTTTTAATGTTGAATTTTTTGACTGTAAATGACTATTGCTTGTGAATTATCACTTTTGGAACTAAATTAAGTGAGTTTAGAGTCATTTTAATGCCTGAAATTGGTCGAAATAGAAGCTTCTGAGTAGGAGAAAAAGTCTGTAAAAATGTCAATTTTGGTCACATTGAGGCTTTAAAAAGTAGTTATTCAACATGAGGCACAATCCAAATGACATTTTGAATACATTTTTCTACAGTACAAAAAATCAATTTTCTGATGAAAAACGATGACCCGTGACCTGTCGAACTGTCTCCAGACGGTCCGAAATGGTAATTTTTTAATGTTTAATTTTTTGACTGTAAATGACTATTGCTTGTGAATTATCACTTTTTGAACTAAATTAAGTGAGTTTAGAGTCATTTTAATGCCTGAAATTGGTCAAAATAGAAGCTTCTGAGTAGGAGAAAAAGTCTGTAAAAATGGCAAATTTGGTCACATTGAGGTGTTAAAAAGTAGTTATTCAACATGAGGCACAATCCAAATGACATTTTGAATCAATTTTTCTACACTCCAAAAAATCAATTTTCTGATGAAAAACAATGACCCGTGACCTGTCGAACTGTCTCCAGATGGTCAGAAATGAAATTTTTGTAATCTTTAATGCTTAGACTGTAAATGGCTATTGCTTGTGAATTTTCACTTTTGGAACTAAATTAAGTGAGTTAAGAGTCATTTTAATGCCTGAAATTTGTCGAAATAGAAGCTTCTGAGTAGGATTAACCGTCTGTAAAAATGGCAATTTTGGTCACATTGAGGTTTTAAAAAGTAGTTATTCAACATGAGGCACAATCCAAATGAAATTTTGAATCAATTTTTAAACACTCCAAAAAATCAATTTTCTGATGAAAAACAATGACCCGTGACCTGTCGAACTTTCTCCAGATGATCAGAAATAGTAATTTTTTAATGTTAAATTTTTTTTACTGTAAATGACTATTGCTTGTGAATTATCAATTTTGGAACTAAATTAAGTGAGTTTAGAGTCATTTTAATGCCTGAAATTGGTCAAAATAGAAGCTTCTGAGTAGGAGAAAAAGTCTGTAAAAATGGCAATTTTGGTCACATTGAGGTTTTAAAAAGTAGTTATTCAACATGAGGCACAATCCAAATGACATTTTGAATCAATTTTTCTACACTCCAAAAAATCAATTTTCTGATGAAATACAATGACCCGTGACCTGTCGAACTGTTTCCAGATGGTCAGAAATGGTAATTTTTTAATGTTTAATTTTTTTACTGTAAATGCTTATTGCTTGTGAATTATCACTTTTGGAACTAAATTAAGTGAGTTTAGAGTCATTTTAATGCCTGAAATTGGTCGAAATAGAAGCTTCTGAGTAGGAGAACAAGTCTGTAAAAATGGCAATTTTGGTCACATTGAGGTGTTAAAAAGTAGTTATTCAACATGAGGCACAATCCAAATGACATTTTGAATCAATTTTTCTACACTCCAAAAAATCAATTTTCTGATGAAAAACAATGACCCGTGACCTGTTGAACTGTCTCCAGATGGTCAGAAATAGTCATTTTTTAATGTTAATTTTTTTTACTGTAAATGACTATTGCTTGTGAATAATCACTTTTGGAACTAAATTAAGTGAGTTTAGAGTCATTTTAATGCCTGAAATTGGTCGAAATTGAAGCTTCTGAGTAGGATAAAAAGTCTGTAAAATTGGCAATTTTGGTCACATTGAGGCCTTAAAAAGTAGTTATTCAACATGAGGCACAATCCAAATGGCATTTTTAATCAATTTTTCTACAATCCAAAAAATCAATTTTCTGATGAAAAACGATGACTCGTGACCTGTCGAACTGTCTCCAAATGGTCAGAAATGGTAATTTTTTAATGTTGAATTTTTTGACTGTAAATGACTATTGCTTGTGAATTATCACTTTTGGAACTAAATTAAGTGAGTTTAGAGTCATTTTAATGCCTGAAATTGGTCGAAATAGAAGCTTCTGAGTAGGAGAAAAAGTCTGTAAAAATGTCAATTTTGGTCACATTGAGGCTTTAAAAAGTAGTTATTCAACATGAGAAACAATCCAAATGACATTTTGAATACATTTTTCTACAGTACAAAAAATCAATTTTCTGATGAAAAACGATGACCCGTGACCTGTCGAACTGTCTCCAGACGGTCCGAAATGGTAATTTTTTAATGTTTAATTTTTTGACTGTAAATGACTATTGCTTGTGAATTATCACTTTTTGAACTAAATTAAGTGAGTTTAGAGTCATTTTAATGCCTGAAATTGGTCAAAATAGAAGCTTCTGAGTAGGAGAAAAAGTCTGTAAAAATGGCAAATTTGGTCACATTGAGGTGTTAAAAAGTAGTTATTCAACATGAGGCACAATCCAAATGACATTTTGAATCAATTTTTCTACACTCCAAAAAATCAATTTTCTGATGAAAAACAATGACCCGTGACTTGTCGAACTGTCTCCAGATGGTCAGAAATGGTAATTTTTTAATGTTTAATTTTTTGACTGTAAATGACTATTGCTTGTGGATTATCACTTTTGGAACTAAATTAAGTGAGTTTAGAGTCATTTTAATGCCTGAAATTGGTGGAAATAGAAGCTTCTGAGTAGGAGAAAAAGTCTGTAAAAATGTCAATTTTGGTCACATTGAGGTTTTAAAAAGTAGTTATTCAACATGAGGCACAATCCAAATGACATTTTGAATCAATTTTTAAACACTCCAAAAAATCAATTTTCTGATGAAAAACAATGACCCGTGACCTGTCGAACTGTCTCCAGATGGTCAGAAATAGTAATTTTTTAATGTTAATTTTTTTTTACTGTAAATGACTATTGCTTGTGAATTATCACTTTTGGAACTAAATTAAGTGAGTTTAGAGTCATTTTAATGCCTGAAATTGGTCGAAATAGAAGCTTCTGAGTAGGAGAAAAAGTCTGTAAAAATGTCAATTTTGGTCACATTGAGGCTTTAAAAAGTAGTTATTCAACATGAGGCACAATCCAAATGACATTTTGAATACATTTTTCTACAGTACAAAAAATCAATTTTCTGATGAAAAACGATGACCCGTGACCTGTCGAACTGTCTCCAGACGGTCCGAAATGGTAATTTTTTAATGTTTAATTTTTTGACTGTAAATGACTATTGCTTGTGAATTATCACTTTTTGAACTAAATTAAGTGAGTTTAGAGTCATTTTAATGCCTGAAATTGGTCAAAATAGAAGCTTCTGAGTAGGAGAAAAAGTCTGTAAAAATGGCAAATTTGGTCACATTGAGGTGTTAAAAAGTAGTTATTCAACATGAGGCACAATCCAAATGACATTTTGAATCAATTTTTCTACACTCCAAAAAATCAATTTTCTGATGAAAAACAATGACCCGTGACCTGTCGAACTGTCTCCAGATGGTCAGAAATGAATTTTTTTTAATCTTTAATGCTTAGACTGTAAATGGCTATTGCTTGTGAATTTTCACTTTTGGAACTAAATTAAGTGAGTTAAGAGTCATTTTAATGCCTGAAATTGGTCGAAATAGAAGCTTCTGAGTAGGATTAACCGTCTGTAAAAATGGCAATTTTGGTCACATTGAGGTTTTAAAAAGTAGTTATTCAACATGAGGCACAATCCAAATGAAATTTTGAATCAATTTTTAAACACTCCAAAAAATCAATTTTCTGATGAAAAACAATGACCCGTGACCTGTCGAACTTTCTCCAGATGATCAGAAATAGTAATTTTTTAATGTAAATTTTTTTTTACTGTAAATGACTATTGCTTGTGAATTATCAATTTTGGAACTAAATTAAGTGAGTTTAGAGTCATTTTAATGCCTGAAATTGGTCAAAATAGAAGCTTCTGAGTAGGAGAAAAAGTCTGTAAAAATGGCAATTTTGGTCACATTGAGGTTTTAAAAAGTAGTTATTCAACATGAGGCGCAATCCAAATGACATTTTGAATCAATTTTTCTACACTCCAAAAAATCAATTTTCTGATGAAAAACAATGACCCGTGACCTGTCGAACTGTCTTCAGATGGTCAGAAATAGTAATTTTGTAATGTTAAACTTTTTTTACTGTAAATGACTATTGCTTGTGGATTATCACTTTTGGAACTAAATTAGGTGAGTTTAGAGTCATTTTAATGCCTGAAATTGGTTGAAATAGAAGCTTCTGAGTAGGAGAAAAAGTCTGTAAAAATGGCAATTTTGGTCACATTGAGGCTTTAAAAAGTAGTTATTCAACATGAGGGACAATCCAAATGACATTTTTAATACATTTTTCTACAGTACAAAAAATCAATTTTCTGATGAAAAACGATGACCCGTGACCTGTCGAACTGTCTCCAGACGGTCAGAAATGGTAATTTTTTAATGTTTAATTTTTTGACTGTAAATGACTATTGCTTGTGAATTATCACTTTTGGAACTAAATTAAGTGAGTTTAGAGTCATTTTAATGCCTGAAATTGGTCAAAATAGAAGCTTCTGAGTAGGAGAAAAAGTCTGTAAAAATGGCAATTTTGGTCACATTGAGGTTTTAAAAAGTAGTTATTCAACATGAGGCACAATCCAAATGACATTTTGAATCAATTTTTCTACACTCCAAAAAATCAATTTTCTGATGAAATACAATGACCCGTGACCTGTCGAACTGTTTCCAGATGGTCAGAAATGGTAATTTTTTAATGTTTAATTTTTTGACTGTAAATGACTATTGCTTGTGGATTATCACTTTTGGAACTAAATTAAGTGAGTTTAGAGTCATTTTAATGCCTGAAATTGGTGGAAATAGAAGCTTCTGAGTAGGAGAAAAAGTCTGTAAAAATGTCAATTTTGGTCACATTGAGGTTTTAAAAAGTAGCTATTCAACATGAGGCACAATCCAAATGACATTTTGAATCAATTTTTAAACACTCCAAAAAATCAATTTTCTGATGAAAAACAATGACCCGTGACCTGTCGAACTGTCTCCAGATGGTCAGAAATAGTAATTTTTTAATGTTAATTTTTTTTTACTGTAAATGACTATTGCTTGTGAATTATCACTTTTGGAACTAAATTAAGTGAGTTTAGAGTCATTTTAATGCCTGAAATTGGTCGAAATTGAAGCTTCTGAGTAGGATAAAAAGTCTGTAAAATTGGCAATTTTGGTCACATTGAGGCCTTAAAAAGTAGTTATTCAACATGAGGCACAATCCAAATGGCATTTTTAATCAATTTTTCTACAATCCAAAAAATCAATTTTCTGATGAAATACAATGACCCGTGACCTGTCGAACTGTTTCCAGATGGTCAGAAATGGTAATTTTTTAATGTTTAATTTTTTTACTGTAAATGCTTATTGCTTGTGAATTATCACTTTTGGAACTAAATTAAGTGAGTTTAGAGTCATTTTAATGCCTGAAATTGGTCGAAATAGAAGCTTCTGAGTAGGAGAACAAGTCTGTAAAAATGGCAATTTTGGTCACATTGAGGTGTTAAAAAGTAGTTATTCAACATGAGGCACAATCCAAATGACATTTTGAATCAATTTTTCTACACTCCAAAAAATCAATTTTCTGATGAAAAACAATGACCCGTGACCTGTTGAACTGTCTCCAGATGGTCAGAAATAGTCATTTTTTAATGTTAATTTTTTTTACTGTAAATGACTATTGCTTGTGAATAATCACTTTTGGAACTAAATTAAGTGAGTTTAGAGTCATTTTAATGCCTGAAATTGGTCGAAATTGAAGCTTCTGAGTAGGATAAAAAGTCTGTAAAATTGGCAATTTTGGTCACATTGAGGCCTTAAAAAGTAGTTATTCAACATGAGGCACAATCCAAATGGCATTTTTAATCAATTTTTCTACAATCCAAAAAATCAATTTTCTGATGAAAAACGATGACTCGTGACCTGTCGAACTGTCTCCAAATGGTCAGAAATGATAATTTTTTAATGTTTAATTTTTTTACTGTAAATGAATATTGAATGTGAATTAGAACTCTTGGAACTAAATTAAGTGAGTTTAGAGTCATTTTAATGCCTGAAATTGGTCGAAATAGAAGCTTCTGAGTAGGAGAAAAAGTCTGTAAAAATGTCAATTTTGGTCACATTGAGGCTTTAAAAAGTAGTTATTCAACATGAGAAACAATCCAAATGACATTTTGAATACATTTTTCTACAGTACAAAAAATCAATTTTCTGATGAAAAACGATGACCCGTGACCTGTCGAACTGTCTCCAGACGGTCCGAAATGGTAATTTTTTAATGTTTAATTTTTTGACTGTAAATGACTATTGCTTGTGAATTATCACTTTTTGAACTAAATTAAGTGAGTTTAGAGTCATTTTAATGCCTGAAATTGGTCAAAATAGAAGCTTCTGAGTAGGAGAAAAAGTCTGTAAAAATGGCAAATTTGGTCACATTGAGGTGTTAAAAAGTAGTTATTCAACATGAGGCACAATCCAAATGACATTTTGAATCAATTTTTCTACACTCCAAAAAATCAATTTTCTGATGAAAAACAATGACCCGTGACTTGTCGAACTGTCTCCAGATGGTCAGAAATGGTAATTTTTTAATGTTTAATTTTTTGACTGTAAATGACTATTGCTTGTGGATTATCACTTTTGGAACTAAATTAAGTGAGTTTAGAGTCATTTTAATGCCTGAAATTGGTGGAAATAGAAGCTTCTGAGTAGGAGAAAAAGTCTGTAAAAATGTCAATTTTGGTCACATTGAGGTTTTAAAAAGTAGTTATTCAACATGAGGCACAATCCAAATGACATTTTGAATCAATTTTTAAACACTCCAAAAAATCAATTTTCTGATGAAAAACAATGACCCGTGACCTGTCGAACTGTCTCCAGATGGTCAGAAATAGTAATTTTTTAATGTTAATTTTTTTTTACTGTAAATGACTATTGCTTGTGAATTATCACTTTTGGAACTAAATTAAGTGAGTTTAGAGTCATTTTAATGCCTGAAATTGGTCGAAATAGAAGCTTCTGAGTAGGAGAAAAAGTCTGTAAAAATGTCAATTTTGGTCACATTGAGGCTTTAAAAAGTAGTTATTCAACATGAGGCACAATCCAAATGACATTTTGAATACATTTTTCTACAGTACAAAAAATCAATTTTCTGATGAAAAACGATGACCCGTGACCTGTCGAACTGTCTCCAGACGGTCCGAAATGGTAATTTTTTAATGTTTAATTTTTTGACTGTAAATGACTATTGCTTGTGAATTATCACTTTTTGAACTAAATTAAGTGAGTTTAGAGTCATTTTAATGCCTGAAATTGGTCAAAATAGAAGCTTCTGAGTAGGAGAAAAAGTCTGTAAAAATGGCAAATTTGGTCACATTGAGGTGTTAAAAAGTAGTTATTCAACATGAGGCACAATCCAAATGACATTTTGAATCAATTTTTCTACACTCCAAAAAATCAATTTTCTGATGAAAAACAATGACCCGTGACCTGTCGAACTGTCTCCAGATGGTCAGAAATGAATTTTTTTTAATCTTTAATGCTTAGACTGTAAATGGCTATTGCTTGTGAATTTTCACTTTTGGAACTAAATTAAGTGAGTTAAGAGTCATTTTAATGCCTGAAATTGGTCGAAATAGAAGCTTCTGAGTAGGATTAACCGTCTGTAAAAATGGCAATTTTGGTCACATTGAGGTTTTAAAAAGTAGTTATTCAACATGAGGCACAATCCAAATGAAATTTTGAATCAATTTTTAAACACTCCAAAAAATCAATTTTCTGATGAAAAACAATGACCCGTGACCTGTCGAACTTTCTCCAGATGATCAGAAATAGTAATTTTTTAATGTAAATTTTTTTTTACTGTAAATGACTATTGCTTGTGAATTATCAATTTTGGAACTAAATTAAGTGAGTTTAGAGTCATTTTAATGCCTGAAATTGGTCAAAATAGAAGCTTCTGAGTAGGAGAAAAAGTCTGTAAAAATGGCAATTTTGGTCACATTGAGGTTTTAAAAAGTAGTTATTCAACATGAGGCGCAATCCAAATGACATTTTGAATCAATTTTTCTACACTCCAAAAAATCAATTTTCTGATGAAAAACAATGACCCGTGACCTGTCGAACTGTCTTCAGATGGTCAGAAATAGTAATTTTGTAATGTTAAACTTTTTTTACTGTAAATGACTATTGCTTGTGGATTATCACTTTTGGAACTAAATTAGGTGAGTTTAGAGTCATTTTAATGCCTGAAATTGGTTGAAATAGAAGCTTCTGAGTAGGAGAAAAAGTCTGTAAAAATGGCAATTTTGGTCACATTGAGGCTTTAAAAAGTAGTTATTCAACATGAGGGACAATCCAAATGACATTTTTAATACATTTTTCTACAGTACAAAAAATCAATTTTCTGATGAAAAACGATGACCCGTGACCTGTCGAACTGTCTCCAGACGGTCAGAAATGGTAATTTTTTAATGTTTAATTTTTTGACTGTAAATGACTATTGCTTGTGAATTATCACTTTTGGAACTAAATTAAGTGAGTTTAGAGTCATTTTAATGCCTGAAATTGGTCAAAATAGAAGCTTCTGAGTAGGAGAAAAAGTCTGTAAAAATGGCAATTTTGGTCACATTGAGGTTTTAAAAAGTAGTTATTCAACATGAGGCACAATCCAAATGACATTTTGAATCAATTTTTCTACACTCCAAAAAATCAATTTTCTGATGAAATACAATGACCCGTGACCTGTCGAACTGTTTCCAGATGGTCAGAAATGGTAATTTTTTAATGTTTAATTTTTTGACTGTAAATGACTATTGCTTGTGGATTATCACTTTTGGAACTAAATTAAGTGAGTTTAGAGTCATTTTAATGCCTGAAATTGGTGGAAATAGAAGCTTCTGAGTAGGAGAAAAAGTCTGTAAAAATGTCAATTTTGGTCACATTGAGGTTTTAAAAAGTAGCTATTCAACATGAGGCACAATCCAAATGACATTTTGAATCAATTTTTAAACACTCCAAAAAATCAATTTTCTGATGAAAAACAATGACCCGTGACCTGTCGAACTGTCTCCAGATGGTCAGAAATAGTAATTTTTTAATGTTAATTTTTTTTTACTGTAAATGACTATTGCTTGTGAATTATCACTTTTGGAACTAAATTAAGTGAGTTTAGAGTCATTTTAATGCCTGAAATTGGTCGAAATTGAAGCTTCTGAGTAGGATAAAAAGTCTGTAAAATTGGCAATTTTGGTCACATTGAGGCCTTAAAAAGTAGTTATTCAACATGAGGCACAATCCAAATGGCATTTTTAATCAATTTTTCTACAATCCAAAAAATCAATTTTCTGATGAAATACAATGACCCGTGACCTGTCGAACTGTTTCCAGATGGTCAGAAATGGTAATTTTTTAATGTTTAATTTTTTTACTGTAAATGCTTATTGCTTGTGAATTATCACTTTTGGAACTAAATTAAGTGAGTTTAGAGTCATTTTAATGCCTGAAATTGGTCGAAATAGAAGCTTCTGAGTAGGAGAACAAGTCTGTAAAAATGGCAATTTTGGTCACATTGAGGTGTTAAAAAGTAGTTATTCAACATGAGGCACAATCCAAATGACATTTTGAATCAATTTTTCTACACTCCAAAAAATCAATTTTCTGATGAAAAACAATGACCCGTGACCTGTTGAACTGTCTCCAGATGGTCAGAAATAGTCATTTTTTAATGTTAATTTTTTTTACTGTAAATGACTATTGCTTGTGAATAATCACTTTTGGAACTAAATTAAGTGAGTTTAGAGTCATTTTAATGCCTGAAATTGGTCGAAATTGAAGCTTCTGAGTAGGATAAAAAGTCTGTAAAATTGGCAATTTTGGTCACATTGAGGCCTTAAAAAGTAGTTATTCAACATGAGGCACAATCCAAATGGCATTTTTAATCAATTTTTCTACAATCCAAAAAATCAATTTTCTGATGAAAAACGATGACTCGTGACCTGTCGAACTGTCTCCAAATGGTCAGAAATGGTAATTTTTTAATGTTGAATTTTTTGACTGTAAATGACTATTGCTTGTGAATTATCACTTTTGGAACTAAATTAAGTGAGTTTAGAGTCATTTTAATGCCTGAAATTGGTCGAAATAGAAGCTTCTGAGTAGGAGAAAAAGTCTGTAAAAATGTCAATTTTGGTCACATTGAGGCTTTAAAAAGTAGTTATTCAACATGAGAAACAATCCAAATGACATTTTGAATACATTTTTCTACAGTACAAAAAATCAATTTTCTGATGAAAAACCATGACCCGTGACCTGTCGAACTGTCTCCAGACGGTCCGAAATGGTAATTTTTTAATGTTTAATTTTTTGACTGTAAATGACTATTGCTTGTGAATTATCACTTTTTGAACTAAATTAAGTGAGTTTAGAGTCATTTTAATGCCTGAAATTGGTCAAAATAGAAGCTTCTGAGTAGGAGAAAAAGTCTGTAAAAATGGCAAATTTGGTCACATTGAGGTGTTAAAAAGTAGTTATTCAACATGAGGCACAATCCAAATGACATTTTGAATCAATTTTTCTACACTCCAAAAAATCAATTTTCTGATGAAAAACAATGACCCGTGACTTGTCGAACTGTCTCCAGATGGTCAGAAATGGTAATTTTTTAATGTTTAATTTTTTGACTGTAAATGACTATTGCTTGTGGATTATCACTTTTGGAACTAAATTAAGTGAGTTTAGAGTCATTTTAATGCCTGAAATTGGTGGAAATAGAAGCTTCTGAGTAGGAGAAAAAGTCTGTAAAAATGTCAATTTTGGTCACATTGAGGTTTTAAAAAGTAGCTATTCAACATGAGGCACAATCCAAATGACATTTTGAATCAATTTTTAAACACTCCAAAAAATCAATATTCTGATGAAAAACAATGACCCGTGACCTGTCGAACTGTCTCCAGATGGTCAGAAATAGTAATTTTTTAATGTTAATTTTTTTTTACTGTAAATGACTATTGCTTGTGAATTATCACTTTTGGAACTAAATTAAGTGAGTTTAGAGTCATTTTAATGCCTGAAATTGGTCGAAATAGAAGCTTCTGAGTAGGAGAAAAAGTCTGTAAAAATGTCAATTTTGGTCACATTGAGGCTTTAAAAAGTAGTTATTCAACATGAGGCACAATCCAAATGACATTTTGAATACATTTTTCTACAGTACAAAAAATCAATTTTCTGATGAAAAACGATGACCCGTGACCTGTCGAACTGTCTCCAGACGGTCCGAAATGGTAATTTTTTAATGTTTAATTTTTTGACTGTAAATGACTATTGCTTGTGAATTATCACTTTTTGAACTAAATTAAGTGAGTTTAGAGTCATTTTAATGCCTGAAATTGGTCAAAATAGAAGCTTCTGAGTAGGAGAAAAAGTCTGTAAAAATGGCAAATTTGGTCACATTGAGGTGTTAAAAAGTAGTTATTCAACATGAGGCACAATCCAAATGACATTTTGAATCAATTTTTCTACACTCCAAAAAATCAATTTTCTGATGAAAAACAATGACCCGTGACCTGTCGAACTGTCTCCAGATGGTCAGAAATGAAATTTTTTTAATCTTTAATGCTTAGACTGTAAATGGCTATTGCTTGTGAATTTTCACTTTTGGAACTAAATTAAGTGAGTTAAGAGTCATTTTAATGCCTGAAATTGGTCGAAATAGAAGCTTCTGAGTAGGATTAACCGTCTGTAAAAATGGCAATTTTGGTCACATTGAGGTTTTAAAAAGTAGTTATTCAACATGAGGCACAATCCAAATGAAATTTTGAATCAATTTTTAAACACTCCAAAAAATCAATTTTCTGATGAAAAACAATGACCCGTGACCTGTCGAACTTTCTCCAGATGATCAGAAATAGTAATTTTTTAATGTTAAATTTTTTTTACTGTAAATGACTATTGCTTGTGAATTATCAATTTTGGAACTAAATTAAGTGAGTTTAGAGTCATTTTAATGCCTGAAATTGGTCAAAATAGAAGCTTCTGAGTAGGAGAAAAAGTCTGTAAAAATGGCAATTTTGGTCACATTGAGGTTTTAAAAAGTAGTTATTCAACATGAGGCACAATCCAAATGACATTTTGAATCAATTTTTCTACACTCCAAAAAATCAATTTTCTGATGAAATACAATGACCCGTGACCTGTCGAACTGTTTCCAGATGGTCAGAAATGGTAATTTTTTAATGTTTAATTTTTTTACTGTAAATGCTTATTGCTTGTGAATTATCACTTTTGGAACTAAATTAAGTGAGTTTAGAGTCATTTTAATGCCTGAAATTGGTCGAAATAGAAGCTTCTGAGTAGGAGAACAAGTCTGTAAAAATGGCAATTTTGGTCACATTGAGGTGTTAAAAAGTAGTTATTCAACATGAGGCACAATCCAAATGACATTTTGAATCAATTTTTCTACACTCCAAAAAATCAATTTTCTGATGAAAAACAATGACCCGTGACCTGTTGAACTGTCTCCAGATGGTCAGAAATAGTCATTTTTTAATGTTAATTTTTTTTACTGTAAATGACTATTGCTTGTGAATAATCACTTTTGGAACTAAATTAAGTGAGTTTAGAGTCATTTTAATGCCTGAAATTGGTCGAAATTGAAGCTTCTGAGTAGGATAAAAAGTCTGTAAAATTGGCAATTTTGGTCACATTGAGGCCTTAAAAAGTAGTTATTCAACATGAGGCACAATCCAAATGGCATTTTTAATCAATTTTTCTACAATCCAAAAAATCAATTTTCTGATGAAAAACGATGACTCGTGACCTGTCGAACTGTCTCCAAATGGTCAGAAATGGTAATTTTTTAATGTTGAATTTTTTGACTGTAAATGACTATTGCTTGTGAATTATCACTTTTGGAACTAAATTAAGTGAGTTTAGAGTCATTTTAATGCCTGAAATTGGTCGAAATAGAAGCTTCTGAGTAGGAGAAAAAGTCTGTAAAAATGTCAATTTTGGTCACATTGAGGCTTTAAAAAGTAGTTATTCAACATGAGAAACAATCCAAATGACATTTTGAATACATTTTTCTACAGTACAAAAAATCAATTTTCTGATGAAAAACGATGACCCGTGACCTGTCGAACTGTCTCCAGACGGTCCGAAATGGTAATTTTTTAATGTTTAATTTTTTGACTGTAAATGACTATTGCTTGTGAATTATCACTTTTTGAACTAAATTAAGTGAGTTTAGAGTCATTTTAATGCCTGAAATTGGTCAAAATAGAAGCTTCTGAGTAGGAGAAAAAGTCTGTAAAAATGGCAAATTTGGTCACATTGAGGTGTTAAAAAGTAGTTATTCAACATGAGGCACAATCCAAATGACATTTTGAATCAATTTTTCTACACTCCAAAAAATCAATTTTCTGATGAAAAACAATGACCCGTGACTTGTCGAACTGTCTCCAGATGGTCAGAAATGGTAATTTTTTAATGTTTAATTTTTTGACTGTAAATGACTATTGCTTGTGGATTATCACTTTTGGAACTAAATTAAGTGAGTTTAGAGTCATTTTAATGCCTGAAATTGGTGGAAATAGAAGCTTCTGAGTAGGAGAAAAAGTCTGTAAAAATGTCAATTTTGGTCACATTGAGGTTTTAAAAAGTAGCTATTCAACATGAGGCACAATCCAAATGACATTTTGAATCAATTTTTAAACACTCCAAAAAATCAATTTTCTGATGAAAAACAATGACCCGTGACCTGTCGAACTGTCTCCAGATGGTCAGAAATAGTAATTTTTTAATGTTAATTTTTTTTTTACTGTAAATGACTATTGCTTGTGAATTATCACTTTTGGAACTAAATTAAGTGAGTTTAGAGTCATTTTAATGCCTGAAATTGGTCGAAATAGAAGCTTCTGAGTAGGAGAAAAAGTCTGTAAAAATGTCAATTTTGGTCACATTGAGGCTTTAAAAAGTAGTTATTCAACATGAGGCACAATCCAAATGACATTTTGAATACATTTTTCTACAGTACAAAAAATCAATTTTCTGATGAAAAACGATGACCCGTGACCTGTCGAACTGTCTCCAGACGGTCCGAAATGGTAATTTTTTAATGTTTAATTTTTTGACTGTAAATGACTATTGCTTGTGAATTATCACTTTTTGAACTAAATTAAGTGAGTTTAGAGTCATTTTAATGCCTGAAATTGGTCAAAATAGAAGCTTCTGAGTAGGAGAAAAAGTCTGTAAAAATGGCAAATTTGGTCACATTGAGGTGTTAAAAAGTAGTTATTCAACATGAGGCACAATCCAAATGACATTTTGAATCAATTTTTCTACACTCCAAAAAATCAATTTTCTGATGAAAAACAATGACCCGTGACCTGTCGAACTGTCTCCAGATGGTCAGAAATGAATTTTTTTTAATCTTTAATGCTTAGACTGTAAATGGCTATTGCTTGTGAATTTTCACTTTTGGAACTAAATTAAGTGAGTTAAGAGTCATTTTAATGCCTGAAATTGGTCGAAATAGAAGCTTCTGAGTAGGATTAACCGTCTGTAAAAATGGCAATTTTGGTCACATTGAGGTTTTAAAAAGTAGTTATTCAACATGAGGCACAATCCAAATGAAATTTTGAATCAATTTTTAAACACTCCAAAAAAATCAATTTTCTGATGAAAAACAATGACCCGTGACCTGTCGAACTTTCTCCAGATGATCAGAAATAGTAATTTTTTAATGTAAATTTTTTTTTACTGTAAATGACTATTGCTTGTGAATTATCAATTTTGGAACTGAATTAAGTGAGTTTAGAGTCATTTTAATGCCTGAAATTGGTCAAAATAGAAGCTTCTGAGTAGGAGAAAAAGTCTGTAAAAATGGCAATTTTGGTCACATTGAGGTTTTAAAAAGTAGTTATTCAACATGAGGCACAATCCAAATGACATTTTGAATCAATTTTTCTACACTCCAAAAAATCAATTTTCTGATGAAAAACAATGACCCGTGACCTGTCGAACTGTCTCCAGATGGTCAGAAATAGTAATTTTGTAATGTTAAACTTTTTTTACTGTAAATGACTATTGCTTGTGGATTATCACTTTTGGAACTAAATTAGGTGAGTTTAGAGTCATTTTAATGCCTGAAATTGGTTGAAATAGAAGCTTCTGAGTAGGAGAAAAAGTCTGTAAAAATGGCAATTTTGGTCACATTGAGGCTTTAAAAAGTAGTTATTCAACATGAGGGACAATCCAAATGACATTTTTAATACATTTTTCTACAGTACAAAAAATCAATTTTCTGATGAAAAACGATGACCCGTGACCTGTCGAACTGTCTCCAGACGGTCAGAAATGGTAATTTTTTAATGTTTAATTTTTTGACTGTAAATGACTATTGCTTGTGAATTATCACTTTTGGAACTAAATTAAGTGAGTTTAGAGTCATTTTAATGCCTGAAATTGGTCAAAATAGAAGCTTCTGAGTAGGAGAAAAAGTCTGTAAAAATGGCAATTTTGGTCACATTGAGGTTTTAAAAAGTAGTTATTCAACATGAGGCACAATCCAAATGACATTTTGAATCAATTTTTCTACACTCCAAAAAATCAATTTTCTGATGAAATACAATGACCCGTGACCTGTCGAACTGTTTCCAGATGGTCAGAAATGGTAATTTTTTAATGTTTAATTTTTTGACTGTAAATGACTATTGCTTGTGGATTATCACTTTTGGAACTAAATTAAGTGAGTTTAGAGTCATTTTAATGCCTGAAATTGGTGGAAATAGAAGCTTCTGAGTAGGAGAAAAAGTCTGTAAAAATGTCAATTTTGGTCACATTGAGGTTTTAAAAAGTAGCTATTCAACATGAGGCACAATCCAAATGACATTTTGAATCAATTTTTAAACACTCCAAAAAATCAATTTTCTGATGAAAAACAATGACCCGTGACCTGTCGAACTGTCTCCAGATGGTCAGAAATAGTAATTTTTTAATGTTAATTTTTTTTTACTGTAAATGACTATTGCTTGTGAATTATCACTTTTGGAACTAAATTAAGTGAGTTTAGAGTCATTTTAATGCCTGAAATTGGTCGAAATTGAAGCTTCTGAGTAGGATAAAAAGTCTGTAAAATTGGCAATTTTGGTCACATTGAGGCCTTAAAAAGTAGTTATTCAACATGAGGCACAATCCAAATGGCATTTTTTATCAATTTTTCTACAATCCAAAAAATCAATTTTCTGATGAAATACAATGACCCGTGACCTGTCGAACTGTTTCCAGATGGTCAGAAATGGTAATTTTTTAATGTTTAATTTTTTTACTGTAAATGCTTATTGCTTGTGAATTATCACTTTTGGAACTAAATTAAGTGAGTTTAGAGTCATTTTAATGCCTGAAATTGGTCGAAATAGAAGCTTCTGAGTAGGAGAACAAGTCTGTAAAAATGGCAATTTTGGTCACATTGAGGTGTTAAAAAGTAGTTATTCAACATGAGGCACAATCCAAATGACATTTTGAATCAATTTTTCTACACTCCAAAAAATCAATTTTCTGATGAAAAACAATGACCCGTGACCTGTTGAACTGTCTCCAGATGGTCAGAAATAGTCATTTTTTAATGTTAATTTTTTTTACTGTAAATGACTATTGCTTGTGAATAATCACTTTTGGAACTAAATTAAGTGAGTTTAGAGTCATTTTAATGCCTGAAATTGGTCGAAATTGAAGCTTCTGAGTAGGATAAAAAGTCTGTAAAATTGGCAATTTTGGTCACATTGAGGCCTTAAAAAGTAGTTATTCAACATGAGGCACAATCCAAATGGCATTTTTAATCAATTTTTCTACAATCCAAAAAATCAATTTTCTGATGAAAAACGATGACTCGTGACCTGTCGAACTGTCTCCAAATGGTCAGAAATGGTAATTTTTTAATGTTGAATTTTTTGACTGTAAATGACTATTGCTTGTGAATTATCACTTTTGGAACTAAATTAAGTGAGTTTAGAGTCATTTTAATGCCTGAAATTGGTCGAAATAGAAGCTTCTGAGTAGGAGAAAAAGTCTGTAAAAATGTCAATTTTGGTCACATTGAGGCTTTAAAAAGTAGTTATTCAACATGAGAAACAATCCAAATGACATTTTGAATACATTTTTCTACAGTACAAAAAATCAATTTTCTGATGAAAAACGATGACCCGTGACCTGTCGAACTGTCTCCAGACGGTCCGAAATGGTAATTTTTTAATGTTTAATTTTTTGACTGTAAATGACTATTGCTTGTGAATTATCACTTTTTGAACTAAATTAAGTGAGTTTAGAGTCATTTTAATGCCTGAAATTGGTCAAAATAGAAGCTTCTGAGTAGGAGAAAAAGTCTGTAAAAATGGCAAATTTGGTCACATTGAGGTGTTAAAAAGTAGTTATTCAACATGAGGCACAATCCAAATGACATTTTGAATCAATTTTTCTACACTCCAAAAAATCAATTTTCTGATGAAAAACAATGACCCGTGACTTGTCGAACTGTCTCCAGATGGTCAGAAATGGTAATTTTTTAATGTTTAATTTTTTGACTGTAAATGACTATTGCTTGTGGATTATCACTTTTGGAACTAAATTAAGTGAGTTTAGAGTCATTTTAATGCCTGAAATTGGTGGAAATAGAAGCTTCTGAGTAGGAGAAAAAGTCTGTAAAAATGTCAATTTTGGTCACATTGAGGTTTTAAAAAGTAGCTATTCAACATGAGGCACAATCCAAATGACATTTTGAATCAATTTTTAAACACTCCAAAAAATCAATTTTCTGATGAAAAACAATGACCCGTGACCTGTCGAACTGTCTCCAGATGGTCAGAAATAGTAATTTTTTAATGTTAATTTTTTTTTACTGTAAATGACTATTGCTTGTGAATTATCACTTTTGGAACTAAATTAAGTGAGTTTAGAGTCATTTTAATGCCTGAAATTGGTCGAAATAGAAGCTTCTGAGTAGGAGAAAAAGTCTGTAAAAATGTCAATTTTGGTCACATTGAGGCTTTAAAAAGTAGTTATTCAACATGAGGCACAATCCAAATGACATTTTGAATACATTTTTCTACAGTACAAAAAATCAATTTTCTGATGAAAAACGATGACCCGTGACCTGTCGAACTGTCTCCAGACGGTCCGAAATGGTAATTTTTTAATGTTTAATTTTTTGACTGTAAATGACTATTGCTTGTGAATTATCACTTTTTGAACTAAATTAAGTGAGTTTAGAGTCATTTTAATGCCTGAAATTGGTCAAAATAGAAGCTTCTGAGTAGGAGAAAAAGTCTGTAAAAATGGCAAATTTGGTCACATTGAGGTGTTAAAAAGTAGTTATTCAACATGAGGCACAATCCAAATGACATTTTTGAAATCAATTTTGCTACACTCCAAAAAATCAATTATCTGATGAAAAACAATGACCCGTGACCTGTCGAACTGTCTCCAGATGGTCAGAAATGAAATTTTTTTAATCTTTAATGCTTGGACTGTAAATGGCTATTGCTTGTGAATTTTCACTTTTGGAACTAAATTAAGTGAGTTAAGAGTCATTTTAATGCCTGAAATTGGTCGAAATAGAAGCTTCTGAGTAGGATTAACCGTCTGTAAAAATGGCAATTTTGGTCACATTGAGGTTTTAAAAAGTAGTTATTCAACATGAGGCACAATCCAAATGAAATTTTGAATCAATTTTTAAACACTCCAAAAAATCAATTTTCTGATGAAAAACAATGACCCGTGACCTGTCGAACTTTCTCCAGATGATCAGAAATAGTAATTTTTTAATGTTAATTTTTTTTTACTGTAAATGACTATTGCTTGTGAATTATCAATTTTGGAACTAAATTAAGTGAGTTTAGAGTCATTTTAATGCCTGAAATTGGTCAAAATAGAAGCTTCTGAGTAGGAGAAAAAGTCTGTAAAAATGGCAATTTTGGTCACATTGAGGTTTTAAAAAGTAGTTATTCAACATGAGGCACAATCCAAATGACATTTTGAATCAATTTTTCTACACTCCAAAAAATCAATTTTCTGATGAAAAACAATGACCCGTGACCTGTCGAACTGTCTCCAGATGGTCAGAAATAGTAATTTTGTAATGTTAAACTTTTTTTACTGTAAATGACTATTGCTTGTGGATTATCACTTTTGGAACTAAATTAGGTGAGTTTAGAGTCATTTTAATGCCTGAAATTGGTTGAAATAGAAGCTTCTGAGTAGGAGAACAAGTCTGTAAAAATGGCAATTTTGGTCACATTGAGGCTTTAAAAAGTAGTTATTCAACATGAGGGACAATCCAAATGACATTTTTAATACATTTTTCTACAGTACAAAAAATCAATTTTCTGATGAAAAACGATGACCCGTGACCTGTCGAACTGTCTCCAGACGGTCAGAAATGGTAATTTTTTAATGTTTAATTTTTTGACTGTAAATGACTATTGCTTGTGAATTATCACTTTTGGAACTAAATTAAGTGAGTTTAGAGTCATTTTAATGCCTGAAATTGGTCAAAATAGAAGCTTCTGAGTAGGAGAAAAAGTCTGTAAAAATGGCAATTTTGGTCACATTGAGGTTTTAAAAAGTAGTTATTCAACATGAGGCACAATCCAAATGACATTTTGAATCAATTTTTCTACACTCCAAAAAATCAATTTTCTGATGAAATACAATGACCCGTGACCTGTCGAACTGTTTCCAGATGGTCAGAAATGGTAATTTTTTAATGTTTAATTTTTTGACTGTAAATGACTATTGCTTGTGGATTATCACTTTTGGAACTAAATTAAGTGAGTTTAGAGTCATTTTAATGCCTGAAATTGGTGGAAATAGAAGCTTCTGAGTAGGAGAAAAAGTCTGTAAAAATGTCAATTTTGGTCACATTGAGGTTTTAAAAAGTAGCTATTCAACATGAGGCACAATCCAAATGACATTTTGAATCAATTTTTCTACACTCCAAAAAATCAATTTTCTGATGAAATACAATGACCCGTGACCTGTCGAACTGTTTCCAGATGGTCAGAAATGGTAATTTTTTAATGTTTAATTTTTTTACTGTAAATGCTTATTGCTTGTGAATTATCACTTTTGGAACTAAATTAAGTGAGTTTAGAGTCATTTTAATGCCTGAAATTGGTCGAAATAGAAGCTTCTGAGTAGGAGAACAAGTCTGTAAAAATGGCAATTTTGGTCACATTGAGGTGTTAAAAAGTAGTTATTCAACATGAGGCACAATCCAAATGACATTTTGAATCAATTTTTCTACACTCCAAAAAATCAATTTTCTGATGAAAAACAATGACCCGTGACCTGTTGAACTGTCTCCAGATGGTCAGAAATAGTCATTTTTTAATGTTAATTTTTTTTACTGTAAATGACTATTGCTTGTGAATAATCACTTTTGGAACTAAATTAAGTGAGTTTAGAGTCATTTTAATGCCTGAAATTGGTCGAAATTGAAGCTTCTGAGTAGGATAAAAAGTCTGTAAAATTGGCAATTTTGGTCACATTGAGGCCTTAAAAAGTAGTTATTCAACATGAGGCACAATCCAAATGGCATTTTTAATCAATTTTTCTACAATCCAAAAAATCAATTTTCTGATGAAAAACGATGACTCGTGACCTGTCGAACTGTCTCCAAATGGTCAGAAATGGTAATTTTTTAATGTTGAATTTTTTGACTGTAAATGACTATTGCTTGTGAATTATCACTTTTGGAACTAAATTAAGTGAGTTTAGAGTCATTTTAATGCCTGAAATTGGTCGAAATAGAAGCTTCTGAGTAGGAGAAAAAGTCTGTAAAAATGTCAATTTTGGTCACATTGAGGCTTTAAAAAGTAGTTATTCAACATGAGAAACAATCCAAATGACATTTTGAATACATTTTTCTACAGTACAAAAAATCAATTTTCTGATGAAAAACGATGACCCGTGACCTGTCGAACTGTCTCCAGACGGTCCGAAATGGTAATTTTTTAATGTTTAATTTTTTGACTGTAAATGACTATTGCTTGTGAATTATCACTTTTTGAACTAAATTAAGTGAGTTTAGAGTCATTTTAATGCCTGAAATTGGTCAAAATAGAAGCTTCTGAGTAGGAGAAAAAGTCTGTAAAAATGGCAAATTTGGTCACATTGAGGTGTTAAAAAGTAGTTATTCAACATGAGGCACAATCCAAATGACATTTTGAATCAATTTTTCTACACTCCAAAAAATCAATTTTCTGATGAAAAACAATGACCCGTGACTTGTCGAACTGTCTCCAGATGGTCAGAAATGGTAATTTTTTAATGTTTAATTTTTTGACTGTAAATGACTATTGCTTGTGGATTATCACTTTTGGAACTAAATTAAGTGAGTTTAGAGTCATTTTAATGCCTGAAATTGGTGGAAATAGAAGCTTCTGAGTAGGAGAAAAAGTCTGTAAAAATGTCAATTTTGGTCACATTGAGGTTTTAAAAAGTAGCTATTCAACATGAGGCACAATCCAAATGACATTTTGAATCAATTTTTAAACACTCCAAAAAATCAATTTTCTGATGAAAAACAATGACCCGTGACCTGTCGAACTGTCTCCAGATGGTCAGAAATAGTAATTTTTTAATGTTAATTTTTTTTTACTGTAAATGACTATTGCTTGTGAATTATCACTTTTGGAACTAAATTAAGTGAGTTTAGAGTCATTTTAATGCCTGAAATTGGTCGAAATAGAAGCTTCTGAGTAGGAGAAAAAGTCTGTAAAAATGTCAATTTTGGTCACATTGAGGCTTTAAAAAGTAGTTATTCAACATGAGGCACAATCCAAATGACATTTTGAATACATTTTTCTACAGTACAAAAAATCAATTTTCTGATGAAAAACGATGACCCGTGACCTGTCGAACTGTCTCCAGACGGTCCGAAATGGTAATTTTTTAATGTTTAATTTTTTGACTGTAAATGACTATTGCTTGTGAATTATCACTTTTTGAACTAAATTAAGTGAGTTTAGAGTCATTTTAATGCCTGAAATTGGTCAAAATAGAAGCTTCTGAGTAGGAGAAAAAGTCTGTAAAAATGGCAAATTTGGTCACATTGAGGTGTTAAAAAGTAGTTATTCAACATGAGGCACAATCCAAATGACATTTTGAATCAATTTTTCTACACTCCAAAAAATCATTTTTCTGATGAAAAACAATGACCCGTGACCTGTCGAACTGTCTCCAGATGGTCAGAAATGAATTTTTTTTAATCTTTAATGCTTAGACTGTAAATGGCTATTGCTTGTGAATTTTCACTTTTGGAACTAAATTAAGTGAGTTAAGAGTCATTTTAATGCCTGAAATTGGTCGAAATAGAAGCTTCTGAGTAGGATTAACCGTCTGTAAAAATGGCAATTTTGGTCACATTGAGGTTTTAAAAAGTAGTTATTCAACATGAGGCACAATCCAAATGAAATTTTGAATCAATTTTTAAACACTCCAAAAAAATCAATTTTCTGATGAAAAACAATGACCCGTGACCTGTCGAACTTTCTCCAGATGATCAGAAATAGTAATTTTTTAATGTAAATTTTTT
The DNA here is from genome assembly GCF_964204655.1 of Triturus cristatus. Classification (NCBI taxonomy): domain Eukaryota; kingdom Metazoa; phylum Chordata; class Amphibia; order Caudata; family Salamandridae; genus Triturus; species Triturus cristatus. The sequence continues at coordinate 471,443,414 of NC_140592.1, forward strand.
TTTACTGTAAATGACTATTGCTTGTGAATTATCAATTTTGGAACTGAATTAAGTGAGTTTAGAGTCATTTTAATGCCTGAAATTGGTCAAAATAGAAGCTTCTGAGTAGGAGAAAAAGTCTGTAAAAATGGCAATTTTGGTCACATTGAGGTTTTAAAAAGTAGTTATTCAACATGAGGCACAATCCAAATGACATTTTGAATCAATTTTTCTACACTCCAAAAAATCAATTTTCTGATGAAAAACAATGACCCGTGACCTGTCGAACTGTCTCCAGATGGTCAGAAATAGTAATTTTGTAATGTTAAACTTTTTTTACTGTAAATGACTATTGCTTGTGGATTATCACTTTTGGAACTAAATTAGGTGAGTTTAGAGTCATTTTAATGCCTGAAATTGGTTGAAATAGAAGCTTCTGAGTAGGAGAAAAAGTCTGTAAAAATGGCAATTTTGGTCACATTGAGGCTTTAAAAAGTAGTTATTCAACATGAGGGACAATCCAAATGACATTTTTAATACATTTTTCTACAGTACAAAAAATCAATTTTCTGATGAAAAACGATGACCCGTGACCTGTCGAACTGTCTCCAGACGGTCAGAAATGGTAATTTTTTAATGTTTAATTTTTTGACTGTAAATGACTATTGCTTGTGAATTATCACTTTTGGAACTAAATTAAGTGAGTTTAGAGTCATTTTAATGCCTGAAATTGGTCAAAATAGAAGCTTCTGAGTAGGAGAAAAAGTCTGTAAAAATGGCAATTTTGGTCACATTGAGGTTTTAAAAAGTAGTTATTCAACATGAGGCACAATCCAAATGACATTTTGAATCAATTTTTCTACACTCCAAAAAATCAATTTTCTGATGAAATACAATGACCCGTGACCTGTCGAACTGTTTCCAGATGGTCAGAAATGGTAATTTTTTAATGTTTAATTTTTTGACTGTAAATGACTATTGCTTGTGGATTATCACTTTTGGAACTAAATTAAGTGAGTTTAGAGTCATTTTAATGCCTGAAATTGGTGGAAATAGAAGCTTCTGAGTAGGAGAAAAAGTCTGTAAAAATGTCAATTTTGGTCACATTGAGGTTTTAAAAAGTAGCTATTCAACATGAGGCACAATCCAAATGACATTTTGAATCAATTTTTAAACACTCCAAAAAATCAATTTTCTGATGAAAAACAATGACCCGTGACCTGTCGAACTGTCTCCAGATGGTCAGAAATAGTAATTTTTTAATGTTAATTTTTTTTTACTGTAAATGACTATTGCTTGTGAATTATCACTTTTGGAACTAAATTAAGTGAGTTTAGAGTCATTTTAATGCCTGAAATTGGTCGAAATTGAAGCTTCTGAGTAGGATAAAAAGTCTGTAAAATTGGCAATTTTGGTCACATTGAGGCCTTAAAAAGTAGTTATTCAACATGAGGCACAATCCAAATGGCATTTTTAATCAATATTTCTACAATCCAAAAAATCAATTTTCTGATGAAATACAATGACCCGTGACCTGTCGAACTGTTTCCAGATGGTCAGAAATGGTAATTTTTTAATGTTTAATTTTTTTACTGTAAATGCTTATTGCTTGTGAATTATCACTTTTGGAACTAAATTAAGTGAGTTTAGAGTCATTTTAATGCCTGAAATTGGTCGAAATAGAAGCTTCTGAGTAGGAGAACAAGTCTGTAAAAATGGCAATTTTGGTCACATTGAGGTGTTAAAAAGTAGTTATTCAACATGAGGCACAATCCAAATGACATTTTGAATCAATTTTTCTACACTCCAAAAAATCAATTTTCTGATGAAAAACAATGACCCGTGACCTGTTGAACTGTCTCCAGATGGTCAGAAATAGTCATTTTTTAATGTTAATTTTTTTTACTGTAAATGACTATTGCTTGTGAATAATCACTTTTGGAACTAAATTTAGTGAGTTTAGAGTCATTTTAATGCCTGAAATTGGTCGAAATTGAAGCTTCTGAGTAGGATAAAAAGTCTGTAAAATTGGCAATTTTGGTCACATTGAGGCCTTAAAAAGTAGTTATTCAACATGAGGCACAATCCAAATGGCATTTTTAATCAATTTTTCTACAATCCAAAAAATCAATTTTCTGATGAAAAACGATGACTCGTGACCTGTCGAACTGTCTCCAAATGGTCAGAAATGGTAATTTTTTAATGTTGAATTTTTTGACTGTAAATGACTATTGCTTGTGAATTATCACTTTTGGAACTAAATTAAGTGAGTTTAGAGTCATTTTAATGCCTGAAATTGGTCGAAATAGAAGCTTCTGAGTAGGAGAAAAAGTCTGTAAAAATGTCAATTTTGGTCACATTGAGGCTTTAAAAAGTAGTTATTCAACATGAGAAACAATCCAAATGACATTTTGAATACATTTTTCTACAGTACAAAAAATCAATTTTCTGATGAAAAACGATGACCCGTGACCTGTCGAACTGTCTCCAGACGGTCCGAAATGGTAATTTTTTAATGTTTAATTTTTTGACTGTAAATGACTATTGCTTGTGAATTATCACTTTTTGAACTAAATTAAGTGAGTTTAGAGTCATTTTAATGCCTGAAATTGGTCAAAATAGAAGCTTCTGAGTAGGAGAAAAAGTCTGTAAAAATGGCAAATTTGGTCACATTGAGGTGTTAAAAAGTAGTTATTCAACATGAGGCACAATCCAAATGACATTTTGAATCAATTTTTCTACACTCCAAAAAATCAATTTTCTGATGAAAAACAATGACCCGTGACTTGTCGAACTGTCTCCAGATGGTCAGAAATGGTAATTTTTTAATGTTTAATTTTTTGACTGTAAATGACTATTGCTTGTGGATTATCACTTTTGGAACTAAATTAAGTGAGTTTAGAGTCATTTTAATGCCTGAAATTGGTGGAAATAGAAGCTTCTGAGTAGGAGAAAAAGTCTGTAAAAATGTCAATTTTGGTCACATTGAGGTTTTAAAAAGTAGCTATTCAACATGAGGCACAATCCAAATGACATTTTGAATCAATTTTTAAACACTCCAAAAAATCAATTTTCTGATGAAAAACAATGACCCGTGACCTGTCGAACTGTCTCCAGATGGTCAGAAATAGTAATTTTTTAATGTTAATTTTTTTTTACTGTAAATGACTATTGCTTGTGAATTATCACTTTTGGAACTAAATTAAGTGAGTTTAGAGTCATTTTAATGCCTGAAATTGGTCGAAATAGAAGCTTCTGAGTAGGAGAAAAAGTCTGTAAAAATGTCAATTTTGGTCACATTGAGGCTTTAAAAAGTAGTTATTCAACATGAGGCACAATCCAAATGACATTTTGAATACATTTTTCTACAGTACAAAAAATCAATTTTCTGATGAAAAACGATGACCCGTGACCTGTCGAACTGTCTCCAGACGGTCCGAAATGGTAATTTTTTAATGTTTAATTTTTTGACTGTAAATGACTATTGCTTGTGAATTATCACTTTTTGAACTAAATTAAGTGAGTTTAGAGTCATTTTAATGCCTGAAATTGGTCAAAATAGAAGCTTCTGAGTAGGAGAAAAAGTCTGTAAAAATGGCAAATTTGGTCACATTGAGGTGTTAAAAAGTAGTTATTCAACATGAGGCACAATCCAAATGACATTTTTTAAATCAATTTTGCTACACTCCAAAAAATCAATTATCTGATGAAAAACAATGACCCGTGACCTGTCGAACTGTCTCCAGATGGTCAGAAATGAAATTTTTTTAATCTTTAATGCTTGGACTGTAAATGGCTATTGCTTGTGAATTTTCACTTTTGGAACTAAATTAAGTGAGTTAAGAGTCATTTTAATGCCTGAAATTGGTCGAAATAGAAGCTTCTGAGTAGGATTAACCGTCTGTAAAAATGGCAATTTTGGTCACATTGAGGTTTTAAAAAGTAGTTATTCAACATGAGGCACAATCCAAATGAAATTTTGAATCAATTTTTAAACACTCCAAAAAATCAATTTTCTGATGAAAAACAATGACCCGTGACCTGTCGAACTTTCTCCAGATGATCAGAAATAGTAATTTTTTAATGTTATTTTTTTTTTACTGTAAATGACTATTGCTTGTGAATTATCAATTTTGGAACTAAATTAAGTGAGTTTAGAGTCATTTTAATGCCTGAAATTGGTCAAAATAGAAGCTTCTGAGTAGGAGAAAAAGTCTGTAAAAATGGCAATTTTGGTCACATTGAGGTTTTAAAAAGTAGTTATTCAACATGAGGCACAATCCAAATGACATTTTGAATCAATTTTTCTACACTCCAAAAAATCAATTTTCTGATGAAAAACAATGACCCGTGACCTGTCGAACTGTCTCCAGATGGTCAGAAATAGTAATTTTGTAATGTTAAACTTTTTTTACTGTAAATGACTATTGCTTGTGGATTATCACTTTTGGAACTAAATTAGGTGAGTTTAGAGTCATTTTAATGCCTGAAATTGGTTGAAATAGAAGCTTCTGAGTAGGAGAAAAAGTCTGTAAAAATGGCAATTTTGGTCACATTGAGGCTTTAAAAAGTAGTTATTCAACATGAGGGACAATCCAAATGACATTTTTAATACATTTTTCTACAGTACAAAAAATCAATTTTCTGATGAAAAATGATGACCCGTGACCTGTCGAACTGTCTCCAGACGGTCAGAAATGGTAATTTTTTAATGTTTAATTTTTTGACTGTAAATGACTATTGCTTGTGAATTATCACTTTTGGAACTAAATTAAGTGAGTTTAGAGTCATTTTAATGCCTGAAATTGGTCAAAATAGAAGCTTCTGAGTAGGAGAAAAAGTCTGTAAAAATGGCAATTTTGGTCACATTGAGGTTTTAAAAAGTAGTTATTCAACATGAGGCACAATCCAAATGACATTTTGAATCAATTTTTCTACACTCCAAAAAATCAATTTTCTGATGAAATACAATGACCCGTGACCTGTCGAACTGTTTCCAGATGGTCAGAAATGGTAATTTTTTAATGTTTAATTTTTTGACTGTAAATGACTATTGCTTGTGGATTATCACTTTTGGAACTAAATTAAGTGAGTTTAGAGTCATTTTAATGCCTGAAATTGGTGGAAATAGAAGCTTCTGAGTAGGAGAAAAAGTCTGTAAAAATGTCAATTTTGGTCACATTGAGGTTTTAAAAAGTAGCTATTCAACATGAGGCACAATCCAAATGACATTTTGAATCAATTTTTAAACACTCCAAAAAATCAATTTTCTGATGAAAAACAATGACCCGTGACCTGTCGAACTGTCTCCAGATGGTCAGAAATAGTAATTTTTTAATGTTAATTTTTTTTTACTGTAAATGACTATTGCTTGTGAATTATCACTTTTGGAACTAAATTAAGTGAGTTTAGAGTCATTTTAATGCCTGAAATTGGTCAAAATAGAAGCTTCTGAGTAGGAGAAAAAGTCTGTAAAAATGGCAATTTTGGTCACATTGAGGTTTTAAAAAGTAGTTATTCAACATGAGGCACAATCCAAATGACATTTTGAATCAATTTTTCTACACTCCAAAAAATCAATTTTCTGATGAAATACAATGACCCGTGACCTGTCGAACTGTTTCCAGATGGTCAGAAATGGTAATTTTTTAATGTTTAATTTTTTTACTGTAAATGCTTATTGCTTGTGAATTATCACTTTTGGAACTAAATTAAGTGAGTGTAGAGTCATTTTAATGCCTGAAATTGGTCGAAATAGAAGCTTCTGAGTAGGAGAAAAAGTCTGTAAAAATGTCAATTTTGGTCACATTGAGGCTTTAAAAAGTAGTTATTCAACATGAGGCACAATCCAAATGACATTTTGAATACATTTTTCTACAGTACAAAAAATCAATTTTCTGATGAAAAACGATGACCCGTGACCTGTCGAACTGTCTCCAGACGGTCCGAAATGGTAATTTTTTAATGTTTAATTTTTTGACTGTAAATGACTATTGCTTGTGAATTATCACTTTTTGAACTAAATTAAGTGAGTTTAGAGTCATTTTAATGCCTGAAATTGGTCAAAATAGAAGCTTCTGAGTAGGAGAAAAAGTCTGTAAAAATGGCAAATTTGGTCACATTGAGGTGTTAAAAAGTAGTTATTCAACATGAGGCACAATCCAAATGACATTTTGAATCAATTTTTCTACACTCCAAAAAATCAATTTTCTGATGAAAAACAATGACCCGTGACCTGTCAAACTTTCTCCAGATTGTAAGAAATGGTAATTTTTTAATGTTTAATTTTTTGACTGTAAATGACAATTGCATGTGAATTATCACTTTTGGAAATAAAATAAGTGTGTTTAGAGTCATTTTAATGCCTGAAATTGGTCGAAATGGAAGCTTCTAAGTAGGAGTAAAAATGGCAATTTTGGTCACATTGAGGCTTTAAAAAGTAGTTATTCAACATGAGGCACATTCCAAATTACATTTTGAATCAATTTTCCTACAGTCCAAAAAATAAATTTTCTGATGACAAACGATGACAAGTGACCTGTTGAACTTTCTCCAGATGGTCAGAAATGGTAATTTTTTAATGTTTAAGTTTTTTGACTGTCAATGACAATTGCATGTGAATTATCACTTTTGGAACTAAAATAAGTGTGTTTAGAGTCATTTTAATGCCTGAAATTGGTTAAAATAGAAGCTTCTGAGAAGGAGAAAAAGTCTGTAAAAATGGAAATTTTGGTCACTTTTGGAACTAAATTATTTGAGTTTAGACTCATTTTAATGCCTGAAATTGGTCGAAATAGAAGCTTCTGAGTAGGATTAACCGTCTGTAAAAATGGCAATTTTGGTCACATTGAGGTTTTAAAAAGTAGCTATTCAACATGAGGCACAATCAAAATGACATTTTGAATCGATTTTTCTATAGTCCAAAAAATAAATTTTCTGATGAAAAACGATGACCTGTGACCTGTCGAACTGTCTCCAGATGGTCAGAAATGAATTTTTTTTAATGTTTAATTCTTTGACTGTAAATGACTATTGCTTGTGAATTTTCACTTTTGGAACTAAATTAAGTGAGTTTAGAGTCATATTAATGCCTGAAATTGGTCGAAATAGAAGCTTCTGAGTAGGAGAACAAGTCTGTAAAAATGGCAATTTTGGTCAAATTGAGGTTTTAAAAAGTAGTTATTCAACATGAGGCACAATCCAAATGACATTTTGAATCAATTTTTCTACACTCCAAAAAATCAATTTTCTGATGAAAAACAATGACCCGTGACCTGTCGAACTGTCTCCAGATGGTCAGAAATAGTAATTTTGTAATGTTAATTTTTTTTTACTGTAAATGACTATTGCTTGTGGATTATCACTTTTGGAACTAAATTAGGTGAGTTTAGAGTCATTTTAATGCCTGAAATTGGTTGAAATAGAAGCTTCTGAGTAGGA